>NC_137108.1:18613611-19306111 GCF_949357685.1 Gobio gobio | reverse complement strand
AGACAGCAGATAAATGGCTATCCACCTGTCACTCGAAATGGCCACGCCCTTAATTATGCAGGACTTTAAGGCTTTATATAATGTAAACGAATGAGTTGTAAAAAAAATCACCCCCCTCACAGTTGTCATGAAGGGCAAAATTAGCCGTATAGACCAAAACCACAATTTGTTCCAGGCTGTAAGCATGTTTTTTTCTGCTGTAAAGTTGGGCATTTTAACATGGGGCTCAATGAGATTCTGCTCCCTTCTGGAGCCTGTCTCTAGTGGCCAGTCGATGAATTGCAGTTTAAGTCACTTCCGTATTGCTTCAAGAGAAACTGGAGGAGGTTGCCGCTTGTTTAAAACGCATAACATTTGCTACGGTTGCGCATGTTGTCTACACTACTCCGCCATTTTCAAACCTTGAAAACTGATACTTTTGAAAACGCTGCAGACCACATTTAAGTTTGAAAACTCCAGGGTTGCGTTTCAGTGTAAACAGACCAAAACGGAGACGTTTGAAAAGGATGGCATGGCTGCCTACATTACGCTACCTGAACACGACAATATCAGACCAGAGCTGTGCTTCCCAAAAGCATTGTACGCCTAAGTTGATAATAGAGACCGTTGGTGGCTACTGTTACAATGCTTTTGGGAAACGCAGCCCAGCGCCGTCTCTCTCAACGGCTCTGTAACATACCAGCCTCAGCGACCGCGTAAACAATAACACGGAGACGGAACTGCTTTGCTGACTTTGTGGTCCTTTTTATCAGCTGTTGTGCCGTTAAACGCTGTATTGTATAATACTGCAGCTGTATACATGCACAAGAGGCAACTGTTTAGTGTTTACACTTGTACGTGGATGCCCAGTGTGCATGAACGGTCCAGTGACATGCGTTTTCGGTCGTGCAGTGTAGACAGAGATCGTTTCTGAAACAAAGTGGAAACACCAGTGTAGACGAGGAAAATGCCGTTTTAAAATGAAAATGCACTAGTGTAAATGGGGCCTAATTTACGACTGTTTCCGTTAGCAGATGGAGTGACGCTGTAGCCTGGCTCCACCCTCCTATGAACTTCAAATGATGACTTTTCAGTTTGGCTTTTTTTTATTTGGAAGACTGGACTTGGACTGGACAGTGCAAGAATTATTCATTCTTGCACTGTGAAAAAAAATAGCATGATCAATAAGTAATGACATGCTTTTGCTTAAACTCATCAAAATAAGTTAAGCAATTTTCAACTCTTGTATGCGTTTCACAAGATTGTACAATAACTTATTTTTTAAAGTCAGTTTAATGTCATTTTAAGTTGAAATGACTTAAACATCCAAGTTGATGGTACTTACAAATTTAAGGCAGCAACTTTTACAGTGTGTGAATTCCCCTCAAAAAGTAGGAGATTTGTAGAGAAGGAACTTTCGGATGGAGTCAGGCCGGAGGAAGCTAACGTTTGAGCTGTTAAAGTTTGAGTCAGAGTGCAGGGGAATGTATTCAGGTCAATCAGATTGAAACGAGGTCAAAGACTTAATGACCGAAAACAGATCGACCTGGGAGTGAAATGAAAGTGTGAGGGGGAATATAGAGGGATTGATAGAGAAGGTCATTCGACATGAGGAGAGCTGCATCACCGACCCAGTGGGCTGATTGAACCTGGCGATCTTTTGGAATCAACACGAGCTGCAGTGGCTCCAGCATGTACCTGATAGAGACACAACAGTGGCCCCCTGTGGCTGCAACCTGTATGAGCGATTTTATAATTTAGAAATGGGATGGGTTCACTCACCCCTGGTTTCATAGACGAGGCTTAAGCTAGTCCCAGACTAAAATGCAGGTTTGAGCGGTTTTAACTGAAAGCAACTTGCACTGTCATGTCTTAAAATATGTCAGTGCCATTGTTTTGTCTCAAAATTCACACCAGTAATGCTTTTATTTCTAAGGCACATTTTTAAAAGCTGCTTAAATGGCCAAATTGAACTAAGGCTTAATCCTGGCTTAATCTAAGCCCTGTCTGTGAAACTGGGCCAAAACCTCTTATAGCAATACCATACAAAAATAGGATTTTTTTGTCAAAAAGAAACCTCTCTCCAGAAATCAAATTACTTGTTGCGAGAACTTTTGTGTTTTGTATTGAATGTCAGAATGCCTGCTAGAGCCACTGCAAAACAAGAAACTACTTAAAAATCTGCAGCATTTTCAAGTTATTTCTCTTTATGTACTGTATTTTTAATTTTATATATATATATATTTAAGTTTTAGCACTGTTTTGTATCATGGTACACACTAAGATTATGTGAAGCACTTTCGTAATTTGTAACATACCACATTTGTCACAATTGCACAGACCAAAATTGAATTAGCTAGTTGAATGTATGGAAATGGAATAACATATTGTATTGAGAGTGAGACTATATTTATTTTTTTGAAGGGTGTGGCTTGAAAGTAAGAGAAAATACTGTTTGATTGCACAGCATGGGAAAACTCATGGGTTGACTCATGGACAGCACATGGATCTATCTGGATCTATCACTGTTTGGATTGTAGACTTTAATGTTTTGTGTTCCTTAACTGTTTTAGAAGCGCGTAGTAGTAACTATGGTAAATGACTTATTTACACTGTAGTATTGTTGTCATGACTGAGGCATCTGCCTTTTTTTCTGTCTTCTATTCATTCTTAAACCACCACACAAGCATCCCGACCTAAAGCATGTTGCCGGACAGGTTTTTTTTTTTCTTCTTCTTTTAATTGGTTTGCCAGTGGTGTGCCTTTGAAAGTGAGTCTGCTTGTTTTGAGGTTTTAGGGAGTACCGTAGAAATGTTAAGTTACAGGCCCAGGTGGAATCTATATTTTTGGGAGACAATCTGTAATTCTATATTTTAATATAGTAAAATGTGTTAAATGGAGCTGAGACACTTGCCAAGTTTTCATCCATCCACTTTTTTTTTTCTTTCGGAAAAAGGTTCAGCACATTAAAATATTTACCAATATAGCTGATGGAAATGCTATTATTGGTAAGATTTTGTGAGCAGTGTTGGGGAAAGTTACTTTTTAAAGTAATCCATTACAATATTGTGTTACTTCCTAAAAAAGTAATTAATTGCGTTAGTTACTTTTTTATGGAAAGTAATCCATTACATTACTTTGGCGTAACTTTTTCTCATCTGGGCTGAGCTTGCATGTTTGCTTCTTAACGAAAAAACAAACAAAAGTATAAAATGTAAAGGCCCTTTCACACCAAATGTGAAATGAATAAGCCTCAGGCTGAAGGAAATGCAAATTCACTCCTGTACTGTAGAGGGCGCAGCTCATACAAAACTTTCAGCTGTGCTGCTATTCTGAATCGCAAAAGAATACGACAGGAGAAGAAAGTTCAAAACTCTTATTTAAGCAATAAAAGAAGAAAAAGAAACACAAATGTGATGTCTATCTAAAGTCATTTTTAGTATGATTGAATTGGATCATTGAATGGTAGCAGCAAATACGTTGGTTAATAAAGTGAGTTTAAATACATAAAGTATATTTGTGTAATTGCGCACACCACGCCTAAATTTGAAAGTAATCCGTTACTTTACTAGTTACTTGAAAAAGGTAATCTGATTACGGATTTTCGTTACTACCCCCAACACTGAGTATTTTTGGTAATATTAAAAAAAAACATTTATTTAAATTTTGCACATAAATTCTATGTCAATTCTTCAAATCTGAAAATATCTTATATTAATAACAGAATTACTTCAAACGTCATACGCAGTGAAATTACCTAACAAAATGTACATTTTTAAAATGTTTTACTCTATTTTTATGGTTCTGTGACTTTACGTTGCCAATTACAGTTGTTTCAGGGCAGCTTTTCTCTCAGGGATTAAAAGTAGGTGAAAGAATGAAAGCGAAAACTGAAAACAAACAAGGGTTTTTTTTTCTTTTTTGCTAAACGGAACCCTGTTTTAGTGATTCCAGAGTGAGCACGTTATTTTAAAAAGCTGGAAACCAGTTAATAACAACAAATTGTGAATGTTGATTCAACATTTGAAAAATGACTGATACTGACCTTTATAACTAAAATTAGATATTGAATCACACGTGACAATATGTTTAATTTTTTATTTATGCAACAATTAGCTTTTTACGCACACCATTTTATTGGTAAAAGGCCAAATGGATGAAAATGTTGCCAACTTTTTAAAATGCATTTTCATGATAAAATTACAGAGCAAGACATGGATGCAAACTTGGCTACTGTTATAGCTGCATGCATAATCAAATTATGCAAAATATTTATTAAACTAACACGCAAAGGGTGGGAGTTGTGTAGAACTTTGTGAATTACTGTATGGATATTCCAATCAAAATCTGTGGATATTTATGCTGGGTTCTGTGGATGCAGATTCTGTCACGGATAGTTCACCCAAAAATGTCAATTCTGTTATCATTTACTCACAATTACAAATCTGTATATATTCCTTTCTCCTTTGAAAAGAAGATATTTTGAAAAAGTTAATATGCTGAAAGTCGTTTGGACCACATTCATTTTTTTTTAAATATCTTCTTTTGTGTTCCATATAAGAAAGAAATGCACATGTTTTGTTATGGTATTTTTGGTAAGTACCTTACCAAGACTGCATTTATTTGATCAAAACACATATAGTAAAAACAGTAATATTGTGAAATAATTCTACAATTATTACAAGAAACATTTCTTGGAAAATTGGAAAAAAAAGTTGTGCTGCTTAATATTTTTTGCAAAAACAGAATTTTTTTTAGGATTCTCTGATGAATACAAAGTTCAAAAGAACTGAATTAATTTGAAGTAGAAATATTTTGTAACTCTGTAAATGTTTTCACTATTACTTTTGATCAATTTAATGCATCTTTGTGGAATAAACGTGTTAATTTCTTTCAGAAAATGATGTTCAATTATGCTTAATGATTGCATAGCATTAGTATCACAGATTTTTTTGTTTTGTTTTTTGTTAAGCATAGAAGATTTATGACCAAATTTAGTCAGACAATTCATATTCATAGTTGTCATGAAGATAAAATTGTCTCTGTCTCTCCAGTTCTGCAGAAGGCACTAATTGTAGGTGAGGACTGAAATATACATGCACTGAATTCAACCCTGTTCAGGTATTGCAGGTTAAACTTAGGGATACGTGCAGTTGTTACTATACTAGCAGAATCTTAGATATGTAGCCCTGGGCTCTATTTCAATAAACAACTGTTGCTTTAATTGACCCACTTATGCTTATTATTGTAATCTATTTTTCTTTGTCCTGTTTCTCTGTATGTAAGCATGCCTGTTTATCATTCGTCTTCATGATCACAAAACTCTATTAATAGGCCTGTGTGTTGTGTGTGACTGAGTGCTTGTCTCTCTGTCTGGTTACTCCAGTTTAACATCTCTGCCATAACTGGACCATCACTTGCACTTTGACCTCATTGTTTTCTAAATACTTATGGCCTACTCAAAAAACAATTACCCTGTCTAATTATCAGATGCTTTCACTCCATTCAGTAATGCCTGAGTTCACCATGGCATCCAGTGGCTCATGTTCTATTTTTATTTCATTTTCTAAATGTGGTCAAGTATTTGGTCCATCAGTGTCCAGGCCTCTGTGCTGTTCCTTTGATATCATTCACATTACTGAATGTGCTTCATGGACATGTGTCGAATAAACAAACATGTTTTCTTGACTTGTCTCCTACATTTCTATTTGTATTCCAAATGTTCTTTTAATTGGGCTAAAAAAGGTCATTTTTATAAGGATGAACATCTGGATTGTAATAATTATAGGTAATGACAACATGTATTGTTATTACTATTAGCCTACTATCAATAATACTATTAATTATGATTCATTGTCATTAATTTCACCCAAAAATGACAATTCTGTCATTAATTACTCACCCTCGTGTCGTTCCAAAACCATAAGACCTTCGTTCATCTTCAGAACACAAATTAAGATATTTCTGGTGAAATCCGAGAGCTCTCTGACCCCTCCATAGACAGCAATTTAATTAACACTTTCAAGGTCCAGAAAGGTAGTAAAGACCTCGTTAAAATAGTCCA
The DNA here is from genome assembly GCF_949357685.1 of Gobio gobio. NCBI lineage: Eukaryota > Metazoa > Chordata > Actinopteri > Cypriniformes > Gobionidae > Gobio > Gobio gobio. The sequence goes on along the minus strand of NC_137108.1, from coordinate 19,300,068 downwards.
AAGACTACAGTGGTTCAACCTTAGTTTTATGAAGCGACGAGAATACTTTTAGTGCGCAAAAAAACAAACAAATAACGACTTTATTTAACAATCTCATCTTGCCTGTTCCAGTCTCCTACACTGTTGACGTAGTAAATACAGTGCAGCAAAGCTACCTCAGAATGCAGGCTTACCATTGGCCGACGCTGTTCACGAAACCAACACGACACATGCTGACGCAGGAACCAGCCAATGGTGAGCCGCCGTCGGAAGCGCTGTACTGCACAGTTTACACTACGCCAACAGCGTAGGAGACAGACTGAAGAAATTGTTGAATAAAGTCGTTATTTTTTATTTTTGCGCACAAAAAGTATTCTCGTCGCTTCTTAAAATTAAGGTTGAACCACTGGAGTCACATGGACTATTTTAACGACGTTTTTACTACCTTTCTGGACCTTGTTAATTAAATTGCCGTCTGGGGTTAAAAATTTTTTTGGATTTCATCAAAAATATCTTAATTTGTGTTCCGAGGATGAACGAAGGTCTTACGGGTTTGGAACGGCATGAGGGTGAGGAATTAATGACAGAATTTTCATTTTTGGATGAACTAACACTTTAACGACGTATTTATCAATTGTAATAAAAAAGTATTAATATGATTATTAATAGGTCTACTTATCACCTACATGTAAAAAAATATATAAATTAAATAATAATAGGCTTATAATCACGTGCTAAATGGTAGCCTAACTCTATTTGTCAGCGTACAGACGTATTGTGCTCAAATTAAAAGCTGTCAACGTTAATCATTTCCGCTTTTGTTCCGTTTTTTTTTTACTTGTGTTGCCTAATTGTTAGGCGTGGCCATCCAGACCTCGGTCTTCAGATTCCTCAGCATTAATGCGGAATCTGGGGCGTCCAGCTTCAGGGATCATTCCCTCGTCAGACAGTCAGACACACTGCGCTGCTGTCAACAAAGAGCGCGCAAATCTCTCCCCCTCCGCGCGACAGTCCTGCAGCGGCACCTGCTGCTCTCGTACCATTGGCCGCCAGCCACGTCAATCCGGACAAGCCTAACCAAATCCGCTCATATCATTGGTTCCTCGGCGCTGTCAATCTTACTGTCGCGCATATGACTGGCTGCCGGGTGAGAATCTGCCAGTACAAAGGCGTGGCCGCTCTGTCCCATTCACAAGGCGGGGCTAAAGGGATACGAAGGGCTTTAATTAGCTTCTCTTTTCTGGAGGGCGGGACTACGCGTGTGAATCCTAAACGCCATTGGTCAATAGGGAGGAAGCGTCGGCGTTTTGGTGAAGTCCTTCGTTTGCCATCACTTCGCTTTACTGTCTATTTTATTCTCAGTGTGAATGAGTTTGCGGCTTCACGGGAGCGCTGTAATGTGAAAAGCCGCATTTGCAGTATTAGCACTCTCACGCTGAAAGGAAAAAACACGAGAGCACGTTTCTTTTCTCTTCACAGATCTAGTCATATCCCGAGAGTGGATTAACACATTTAAGGTAAGACACGCGTTGTCTTGTATTCTGTCCGTATCTCCTTATTCTGTGCCGTGCGCGTGATCATGTTTCAGTGGGTTATAGGGCCTCGAAATAAAGCCGAAAATGACACCGGAGAGGGACCGTACCCCCCCAAGAGTGTGTATAGAAGATCTGGCAAGACCCCGGCATTAAAACGCATTATACAAAACAGTCACATCGCGGGCACATTAACAGCATTTGCTGGATCAGAACGTTTTATACATTATGTATTAAGTGTTTTTCTAATAGCACGTTCTTTGGGATCCAAGTAAATGCATATATTTAATAATTCAGAGACATTCATGTCTCATCTTCCTATGCAGAGACAGTAATCACCGTTAAAGGGTGTTTCCCTGAGCCATCTTAAGAAAGTATTCATGCCTTTCTGTGCCACATTAACCCATCAGAGGTGCTCTATTTATTTGTCACATATATAGCCTAATAATGCCCAAGGTGTGGTTTCTTCTCTTTAGAGGCTATTGTAGGTTTTCTATTATGACAATAGATTAGCTTTGCAAGACATTCACAGCACAGACACGGACCCAGCCCGGCTACCGGCGTGATGTCTCAAAACCTAGGGCACTTTCCCACCTAGACAGCATTTAAGTCAGCACAGGCTCGTTCTGTCTGGAACGCGCCTATAATACCCCAAAAATGTCGTATCGTAATTATGTTGCCATGTGAACCGGACGTCACTAGCGGTATCGTAATAATAATAAAGAATAAAGCGCGTGTTTGGTGCTTTTTTTGCCGCGTCAGATGCAGAGGATCCGTCAAGGAGACACACACGCGCGCGCGCACACACACACACACACACACACACACACACACACACACACACACACACACACACACACACACACACACACACACACACACACACACACACACACACACACACACACACACACACACACACACACACACACACACACACACATAATCATGTTGATTCCTTTTGTTTAGTCTCATCTGTTCATGTATATTTTTATCTCACTAGTCAGAAATGAAAGATCAGCATTAAACTATCCTAATTAGGCTACTTTGTGTATGAGGACGACAGAAAGAGAGAGGACAGTCATGTATCTGTCACAGCCAAATTTATATATGAACTGCAGGCAACAGTCACTGCTCTGAAATTCATACTGACTTCATTCATTGGCTGTACAATCCAGTACTCTTTATTTTATTTGACCTTTTATTAGTATTTTGCTATATTTTTTTTTATTGCTATTACTGTCACCTTATTCATTTTTCTATTATTTTGAAAAAATTAAAAAAAAATATTGATGCGTTGGCAATATTTCATGTAAAACAAACAATCATTCCAATAAAATACTTCTAAAAGAGAAAACTGAGAGAGGAAGAGAATGAGACCGACCGAATGAATGAGATACACCCTCATTCCTGTCATATTTGTCATGCACAAGCACACACACTCGGGGCAGGTTCGCGTCTCATGAGTAAGACATTTATGTGATCTCATAGTCATTGTGAGAGGGATGGTGTTGATGGGTAAGGTGTGTAACCCAGGTCTCTTGACCTTCCAGAACACACACTCATGCATCAACCTTTGAGAAATCCATGTCACGTGTGGGTTATGGCCCTGCATCTTACACATTATGCAGTCTGATCATTTGGAAATATCTTCAGTGAGACCGAATTGTCAAATTGCTGCAACTGTCATGTGGCAGATGCCAACACACTTTCAGGAAAACACACCCAAATGATTGACATGCATAGACTAAACCAGCCAGCATTAAGATCACACTGTGTTCTGTGGAAAAGAGCTGTGAAGCCCTCTGGGGAATTTTGAGGACTGGGATAAAGAGCAGATGACACACACAAAAAAACAAAAGTTTGGCTAGTTCATACACATTCTCTATGTGTTGCACAAGCTCAGTCAGAAAACTTGGATGACTTTAATTGGTATAACAAGTTCTTGCTTTCGTAATGAAACGTCTTGAAGCTCAGACGGGTGAGGCCACTATTGCATCCGGTCAAGCAGGACCTGTATTGCCCACAGGCTCACAAGCCTTCTTCAGTTCAGATGCCACAACAGAGTGCTTTAATATGTAGGCTAATTGATTTGAATATGGATTTATACTGTGTATAACATTCCTCTTTTAATCAGGGAACCTGTTTATCTGAGCGATACTGAATATCAGAATGAAGATTTTTTTTCTCTCTCTCTAGTGCACTCGCACTAAAGAGGAAGGTGGAAAATGTGTATTTTGCCCCATTTGCCTGAGAACACATGAGGATGGTCCTTTCTTGACTGATATGAGAATAGTGCACCCAAAACTAAAAAAAATTCTCTTATTCACTCGTTCTCATATGGTTCCAAACCTGTATGTCTTTTCTTCTTCTGTGGGAACACAAAAGGACAAGTTTTTCTGTGTATACACACACAGACACACACATGCACATAAATATATAAACACACACATGTTAAACACAAATCCTTGTTAGAAGCGATTAATCGAATTGACAGCACTACTTGCAATACTTTATTGATTCAAGTATTATTGCCTCATTGTTATCATTTATGTATTTTAAGTCATTTTATAGGCTATTAGTTAACACTTCATTACTTGTTACATGTACTTATAGTACACGAAACATGGTTAAACTTTATTTTAAGGTGTCATTGTTACAGTATAATTATACATTAAGTACTGAGTAATATTCATTAACATGTACTTAGTATAGGGTAGGGTAAGTATTAGGGTTTGGTTGAGGATTGGTTGCATGTAATTATGCATAATTGACTGTTATTACCACAGTAAGTACATGTAACATAACAGACACTGTAAAGTAAAGTGTCAACAGAAACACTAACCCTAAACCAAACTCTAATCTTTAATTAATATTATTAGTATAAATTGTATTAATAATACATAATAAAGTAACTGTCTGTTGTTCAATTCGATCTATTTGCTGTTCAATTGGGTCTACAAAAAATATTTGATTGCTTGATTTATCGTCTAAATAATCTGCATTACCCAAATAATGAACAGTGACAGCCCTAGACTTTACACACCATATTTTAATGTTAGCAAATGTGAATGACATTTGAGAGCTATTTATTTTGGTCTGTTTCTGACACAAATGTATCATATGGATATAAATTGTAATATAGTGCACAAATCATACAGATTTGAGAAAAAGTTGAATTTTTGGAGCTTGATAGCCACCGTCCCCATTCACATTCAATAATGAACAGAAAAAGAATTCTGTGTAACATCTCCGTTTGTCTTCCATGGAACAATGTGATGCAAGTTTAAAATATGAGGTTGAGTAAATGGAACTATATCTTTAAGCTGGGCAGGTTTAGTGTGTAGCTAGCTTTAAGATGTAGTCCCCCACCATAATGCACTAGAATGCAATGAAGTAGAAGGGCTTATTTGGCAGTATGTATCGTGGATTGGTATATACGACCTGAATGGCCTATTTTCCCCTGTAAGTTTATATGTGAAGACCTCATTCCCACTCTTTTCTTTTTGGCCTGGTTGTCACTTCACCGATCCATCAAATTCAGAACATGCACATTCTCCCTCTATCCACCTCAGACACACATACACGCACACAGAGGAACACCCCTGCATCAAACAGACAGATAGGAAGACAAAATGTAAAGATGTAGTGTGCCATTTTTTTCTATGCTAAAATACTTTCTCCTATCCCAGTTTAGCATACGAAGATAATTCCAAGTCAGCCATTCATAGGTGGATTTCCCTCATAAGTCTAAACACTGTGGTGGTGGTGGTATAAAAACGCTGCTCTGCTTTAAGTGATTTCTGAGAAACATTGTTGAACACTGTTGATATTTGAAATCAACCCAAACAAACACACTCCTCCCTTCATTGCTCCACCCCCAAAATGCATGAGTAGATGTTACTTTATCCTAGCAAAATAATGCAATGGACAACAAGGAAGAACAAAAAATAAAAATACAGCAAGAGTAGGTTATTAGTCGCCAGTAGCACACCATCTCCAGACAAACAATGACACTCAAAACTGTCTTGCTACGATAGCTAACATTACAATAACAGCATATCATGGTTCTGTGAAACATATAGCAAAACTAATGTTACTCGCGTATGGAGCAGAAACAAGGCAACCTCTGCATCCGATTTCAGACCTTCCCGCTTCGGTCTCTCCAGCGCTGGAAAGCTTTTCTAATATTAACGCGGGTCCTAAAGTTCTTGCCTGATCATAACCCTTCTTTTCCCAGCGATATTCCTCTTACCTTTTCTCTTTTGTAATGTCTCTCAGCCATCTCTCTTTCTACAGTCTTTCTTCAAATCTCTCTCTCCTCCCCCATCATGAGTGGACACGCCCCCTACTGTTGATTGGCTACAAGTGTGTTGTGCTGCTCTGATCCACTTTCAACAGCGTTTCTCAGAAATCGCTTTAAGAAAAGAGTCAAGGTTTAGCTGGTTTAGCTGTTAGCCCATGCTGGAAGATGTTGTAACTAGACCTTTGGGCTGCAAATTAAGTAAAATAATAATAGGAAGTTATGATCGTCTTTTCTTCCCTATAGTGACGTACTGTATGTCTGAGTGAAATGGCTTCTCAAATGAGAAAAATGCTGATCTTTTGAACTTTCTATTCATCAAAGAATCCTGAAAAAAAAAATGTATTACGGTTTCCACAAAAAAATTAAGCAGCAAAACATAAAAATGTTTCTTGATCATCAAATCAGCATATTAGAATGCTTTTTGAAGGATCCGAAAAAATTCAGCTTTGCCGTCACAGGAATAAATTGCTTATTAAAATAGAGTATGATTAAAGTAAAATTACTGTCTTTAGTCATTTTAAATTGTGATGATATTTCATAATATTACTGTTTCTTACTGTATCTTTGATCATATAAATGTGGCCCTGGTGAGCATAAGATACTTCTTTCAAAAACATTTTTAAAAATCCTGGCAACTGCACATTTTTGAACAGTATATTTTTCACACCACAGTCACAAGCAATGTCTTCTTTCAGCAGCTACAGAGCAATTAGTTACATTTACAGTTCATGTTGCTGCAGAATTTAGCACACATGAGCAAAGATGGCAGATTTCACATCACATGGGCTTCCCTGTGCCAGCCAATAAATTGCCATTAAGAACAAGAATGCTTACGGATAATGCTCTCCAGGTATCTTTGGTTTGAGCATCTGAAATAGTCTGACATAATAACATTGGTTTAACATAGACTTACTTTTGGGCAGAAAAAAGTTGGACAGAGAGTGTTCAGGAAACTAAACATCCCAAAATGAAAATGCTGTATCATTTACTCACCCTCAAGTTGTTCCAAACCTGCATGAATTTATGTCTTCTGCTGAACACAAAAGAAGATATTTTGTAGAATGTCGGTAACCAAACAGTTTATGGGCTTCATTGACTTCCATAGTATTTTTCCCATCAGCTGTTTGGGAACCCTGGGCATCGTTCTCCTGGTGTTTTTCAGTGTCTGTGATGATTATTGTCTACTGCTTGCAAACTGTTAGTGTCTTAAGGACTGTTCCACAGGTGCATGTGCAATAATTGTCTATGGTTCACTGAACAAGCATTGTTTAAACCCTTTTGAACATTAATCTGTAAAGAATTTGACTAAATTGTCTTTAAAATACAGTATCCTAAAAAAGTTATTTGGTGGAGCTGTGGTGCAGAAATTAAGTAACAAGATAAACATCATAAGATACATATCTTAATCATATTTGCACAGGCTATGCATAGTCACACACACATTTTCTCATCTGCATACTGTTGCTGAGGCTCTCGATCAGGCTGTCCTTCAGTATATCGCAGTATTAAATGTCACAATACTGTAATCCTCTCCCTATTTCTCTCTCAACACTCTCTGTCTGTTGGTTTGTCTCTCCTCGTCCCTCTCTGTTGCCCTATCTTGTGATTGATGGACTGGCTGATTGCCTCAGTGGCATTATAATGATGAGGGTTATAATTCTATTATGGGTAATAATGATCGGTCTCTGCTGTGTTTCCTCTATGAAGAGTTACAACTCTCTCTCTTTCTTTTTCCATGCAGTGATACAATCATGTCCAGGCCAGCGGGGGGCAGTGTTAATGATGTCACCCGCTTCCTGGCCACTGGGGCGGGGCCTGGGTCACCAACCTCAAAGTTCTCCGCCTCCAGCCAAGCTGATTGGGCAGCTAAGAGGCTTGTATGGGTGCCTTCAGAGAAACATGGGTTTGAGGTAAGGCTGATACAATATATATATATGAACAAAACACAGAGAACACCATGTTTTTGTTAAAGACTATGTTCGGATCGGATTCAGAATGATGATCAAAAAACAGATAGAGTAGATCTCTCAACCTATGGCAGGGGTTTTCAAACTTTATGATGCCATGGACCCCCAAATATGATGAACCTTTTATGAGGGACCCCCTTCCTAAAATCCATCTATATATTTTTTTTTATATTTTTATAAACATTTAAACTGTTAGATAAAGGGTAAGTGTGTTGGGGAAAGTTACTTTGAAAAGTAATGCATTACAATATTGTGTTATTCCCTTAAAAAGTAACAAATTGTGTTACTTTGTTACTTTTTAAGAAAAGTAATGTTACGTTACTTTTGCGTTACTTAGCCTTACAACCCTAGTGAGCAAGATAAAGGGAACTACAATGAGAAAAACTCACTAGAAAGATATAAAGCAAGCGTATACAATTCTGGAAAGTGTGTACGGCAAGAAAGGAGAGAATTTTTTTAATGAAACAATATGTTTGGTAAACTTAAACCATTTTTGCTTTGTCTTTTCATCCATGGACCCCAGTTTGAAAACCCCTGACCTATTGGGTTAGAATTGTTGCATTATTCCAATTAAATAGCCTGGCAAGCCAGACCCACATCAAGATTTTGGGTCTGGGAACTCACCATTGGCAGGGCTCAATCCGAGGGGCAGGGTAAACAGTTGTCTTTCAAAGTCCCTCTGCACGCAATAGGATAGCACTACAACCAACCAGAGCAACGAAGAAGGTGAAGCGAAGCTAGTTGATAGATTAAACTTACGCGTATCCAGTCGGCAAAACTCCGAACACATCTTCCTTTCTTAAGAATGACTTCAGTGCCGTTCTTGGTTCTTTTCTCAAAGAAAAGCTTAACTCCAAGTCTTCCAGAGTCGTGGCCAAAGCCGGTTCGAAAGGCAGCTGTTCGCCAGCTTCTTTGTTTATGAGTAGCACGCGGAACCGTGGAAAATCTTCCGTCATTATGTTAAGCCCGCCCACTGACACTATACACAATGTGATTGGCCTGATCAGAGTTTGTTTTTTTGCATATAAAAAATATTTACAAATGTGTTTTATGTCACAAACAAACATTCATTTGTGAATCGCTTTCTGTGCTTTTGTGAATCTCTGCACAAATTTGTGAATCGCTTCTTGCGCATTTGTAGATGCCCGCACACATTTATGGATTTTGAAACACTTCTAGCGTCAAGACGTGCAGGCAAATCCACAAAATAAGAGGACTCCACCCACCTTCTACTTAAGCCAATCAGATAACAGCTGTTTGCGCTGACCAATCATAGCATGCGCTCCCTCCAACCAATCATGGTTTGCTTTACAATCAGGGCGGTCTTGCTCTGAAATAACTTTGCTCATTCATCTGCATTGGCTCAAATAGTAAGTACAGTATAAGGCCCATGAAATTGGTACAGTTAAAGATGTTTAAAATTTGGATTTCTTTAGACTATTAGACTGTATCAAGCCAAGCCACAGTATTATATTTTATGAGCCTTTGAAAATGCCAGAGAGACGGCGCTTTACATCTCTGTTATTGGAACAGCGCGTTATGAAAACGTCCCGTTATTCAAGATGGAACAAGCCGTAATAAGTAGCTGACTAATGAATAACTGGATTCAACCTTGTGATAAAAATAATAGGTGTAATAAGTGAAATTAGCCAACAGCGTTTCCCAGTTCTTCAGTCAAGCAGTTTTAATGACGGATATGAGCAACTCCGTGGATCTAGCGCTCTATAGAGCATTATAAATAGTAAATGCATGTATTACGATTCCCTTTGTATGTCGAGAAGATATAGGTGGGTTCTTTTTAAACGTGTGACAGGTTGTTGCAATCCAAAGAGATGCTATCATGCATTTAAAGTGAAATGCCCAGCAGACAAGTGATATGCATATTTATTTATCGGTTAAAACACTTGATCACACAAATAACAGAAATAGGAATGAGGCTCAATAGTTTTTGATTGTAAAAGTTACTTACAGCATCCAAAATAAATGCAGAGATTTGCAAGATTTTCATCTGCATTAACCACAAAACCCCAACTACATGCTGCAGTGATGCTGAGGATCATATTGTCACATTTGTTGGTTACCTAAGGTTCTGTTGTTTTACAAGCCACGAGGAGCCAGGAGGCTCTAATCTGCTGCTTAATTTTTGACCTTGTTTATGTTGTTCTCCTAGTTAAAGTTTCAGATCTAAAAAGCTACTTCAGAAAGCCCCATGCAGCCCACCCACTGAACACGTGTTTGAGTCAGGGCTTTAGTGCTTTGATATAACACTCTATGAATAGCTCAATACACTTGTTGAGCCAGTGGTTGCTCAATGCTAAACGTCACCGCAACGCAAAATGAGGCCTCGTCATGAAGTGTCCCATGTTGAGAATGTGACCGACTGCCAGAGAGAACAGAGAGGGAGATCTCAGCACTTCCCGTTGGAGGTCATGAAGGCGGCACTCTATACTCTCTCTCTCTATGCCTCAGTATATCTATTTCTGTTTCTGGACCCCTGACATACTCCCCCTCAGACTGTCTGTCTCCATTAAACATGAATGTATTCTCTGTTTCTAACAAAGTGAGTATGCTTGTGTGAGAGAGTCAGTGGTCTGTAGAAGAATATTAAGTATCATTATCAATCTCTGAAACACAGAAACTGTGTGTGTTTATCTCACAATGTTGTTTGAATAAACCCACTAAAGTGCTTTGGCAACATTTCTGGCAGGGTGCATCTCCTGAAACCATCATGAAACCATAAACCTTCGTCAATTTACATTCAAAAACGTATATAATTTACATAAAACGTATATAAAATAAAACAAGTATAAAAACTATATATAAAGCTTAATTGCAGACAGATTTTTGATATCTCGAACGGTTTGGCCGTGGCGAGGAAACACATTTATGGCGAAAAAAGGGAAACAGGAAGTGTGTTATAAGTTATAACTTCTGCATACATTGACTGATTTTGGTGAAACTTCAGCTGTATATTCGTTTTAGGAGGCCGATCACATGGATGTAACTATTGTGAGTCAAAGTCTATAGCTCCACTAACTGGCAGTAGGGAGTGTGTAATTTTCAACAAAAAAAAAATTATCACAAAAAAAAACATTTGCTTCAAACTTAGTCCGAATAATGTCAAGACACCACTGATGTACAACTGAGAAAGGATTCTTGATATCTTGAATACTGTTGTCATTGCAACGCAACAAACTTTAATATTCTTTTTGGGTGTTTTTTAACTCTGAGCATGCTTCAAATTGCATGAAACTCGACACACATCAGAGTCATCAGCCTGTAGACATGAGCAAAACAATAAGTGTGTAGGACAGTGTTTTCAGACATAATTAATTACTTTTATTAGCTGTTGCATTTGGATATATATATTTAGACATAATCAAAGACTACTTTCTATCACAGTAAAGATTTTACTTTTTTTTTGGATGTTATTGAATTTTATGCCTCACTGGTAAACAGTCTCCAACGGATATCCCTTGATCTCACTCTGCCTGTGTGTGTTTGTCTGTCCGTCTATTTTATACTTTTGATGGTTTAGAGTTTAACCCATTCATTGCTGTGTGTTTTTGCCCACATAAGAAATATCTTAGGCTTTCTCTTTTTCTATCAGTTTAAATAACAAAATAAAGGCATGGATCCAGTTAATTTGTAATGCGCTGACAACATAGTTTTATGTAATTTGTTTAATAATTAGGCTAATAAAATTATAATTCTGTGTGTGTGTGTGTGAGAGAGAGAGAGACAGAGAGAGTCTATTTTACACTCTTGGTGGTTTGACGTTTAACCCTTTCATTGCTGTGGGGATAAGAAATCTGTACGTTTTAATGACTAAATAAAGACATAGAACCAGTTTATTTGTAGTGCACTGACAACATAGTTGTATATAATTCGGTTATAATAATATGTAATAATAAGGTTAAAAACAATTATTTTTAAGATAAATACTGGACTTTTTGAGCTCCAAATGTTAACTTCACTCTCATTTGAAATTGATATTTAACATGAAATTAATCTAAATTTAATTGATCTCATGGTTGTGGTTCATGGTCATAGTGGCCCCAGCTGGCTGCAGTAAATGTGGCATATTCAAAAATTTTGAAATAGTTATTTTACATTTACCCGCATTAAATGCACATTGAGATGTACTTGAGATCATATCTGAGCCAACATCAGACATTTGACTTTACAGTGATCATGATTTTAACATTAATATTAGGACACTGACACATTGGCTGCTAATGTGGAGTTAGTAGCGCATGTTCCATGAAAGACCTTTTACAAAGAGCACATTCATTTAATCTCTCATCATCCTTTCTTTTTCTGCCTGTGTTTCCTTTGGTCAGTCTGCAAGTGTGCGCGAGGAGCGGGGCGACGAGGTGGAGGTGGAGCTTACTGACACTGGGAAGAAAATGACGCTTTCGAGGGAGGAGCTCCAGCGGATGAACCCTCCCCGTTTCAGTAAAGTTGAAGATATGGCTGATCTCACATGCCTCAATGAGGCCTCTGTCTTACACAATCTACGAGAGAGATACTATTCAGGACTCATATATGTAAGTGTTTCCCTTTAGCCAGAGTTGTTCCCCACATGCTTTTAGCGATCATTCAGTCCTGACACATGCCCACGACTCTGCCCTGCCATCACATGAGTGTGTGTGGGCATGTGTGTATGGGTTTTCTCTGAGTAAGCGAGAAGGATAGTGTTACACACACAGTACACGCGTGTGTTCATCAAAGGCTCACGGTTTGAATTTCTGCTCAGGTTTCATGTAGAACGCAGCCAAGAAACACACATGAACAGACACTCTTAGACAAACACAAGATCAAGGGCCCTTATTCATGACGCATCTGTCAACAGAATTACTTGAGACCAGTGTATATGTATATATGTATATGCATATATATATGTATATAAATGTGTGTGTGTGTGTGTGTGTGTGTGTGTGTGTGTGTGTGTGTGTGTGTGTGTGTGTGTGTGTGTGTGTGTGTGTGTGTGTGTGTGTGTGTGTGTGTGTGTGTGTGTGTGTGTGTGTGTGTGTGTGTGTGTGTGTGTGTGTGTGTGTGTGTGTGTGTGTGTGTGTGTGTGTGTGTGTGTGTGTGTGTGTGTGTGTGTGTGTGTGTGTGTGTGTGTAAATATGACTATTAGGTTACATTTTTTCACTTTAATGTCAACTACAATCTTTTTAAAGTAAATTAGATGCAGAGTAAAATTGGCTAAATTTAATATGGTACATTTATTATTATTATTATTTTATATTATCATTAATATTATATAAAAAGTGACATATCACAGAAAACAAAACAGAATATACAGTTTTTCCACCAAAATAAAAGCTCAGTGGTTTATAGTAATATTTCTTATTTTGTTTAGTATTTTTTTAATAATAATATTCACATTGAATTGTGCAAACCTAGAGCTCTTTAAAAAGAAATCTTGCAAACTTTGGGAAATCCAGTGATTTAGTTTTTTTCCTTGAAGGATTAGTTCAATTCAGAATTTTTAAAAAATTGAAGCTGCATTGAAGCTACAATTGGTTCCTGTTGAAGTCCACTATATGGACAAAAATCCTGGAATGTTTTCCTCAAAAAACGTAATTTCTTTTTGACTGAAGAAAGAAAGAAAGACATAAACATCTTGGATGACATGGGGGGTGAGTAAATTATCAAGAAATGTAAATTCTGAACTGAACTAATCCTTTAAAATCACGTAGTGTGCTTGGTTTTACTTGGTTTCAAAATGTGCTTTACTTCAGGAAGCCGGGTAATAGCGGCCATTCAGATCTAAGCTTCTGATTTTAGCAAGTGGCTGCTAGTTTTGTATGCAGCATCCATTAGGCAGTCAGTGAAGAGACTGTGGGCGGTCTGAGGGTGTTCTGTCTCTGCCAAGAATAGTTTCTACATATACAACATCATTATTACTAACTGTCTGAATTATTGTGTTTGTGTCCCACAGACATACTCCGGCCTGTTCTGTGTGGCGATCAACCCTTATAAAAACCTGCCCATCTATACAGAATCCATCATAGAGATGTATCGTGGGAAGAAACGGCATGAGATGCCTCCGCACATCTACGCCATATCGGAGGCGGCTTACAGGAGCATGCTGCAAGGTACCATGGCAACCAACTAACCTGCTATAGGCCTGCTTCAGTTCATGTGAATTTATTCATACACCTCTGCGTCAAAATATTTCGAAAGAAGGAACCAGTTTCATGCTGCTACATGAAGTTTCAGATCTTTCACACACTTAGTAACAGTGGGAAACCCCAGGCATGACTGAGACACTGAGATTTGGCATTTTCACCCTGGATCCTGCTCGTCAGGGTGTGTCCGTGGTTAATAAACTCGCCTAACCGGTGTGTGTGTGTGTGTGTGTGTGTGTGTGTGTGTGTGTGTGTTTTCTGGGAAAAAGAACCATGCCGATTATGTCACGGGTCTTAACTCAGTCTGTTACCAGTTGTAGTGGTTGTTGTGGTGGAATAATTAAATAATCAGAATTACGTATTTCAGGAAGACATGTAAAAATATAAACTGAATGATGCGTAGTTCTGCGAAAAGCAAAGGACTGCCATCTACTTCAAACGTCACAACTACCAAAACAACATGTCTGTCTACACCAGACATGAGCAGTGAGACGCGACAAAAGCAAACAGAACCCATTATAATCAGTGATGCTGTCTACACTGCACACAACAAATTCCAACAGTAAACTGATGCCCCGTTCTATTTCTGACACAAAGGACAAATGGATCTGCAACGTTCCTCTGTCATGTCCTAGACAGCCTCAAGGAAAGAAAATATGACAAGGCATATCTCGCCCTCGGTTTTACCAGTTCATCCATGAGTAATGAAGACAGACCACAGTGTGTTGTGCCTCAAAGAAAAAGCCCGGAAGAAAAAGTTTGGGAACCACCGTCTAGTGATGAGGGCCCTATGATGAACAGTTTTGATGCTGTGCAATGTTATCTTAGTCTTATTTATATACTATTATAGTATATTTGAATTATCTTCTATTTTTATATTTTCAATTTTCATTGTAATTTTAATTTGTAGTAATTTAGTCATTTAAAAAAAAAATTATTAGCCTTGGTACTTAAACTTAAGCAGTTGCCATGACAACATTTGTAATTTACATTTAAGGGTTTTTTTTGTTTATATTTTTCATCTTATTTTATTTATTTACTTTGGAGTCATAATAATCACATTATTATACTCTTAAGCATATTTATTACATATGCATCAAGTTTTCTCTTAAATAATAAATGTTTAATTTTCACAAATTTCGCACAATTCAAATTCATATTTAAATCAAGAGCAATTACTGTAAATGTTCATTGGTCATTCTAATGTCACTATTCATGTGCTTTGTTTTCTTCACACAGACAGAGAAGATCAGGCCATCCTGTGCACGTGAGTTTCCACTAGCTATGGCCACTGCATACTTGAGTTTGACTACATATTTGTGCTATTACAGCAGCAAGTTTAGAAAAATCAATGAACATTTAATTGAGCATTTAATGTGGAGAAGTTAAGATGGTTTGCAGCTTAAGGAGAGATGTAAGACTGAGCCGCAGGTATTTGACTTGATTCTCTTAGTAGACAAAGCAGAAGCCTACAGGCCACAAAAAACAAGACCTTACTCTGTTTAATCCCTAAGGCCTGTTATAATGTATAATGTAACTTATTTTATTCATACAATATAATCATGTTTTTCTACTTATTTTCTTACCATTTACTGGCACATATTTCTAATTTTGTTCCAAATTAGTTTCCAGCTAAGTCATTTAAGTCATCTGCCAGTATTTGTTTGAATAAATCTAAAAATAGTCTGAACCTAGTTTACAGAAAAAGGTGGTTTATTTGTTCTGTTTATGTATGTGTGTGTGTGTGTGTGTGTTCAGAGGGGAATCTGGTGCAGGAAAGACGGAGAACACTAAAAAAGTGATTCAGTATCTGGCCCATGTGGCGTCCTCACACAAGTCTGGCACTCTGGGACGGCCCAAAGACATCGCCCTACAGGTGAGGACGGGAGGCAAATATTTCTGCATTCTGCTTTTCTAAAACAAGTCAGCACATGCTTACCTTTCTTATTTATTTATTTATTTATTTATTTATTTATTTATTTATTTGCTGTCTCTAGTTTGCTGATAAAAGTTATGCTACATGGTTACATTTAATCATTTAAAAAAAATCTGTGGATCGGTTGGGGACCGGTTGGGGCAGTACTTCATGTTTGTACTTGCCATGCCAATATTTTCACTGGAACCACAAATGAAAATCATTAAAATAATTTTTAGAAATGTATTTATTTAGTTTTTTTTATTAAATCTGCCCAAATTATATTTCATTAAATATTAAGTTTCAGTTTTTTATAGGGATGCACAAAATGTATTAAAATTCTGGCCAGTAACGATAAGCTGATGATTATTTGTTATGCTGTAGCCAATAACCAGTAAATGGTTGATATTAAAAATCTTATTCTACTTTGTCAAAAACAAAAAATAAAGTAAAAATTAAATAAAAAATAAAAAATATTAAAATTGAATTGTAATAATTATAAGAATTATAATATAGTATGATAATTTTATATAAAATCCCCCAATATTTCTAAGTTTTTTCCTCCCAGTTTGTTCTCTCTTTCACACTACCCACAGGCCATTGTTAACTCTTGAATTATAAAGCTGTAAATGTTGGTGTATCTGTTTGCTATATAAATACAAACCTCAAAAAATCCTTTCATTTGCGCCTTTTCTCTAATATTTCAATTTTCGCTCTTCTTGGTTGCTCTCCTCTCCCTGTTTCCTCTCTTTCCTGGGTCCTGCTGTTTCTTTCTGCTCTTGCTTTCTTTCCTCTTTGTCCTCTGCTCTGTGCTGAAGATGGATGGTACGCGCTCTCTGGGTCGTGGCAGTAGTGCTGTGAACAGGGTGAGTGGGGGCTTTTCTCTTCATGACTGGCACATCCGGCTGACAAGTTCCAACTGCAGCAATTCTAATTCACATCCTGCCACTTTAACCTCATAATGTGTGATATCATATGTCTAATTAATGTGTTTGGATTTATTTTTTATTTTTTTTAACCATGTTTTTATGTTTTTGCTCATCAATATGTTCTATTTTTTTGTCCCCTGTGTGTTCAACCACCCCATCTCTCTCTCTTTTTTTTGTGGACTAACAGACTATGCAGTATGTGAGTATGGTTGTGTTCTAATGCTTCCACTCTGGGTCTGTAGGGGGCGCTGTATACATATTAAAGCTTTGCTATGGTATTTTTTGACCTATATAGACCATACTAGTCTATATGGGTGAGAGCGAAACCTCAGAGCTTAGATGGAGATGCTTTAGTCTGAATATGGAATTTTTTTTCTTTTGCTGAGCTGCAAAATTATGAGTTTGCCATTTCAGCTGTGTGTGTGTGTTCCTGAGCTAGCTTTAATTTGAGGACAAATTTCAAAGTCGAGGAAAAATGCAATGGAAATTGTTCCCAGACATTACTTAATTCTAAATGAATAAAATGTAGTTTCCTTTAGGGTTTGCTTAAGACGGTGTTTTTTTTTTTAATTAATCAAATGCGAAATTGAAGGTACATTTAAATTTTTTTTTACTTTTAATTGAAAACTGCAATGAAAAATATTTCTCTATATTTTTTTTCTACATTTCTATAGTTAAAACAAAACATTTCAGAAAATAGTTTTTAAAATATCTAAAATCATATGAATTGTTCACTTAAAAAGTGCCCAAATCTCTTTTTTTGTGTGTACAATAAAAGGGATTTTACAAACTGACGTGAACATGATTTGAGTACTTTTTTGTCACTCACGCTACCCTTACAATACATCTGCGCACCTTTAGGAGGTTTGTTTCTTGCTTTGAAAACCTTGTTTTGAGTTAATATTTGGGTTATGACAATAATAGAAGTCTGTGGTAAGTCTCAATTTAGTCAAGTGAATGCGTATGTTTTTGCAAAAGAGTGTGATGATGGTTTGGCTGCAGTCATATGCTGATGCTGGGATTATGCTGGGCTTTTAGCTGTGATGTAGGTAATATTCCTGCACTGACATGCTGTTCTTTCTGTCCCATATCTAGGGGGAGCTGGAGAGACAGTTACTGCAAGCGAATCCCATCCTTGAGGCCTTCGGCAATGCCAAAACGGTCAAAAACGACAACTCTTCCAGATTTGTAAGCCCTGAAACAGCATATCTAACTATCATCACATAAATTTATATCTTGATCACATGCTTTGATCTGGTCTAACATGTATTTTTTTATTTGTTTTAGGGCAAATTCATCAGAATCAATTTTGATGTCGCTGGATATATTGTTGGTGCTAATATTGAGACCTGTATCCTTGAAACATCCACTACAAATGACTTTTACACCAGTTGATAATTAATAAAAAAGTTATGCTAGTTCTAGTAGAATAGATAACGATAATGTTATGTATGTACTAATAGTATGTCATAAAAGATGACAACATAAGTTATAACCGTAATTAAACTAAACTATACGTGTTTTATCTTCATGCATCATATATTATCTTACAACAGTTCCCACATGAGCAATTTATAGATTATCATGACAGAATATGCTAATAAATGACTTGAAGATGACTTCACATAAGTTTCATAAATTCATCAACCTTCCATTCAGAAACGTCCTGTTGCATTCTACATGTTGTCACTTCTTCTTGAGTCTCTCCGTCATTGTCCGACTCCGGTTTGAACATTTTCAGTGCGTGTCTGCTGCTAACTTGAGCTCTTGAAGCTCCGCCCTCTTGAAAGAGGGCAGGGAGCAGCAGCTCATTTGCATTTAAAGGGACACACACAAAAACGCTGCATTTTTGCTCACCCTCAAAAAGTGACAGTTTAAACATGCTACAAAAAATTATCTGTGGGGTATTTTGAGCTGAAAATTCACATACACACTCTGGGGATATTATTTTACATCTTGTAAAAAGGGGAATTATAAGACCCCTTTATATATTTACTAGTCAATTTACTGGTATTTGCACCATTATTTAACGGACAAAAAATAGCATGTTTTAAACCAGACGCTAATTTGTGCTGCTCTTGGTAGATTGCGTTGCTCATTTCCACTCCCATCTGCCCTTTTTTCAGATGCTAATTTGCCCTGTTTAATAAATCTGGCCCCTAATGTACAGTAAACAAAGTGTGTATCGGTGCATTTTTCATTAACCTGCATATCAGATCTGCTGGAGAAGTCTCGAGCCATTAGGCAAGCTAAAGACGAGCGAACCTTCCACATCTTCTACCAGCTCCTCTCTGGAGCTTCTGAGGCCATGAGAAGTCAGTAAACCACACAAACACTAAATGCACACAAAACAACTGCGTCACAATATACAGTTTTTTAAGTTCTCTCTAATGGAAACATTATCATTGTGTTTATTTCTTCACACCCTCTCTGTAGAGGAGCTTCTGCTGGGCAGCGCAGATGAGTACCGCTTCATCTGCGGGGGGTCACTTCCTGTTCCGGGTCAGAGTGATTCAGAAAACTTCACTCAGACAATGGATTCAGTGACCATCATGGGCTTCACCCAGGAAGAATCCACATGTAAGGGAGAAAAGGGTCTCAAATAGATCTCGAAGGAAACTTCTGCAAGATTTCATAAAACATGTACTTGATCACTGAAGAAATTAATTTGTCCATCCTGATCTCTCACTCTCTCTCTTTTCAGCTATGTTAAAGGTGATCTCTGCAGTGCTGCAGTTTGGGAACATCACGTTTAACAAAGAGAAGAACACAGATCAGGCCTCAATGCCGGATGACACAGCAGCACAGAAGCTCTGCCACCTGCTGGGCATCAGTGTACTGGAGTTCAGCCGAGCCATTCTCACTCCCCGCATTAAAGTTGGCCGCGAGTACGTCCAGAAGGCCCAGACCAAGCAGCAGGTGGGTTCATGTAGTGCTTTAAAAATACTACAGATGTACGCTGTAGACTGACCCAGAGAAGAGAACTCCCTTATCTACAGTTGTTTTTGTTTTACACTAAAAAGATTGACAGTGACTTCATTTAAATATTCACACTGCAGTCTTATTTCAGTGTTTTTAATGCACAGTGTCGCATTCCATAACATTGTGATAGTCACAGCTCCACCTACAGTGAAATCTTATTGGTCCAAATTCCTTCTCCACATGACTGTATTTTAAAATCAGCTTGATTTAAAAATGTACTCTTCACCTTTCTTGATACACATTCTAGATTTTACTATGATTCACAAAAAAATATTAAGCAGCACAACTGTTTTCAACATTTAGAATGATAAGAAATGTTTCTTGAGCAGCAAATCAGCATATTAGAATGATTTCTAAAGGATCATGTGACACTGAAGTAATTATGCTACAAATTCAGCCTTGAAATCACAGGTATACATTACATTTAAATATATATAATGTAATGTATTCCTACAACATGAAAATGGCCAATGAAAACATGAGCCACATGCAACACAACACAAGACTACGAGAAAGCATGCTGCTGATGTAAACACAATCCACAGTACACAGAACGCAACAACTCACACGGACAGAAGAGCATACATAAACCGCACGCCCGCACAACAAGACAACAGAAGACAAACACACAGAGCATGATTGTCTGAATCCCGACACAGAATCAAAATCAAACTAGACCAAAATGTCAGGATCCGAACACTACGCTCCGCACACAAAACAACTCACGTGGACAGAGGAGCGCACGGCCCGAGCGAATTCCGAAACCTCACGCTCACCATGACAAGGCAAGACATAGCAGTGTCAGAGCTCTGTCACCAACCCAAAAATAAACAGACCGAAGTGACAGAACCCTGACACTCAATGTTTCATGCCCAGTTAGTGTGTCCTGATTGGCTGTCATTTTGTCACTTAATGCAGCATTTCGTCAAGTGAGGACAAATACAATGACTTGAATTTTGCTTCAACGATGCTGTTGGACAGAAACAATACATTTTGTGAATTTTGCATGTCCAGGCTGATTTCGCGATAGAAGCTTTGGCGAAGGCCACATATGAGCGTCTGTTCCGCTGGCTGGTGCACCGGATCAACAGAGCCCTGGACCGCAGGCAGCGTCAGGGAGCCTCGTTCATCGGGATCCTGGACATCGCCGGATTTGAGATCTTCCAGGTGAGCCAGGGTTTTAAAGGTGATGTATGCAGTTTCTGCAACACTAGTGGCACCTAGCAGAATTACAAAAATGAAGCATATTTTCAAGCAACCTTGCAAATACCCTTAGGCTGAATCCGAAATCGCACCCTGAACCCACTATTCCCTACGTTAGTCCACTAATATAGTTCACTTGAAGGAGTGAATGAAAACGAGTGAGTGAAATAGGACAGCCGTTGTGTGTACATCGGCTGTACACTCGTGATTGCGGTGCAGTGTGGGATTGAATGAGTGCACTCATTAACGTCCACTATGGTTTCGGACACCACTACAAATGGCTGTCCCTTCAAATAGTGCCCTATTTAAGGGTATAGGGGGCGATTTCGGATTCAGCCATAGACTCATTAGACCCAACTGAAGCCACATCTCTACAGGTAAAAGTAGGCCACTTTCAATAAGTTTCAACATTTTAGGAATCCATTTAGCTGTGTTGCTATTGCCTTGCACTTCTGTAACCGAGACTGAATGTCATTGTAATGCATCAGTCATGGGCTGTGTCCGAAATCGCCCCCTATACCCATAAATAGGGCACTATTTGAGGTGACAGCCATTTGTAGTGGTGTCCGAAACCATAGAGGACATTATTGAGTGCACTTATTCAATCCCATAATGCACCGCAATAATGAGTATACAACTGATGTACGCTCAACGGCTAGAGAATACCCATAATGCACTGTGAGAGTCGCACGCTGAATGAATTCCCGCATCTTTCCAGTAGATGGCACCCACAGCTGAATCATCCATCCATCCATCCATTTTCCCAACAGCTGGTCCAATGTGGCTACAGCGTAATATCATACAAGTAAATTGATTATTTAAGGTTTATACATGCTAGTTTCCATGGCAGAGTTGAACTATATTGAATAAATTAATTTCATTACTACTGGAGCTGCCAGTTTGCTACGTTTCAAAGAATTATTAAACGGCAAGCACACACTATGCAACGACAGCCCTTCCGGTAAACTCAGTGTCCGAATTCACTCACTCATTTTCATTCACTCATTCAAGTGGACTATATTATTGGAGTAATGTAGGAAATAGTGAATGAGGGTATAGGGGGCGATTTTCGAACACAGCAATGGTCTCACCCCAGCTAAACACCCTCTGGCTCCACTACAGTAGCCACACCCCAAACTCACGCTATTGGTCGAGCTGGAAAGAGATTGACAGATCTGTGCGGACCTCTCTCAGGGTTTTGGGGGAGATAAACCCATGAAGGGCATACTAATAGTAGTCAATGAACAATAAACTTGGTGAATTTTAACAAAAAAATCCTACAAACTCCTCCTTTTAATATCAGTTAATTATTGTCTGCAACTGATGAATTTTATTCTCTATGACTCTCTCAATAGCTGAACTCATTCGAGCAGTTATGTATCAACTACACTAATGAGAAACTGCAGCAGCTGTTTAATCACACCATGTTCATACTGGAGCAAGAGGAGTATCAGCGAGAGGGCATCGAGTGGAACTTCATCGACTTCGGCCTGGATCTTCAGCCCTGTATCGACCTTATTGAGAGACCGGTCAGTGTGTGTGTGTGTGTGTGTGTGTGTAGATCATAGTTCGCTGTCGTACAACCTGATTTGACATGCAGTGTCTTGATAGTGTTTCTGATTGGTTTGGTCCATAGGCTCATCCTCCTGGTGTGCTGGCATTGTTGGATGAGGAGTGTTGGTTTCCAAGGGCAACTGATCGCTCATTTGTGGACAAACTGTCAGCTGAGCAGGGTTCACACTCAAAGTTTATGCGGCCCCGGCAGCTTAAAGAAGAGGCCGACTTCTCCATTGTACACTATGCTGGCAAGGTCAGATTATTTTACCACCTCAGGCTCTCCAGTTCTCCTTTTTCTATTCAACATGAAATGGACCTTGTTTACTTTCTTATTCTGTCAGGTGGACTATAAGGCAGCTGATTGGCTGGTGAAGAACATGGATCCTTTGAACGATAATGTGGCATCTCTCCTGCATCAGTCATCTGACCCATTCATCTCTGAGCTCTGGAGGGAGGGTAAGGGAAACGTGTTCTTATGCCTGTGTGTGTGTGTGTGTGTGTGTGTGTGGTAAATCATTGCTACACTGGCAAAGTTTTTTGCACTGATAGGTGCTTAATAGACACTATGCTGTAATTAGAATACTTTCTCTAAATTTCAGGTTCAGAAGCAGAAAAAAACGAATACTATTAAATATAACAATAATAATAATTTGTATTTGATAAAAATGAATAAATTAGTAATAATTATGTTAATAATAATAATTACAATTTATTTAGGTTAAGACTAAGTAAGTAAATAAATAAATGTATTATTATTATTACTATTACTATTATTATTATTATTATTATTATTAATAATAATAACATAAATTATAAATTAATAATAATAATAATAATTTCCCAAAGTTCCAGGTTCAGAAGCAGGAAAAGAAACAAATTAATAATAATAATTGTTTGTCTAAATAAATAACAAGCACATATTATTAAAAGCAACAACAACAATATATCGATTGCTTGATACAATAAAAAAAAGGTGCAGACAATAAAAATTGTAAAACTTAATTACAGCATCAATGTTTCCAGCTCAGTCAAAGGGATTATATAATTGTGTTATTTATTAATAAATGTTTAATAATGAAATGTTAATAAATATGTTTTATTCTATTACTAATATTTAACATTGTAATCTACTATGGACTAACTCCTCTTCTCTTCTCTTCTCTTCTCTTCTCTTCTCTTCTCTTCTCTTCTCTTCTCTTCTCTTCTCTTCTCTTCTCTTCTCTTCTCTTCTCTTCTCTTCTCTTCTCTTCTCTTCTCTTCTCTTCTCTTCTCTTCTCTTCTCTTCTCTTCTCTTCTCTTCTCTTCTCTTCTCTTCTCTTCTCTTCTCTTCTCTTCTCTTCTCTTCTCTTCTCTTCTCTTCTCTTCTCTTCTCTTCAGATATTCAAACTCTTCCTCGTGTGTACTTTTTTGACTCTTATGCCACACTGCAAACCAATGGCTCTGACAGCAGTAGGTTTTTCTGCCCTTCCTCTTTTAACCTCTCCATCATTTCATCTAATCATGATTTGCCCTTCACTCTGTCTCTCATTCTCACTCTTTCATTGCATCAGATTGTGATATGATGTGTGGGTTGTTGTTGTTTTTTTTTACTGTAGTTTAGTAGAATGTGTAGTTGTTTTTTTATGGATTGTTATAGAACTAATTCTAGTTTATAAGACTAGATGGTTGTGATCTGCTTGCCTGTAGTTTATTCTCCGTAAAGCATCTTTAGTGCTTGTAATGTAGAAATCCACACAGAATTTCTTTATGTTTGGAAAGTTTTAAAAAGTTTTCATTTCAACACATTCATATTGAGACTTCTAACCGAACAGAAAAAAAAATGGTAGTTGTATGGTATTACATTAATAGTATTTTCGTTTTAGATAATAACATCCCTGTTTTGTGCTTGTCAGTGGAGAGGATTGTGGGTCTGGACCAGGTGTCGTCCGGAGAGAACAGTGGACCGGTGACTTTCGGGGCCGCTGGGTTCAAGACGAAGAAGGGCATGTTTCGCACAGTGGGGCAACTCTACAAAGAGTCCCTTACTAAACTGATGGCCACCCTCCGCAACACCAACCCCAACTTCCTGCGCTGCATCATCCCCAACCATGAGAAAAGGGTAAGAATAGAAAGAGAAATTGAAAAATGAACATGGTACTTCTCCTTTCTTAGTGAGAACTTCTTCACATCTCTCTCTCCTTAACATATCTGTAAAGTGCCCCTATTATGCTATTTTAAAGTTTACTAATTTACTTTTAGAGGTCTCCTACAATAGGTTTACATGCTTCTAAGCTTTAAAAAAAACACTTTAATTTTCTCATAATATACTTTGCAGCATCAGCTTTTTTCTCACAGTGTCTGAAACAACTCTCTAAACAAGCCTACTCTGCTCTGATTGGCCAGATGGCCTAGTCTGTTTGGTCTACCGCTCACAGTGCGTGTCGAAAACAAAGCACTCATTACTGTATCTGAATTTCAACCATTCAGTGCTTATATACACAGTGATACGAATGGTAAAAATGCAGCACAGAAAACAGCCTATTTTCAACATGTCAACAACACGAACCAAACTCTTCCAGGCCTCAGGTACAACTACAGTGTTTGAGGGTGGGGCAAAGAAGACGTTGATCGTGGGCAGCCAATGACGACCATAGGCTGGCATTATGCAAATTAGTTACAAACCAACGTAGGTTTGTAACAGGAAGTAAGACTTACTACTAAGGACTTAGTGATAACTCGTTTCAGGCAGTTCAGAATCTGTTGTTGTGAGAGACAATAACATTTATTGTGCACTTTGGGCTTTGAAATTTTGCTGATCACATTCATAAACAACTGTATAACACACTACATGAAAGGTAACGAAAAGAATAATGGGGGCACTTCAAGACTATATGATATATTGTATATAACTGATGATAAGGTTTTATTGCGAGGTTGCACAAAATGTTGGTTAAAATGTATTGTTATCAGTGGGTATTGGATATTTAATTACGCATGCTCATTTAGATTAGATTTATTATCATTTAACTCATTTAAGGTTAATATATAATAACACTAATAATTCAATAAGTGTTACATGTAATCTTTAGCAAATCTCAAACTTGAAAGCCTTTTTTTACTGTAAATTGTAATGTTTTTAATTTTTATGTTTTACTTTTGTTATTTAGAGAAAATATTATAGAATTTTTATAATTTTTATTAAAAAAAATACTATTGGGACATCCATAAGCTTTTGTTCTTTAAATAATCACAGGCAGGGAAGTTGAGTCCTCATTTGGTTCTGGATCAGCTGAGGTGTAATGGGGTGCTGGAGGGGATAAGGATCTGCAGACAGGGCTTCCCGAACCGCATCCCATTCCAGGAGTTCAGACAGAGGTATGCGTGTGTGTGTATCCTACTTAACCTTATTTTGGGGGGACAAATGTGTACCTTCTAGTGAGCTAAATTGATCCTCATTTATAAAACAGTATAAAAATGAAATAAATACATTTAATTAATGGTAAAAACAGAGTTTTTATGTTAGGTTTAGGTGTGTGTGTGTGTGTGTGTGTGTGTGTGTGTGTGTGTGTGTGTGTGTGTGTGTGTGTGTGTGTATGTGAATGTAATACTTTTACACTTTAAGTATAGCTTACATACAGTAAATGAGAATACTTGTCTTGTCTTATTTGTCTTATCTCTTTCTGTTCGTGTATCTCTCAGGTATGAGATCTTGACTCCAAATGCTATTCCTCGAACCTTTATGGATGGCAAACAGGCGTGTGAGCTCATGGTAAGTGATGTCACTCAAACCTAAATCAAAGAGTTCATAATATTGACCTGATAGAGGATATTATACACTAGAGTTTCAGATCAATAAATGTGAACAGCACAGATGCTTTAGGATCAATAACTGTGAGTGGGGGAGGTCAATGGTGTTTTAGTGTTTTTATTCAGATGTCTGATTAGTATTCTACAGGTTGTTGATTATGTATTGTTACTGTATCTATAGATCAGTGCTTTGGAGCTGGACAAGAATCTTTTCCGGGTAGGACAGAGTAAGGTGTTCTTCCGGGCCGGAGTCCTGGCTCATCTGGAGGAAGAACGAGACTTGAAGATCACTGACACTATCATCCGCTTCCAGAGCGCAGCACGTGGATACCTCGCCAGGAGGTAAAGTCTGCGTGTGTATATTTGTGTCATAGGTTGGTGGTGTGTAATATGTGTGCATGTAGGTTTTAACTGACGTGTGTTCTTTCAGGGCATTCCATAAGAAGCAGCAGCAGCTCAGCGCTCTGCGTGTGATGCAGAGGAACTGTGCAGCATACCTGAAGCTCAGAAACTGGCAGTGGTGGAGGCTCTTCACCAAGGTAACACAAAGCATTACACAACATGTTATATAAAGTAAAAACTAAGTAGGCCTAATAATGAATCTTAAAGGGGTTATAGAATTCAGAAACCCTTGTTATTAGCGACACCGGTGGCCGCTAAGTGAACTGCAGCCAGTAACTTATTGCTTGTGCTCGCACTCGTGCATAAATAATGTACAACACTGAAAGAGATTCAATGCCCCGATATATAATATATTATATCATATTATATTCAATGCCCCTATATATATTCATGCAGAAGACATAGGAAATACCTTTGCAGCCTTATACTGTTACCATCATCCAGACACCGCCCATGCTGCTGAGAGCGATGTTTAGGTTAATATGTAAAATGCTGCGCACTTTCCTCTCAGTAACAAAATAAACACACAACAAAAATGACAGCCGTATTATTTACTTGTACCATTATTTTTATTAAAATTATTAAAACATTATTAGTAAGATAATGCTTTAAAATAACACATTAAGGTAACAATTGCAGGCTGGCACTTTTTACAGTTTTTACAGCTTCATGTATTTTGGGTTAATTTGCTTTGTGACCTTTGACCTCTCCTCTAGGTGAAGCCCTTGCTGCAGGTGACCCGTCAAGATGAAGAGATTCAAGCTCGGGAAGCACAGCTTCAGAAAGCCAAAGACAATCTGAGTAAACTAGAGCTTGACTTTACTGAACTGGACAAAAAAAACCAACAGGTGACCTTATTTTCATTGTTTCACACATTTTTGTTGTGCATGTTGGTAAACCAAAAGAAGAAAATTTATTTATTTGATTTCCACATTCATCTGGACGCCTTCTTGACAGCTGTTGGAGGAGAAGTCAGTGCTGACTGACCAGCTGCAGGCAGAGGCGGAGTTATTTGCAGAGGCGGAGGAAATGAGAGCACGGCTGGCCAATCGCAAACAGGAGCTTGAAGATGTGTTGGGAGAGCTCGAGAGCCGATTGGAGGAAGAAGAGGAGAGGGCCGTTCAGCTGACCAATGAGAAGAAGAGAATACAGCAACATGTGCAGGTGAGGAGGATTGACGTTTTTTGTCAGTGACTGTTGTCCACTTTTGAATATCTTCTGTCAAGATTAATGTTTCTTTCTCTCAGGATCTGGAAGAACAACTAGAGGAGGAAGAGGGGACACGTCAGCGCCTCCAGCTGGAGAAAGTCACCTTGGAAAGCAAAGTGAAGAGTCTTGAGGCCGAGACCTTGACTTTGGGAGAGCAGAGAGACAGATTTAGCAAGGTAGTTGAAGTCGGCATGAAACAGAAGTTGCAATAGTCTTTTTTTTCCTATTGTGATGTATATCCGAGTGATACAGCTTTTCGAACAAGGAAAAAAGGTAGGGCGGGACTGGATTTTGCCCATTGTGAATTTATTGGATCATTGGATGGTTGTGGTGTCCGGCCCTCGCGCCAGTAATCACGTCATCAGAGAAGAGATGTCGCTGCAAGAGGGAAGGGTTATTTGGATTAAAGATTACGAGGCACATTTATTAAAAAATAAAAAATAATGATGTGCACAGATTATAATAAATACTGCAGTATTCCATAAAAAAGTAAGAATTGACAGTTCTGATTTCATAATGACTTTAAAGAGAAGAGGATTGTTTATTTGTCTGAAGAAATGCAGCTATAATGTTACAGTGGTTCATGAATCTTTCTTTCTTTCTCTTTCTCAGGAGAAGAAACAGCTGGAAGAGAGATTGAATGAAGTGTCAGATCAACAAACAGAGGAAGAGGAGAAGGTGAAGAGTCTTAACAAACTGAAAAACAAACAGGAAGCTGTCATCGCTGATTTAGAAGGTAACAGTCTTTGCGTTAATTAAACATTGAAAAATTTCACTGTTGATGATTTATTGGATATGTTGAATTTGGGCTTTGTGTCTGAGATTTCAAGAATGCATTCATTAAAGGGATAGTTCACCCAAAAATGAAAATTAGCCCATGATTTACTCACACTCAAGCCATGCTATGTGTATACGACATTCTTCTTCCAGACGAATACAATTGGAGTTTTTAAAAAATTGCCTGGCTAATCCAGCATTATAATGGCAGTAAATGGCAACCCAAATTTGAAGCCCAAAAAAAAGTTCATCCATACGGCTCCAGGGGGTTAATAAAGGCCTTCTGAAGCGAAGCAATGGTTTTGTGTAAGAAAAATATCCATATTTAAAACTTTATAAAGTAAATTATTGAAAAAAAAGTATCACGGTTTCCACAAAAATATCAAGCAGCACAACTGTTTTCAACATTGATAATAATATGAAATATTTCTTAAATACCAAATCATCATATTAGAATGATTTCTGAAGGATCATGTGACACTGAAGACTGGAGTAATGATGCTGAAAATCAGCTTTGCCATCAAGGAATAAATTGAATTTTAAATTGTAATAATATTTTGCAATATTACTGTTTTCACTCCACTTTGTATCAAATAAATGCAGCCTTGGTGACATGAGAGACATAGGAGACAAAGTTTTTATTGACCCCAAACTTTTGAACGGACCTCATTTTAAAGGATTTCTTTTCCATGCAATGATAGTTCAAAAGTAAACCAAGTCTAACTGTCTCTTTCTCTCCTTTAGAGCGCCTGAAGAGGGAAGAGCAGGGCCGTCTGGAACAGGAGAAGTGGAAGAGACGGATGGAAGGAGAAGCAGTGGAGGCTCAAGAGCAGCTGTCTGACCTGAGCTTACTCGTCACAGAATTGAGAAGCAGCCTGAGCCAAAGAGAGAAAGAGATAACCACACTACAGACACGGTACAACCACAAACACAAATCTACCTTGTATTGAATCTGGAGCAGCCGCTACTTCTTCAGTAATGACATCTTTTGCACTCTTTCTCTCTCTCAGGCTGGAAGAAGAGGGGTCACGTCGTACAGAAGCTCAGAGAGCCCTGAGAGAGGCCATGTCTCAGGTCTCGGAGCTCAAAGAAGAGGTGGATAATGAACGAGGGATGAGGGAGAGAGCTGAAAAACAGAGGAGAGATCTGGGGGAGGAGTTAGAGGCTTTGAGAACTGAACTAGAAGATACACTGGACACTACAGCTGCTCAGCAAGAGCTCAGGTGTGTGTGTGTGTGTGTGTGTGTGTGTGTGTGTTTGTTTGTTTTTGTGATTTATGAGGAATTTGTATAATGACACGGGTATTACACAAGTATTACGAAGTAAGAATATGAGGACATTTGTCCTGTGTGTGTGCGCGTGCGTTTGTATGCGCGCTTGTGTGTGTAAATCTTTACATACCCACTGAAGAAAGGCATAGATTTAAAAGATTCAATATTAAACAGTCATTAAACAGTCAAATAATCACAAAGTCACTAGTCTACCCTGGTGACACTTTAGGATACTTTTGAAAAGTGTACTTAAGGAAATAATGCTGTATACATTTAAAGAAAATGTACATAAGTGTGAACTGAATGTGATGTTAATGTATTATTGTTTATTTATTTATATTAAGTACAATGGTGCTTTTTAACCCACTTAATTAGGATTTAAGTACATCTTTATGTAATTCTATAATTACTTTTATTGTCTTTGAAGCATCTACTGCTGAATGTACTGACAAGGATTTATGGTAAACTACAATACATTTTAATGTAATTTCTATTGAAGCTTGTTTGTCACATATTTTAAAATATATTTGTAATTACACATTTGTAATGAAGTTGCAATTTAGTATATTTAAAATATATTAACTTTAAATGTAATATTGAATAGAACACTACAGTTAAAACTATTATCAAATACTTTACATGTGCTTTAGTATGTTAGTGTAATGTTAAGTCCACTGGAGGCAAGTTTGATGGACCCAAGTGCAGTTTATTTACAAACGTGAACAGATACAACACAAAAGTTGACTAGAACATACTTGACTTGACTTGAAGGATGAACAGACTTGACTTGAAGGATGAACAGACTTGACTTAAACCATGACAGACACTCACCAACAGAGGGTTACAGGGAACAGTACTCAACAAGGACACTTGACAAACATGAGGGTTTACATATATAATACACAAAGACTAATGACTAAACAAGACACACCTGTGACCAATGATTAAACAATGAACCAATGACAAGATGACAACAGAACACAAGAGAGCACATGGCAGGATCACACGAGGGCAATGAGAAAACAAGATAAGAACATGAAACATGAACATGAAACACACATGACAGTTAGTCAACATATCAAAATAAGTGTACTTCTTTAAAGCATTACAAATTATTATTAGAACAAAAAAACACACTTACGTGTGTTAAGAAACATTGTCATGAATGTGTAATCTCTTTAAGAACACTTAAGTGGCTGTTATAGTGATACTATATTATCTGCAAGTACAATTTGAAAATATGTATAATTTTAAGATTTAAGTTTAATTTCATTTTTAAGTACACTAAAAGTGCTGATTCAAAACAATTAAGCATACTTCTTTTACAGAAGGGTAGACTAGAGTTAACCACAGGCATTTGTGTGTGTGTGTGTGTGTGTGTGTGTGTGTGTGTGTGTGTGTGTGTGTGTGTGTGTGTGTGTGTGTGTGTGTGTGTGTGTGTGTGTGTGTGTGTGTGTGTGTGTGTGTGTGTGTGTGTGTGTGTGTGTGTGTGTGTGTGTGTGTGTGTGTGTGTGTGTGTGTGTGTGTGTGTGTGTGTGTGTGTGTGTGTGTGTGTGTGTGTGTGTGTGTGTGTGTGTGTGTGTGTGTGTGTGTCTAGGTCTCGTCGTGAGGCTGAATTAGGAGAGCTTCAGAGATGTTTAGAGGAGGAGACCCGTCGTCACGAAGCCCAGCTGTCAGAGCTCCGCATCAAACACACCGCTGCTATAGATTCCCTACAGGAGCAGCTAGACAATGCCAAGAGAGTGAGTCTCAGCATTTACGTCAAATGCAGCTTGTTTACAAGTTTGTTTGCCTGTTTGTTTCACTGGGAAACAAGGTTTGTATTGGAACGTGTCCAAGCTTTGATATGTGTGTATGTCCACAGTCCCGTCAGTCTCTGGAGAAGGCGAAGGCTGTTCTGGAGGAGGAGCGACTGAACCTGAGTGCTGAACTGAAGACATTTCAGGGAGGGAAGATGGAGAGCGAGAGGGGCAGAAAGAGAGCAGAGGGACAGTTACAGGAAGTCAACGCACGCCTCTTACAGGCCGAGAGAGAAAAAGAGGAGCGAGATGAACGACTCAGTAAACTCCAGGTAAAATGGGAAAAAAGAGAGAGGAAATGGGCTTAATTGTAAACATTTTTTTTACTAAGGTCACTGCTTTCTCACTTCGTTTGACATCAGAGTTTATGTAAAAATGGTTATCTGAACTCTGGTGTACACCACCTTGTTACAAACAGTAGCGTGACCAATTTAGGTTGGGATGACCAACTAGTAAATATTTATTGCTGGTCCATTTTTAATTTTCAAATGGAACTCTGAATCAAACCTATGGATCAAACCAATCTTAAAAAGATTCTAACTTTGAAATCTCTCCTTCTCAGTCAGAGCTTGAGTCTCTGTCCAGTTCCCTCACCTCATCTGACTCCAAATCTCACCGTCTAAGTAAAGAAGTCAGCAGTCTGGAGAGCCAACTACATGATGTGCAGGTAACTTTTGTTTGTGCGCAAGTGTGTGTGTGTGTGTGTGTTTTAATTTGCTCTCTTCCGCTACATATTAATAGGCTCATGGGGCTTAACCAAACTGCTTTTGAAGAAACACATTTGATATATTGTATCATGGTTGGATGGATGAATAGGAAATTCAATCCTCCAGAGGTTCTCCGCTTACTCTGATTGTTATTCTATTTCAAAGCAGATCTTCGAGACTGTAATCTCTCTCTGAAACTGTGAATGTGAGGGCCTCTTAATCGTGCTTAATGTTTGTTTGTTTGTGTGTTATTTTTTAGGAGCTACTGCAGGAAGAGACACGGCAGAAGTTGGCACTGGGCTCACGTGTACGTGCTCTAGAGGAAGAGAAAACTGGACTGATGGAGAGACTAGAGGAGGAGGAGGAGAAGACAAGAGAGCTTACACGCCAGATTCAAAACCATACCCAGCAGGTTTACACCCTTTTGCACATCCAGGAAAACACTTTTATTGTTCAAACCATCTTTACTCCATTTTATCATATTCTTTTTATGTGTCCATACAGCTGTCTGATCTGAAGAGGCAAACAGAGGAAGTGAATTCAGCAGTTGAGGCTGGGGAGGAGACCAAGAGGAAGATGCAGAGAGAGCTGGAGAACGCTACACAGAGAGAGAGAGCCAAAGAAGAAGAGAAAGAACGCATAGAGAGACAGAAAGAACGGCTGAGAGAAGAGATAGAGGACATTACCATCGCTCTGCAGAGAGAGAGACAAAACTGCACTGCTCTGGAGAAGAGACAGAAAAAATTTGATCAGGTACAGTAGGAAATGGATGGATGGACTGATGGATGGAGGGATAGATTGACTGGTGGATGGATGGATGCATGGATTGACTAGTGGATCAATGGATGGATTGACTGCTGGATTAATGGAGGGATGAATTGACTGCTGGATGGATGGAGGGAAGCATGGATGGACTGGTGGATGAAGGGATGGATGAATGGATTGATGGTTGGTTGGATGGATGGATGGATGGTTGAATGGATCATGGAGGGATGGATGGATTGTCTGGTGGATGAATGGATGCATGAATTGACTAATGGATTGGTGTAGGGATGGATAGAGGGATGAATTCACTGGGGGGGTGGACTAATACATGATGTACTGGTGGGTGGATGGATGGATGGGTGGCTTGAAAAAGGGATCAAAGGAGAGATGGAGGGATGGATGGACTGGTGGATGGAGGAATCGATGGATAGATTGACTGGTGGATGGATGGATGGATGGATGGAGGGAGGGAATAATAAATGGTTAGATTGACTTCTGGATCAATGGAGGGATGAATTGACTGCTGGATGGATGGATGGACTGGTGGATGAAGGAAGGGATGGGTGGATGGACTAGTGGTTGGATGGATGGATGAGGGATGCATGGGTGGACTGACTGGTGGAATGATGGCGGGATGGATTGACTGGTGGATCGATGGAGGGATGGATGGACAGTTTAAATGGTGGTTGGATGGATGTAAGAATAGATAGCTATATGTATTGATGGAAAGATTGATGAATACATTCATATTTGGTCATTTAAAAAAGTAAAAACCTCTGATTAAAAATGAGTTGTGCAGCTCCAAATATTCATCACCCTTTGACATTTAACCTTCAGTGTTTGGCAGAGGAGAAGGCAGTGAGTGCTCGGCTGCTGGAGGAACGAGACCGCGCAGAAGCAGAGAGTCGAGAGAAAGAAACACGCTTCTTGTCTCTCTCTAGAGCATTACAGGAAGCAACAGAGCAGAGAAATGAGCTGGAAAGAACCAATAAGCAGCTCCGCGTGGAGATGGAGCATCTTGTCAACGCCCAAGATGACGTGGGCAAAAATGTACTGCTTGCTTTTTACCAATGTGCTTATACAGATGTTATTAACATGTAATGGCATAGTAATAACAATAAACATATTCTGTTCTTTGACTTTTTTGCAATTCAAACTATTGTCTTTCTTTTTTCCGCCTGTCTGTCTCGGCTCCTCAGGTTCATGAGCTGGAGCGTTCTCGGAGGGCTTTGGAAACAGAGGCACAATCTCTGAAAGAACAGACCCAGGAGATGGAGGATGAGCTGACAGAGGCGGAGAACGCTCGCCTCAGACTGGAGGTCACCCTTCAGGCCCTTAGAGCTCAGTTTGAGAGAGAGATCAGCACTAAGGAGGAGAAAGGAGAAGAAAAGAGGAGAGCACTTAACAAACAGGTAACTACAATCAGCAGAACGAAGAAGTGACGATTTGAATTGATCTTGGCCTCCTTTTTTCTCCTGCTCTATATTTGTTTCTCACAGTTCTTCTTCTATTACTTGTTCAGGTGCGAGAGCTTGAAACAATGCTTGAAGAGGAGAAGACTCAGAGAGCTCAGGCTTTGACGGTCAAGAAACAACTGGAGACCGAGCTGCAGGAGGCGGAGGCTCAGGTGGAAACAGCCAATAGGGGCAGAGAGGAAGCACTTAGACAGATGAAACGTCTCCAGGTTTGTTAGTTCATTGACATAAACCATAACACATTTATAAAAAGGAGTTGCTTATTGTAGGTCAGGTCTCAATTATTTCATCATGAAGGCCAGACTTCATTCAAATAAACCATATAAAATGTGACTGATTGATCCCTGATGTGGATATTTTGTGTGTTCCTGTGTGTTGTTCAGACTCAGATGAAGGAGCTCATTCGTGAGCTTGATGAGACCAAGTTGGCTCGAGACGAGATCGTCACCCAGTCGAAGGACAGTGAGAAACGGCTGCAGACTTTGGAGGCAGAACTATTACAGCTGACAGAGGTGTGTTATCCTGCCTATGTAACCCAGAAGATATTTGAAATGCATCTCCTTCATTCTTTTCTTCTCTCTCATTCGCTGTTATCATGATACTCTCTCAGGAGCTGGCCGTTTCTGAGAGGCAGCGGAGACAGGCCCAGCAGGAGAGAGACGAAATGGCGGATGAAATTGTCAACACTACAACTGGAAAGTCAGTATATGTTTGTGTTGAGGTCCATTGATCCAGAGATATCCTTGTGTTTAGGGATGATGAGATTAATTCCATCATGTCGTTCCAAACCTTAAGACTTTCGTTCATCTACGAAAGACCTTTCTGTATTCTCCATAGACAGCTACACGACTGACACTGCTTCAAAAAGTTCATAAAGAGATCGTAAAACTAATCCATATGAATTGAGCGGTTTAGTCCAAATTTTCTGAAGAGACTGAATCGCTTTAAATGATAAACAGATTGAATTTAGCCTTTTCTTCACATGTAAACATGTATCAACTCACACATCAGTTGTGATAAACGGAAGCTCAAGCATGTTCGCTTGACGTGCAAGAACCAATGAGGTTCATTCTCATGTGTTATGCATCACGTTTGAGCTTCAGCAAGAACCAATGAGGTTCATTCTCATGTGTTACGCATCATGTTTGAGCTTCCACAGGAACCAATGAGGTTCCTTTTCATGTGTTATGCATCACGTTTGAGCTTCCGCAAGAACCAATGAGGTTAATTCTCATGTGTTACGCATCACGTTTGAGCTTCCGCAAGAACCAATGAGTTTCATTCTTGTGTTACGCATCATATTTGAGCTTCCGCAAGAACCAATGAGGTTCATTCTTGTGTTACACATCATGTGTGAGCTTCCTCAAGAAACAATAAGGTTCATTCTCGTGTGTTACACATCACGTTTGAGCTTCAGCAAGAGGTTTATTCTCGCGTGTCAAGCAGATTCGGATGAGCTTCTGTTTATGTAGGCAGATCAATGTTTATATGTGAGTAAAAGCCGAAATTCAATCTGTTCTTCATCTGAAGCAATCGCGTCTTTTCAGAAAATTTTGACTAAAACGCTCAATTCATAAAGCATCATGGTGTCAGTTGCGTAACTGTCAATAAAGGGATATAAAGCTCTCAAATTTTATCAAAAAGATCTTCATTTGTGTTCTGAAGATAAACGAAAGTCTTGCGTTTTGGAACCGTTTTTGGGTGAACTATCCCTTAATTTTCTTAAAAGATGTTCCTTGTTTTATGTAATTGTGATTAATTTGTTCTACATCTAAAACTTTTTAAGGTTTTGGGTCTGTATGATATATATATATATATATTTTTTGTTGTTGTTGTTTTTTTTTTAAAAAAAATAATGTTTTTTCAAAATTTATCAAAACTGGAAACACATTTATAATGTTACAAAAGATTTCTGTTTCAAATAAATGCTGTTCTTTTGAACTTTATGTTCATCAAAGAATCTTTCTTGGAGTAATGATGCTGAAAATTCAGCTATTACATTTTAAAGTAGATTAAATGGAAAACAGTTTTTTTTTTATTATTGTAATAATATTTTGTATCAAATAAATACAGCCTTGTTGAGCAGAAGAGAATCAAAAACTTTTTGAAAGTTAGTGTATGTAACACCCACCTTTAAAAAATATTTGATTTAAAATATATTTTTTTGAAGTATTTTGAATACCAACAACATTATCGGCTAATATTATTCTTTTACGCACTGATGAATAGTGTGCAAAACCAGGCCTGTTTATTAAAAAAACAAATAGGACTCATGTTGTCTTTTCTTTGCTTGCCCTGCAGATCTGCACTGTTTGATGAGAAGCGGCGTCTTGAGACAAGAATCACTCAGCTGGAGGAAGAGTTAGAGGAGGAACAAATTAATGCTGAACTACTAGCCGAGAGACATAGGAAGAGCACCTTACAGGTACACAAAGAAGCACATATATACTAGCACACAAACACATACAGACAGAGCACTCTACATCTCTCTTTGTATTTTTAGGTTGAGACTCTTACAGTCCAGTTATCTGGAGAAAGGACACTTGCACAGAAGAGCGAGAGCGCACGAGAGGCCCTCGAGAGGCAGACTAAAGAGCTGAAGACTCGTCTCAGCGAGATGGAGGGAACTGTGAAGGGGAAACATCGCCTCAGCGTCGCCGCCCTGGAGGCCAAGATAGAATCGATGGAGGAGCAAGTGGAGCAGGAGAGACAGTAAGAAAATCTGTAATATTACCGAATACTAACTGATTGTTAATCCCCTTCCATGAAAAAACACAAACAGAGAAGTTTAGCAGAATGTCAGAACTCCTTTTTTTACATACAATTAAAGTTTCTAGGTACCAGGGACTGCTAAGCTCTAAAAAGAACAAAATTAATCACTAAAGCATCATAAAAATGGGTCTGTACGAAATGTGTGTGATATTCACGCGTTCGGAAGCCATTTGTGTGACAAACTGAAATGATTCACTAAACTTAAAATAAAGCTTGACAGCCATGGTTACCATTACATTTTATTGCATGGATAAAATGAGCATATGTTTTTTGAAAAAGTGAGAATTTTGAAATAATTTTTGCATGAATTATTCTTGTACGGTTCTACATTCACTGCAAAGAGCAAACCATCAATGTGACTGTTTTGTGTGTTTCTCCCTTCATAGAGAGCGAGCCATAGCCAATAAGCTGGTGAGGAAAACAGAGAAGAAACTGAAGGAAGTTTTGATACAGGTGGAGGATGAAAGGAGACATGCAGATCAGTATAGAGAGCAGGTAATTCTCAAAACGCTCCAAAACCCCTCTTTTCCGGGCAATGAGTCTCAGCCTGGTGAACTGTGAAGGATTTCATGTGGCCTAAAAGTTAATTGGCTGACTTAAAGTGATGGCTCACCCAAAAATTAATTCTGTTTTTTATTTCTTTTAAATGCATTTAATTGCTCAATACTGCAGCAGCCTACATTACATATCATAGCTAATGTTACCTAACCAGCCATTGTTAACCTACACAAACTCATGACAGGATGTGCTGGATTCGCTTCAGGGTTGTGGGTAGTTCAGTACCACTTCTATTCTACAATTATAAAATCTCTCTTTCTTTCTCTTTGTAGTTGGATAAGTCGATGGGGCGTCTCCGTCAGCTGAAGAGGCAGTTAGAAGAAGTGGAGGAGGAGAACTCTCGCTCCAACGCTCAGCGCAGGAAACTACAGCGAGAGATGGAGGAAATGAGCGACGGCATGCAGAGCATGAACCGCGAGCTCAACACTCTCCGCTCCCAACTCAGGTAAAGGTTATGATGCTGTGAAGGTTGGAATGTTGTGTGTAAAATTCAAAGAGCAAAACGAAAAAGCAACAAGCAAGCTATTGGGTAGAAATAACTCTTTAAAGGTAGCATGAGGTCGTCATACTCAGCTTCTAGTCAGAATATGAGTCTGATACTGCTCCATTGGGCTGTGATTATGAGGTGCTTTTCAACCGAACCAGGAAAGCACTAAATTGGATAGACCTACAACCAATCAGAGCAACTGTGTAAGTGAGAACTCAACTGCACGCACGCTGGAAGAAGTAGAAGAAGATGATGAGTGTGAACGATCTTTGCCGGTGTTGTAAAAAAGAATTTAAGAATACACAAATTCTTACCAAGACTATCATCATTTTTGAGAGAAATAGTAAAGGTGAATGCAAGATTCAAGAATACAAGTTCTCCGTTTAGGATTAGAACAAATTCAACCCAAGCGCTCTTTGGTGATGTGGATTACGTTACTGTTTATCATCTGTCCATCATCGTATAAAGCCCGCCCTGACAATTTGATTGGTCCGAACAGCTCTGGTTCGAGCATAGTTGCTCCACAACGGATCATGTCCAGACCGAACTTCCCGACCTCAAATGTTGTGGGTGGGGCTAAATTCGGCTGGCATCCAGGCTACCTTAAAGGGATAGTTCACAAAACAATGTAAATTCTGTTATCAGTTACTCACCCATATGTCATTCCAAATCCATAAGACTTTCAGAACACAAATGAAGAAATTTTTACGAGATTTTTGTCCCTCCATTGAAAGTCTATTCACTCAAAACTCTGATTGAGATTGTAAAGCTAGATTGTAAAATGAATTCATATGAAATGAGCCAACCGTATATGATGATCAGACTTAATGTAGGCTTTAATTCACATATAAACATTCATCAACGAACATACATAAAGCACTCAAATTTTGGTTGTGGGTTTGAAATGACATGAGGGTGAGTAATCGAAGACAGAATTTTCACTTTTGGGTGAACTATCCCTTTAATGTAACAACATACATATATCCACTTTTTACAGTCAATATCTTCTCATTGGCTCTGACTACGTCACATCGCACAGTTTAGTGTTCTGTGTGAACAGAAAAATTGCTTGTTGCTGTAAACTTGTCACATTGCCTCTGGTTAGGACAATGAAAGTTTCAGTCATTTAGTTGCTCATACATAAATATATTTGCATGTCATCAATCCATTTTTTGTTGTACTGTGTGTGCATGTTTCATTCTCTTATTGACTTTAATGTGTCTTATTGTGTCCATCCATATTTGTGCGTTTGTCTCCTACACCAACTCAGCATCACAGAACGGCAGAAGTCAGAACAGTAGGTTTTCATGTATAAAGTGTCAGACTGTGTTTTGTGTTCCTCTCTGAGCATTTCCTGTCTCCTCTTGATTCTGGTGGCGTGTGCCCTGTTGAAATTAGAGACAGTCCTTTGTAACTGATTTATTCTGAAGCATATCAAGATGGTGTAGTATACATTGGATTGTGGGTCACTTCCTGTTTATAGATGGTGATGAATCACAGATTCTCTGTTCCTCTAATCATGGACGCTCTTTCAGTTTCCTCTTCTTTCTTTCTTCCAGCTCATAAACAGTGACCCCAAAAAGTATTTGAACACTTAAGTCACTATTCAAAATGTATGAATGTCTTTGTATTAGGCAACAAAATACCATTTTGTTTTGGGCAAGATTGACAAGAAAGTTATTACACTGTAAAAAATATTTTTTTCTGATAACTTCTATTCTAAGTTAACTCTTTCCCCGCCTGGCGTTTTTAAACAAGTTGCCAGCCACTGCCAGCGTTTTTGATCATTTTCACAAAAACATCATGGCTCTAAGAATATTTTGTTGTATGAATTTCGGAACATACATTACATCAAAAGAAAGAAAAGGCCCTCTGATTTTAAACAAGACTTTTTTTGTCAAAACTTGAATGTGGGTAAGATTAATAAAAAAGCAACATTTGAACAAAAAAACTGTTTTTTTTCAAAGACTACAACGTGCATTAGCAATGCTTTTATCGCTTGTTTCTGCTCCTTTTTTGTCTGTGTTTTGAGCCGAAGATTCTGTACTCTTTCAGAAGATTGTGATAGCACCCCCTACCATATAACAGTGAAAACTAATTTCTCCAATGGTGGGGAAGCGTTGTCTCATAAATGACGGAAAACTCTGTCAATGGTGGGGAAAGAGTTAACTGTTATACTGCAAAATGGCTTGAAAAGGTTATAATTTTTTTGCATAAGCTTTTATATTTTGTGTCTAATGCAATGTGTAGTTCGCGTGACAAAGTAAGTGTGTAAAGAAAGCTAAATATGTTTTGGGGACACTGTCTTTCTCATTTTGTGTATGAATTGCATGCCATTAACATCTCTGTTTCTGTGTCTCTGTCTCAGGCGAGCTCCGCTCCCTCTCTCCTTGCGTGCTGGCCGCAGGGCTCTGGTGGATGACCTTTCTCAGGAGAACTCTGATTCTGAGGATCCAGGTGCTTCACCCACCCCGTCCAGCGGCCCACCGGGTACCCCCACACCCTCAGACAACGCCCTGGGCCCCCCTCCCCCCTACAGCCTTACAGACGCTGAATAAGATTGGGGAGTGTGAAAGATGAACAGTTTTACTTGTTTAACTCGCATAGCTTTTGCAGTCGTACACATAACAGAACATCCATGCAGTCACACATAACTTGAAACTAGTTAATGTGATTTATTGATTTTAAACGAACAGATGAATTAGCATGCAAGATGGAGAAAGTCGGATGCAGTACTCTTACAGTACTATTTAAACCAACCAAGCAGTGAATAAGGACTGCACTTTAAAAGTCAGGGAGAAAAGAAAACAACATTTCCCAACATTTCTAGGGAAATACAAGTATTGTATATCGGTGCAGTATATCAGGCTTGTTGTGGCAAAATTGTGATGGCCACCTCAAGCTCTCTCTCAATCAATTAAAAGCCATGTGTTAAGTAGAAATTTGCATGTTAATGGCAATCAAAGGCCATTGGGTATTGCACAGATGATCCACGATCAGGCCAAAATGCATCATCTGTAGTTGCACACGCCATCAAACCCTCAAAGCCCTGAGAAACTTTCTCTCGCTCACTCCTAAAACAATGTCATGTTTTAAGATATTGAGAACTGAACAGGTACAAGGATATCTCTTTGGTATTTTAGAATATCTGTGTTTTAATTTTTTAGAAGTGATAACTCTACTTCAGATAAATAGACAACTTTGCTTTATGTTAAACATGATTTGGCAAAGATGATGATTATGGAAGCCCATTTCCACCCCAGAGTAAAAGAAAAAAAGGGATTTGCTACTTTAAATGTCACAATTGCGACTTTTATTCTCAACATTGTGACTACATTTTGCAGTTGTACGTTTGTTTTGCGACTAAAAATCACCATATATCTCAAAATGTGACTTTATATATCGTAATTACGACTTTCTTTCTCAATATTGTGACTTTAAATCTCGCGATTGCTAATTGTGACATTTTATCTCACAGTGTGACTTTCCCAATTTTGTGACTTTACATCGCACAGTTGCAAGTTTGTTTCTCACAATTGTGACTTTACAACGCACACCTTACATGTCAAAATGTGACTTTATATCATGTAATCGTGACTCTATATCTCAGCGTGACTTCACACCTTGCAATTTTCTTTCTCAATATCGTGACTTTATATCTCGCAATTGTGAGTTTGTTTCTACTAATTGTGACTTTATATCTCACAATGTGATTTTATATCGCGCGATATCTCGTAATTGCGACTTTGTATCTCACAGTGTGAATATTTCTTATTTTAACTCTTTCTCCGTCAGTATTTTTGCAAAAAGTTGCCAGCCACCGCCAGCATTTTTGATCGTTTTCACAAAAACGAAAATGTTGAATGAATATCGGAACATGCAATATATCAAATTAAAGATCAGAGCCTCTGCTTTTAAACCCCAAAAAAAAAAGATATTATCAACACTTGAATGTGGGTATAATATGATGTATAATAGCGCCCCCTCCCGTATAACTGAAAAAACGGAAAGCCGGAAAATTCAGTCAATGGCAGTGAAAGAGTTAAACTTTATCTCACAGTTACTTTTACATTTTTTTACTCTGAGGTAACAAGGGGCTTCCATAGATGACAATTTATGTGCACGAAGCTATGATTGTATTAAACAAGCAGAAAATTGAGAAAGATGAAAATGCTGTTGTATTAAATGAATATGCTAAAATTGAGCCATCCATGATAGCTTTTACATCTTAGCCACACCACCTGACCATAAGAAAAGAATAGGGATACAGAAAATAAATAAAAAAATACATGAAAGGTCAAAAAATACTGGACTTCTAGCGGAAAACAAACGTTAAAAAAAGCAGCCAAAGCATTTCACGTCCATGTAGATTTAGCAGTAACAGTTATTATTAGATATTTGAAATATACCTGCTCTGATCTCATTCAAACTTTAGTAATCAGTTCAACTCCCTGTTAAGTTCAGGGTATCTGTGCTGCAGATGGTACCCTATTAGATACTGTGCGTAGATAGTTAGGTCGCTCTAAAGGGATGCTTTTGTCGGTAGTGACATAGATAGGTAGGTAGGATTTCTTAATTTATGTCTTAACACATCGGTTCCAGTTTCAGACTACTGACTCGTTGTAATTTTTATCAATTAAGAGAATTCCAGTATGCAGTTTATTTATTTTGTTTTGTATTTTTTTTGTCTGCATAGACATGACATGGTTGTTGTATAGTTTGCAATTTAAGTGAAAGCAAGGCGAAATGAAAGCTCTTTTGAGGGTAAGGCTGGGTTTACACTCAGTAACACTAGACGGAATCAAAAATACATTTTCACCATATAAGCTGCAGTGGGCCTCAAATAACACAAGCATTTGAGACCATGTTGACAATGGGCAAGAGTGAGAAGTCTGTTATCAGGATATCTGAGAGTTATGGTATGAACATCTTGCCTGTTTTTCCCAGGGGTCAAAGGCTGCTAGTTGCTCCTGAATTATCATTATATCATGTAACTTTTTTTTTCTTCTTTTTTTTTATCAAAAGGACATATTGTATTTTGTTTGATTGTTTGTTCATTTTTGAATGTGGTAAATATTTATGGATCAAAGTGTTTATGTTGAACACAATCTGGGGCATATGGATGACAAAAGGGACATTGTATGCATGTCAACAGTGCCTGTAGTATCTGCAGAACATACAAAATGGATTCCATTGGGAAATCAGTGAAATAATAAGAACAAGATCTGGAATTTGATCAATAAATTGCAATATTAGGTCTCGCTGAACAACAATCTGACTCAGACATCCTTCTCATAGGTGCTTTTTCATACAGGCAGTGATGTGATGCATTTTAGAATACAATTGTTTATTGCTTGTTTTCATTGGCATATCAAATGAAAGTTTTCCTAACCTTCACTGTACGTTTATGTCTCTATTTTCATTCTTAGATATTGTATGGTGATGAGCAAATTGATACACTGGCTTACACTCGCTAGTTTTGCAGTATTAAACTGTGAATAATAATTGTTTGTCACCAATAAGTATTAGAACATGTTCAGCCTGTGAAAGGTTCTTTGATTCCCTGGTGGGTTTATTACATTGTTATTACCACAGTTATTACTACATGCCACAGTATCTGTCCTATAAATCGGAAAGCAGGGTTTTCATGTCAGATCATCAGATTACACTGTATGCAAAATGTCTGTAATAGGTTATGTAGATCACATTTTGATACTTCATTTGTTTTAATTGCCCCAATAATGTTTCAATTTTGAATTGCCGATCTCTAGAATCAAGTTGGAATTGTATGCCGTTGTAAAATGTTGACTGAAAGAGTGGAAACCATGCTGTTAAAGACAGAATAGAATCGCACACATACTAGCCAAAATACTCAAGCCTTGTACAACAGATTGTTTTTATTCTACTTATTTGTCCATGTTAAAACACGTTTCCTAAATTATTTCTGCCTAGAATTTCTCTGACGGTTTGCCTTTCAAGCAACTCAACATTGCTGCTAAAATGTGTTTTGTCACTGTCAAATGTACAAAGTCATTTGGATCGATTTGTACATTTATCAGATAGATTTGCAGAGCTGCAAACTCAAAAATTCAATTAGGAGAGCTAAAAACAGTCATATTTCTCAAAGTCCTATATTGTAGTTAAATAAATGAGTCTTGTTATACTCAACTTGTGCTTTATAATGCAGCTTTGAACCAGTGTGAGATGAGTGGACAATAGCAGAGAATATGTATGAAGAGGAATTAAAACTCCAGGGGAGATACGCGTGTGTGTGTATCTGAGGTGTTTCTGAAGAGGACTGTGTGCTTTTTTTG
The DNA here is from genome assembly GCF_949357685.1 of Gobio gobio. Taxonomy (NCBI): domain Eukaryota; kingdom Metazoa; phylum Chordata; class Actinopteri; order Cypriniformes; family Gobionidae; genus Gobio; species Gobio gobio. Next base: position 19,255,236 of record NC_137108.1, on the reverse strand, counting down.
CATTTGTGGAACTTGAATTTTTAACCATGTCATTTATTTGATCTTTTACTTTATTTTGCTATAATGATAAAAATGAGACCGGGGGTGAATTTTAATATACCATTGGTTTTGAAATCAGTGTGGTTTATTTTCACACTAACACACTACCAACGATTCACCATCAGCACTGTAAATGTGGAGGACCACTTAAAAATATAACAAAGAAATCAATGATCAGTGTTTTAACCAAAACTAGACTATGAAATGGATAAATCATAGTTGAATTTGACCAATTTAAACTGTACTTTTTTTTTGTGCAGTATGCTAAGTTTAAAAGTGTTTTTTACACTAATAAATGCACCTTTCAATTTGATAAATAAAAGGATATTTAAAGGATTGGTCGACTTTAAAATGAAAATTATCCCATGATTTAGGCTACTCACCCTCAAGTCATCCTAGGTGTAGCCTATATGACTTTCTTCTTTCTGATGAACACAATTGGAGTTGTATTAAAAAAATCCTTTTCCAAGCTTTAGAATGGCAGAGATGGGGTCCATTGAGTTTGATGCTCAAAAAAGCACATCCATTCATTTTATGTCTACATTTGTATCTGAATGCATACAGAAGAGAAACTGACTTTAGAATCCAATGCATAGAGCTATAAGGGCCATCTAGTGGCAAGAGTCATGAAATTTTGTGTTATATGTATTATTTTTTTCCACAAGAGGTCGGCAGAGACACAAATTGACCCAATGAGATAGCCTGACAAGACGGACCTACATCAAGATGTTGGGAACACACCATTGGCAGGGCTCAATCCGAGGGGCGGGATAAACGGTTGTCTTTCAAATTCCCTCTGCACGCAATAGGATAGCGCTACAACCAACCAGAGCAACGAAGAAGGTGAAGCAGAGCTAGTTGATAGATTAAACTTTCGCCGGAACTGGTCGGCAAAACTCCTAATACACATTTTCCTTTCTTAAGAATGACTTCAGTGCCGTTCTTTGTTCTTTTCTCAAAGAAAAGCTGAACTCCAAGTCGCGGCCAAAGCTGATTTGAAAGACCGCTGTTTGCCAGCTTCTTTGTTTTCAAGTAGCACGCGGAACAGCTGCAACTCTGCCGTCATTATGTTAAGCCCGCCCACTGACTCTATACACGATGTGATTGGCCTGAACAGAGTTTGGTTTTTCCAGCTCACAAGCCAACGGAGAGTTGCTAGACGACCCTGGCTGCAAATTACATTTGCTGCCGCTAGGGTGCTAGGCTAATATATTATAACTCTCCAATACATGGTTATTTTGAATTTAAGTTGAAAGAATGTGAAGGATGTGCTTAAATTATATTATTTATTGATAAAATCTAGTAATTTAAAGGTAAATAAAAATAAAAAATCCCCCAAAAATGCAGTAAATTTTTTTAAAAAATAATATAGAAATTAAATAATATAAGCTTTCTGGACAGAAAAAAAAGTATCATTTTAGGGCTTTGGGTCATGCCCTGTGAGGGAAGGATGAAGGTTAAAACTTTATTTTACATGAAAAGGCATGGTTAATTATGACAATAAAATAATAATAAATCACTTCAAATAAATAAATAGACCTTTAGACAAAGTTAAAACAGTTTAATTCATGTTCATAATGTAAATGTAACAATAAAATAATACATTAATAACTTTTTTTGAATACATTCATTCCTGGAGCCTGTCCCAGGATCTTGGGCCGAAGGCAGGGGAGGGGACTTACCCCTTTTCCACCAGCATGAACTGGGTGAACCTTCTAAGAACCGTGGACAGATGACCAGTCCATGGCAGTACAATAACTTATAAATGTGTTGTTGTTTTTTTTTTACTTAGGCCAGTTGCTTTATGTCTATTTATGTTCAAATTTGCACTTCTAGTACTCTATATAAAATGTTACAATATTCATTACAGAAAATATTTCACTAATTGATAAATTAATTTCACAACACGGACAAGAACATTTCACAGAAATGATTATAAAATCATGAACATGTAAAGGTGCGGGCAAAAAAGGTCCATTGTCAATAGTGTATGTATGCAGCACATCTTTCTTCATCGCGGTGAAGTCATGTGACAAAACTTGGAACATGAGTGAAATCTGCGTGGGGAACTTTTTTGTCCTCATGCAAAACTCCCGGTTGCACGGATTCTGATTGAATTGAAATTTCGCCCAGAAACGATAAATGTAACCACCTTAATGATCAAAAACAACTCCAGATACAATAAAATTAATGTATACATTTCATAACTATACATTACTGTCCCGTGCCTGATCAGTACTTTCCCAGTGTATTATTTACCTCGTCCTCAACAATATTACTGAACAACCAATCATCATCTAGAGGCGGAGTTGGAACTGGAGTGGGGTGGATCTTATGCAATGTAGCAGGGAAAGATCTAGCCACGCCCTCAAAGTTGAGACTACTCTGATTGCCTCTAAATTTGGAGTAAAAACACGAATCTCCTTCATGATAACAAAAGCCTTCAAGGCAACACATTATGGGGCATTGGAGACCTGATCCAGTCTGGTTGAGATTCTCAACCTGTACAATATTTGTGTCTCCATTTCTGATATCAATGTCTTGCATCATAAGATACTGATCTGTTTCTGGACTCGAATAGTTATTGTGTGAGCTTTTCAGAGGCTGTTGTTCCCAGATGTCATAGTGAATCCGTTTGGATTGATTCTCAAGCGCTGGGAACATGTGGTGGCTTGAAACAATACCATCCACAGCAGACAAATCTGAATCTGAGTAATCCTTCTCCTTTCCATTCGTCCTCTTGCAAGGTTCAGTACTACTAAAATGGCCCTCTAGAATGTTGTGGTTCATCGAATAGTTTGTTTGATTGTGATGGAAACTACGTCTATGTAGCTCTTGATTGCAGAGAACATCAAATTCAAATTCTTGACCGTTTTGGCTCAAACTGCTGGTCTCAACGCCAAAACCGGTTAGGTTCTCTAGGTCATATCCTGAATCCAGAGAGCTCGGAAACGTGCTGGTTTCCTGTAAATCCTCTTCACTGTGAACCATCCACTCAGCCGTTTTACATTTAGGATCATTGTTGTGGATCTGCAGATCTCCATGATTATCATAACAATCCAGAAGGTCAAGGTCGTCCATCATATCCATTTGAAGACTCTCAACGACGGTGCCATCTTGCGTTTGGACGGCGTGCTCAGCATCAATGAGCATCTGAACCTCCAAATCGCAGGAATCCAAAGACAACAGTGAAATCACCGGAGAAGGGGGTGACAGGTCTGAAACGTCAACACCTGTGGGGAGCAGCTTCATGTCAGAGTATTTGGTGAGACATGGTTTTGAATACGGCCTTGTTCTTTCGATGCTTCCCAACCAGGAGGACACGCTGTCCTCGAAGCTTTCTAAATCTGTATATTCTGGTTGCCTTTCGAAGCTGTCGCCTTCCATTGGGTTGTTTTTCTTTGCAGCTTTGCAGGTTTTTTCAGTTCTCAGATTTGTGCCTGTAGTGTTGAAGGACTGTGGGAAACTTTTATCAGCCACATTGGTCTCCATAAGACTGCCCAATGTCCAGAGGTCACACACATCCTCTTGTTGTTCAGGAAGCACTTCGGTTTTGTCAGCATTTATAAAAGTTTCAATAGCTATAGAAGACAGAACAAGGAGTCATCAAACTTGTTCCAGACCAGAACAAACCAGTTCTGAAAATAAAAAGTAAGCTCTTGTACCTTTTTTTGAGGATTTAGGTGACTGGTCTGTGACTTCTTTTGTAATGCGAGACAGACTGGGCGTTAGATGATTTGGGGGTTTATCAGTCGCAAATAAAGCAGAAGCCAGCTGATGGTTAGCTGCCTCTATTTCTGCAAATTTCCTGTGCAGAGGCAGATGGAATATTAATTATAATAGTTTAATATATTTATTAATGATGTAATTATTTTATAAAATATATTATATATATATATATATATATATATATATATATATATATATATATATATATATATATATATATATATATATATATATATATATATATATATATATATATATATATATATATATACGGTTGTTGTTTTTTTCTGTTCTTGGATTACTCTTTTGCCCGTGTTCCCTGACTTGTTGTGTTTGTCTGTTACGGAACTGCTCTGAGAATCCAAACGCAGCTTTATTGAAAGGGTAATCCACAATCGTAGTCAAGAGTTCAGGCAAGGTCAAAACACTGACAGGCAGTCCAAACAAACACAACAAGGCAGGTAATCCAAAAACCAACAGACAAGAAAGCAGGGAGAATGCTCAGAATTGCAGTCGTTACACTAAACAAGACTTAGCAATGATTGACAGATTTGACCAGGCTTAGGCCCTGTCCACACGAACACGGGTATTTTCAAAACCGCTGCTTTTTCTACGCGGTTTGACTGTTCGTCCACACGCAAACGCAGTATCCGGTTATTGAAACCGGACTTTTTTGAAAATTCCGGCCAGGGTGAAGATTTTTTTAAATTCCGATTACAGCGTTGTCGTGTAGATGGTGAAACCGGAGATTTCGGCTTGTTAAGTCGAAGTGTGCACCGTTCTTTCCCTTGTTTGACGTCAGATTATTACGCTTTTGTTTACATGAGTGGAGTCTATGCAATGGCGGACGTAGCTTTTAATAACTCTGTGAACAGCGCTTATCACATGTATACAGATACATGCGCAGTTATCTCATTGTATTGCAGAACAGAGGCGCCAGAATGCAATAATACAACATATTAAGGCAAGTGTGTGAAGCTTCAGTCCACTTGGGCCCTGCCCCTGTGTAGCTACAGTTAGCTACCTGTCACTGAGTCCAAAGTAAACTTGTAGAAGGGTTTCACTGAGCCCATGGCATCCCTCAGTGCATTGGTGCCGTGGATGGGACCCATGCGGAAATTAGGCAGCCAATTATAACGTGGTTTTGCGTTTTCATGCTGACAGATTTTTTTTTAAACCGTGCTTGTGTGGACGCGGTTGTTTTTTAAAACGGAGGAGGAACAACTCTGGTTATAAAAATACCCGTGTACGTGTGGACTAGGCCTTATATAGGGTGAGGTTAACAGGGTAATGAGACACAGGTGAATTTAATCAGGGATGATAAGTCCGAGCAAAGGATTATGGGAGATGTAGTCTGAGATAGAATGGCAATAGTCCGGGGTGGAGTGCCCTCTGGCGGTAAATCACGGGCACTCTCACTGGTGATCATGACAGTATCACTGATACTAATACTACTATGATGTCTCTATGAAATTGATCTTTTTTTAAACATTAATGACAGACATTCAACATTACAGTATAGTTGAAAGCTATTAATTTCAACATTTATTAGGCTTTAAAAAAATAGCAACTTTTAATTTAAAGGGGCTATATGCAACTTTTTCCCCAAAATAAACGTAACAATAGCCTTTTTATTTTACCATTTATGACTCAAACATCTCCTGATGAGCATACTGACACCTTGTCCGCTCACAGTGGGTGCACCTATAAGCCTGTATCCTATTTTTCATATTTCCTGACGGGTCGTTTTTTCCCGTGCTGTCTGCGGATGTGACGTCAAGCACGTTCATGTTAAACGTTTCAGATCACTCTGCCACCACCGCTAGTCAGCAAGTAGCCTACACTCGCAAGCAGTGCAATGGATTTAACGAATACACAGAAGAGACCCAGGACAACTCGGACACCAACAGTAACTCCACAGAAGACTAAAAAAGTTAAACCACTGACAAGTGGCCAAAAAAGGTTGAAGATTGAGAGAGACCGGCGCCTTGCAAGGACTAGAGTGAACATCGGCTTACGAGCGCGCGCTGCGAGAGCGAGCAGAAATGAAGAGCAGTTCTGTTTTTTGGCCACAGGTGTCAGTCGCGAGTTTAAATTTCAGAAAAACGCATATAGCCCCTTTAAGTGAACTTAAAACAATCTTCACATAAACCTGTTATAATAAATGTCATATTTACCTGTGGCCTACTGGCCTTCATATAGGCTAATCAATATGAAAATGTAATAAAGTTATCAAACACTTTACAGTCTTAACTGCATAAATTATAAATATAGATTAATCCTTATTAAAGCTACAATTTTCTCTGTTACCTTTGTTCTTTGATTAACTTTAATGACAGACATCACGTTTTATTAGGTTGCTGCCACTTTAAGATCTGCCGCTGCCAAACATGAGGCAGATCTGACAAGCTGTCACGCGCATCTCATTTTCTCTCAACTCTTTAAGTTCATTTAAGACATTATTTAACTCATTTAAGACTGCTCTTATGAGAATACTCAACAAAACAAGCATTTTTGCATAATTCTGTGTTACTGTCTGTTCAAGTGCGAAAGAGAACTCGATTTTGGTGCATTGTCTGTGCGCGATACTAGCGTGTGTCTTTCTGTGCACAGACAGCTGTTCTTTTTTTGTCATGCTTGAATGGTTTAAAGCATTTGTATGAATAAGACCGGTATCATATGGAATAGGATGACAGAAAAAATGGATGCTACGTTAATTGCGTTAAATATTTTTACAGCATATTTTTTAAACAGGCATGAACGCGCTAATTTTGACAGCATTAATTTAAAATAAATGCTGTTGCTTTATATTTTTTATTAATCTTAGCATCCTAAAAATTGCATCCTGGTAGTTTTCAATATAAGAAATGTTTCTTGTAATCAGGTTATTAGAATGATTTCTGATGGATCATGTGACACTGGAGACTGCAATGATGACTGCTAAAATTCAGGTTTGCCATCCACCAAAGGAATCAATTCAATTTTAATATATATTAAAATAGAAAACAGGTAATTAGTCAAAATATTACTGTTTTACTGTATTTTTGATATTGGTGAACATAGCCTTTAACATAACATACCTCTGTATCATGTTGTGTAGAAACCTGCGATGATTGACTTGTCGTTTTGATGGCTTGTTTTTACGTGGTCTTTGCAAAGTCCTCATCATGTGACCAGCTGCTGAGGTCACGAAAGTAAAAAGATCCCGACCCCATGGCACTCCGTGCTCCAGCCCTGGCTCAAAGGTCAAAATACTGGATGGACGCATAGCTTTGGGGATAAAATATGACGGGTGTCATGATTTTTGCCAAGTAAGACATTTCTGTCAAAAAACATAGTCCTATATTCCCACCCCTAACCCTAGGTATTCCTAAAATCAGAGGGAAATGATAGGATAACACTGATAGAATAACACTGATGTAGAAGCACCCAACCCTAAACATGACATTAACTTGTCCCTCAAAAATTTGATTGGTTGATTGGAATGTTGTTGAAATCGCATTCACCAAAGATGAGCATGAGAGAGAGAGAAAAAAAGAGAAGAGAATATCAGATACAGTTGTTTGCTAAATTGCCATTGAATGTCGATAACTTAGGCTCAGTGTGTTAACATTTAGTAAAACTGAAGGAGCAGTATTACATCAAATTAGGAGTTAGATCTCTAAAAGCCTGATAATGGTAACCAAATTAAATCTTACTTTAAATTAAACCACTTACCTTCTGTTACTGACTAAGAATCCACTTTGAAATGCGAACGAGGGAACCAGAAGGCTTTGCACAGGTGATCCAGTCCTGCACCCTGACTGACTGAGAGACTGTGAGGGGTTCATTCACCGAGGGGAGGGTGGCACTCGTTCAGTGATGATGCTACAGAATGAGCGATTCTTTGTCTGCTTAGATAAAAGGGTGGCAAGACTGCGCACCGTTAAAGAGCACAGAGAAGTGCAGCAGAATGAAAAGAAAAGCAATTACCTAGAAGTCAACTGGTCCATGTCGTGTGGTCTCCTTGTGCATTGTCAAAAACAGCGCTTGTTAAGTGTTAGCAAACACAGCGCACCAGTTAAGCGCTTAACGGGCCTTTAATTGATCTCTTTAATCTCAGATCCTCATTAACACATTCTCCTGTCTGAGAGCTCTACCGGTTGCCACAGACAAATTGCCTTCACATTTCAGCCCTCAGACAAAATGCTGTTTTTACATATCTATGGGGACGCTCAACATAATGGAACGTGGTCCTGAGGACAGGAAATATGATTCAAAGCAGGAACATATTAACCTGACGATGAATGCTTGACAATATATATCTTAAAAGAAAATAAGTCAGTGTACCACCCACATTAGAGCAATTATATTTGGAATTAGATTAACTCTTAAAGGGATAGATCACCCAAAATTTTAAAAAGAAAGAGAGAGAGAGAATTCTCATAAGTGCTCCATTGAACATTGATAAAAGACAAATTTAACTAGCGATTCATTTCTACATTTCATTTCTAAAAAGAGCTAGAATTTATTTTTTCCTAATTTGGTGTTCCTGATCAAAAATGCCCGGCCTTTTAAACTGCTTGTAAATCTCTCACTATGTGACATTATCACCAAACACTGGATTAGGATTCTTTTGTCAACTTGTTTTCTTTCAAGTAGCACAGGTTTCGTATTCCCTTTTGGAACTGATTGATCGTAGCCCTCACTGATCTGAACTTTATGCACCTTAGTTTCTGAGTGGAAAAAGTTCACTCAAGCTTATTCAAAAATGATATGATAAGTGAAATTAATAAAATTGGATCAATGAGGCATGATAAATCAGTTCCAAAAAGACCTAATTGAAAGAAAACAAGATGAATACATTATTTTGCAATAACAGCAGAATGAGAAATATAGAAGCAATTTGTTGTAGGCCAGTTCTTTTTGATCAGGTAACAAGGTCGGGGGAAAGGACAAAAATGATCAAAATCTTTGGGGAAAAGTCAGTAAGTTTTGGTCCAATGTGATAATAATGTGAGAATTTTCGGGAAAAGAACATTCTCTCCATTCCAAACCTGTGTGGCTTTCTATCTTCTGTGGAACATAAATAAAAAAAATTGTCCATACAAGGAAAGTTAGTTATTTTAATTTTATATTTATTGCCTTGATTTTCATGTTTCTCTCACAGAAAAGACCATTTAATAATAATAAAAAAAGTTTAACCAGAATTTAAGTACTTCAACTTCCACTTTTTTATTTCACTTAGTTGTCAAGACTATGTATACACCGATCAGACATAACATTATGATCACCTTCCTAATATTGTTTTGGTCCCCCTTTTGCTGCTAAAAACAGCCCTGACCCGTCGAGGCATGGACTCCACTAGACCCCTGAAGGTGTGCTGTGGTATCTGGCACCAAGATGTTAGCAGGTGGTGATGTTAGCAAGTTGCGAGGTGGTGCCTCCATGGATCGGACTTGTTTGTTCAGCACATCCCACAGATGCTCGATTGCATTGAGATCTGGGAAATTCGGAGACCAATTCAACACCTCAAACTCGTTGTGCTCGATCCTCAAACCATTCCTGAACCAATTTTGCTTTGTGGCTGGGCACATTATCCTGCTGAAAGAGGCCATCCACGTGATGTAAAAGAAAACGTGATCCGTGGTCCAGTTCTGATGGTCATGTGCTCACTGTTGGTGCTTTCGGCGGTGGACAGGGTTAGCATTGACACCCTGACTGGTCTGCGGCTATGCAGCCCCATAGGTAACAAACTGCAATGCACTGTGATATTGTGACACCTTTCTATCAGAACCAGCATTAACTTCTTGAGCAATTCTAGCTACAGTAGCTCATATGTTTGATCTGACCACAAGTGCATCAATGAGCCTTGGCTGCCCATGACCCTGTCACCGGTTCACCACTGTTCCTTCCTTGGACCTCTTTTGATAGATTCTGAACACCCCACAAGAGCTGCAGTTTTGGAGATGCTCTGACTCGTCTAGTCATCACAATTTGGCTCTTGTCAAACTCGCTCAAATCCTTACGCTTTCCCTGCTTCTAACACATCAACTTTGAGGATAAAAAGTTCACTTGTACACTGATAGCATTTTACTACCCTTTACTATCAATATTTTGACATTTGGGCATTAGCAGATAGCTATCGACCTATGTTTCTGAACTTATGACTCTGGTTTCGTCTCGACCGGACTAGCAGTTTCGAAGATATCAGCTAACATTTTTTAAGCGCTAAATTACAACGCTGCACAAACCATACGCCGAAACCTGGCAAGTCTGTTATCATTGGACTCAGCAACAATTCAGGAGTCTAAGGAGTCTCGTGAAAACAAGTCAACCATGCCCAAAGTTATAAAAATTTGGGGGAAAGAATTCTCCACTTGGTGGCGCTGTTTCGAAACTTCTCAGGCTCCTTCAGGGCATCGTGGTGATGACCCATACCGAGTTTTGTAACAATCCGTTCATGTGTTCATAAAAAACAGCATTTTTGAACATAATTCAAAATGGCCGATTGGATGTTTAAATTGGATATCAGACTCGGCATGACATCCCAAATCTAACGAATCATCTTTTATGATATTTGGACAAACGGTTCAGAAGTTATAAGCAAAAATAGCAATTTTTCGTATCTCTGTGGTTATTGAATAATGAATGATAATGATAATGAATTGGTGGTTGTGTTGTTGTTTCTGGGACAGAAGTTTGGACATCATCGTTCTCTCCAAGGTTTTTTTTCTTTCTTTCTCTCTCTTTTTTTTTTTTTAGAAAATTGTTCTTCTTTACTTTGTTACCAGCTCCTCAACCCTAGATGGGTAGCTGTAACACTATACCTTCTCCTCATTGTAAATGATCAAGAAACATGCAATACAACATGCAATGCTGTAGTAATTTATTAACGAAGAAAGGAAATATAAAGAGGGGTAAATACACAACAAAAAAAACATTTCAAACCTTGAATGTGCACTGAAAATTATCTTTTATCTTAAGGATAAAAGGTGCATAGGTAAAATGAAAAGAATGAAAGAAATGCAATATTAATATTGCTCAGAAAAGAGTAGTTTGGTTTTTCGCTTGTAGGATCAGTGGACTGTGGTGTAACACCATCTCATTCCACTCAATCTGGCAATGAAATCAGAAAAAAAGAATTAAGATAATGTACACATAGTATAAATAGAACAAATATCTACACACTTGGGGTGGGGGGGCGGATCGATACAGCACAGTATTGCAATATTTTGTTTCATGATATTGTATCGATACAAGGACGGCAAGTATCAATATTTTCAGGAACTGAATTTCAGCTAGTAATTTTGACGTAAGCTCTGCGCTATAAACGTGGGAAATAATAATAATTTGAAATATTTCTTTCAGACTGTAATATCACAAACTAGAGTGCATCACTCGTACTCACACACACGTGCGCAGTGAGCTGTGTGGACTGTTTTCTGAACGTGGACTGTCCATGTGTCCATGTGTTGTATTGCAGTGCGCAGCTGGCTCAATACAACAAAACTTTGCTTGCAATTACAATTAAAGAAGCGCTCTATATATACGCCGTATGTACACTGTCAGCGCACTCATACAGCGCAATAGGCTTGCTGCGATTGTCAGTGTTCAGTTGCAAACGCACCATCGTTTTGACAGTTTTTTTGTAGTAAAAATAATTTAGTTCAGTTAGAGAACAGACTCTACAGTTAAAATCCAAACGTGCAGTGTGAGCCAAACAAAAGTCGTAGCCAAGCTAGTAGCACTCCTCTCAGAAACTGAAGCCTACACGCCTCGATCGCCCCCTGGTGGTTGGTCCCAGTATAGCTCCTAAACCCCACCCCTCCATGTATTACAATGGACGCGAGACAAAATAAACAATTCAATTACACTTCAAATAACTGTTTCCTAAAGATGGTTTCTGTCATTTCAGGCAGTTTTTATCACGCTGGTTTCATTTCAAGTGTTCGTTTTTTAAATAAGTTTAGTTTTTGTTAGTTAATTTATGCTATAAAAACAGGGGGTGTGACGTCAGGATTGACCGCTGAGATTGAGTGCTTCTCTGAGTGAAGTTGTCACTGAGAAACTAACTGACTTTTTTTGGGAGGAGAGTGGAGCTTTAGCTTTCATTTCTACATGTTCATAACTGTTTATTTCACAACATAATGAATTGTTCTGCATCTGTGAGAGTGTTGCACCTCTACTTCCTGCTCTTTACTGCACAACTCCCGTCCCGAGATCACTACTGCGCAGACTCGGTCCCAAATCTGCGCAAGATGTCAGCAGCGTGTGCAGGCCTCCGAAAGCTTCAACTCTCCTCAGCGGAAGTCAACGAAGTCGCGTCGTCCATATTTTTTTACGGTCTATGGTCGCAGCACAGACCAGCAGCTGAGTCAGATTTCATTCATCATGAGAGTGAGAAGCTGACTGACAAGACAACGGTGGAAGATTGGATTTCAACGCAAACTGTAAAAGCGCCTATTTAAGTGAGTTTGTCGTGGTACTGTTTTGTTGTGGTGTTTTTCATTAAGTATATCAATGAACCCGCCATTCAAGCAATTGCCGCCCCCGAATTGGCGCTAATTCTAAAGTGAAAATCAACTTTATAACCAATTAAAATGCTTTTGCAATACTCAGCATATCGCAATTTTAAAAAAATTGTATCATGGCTTAAGTATTGCGATACTATTGTATCGTGGGGCCTCTGGCGATTCCCACCCCTACTACACACCATGTCCTTTTATCGCTTACCTGCAAAAACTTCGACTTCACACAGTACGAGAAATTCATTGCGCCCAGGGACAAAAATGTTGACATATCGACCCTTAATAGGCTTAAACACAAATGTTTTTGTCCCTCCAAGTGGGATGGACACAACAGTTGCAGCCCTGTGAAGACACACAGTAACAGAGATAGAGATGGGCGTATCAAAACGGCATGAAGCATATTAAACATACTTCTGTCTAAGGCAAGTTTGTAATAAAATGATTTTTATCTTATTTGCTAATTTTCTAACCATTTGTATAAGTATTAAGAGAGAGAGAGACAATACTTACAGCTCATTATTGTTGCCATTATTGTCCAGGCTGTTGCCGATACAGATCTGAGCACCATTTATCCTCTCTGCACAACAATCTAGAATTGAGATGCTAACGCTGGTTACCGCGTAGACTTCCAACAGGTCAACTCTCCACCAGGGATCCCTGTCCGCTTTAGTATGACTACATGACCCATGAAGGTAATTTGAATCCCTGATGCCATCAACAGCATTTTGAGCAGCTGTTAAATAATCGTATGTGGAAGACTGGACAGCTGGGGCTCGAAAAGCAAGATTCCCTGTTTAACATAAAATAATAAACAAAACCTTTTTTTTTACTTGAATGTGCTAAAGTACATTCCCAATATAATGGGCAAAATAATGCTAAGCTATGTAATCCAAATGATTATTACACGGCTCTCCGGAATACTTGATTCTTATTGGTCAGTCGTGATATTCTGAGGTCAGATATTTCCAGATAATGAGCGTCATCAGTAGCAACGCTGTATAACAGACAGCTCATCCGGTTTCTGAAGCCGGTCTTTCTTTGATGTTTCTTGTATCACATAACGGACCCGCTCTCTCTCGTTTCATTCAAACACAACTGGTATACTAACTAAAACAGAAATACAACATTGTAAAAACGATATAGATGTTAAATAACAAACAAAAAAAGGGAATTGAGCTCTTTCGTGTATTTTTTTGGGTTGCTCAGTTGGGGACACAATTTAACTAAACTAAACTAAATTAAATATATCAACTAAATTACTGATCTGCCCACATTGTCGCTTTATGATAATTGAAATGAGCTGATGACATCACCGTTTTCTCCATAGAGGCTGTACAGCCGAATCAAATTCTGTTGCATTATTTTCCTGTTTAACACTGTGAAGCTGCTTTGAAACAATCTGCATTGTAAAAAGTTGACTTGACTTGAGACATACGGCTCATTAGGAGAAGCGTCTGGACAGTGAAGGAGCGTGAGCCGTAAGTGTTTTTGTGAATACTCAGTTCTGTTATGTTGCTTAGTGTATTACTTGCTAGTAGGAGGATTCATTTAGATGTTGTACTTATTTATAATTTATACTGTTGTGGTGATGCGCTCCATGATAATGATTAGGGGCGGACCGGGTATGCGCGGCAGATATAAAAAGGGGACGGGAATGACGCCTAAAGGTGCTGATCCACTTGTCCGTGCAACACTTCTGTTGCGCCGCACTCCACTTTATTCCTATGGGTGACGTCAAGCGACTTTAACGCACACGCAAAGCATTCCGGGAAGGCGGCGCTGCATTTGAACAAATGCCGCGCGTCAAAAAAGCTGGCCGAAGCTCAACTTTATGCAAATGAATCCGTTGAACGCAACGCGACTATCCAATAGAAGTAGAGCACATGGAGACGGAGGGAAGTCTCTCGCTGGTCCTTTGTTTTTCATTCCCCGCTGGCTCAAACGCACACCCATAGCGGTAAACTTGAGGAACGCCCATCAACATACACATGAGGGGAAGCGTCACAACACCACGCTTCAGTCGTGCCGCAAAAGTGGATCTGTATCGTAAAGCCCCGTTCACACCGCCAGCAATGATGTCGCTGCATGTCGCCAGCGCCAGAGATTCATGTCGCTAGTGGGCGTTCCCACTACGGGTTGCCTATAAACGTCATTAGCAGATCACCCTCGTCCTTCCATGCATCGTTTTTTTTTAAATGTGTCTCTGTATGTACACAGAGACATATAGCAAAGAACAGGGAAATTGCTAACATCTAAAATCAATTTCTCCTCCATCTTAACACGACACCGCAGTAGCTGTACAGCAGACGGATCACGTGCACTCCACTTACTTCACTCCTATAGGTTGTCGCTCGCGAAAATCGCTTCTCATTTGCATAAAGTTGAAATTTCTGAACTTTTGTCGCTTGTCTTGTGTCGCTTGACACGCCCACATTCTGTCACCAACGGTCACTGTCGCTCGTGTCGCCGGAAGTCGCCAGCGCTCCATTGAAATGAATGGGATCGTGTCGCTTTGTCGCTGGCGGTGTGAACGGGGCTTAAGTGAGCGCGTCATTCTCGTTCTGGAAGTGACGTCATCCTGGCACACAGTGTTTACGTTCGGGAGGTAAGAAATGTTGGTAGCTGCTTAATTCTGAACGTGTGTTAGAAAAGATAATTTAAGACTCGTTCAATTCACAGTGCGACTGAGGAGGACTGTAAACTCATTGATAACATATCCGTTATGGAAAGCCTGTAATTTGCACCCTATTGAGTACATTGAGCGATGTGATTCACCATTTACCGGCAAGTCATACTCATTTTAATATCAGGTTCACGAGACCTAAAATTCGCAAATTATAAACGATGTGATGTATTGTTTTTTTTAGTGATTGATCCTGTAATTCGCACCCTATTGAGTGCACTGAGCAGTGTGATTCACTATTTACCGGTAAGTCATACGCAGGTCAATGTTAAGTTCATGAGACCATAAATGTGTAAATTACAATTATCGTGTTATATATATTTTTTTAGTAATACAGGGGTGGTGTTACAGCAGGCTTGGTGGGAGTATCTGGGCTTAGTGACGACCGATTGGATTGTGTTTCCCCTTGCCAGAAACTCCTCGACCATTTCTCAGTGACTCTTACTGGAACAGCGCATTTGTTGTGATCGTCTGACTAATGCTTTCTCTTATATCTCATCCGTCTTGAGACGGCCGGAACAATAGCGCATTTTGGGCCGTAGTGACGCTTTCCAAACCTAGCAAATTCAGTGCTGATCTTTGGGCTGGCGTACAGCGGCGAATAACTGGGTGTTCATTCCTATTCTTCTCTTTTAGAGGAAACATTGTCATCTAAAGTATTTACGGTTGTAAAATTGTTATTGTCTGTTTTTGAATGTCTTTCATGTATTTCTAAATCCGACCTGAGAAGGGTGTACTTTTAAAATACTGTAATCATCAGGCGACGCAGTGTTGGAAAGCTATTAATGAGCGTTGGCCAGTGAGTGGTTGCTTTTATTTCTTTTGTGTAAACTGATTCCAACTGTCCATATGTGATAAGGGTTCAACCAAAAGACTATTACGTGGAAGGTGTGTATGGTTGCTTATGTCTTAATTTGTCCTCTCTTCTCTTTTACCCAGAGTTGGGGTGCCAGTTCAATGCCCACGTCCTCTGGTGTGGTGGTGGTGTGCTTCTCGCTTGCTGTGTTCACAGAGGGTGATTGGGTGCTGTGTGGTGAGAGCACTAGTTGCAGTGTTTACCGGGAGGGCGAACTGAATCCCCAATTCTGAAATGGATAAGTGCTATGGTTGACATATTTATTCTGATGTGTGTTTGTATTATGCCTTTTGGTATTTTTCCGATTTTGTATTTAATAAACGATTTGAAACGTTTCCTTGTCTGTTATCTGACCCAGTCACCACGGATCTGTGTGCTTTGCACTTGAAGTACAAGCGGGTCCCCGGCCCATTTTCCGGGGTGGCGTAGTCTATTTTGTGCCATAATTGGTATTGTATTGAGCTTAAGAGAGCAAACTGCCACACTGTCATAGTAAATTGTATTTGGGCATTTACTTATTAAGCATGTTTGCACTGGCGTTCAGCCCTCGTGTTCAACCTCCTCGACTCCACCGTGCAAGGAACTTAAGTATCTTATTTTCCCTTCCTCTCCCACTTCCTTTCCTCTCACTTACCATTTGCTTTCAGTACATTCCCGTTGTCTCTCAACCACGCTCCACTAAAACATGCAGAAGGCAGTGCAACACTGTGTCCTATGCCTTTCTCCGCTAATGCTCCTCCCTCTTTTTCTGTGGGTCTATGGAATTGTCAGTCAGCAATCAACAAAGCTGACTTCATTACAGCCTTTGTTACTCAATCCACTCCCAATATCTTGGCCTTGACTGAGACCTGGATCCGTCCAGAAGACTCGGCAACCCCTGCTGCTCTCTCTAATAACTTCTCTTTCTCTCACACCCCTCGCCAGACTGGGAGGGGTGGAGGCATCTGGAGAGGTGGAGATCCATATTGTAGTCATTTACCGCCCCTCAGGTCAATTGGGCACCTTTGTAGAGGAGCTGGACGTGCTGCTGTCCTCATTCCCAGAGGATGGCAGCCCACTTGTAGTCTTTGGCGATTTCAACATTTACCTAGACAAACCTTATACTACAGATTTCCACTCCCTCCTAGCCTAATTTGATCTCAAACAGCTCACCACTTACCATACAAATCTGGCAACTAATTTGACCTCATCTACACACGCAACTGCATTACAAATAACATTTAGGTGAAACCTCTACACATCTCAGATAATTTCTTCATCACATTTAATTTACAACTTCCTACTTCCACACCACCAGTCCCTCTACCAGTTACTTTCAGATAAAACCTGCGCTCACTTTCTCCTCATCTCTCCTCTGTTGTGTCATCCTCTCTTCCTTCATCCACGCAATTCTCATGGATGTAAACACTGCAACAGACACTTTATGTTCTTCTTTAACTTCTTGTCTAGATAGTATCTGTATCTTCTAGACCAGCACACGCTGCTCCCTCTAACCCTTGGTTATCTGATGTTCTTCGTGAACACCGGACTAAACTCAGGACAGCAGAGAGATATTGGCGCAAATCAAACAACCCGTCTGATCTGAGTAAGTATCAATCTCTGCTCTCATCCTTCTCAGATGATGTCCATGCGGCTAAATCTACATATTTCCGCAACAAAATAAACAGCACCTCAAACACATGGAGACTTTTCAGAACATTCAACTCTCACCTCTGTCCTCCTCCACCACCCCCACCACCTCTTTATCTGCAAACGATTTTGCCCATTTCTTCACTGATAAAACAACAACCATCAGCAGTCAGTTCTCACCTCCACATGCACAGGATTTTGGATCAGCCACATCCACAGCTGGAAATCTTCTCTCCTCCTTCACTCACTCACTGAGGCAGAAGTATAACTTCTCTTCTCCAGCTATCCTATCACCTGTCCTCTAGATCCCATCCCCTCACACCTTCTACAAGCCATCTCTACTACACTCCTACCAGCACTCACACACATCATCAACACATCTCTCTACACCGGCATTTTCCCTACCACATTCAAGCAGGCTCAGGTAAACCCACTGCTTTAAAAACCCACACTAAACACATCACTTGTAGATAGCTACAGATCTGTTTCTCTCTTACCATTTGTAGCAAAAACACTCGCTTGAACGAGTTGTTTTCAGCCAGGTTTCATCTTTCCTCTCACAGTATAACCAGCTTGACATCAACTAATCAGGTTTCAAAAGGGGCCACTCAACGGAGACTGCATTACTGTCGGTCACTGAAGCCCTGCGGATTGAGAAAGCTGATTCCAAATCATCAGTCCTCGCCCTCCTTGATCTATCAGCTGCATCTATTACACTACATCACTGGGACCCATCATACAGGCACATGGCTTCTCATACCATTGCTATGCTGATGACACACAGCTCAACCTTTCATTTCAACCAGATGATCCCACAGTAGCTGCACGAATCTCAAGCTGTCTGGCGGACATCTCAGCATGGATGAAAGAACATCACCTGCAGCTCAACCTGGCAACGACTGAGCTTCTCGTCTTCCCTGCCAATCCGACTCTACAACGCTTCACCATCCAGCTAGGTTTATCTTTGATCATCCCTTCAAGGTCGGTCAGAAATCTTGGAGTAACCTTTGATGACCAGCTGTCCTTCAAAGACCACATTTCAAAGACAGCTCGCTCATGCAGGTTTGCACTGCACAACATCAGAAAGATCAGACCATTTCTAACAGAGCATGCAACACAGCTCCTCGTCTAGACCCTGGTCATTCTAGGCTTGACTACTGCAATGCGCTTCTGGCTGGACTTCCATCGTGTGCGATCAAAAAGCTTCAAATGATCTAGAACGTCAACACTGGTCAGTTTTTACTGGTCGTTATCAGGGAATAACATACCGCTGGATGGCGTGATTGACCACTCAGAATCAAATATTCCACAGATCTGTGTAATAATTTGCGATAACAATCGTCTTGATGTACATTATCCCTAAGAATATTATATACATGTTACTGACAACATTCAAAGTAATTGAGGACTGTCACAGGGTGTTTTGGTGTTGGTTCATGTTCATTGTTCTTGGTTATGTTTTAGTGTGTCATGTTCACTGCCTTGTCATGCACTTCCTGGTTTTGTCATGTGATTCCCATGCCCTCATGTGTTGTGTCATGTCATTGGTTCATTGTTTAATCACTGTTCACAGGTGTCACTTGTCTTGTCATTTAGTCTGTGTATTTAAGCCCTCATGTTTGCCGTGTGTCCAGGGGCCCGTTTCAGAAAGGAGGTTAAGTGAAAACTCTGAGTAGGTTAACCCTGAAATA
Organism: Gobio gobio; assembly: GCF_949357685.1. Classification (NCBI taxonomy): domain Eukaryota; kingdom Metazoa; phylum Chordata; class Actinopteri; order Cypriniformes; family Gobionidae; genus Gobio; species Gobio gobio. The sequence goes on along the minus strand of NC_137108.1, from coordinate 19,236,099 downwards.
AGGGAAACTCTGGGTTTTCTGTTTCAGAATGGGAGGTATGTCAAACCCGAGAAAGCAGGGTAAGCCAAGCCCGTTTCTGAAAGAGAGGTAACTTATACTCAGAGTCAGTTACCAGGGTAACTTACTCTGTGAACCTAACCTGGTCAGAGGCAGGTTTTCTTTGGTAAACCCAGAGTTTCTTTCGTTCTCCTCCCCCTTTTTAAAGCACCAGCAGTGTTTAAATACTTTATTCATTCATTCAAACGCCACAAATGCTTTTCTTACTGAGTATTTTGGTCATATTTCAAGTATAAATATAAAAAAAATTATAAATTTAATCTAAATCTAAAGTAAGCAAAGTTTACTTAAAACAAATTAAATTTTCTGCCACTTGACAAAAATACAAAGTAAGAAAAGCACATGAGGACACTGTCAAAGTGACAAAAATGGCATGTTTTATACAAGATCCTGACGTTCACTTGATAATCCTCTAGAAGTAACCTAATAATTAGAATTTCCTTTAGGATTTCCAGTGGTTGGACACATTTATGACACTCATATACCCATCATCACACTTTCTGAAAACGGATTACTGTATGGAATGGAAGGATGCTGCCAGATGGTAGTACGAGATATATGGCATAACCACCACCACAGCTGTTAAATACATTTATTTACATTTTTATAGTCATCTTTATTTCCTACAAATACTTTATTCTTTTTCCTGTTGGGTGTTAATATTCTTCCTCCATCTCCTTTTCATCTGTCAGTGGTGCTGGAGTTTGGCTGGCCTGAGTAGAAGTCAATAATGTCATTACCCTGATTAATAAATGTAACAGGTAGGATCAGAGAACATTTCATTATGTGAAAAGAGCATAGACCCTTTTCACATTTCTGGGTTTCCGAAGCTGAAGTCGTCATAGTTGGGTTAACTCTTATAGCGGTGAATGAGAGAATACATTAAATATATATTTTTGTGTCTCCATTTGCTCAAATAGCAAAAGAAAAACTCCACAATAGTGATTTCACAACTTTCAAAAAGATGGAAAAATTAAAGTGAGATTGATAACTGCAGTGAAAAGAGAGAAAGATGTTAATTTTAACTATCACTCCCATAGACGCTGTATTAGAAACACTCTCACAGCAGCGGTAACTTGATTTTTGTAATTTGATGCAAAAGTAATATAATACAATGTATTAGTGTTATAAATGTACACACATAAAAAATAAATAAAAAAAACATTGCAGGATTTACGATATTGATGACCATTAAAACACGTCATCACAGTCTGTGAAAAGGGTCTATGTGGGAAAAGCTGCTGCACATTGGACACTGAATGATATTTATTTAATATGTCAAATGTTTGTAAAGTCATTAAACCTACACCCATGAACATTTTATGCTTAAAGCTTTTCCTGATTGAATTATGTTTTTTTTTTTTTTTTTTTAGCTGCTGCCACATTCTTTGTTTGCCTTTTGGATACCATGAAAATTAAACTTAATTAAAATAAATAAGAATTAAACTTGTGTATTGACCCGGAAGTATGCAAACGTCTTTTTGTTGGGTGCTGTTGCCATGGTGAATCGTAATTTCGGAGCTCCATTGATCGTGGCTTTTCATAGTTGGAATGCATGAGCTTAACTCAGAGTCAGTCTACTCAGAGTTGATTGAACTACCTCAATTCAGCTGTTCTGAAACCCAAAACTCAGAGTTTCCCATCTCAGAGTAAGTCAACTCAGAGTTCAGGTTTAAACTCAGAGTTTGTTGAACCTCCTTTCTGAAACAGGCCCCTGGTCTGTTATTGATGTTGTTACCCGCTGTAGGTGAGTGTTTCTTAGTCAAGTCAAGTCTTTGTTTTATGTTTGGATTATGTTTGTGAATAAAGAACTGCACATGGGTCCTTCAACTTGCCTCCAGTGAATCTGTGACAAGGACACTCACTTGGAACACAAGTGTACGATGGGCTGTACTTTTCTGTTAATAAAATAATAACAGTTATACACACATTAATAAGTATATAAACAAATTCTATCACAGAGTTTTCTTCTCTCTCTGTCTCTTACCTCCAAACACCTCGACCTCACACAGAGTGAGATATTCATAGCGCCCAGGTATAACAATGTTGACATATCGGCCAATAACAGGGGCAAACACAAACGTTTCGGTGCCATCAGGAGCAGTGAGAATATTTGCAGCCCTGCATATACATAAAGAACAGTGTTAAAATGAAAACCAGAAGACTCACAACACAATACACACATCTAACAAATTAAATTAAACTGTATTGAAATAAAACGGTTTTGTACAGCACTCAATGTTTTATATTGCATTGCTATAAGAAACAATGGTCTAAACTAATGTCTAATAAAAATCTGAATAAAATATGTAAGGAATAATTGATGATGGGCCATTGAATTATTAGAAAAATAATGTACACAGGAGGTGGTAATGCGGCCACGATGTAAAGTGGTGTGCATTATTTTTTCCTATTTCAAAGATTCAGAGAGATTAAGCACGTGTATTGCCTCAGTCTGCTCGGCACCGTCTCTACTAATATTGAAACTGTATATTTATCTACTCAAGAAGTATGTCAAATGTAATGTAGCTTTTAGGGCTGGACCCGAATATTCAAATATTAATTCGATTTTATGAATATTTTAAATTTTGGGATTTTTTTTTTTCGCACACCTGGCATCCCCCTCAAAACGGTTCTCATTCATGCTTGAAAATGTTTACACTATTAAAGGGGTGATGAATTTAGAAATCAACTTTCCCTTGAGCTTCCCTTTAGATAAAAGGTCATGGTAATATAAGAATATTCTGTAAGTTTCAGAGCTGAAAACTTCCTTGTTAGTCAAAGAAAAGCTTTTATAGACACCAAGCCCAACAAACGGTCGATCTCAGAATATGCCCGGCTATGACGTGAGAGTGTAGTGAAGCACCGCCTCAATAGAAGAAGAACAACGCCTGATTCTATAGCCCCGCCCACCGACTCGTGCCACTAACATGACAGCTAAGAGCAGCATAGAGCTAAACAGCATTGAATTTCTAAGCAGTAAACATACCACATAAGCTTTTCGGATTCTGATTTTTCAGCATTCGGATTCCAATATTATGAATGCATGGATGAACTTTATTTTGAATGAATATCCAGCTCTTGTGGGGAAGACATTGCACGTATGTTCATTTAATCATGGAGTTGTTTGTAAACAAGAGACTGGATTTGCAGACAGGATGAGATTACATGAACGAATGAAGCAACACACTAATGTGAGTAAAAAATGTTTTTTTATATGTGATAGTATTACTGTGGCGAACAGCGAGGCCGAGGGACCGTGAAGGCGGGACGAGGCGGCGCTCATCAGGGAGGATGAGCGCCAGCTGCGCGCCGCAGCGATCTCGGTCCTCGCGGAGGAGTGAGGGACTATAAAGGAGGAGCGACGACAGTGAGGGACGAGAGAGGACCAGGCCTGGATTTTGTGTTATGTTTTATTTTGTGTTCGCTGCAGTCGTCCGTGAGGGGCTGCAGCTTTTTATTTTCATTTTGTGTTTATTTGTATGTAGGCGACAGTCGTCCACGAGGGGCTGTCGCCGCCATTTTAGTTTGTGTTTGTTTAATTAAAAGTTATTTTGAATGTCCGCCGGTTCCCGCCTCCTTCTTCCCGTACAAACAACGTTTACTACAGTGGTGCCGAAGCCCGGGAGGAAGGAGGGACGCGCTGTCGAAGAGCCCTCGCAGCTGAGGGGGATCGCGGTGCCGCGGAGTTCGGGCAGCGCGGAGGAGAGAAGTCCGCGAGCGGCTGCCCGAAGCGGTGGTGCTGGAGCGGATGAAGGTCGGTGGGACGGAGAGCTCGCTGCCGTGCCCCTGGGTCGAGGTGGGGTGGCTGCCGTCCGCGAGGGGGCGAAGGAGTCCCCAGCGCTTGCCCGGAGCCGAAGCCTGCTGCCGTCCGCCAGGTTGGGGAGGAGCAGGGAGCGCGGGACGGGGACTCGCTTCCGGCCGCCCTCAGAAGGAGGAGCCACCGCCGGCCGCCAGGGGGCGGAGGAGTGTCGAGCCGTCCACCGGCCGTCCAGTACCACCGCATGGCACCGCGAGGAAGAGCCTCTCGGCTGGCTGAGGACCGAGCGGCAGTGTGTCTGGGAACCGGACCAGAATTTTTTTTTTTTTTTCTCCTCTCTCCACTCTCTCGTCTCTGTCGCTCCTCATGTTCCACGCTCCGTTCTCTCACCTTGCTGTTCTTACCCCCAGGTCCCGCGGCCGCCGTGATCGGCCCCCCCGGGGAGGGGGGGGGGAGTAGAGCGCAGGGTCGGGAGTACCCCCCGGCCTGCGAAGGGCGTTGGGGGTATGTGGCGAACAGCGAGGCCGAGGGACCGTGAGGGCGGGACGAGGCGGCGCTCATCAGGGAGGATGAGCGCCAGCTGCGCGCCGCAGCGATCTCGGCCCTCGCGGAGGAGTGAGGGACTATAAAGGAGGAGTGACGACAGTGAGGGACGAGAGAGGACCAGGCCTGGACTTTATGTTGTATTTTATTTATGTTTTGTTATGTGTTGCTGCAGTCGACCGTGAGGGGCTGCAGCTTATTATTTTCATTTTGTGGTTATTTGTATGTAGGCGACAGTCGTCCGGGAGGGGCTGTCGCCGCCATTTTAGTTTGTGTTTGTTTAATTAAAAATTATTTTGATTGTCCGCCGGTTCCCGCCTCCTTCTTCCCGTACAAACAACGTTTACTACAATTACATTGTTACAGATCGTTTGATATCTCTGGATTATGTGTTTGTGTTTAACAGAACATACCTCAGCACGCTGTCACAGGCTGGAAAATACTATATTTGTGGTGTTCTTGGTTCATTACTGTCTTGATGTGCGTTGTTCCCTTTCGTTCAGTCACTACGACGTAACGTTAGTGACTAACGAATGGGGGTTTCGCTTAGAAGCCTATCAACTTCGAGTTTTGAGAAAACGCCCAATGGCGTGCCAATGCCATGGGCATGCGGAATTTGCATACGTAACTCCGCCTCACTGCGTGAGTATATAAGGAAGTACGAGGCAATATCGCATTATGTTTCTGCTTTCGGAGCCAAGAGTACCTACCTCTTCACTCCTACAGCCTTCTGAGACTCTGTCAGCTTCTTCGAAACGAGCAGCTTTCCAGTCGGTGTTGGTGTGACGGCGCGTTCCAGTGATCGCATACTTCCTGCCTGCTGATCTGTGCAGTGGTCCGCCTGACAGCTGGTGTGTGTTTCCCTGGGCGTTTCGGCATCGACTGCAAAGTTTCCTCTCATAAAAGAGCTTGCACATGACACGTCCTTTTCAGGATGTTTCGTCCGTGCACTTCTGGGTGCGGTAGATTGCTTTTTTCTTTTGACGGGCACGAGCGCTGCGTGACGTGTTTGGGCTTTCAGCACGCTCAGGCAGCGCTTGTGGATGACTCATGTTCCCTCTGCGGGAACCTGGCCATCTCAGTGCTTCGATCGAGACTCCGTGAATTCCGTGCTGATGCCGGAACGAGAGTCCCCTCCGCCACCCCCCAATCTGCGGTCTCCTCTGGAGGCGGCACTTTGGCTGGTGACCAGTGTGATCTGAGGGTGACGGTGTGGAACAAAGCTCCGACGCTAGTTCCTCGGCCCACACCCCCCTCTCATGCACTTGACCCGGTCCGCGCTCAGGCGTCTACATCGGGGCCGGCTCCTGCTGTCCCGACTGTGGCATTTGGCGCGGCGGAAGAGGAAGTGATGTCTATCGCCGCATCACAAGGTGGGCTGGAGTCATCTGGGGATGATGATTCGGCTGTGCTGCCACCTTCGGGTGCGCCAGCATTGCCCGAGTCAGACCCAGAATTGACAGCCATGCTGTCTCGGGCCGCCGCAGCGCTTGGACTGGAGTGGAACCCTCCGCCTCAGCCTGAGCGTTCGCGGTTGGATGATTGGTTTTTGGGGGCGGCGCGTCCGGACACCCGTCCGGCCGCTCCTCCAATACCTTTCTTCCCTGAGGTACATGAAGAGGTCGCGCGTTCCTGGAAGTCCCCGTTGTCTTCCCGTGAACGTTTGGCGACCTCTTCCGCCTTCACCTCCCTCGATGGAGCCGCGGCTCATGGGTACACTGGGGTCCCCCCAGTCGAACGTTCTGTTGCGATGCAACTGTGTCCACAGAGCGCTTCGTCCTGGCGTGGTGACCCAAAGCACCCCTCCAAGGCCTGTAGGTTTTCGTCATCCCTGGTGGCGAAGTCCTATAGAGCTGCGGGGCAGGCCGCCGCTTCTTTGCATACCATGGCAACTCTTCAGGCTTACCAAGCCAAGTTGCTGTGTGATATGCACGAGAGAGGGGCTGATCCAGGACTCAGCAATGAGTTGCGTGCCGCCACCGACCTTGCTCTCCGGGCGACGAAGGTGACCGCACGCTCCCTGGGTCAGGTGATGTCCACAAATGTGGTCCAGGAGAGACACTTATGGCTCAACCTGTCTGATATGCGTGACGCTGAGCGAACCCGTTTCCTCAACGCCCCCATATCACAGGATGGGCTATTCGGCGGAGCGGTCGAGAGCTTCGCCCAACAGTTCTCGGCCGCTCAGAAGCAGACTGAGGCGATAAAACACATCCTGCCCCGGCGGTCGGCTGCTGCCTCCACCCCACCGCCCGCGCAGGTGCCTCAGCCTGCTCGCCGCCGAGGACGCCCTCCTGCGGCCCCCTCTACCTCTGCGCCACCCAAGCAGCAGCCTCCACCCGGGCCGCGCAGAGGCAGCCGCAGGAAGGCGTCCCAGTCTGCTCCAGCTCCGCAGCCCGCGAAGAAACGCCAGGCTAAGCGGCGCTCCTGATGCGGACGGCTCAGGGATGGGCAGTTCTTTCCAGGAGACGGCGGCAGGGCCGCTCCTTCCCCCGGTGGAGGGCCGGGGGAGAATCTTTTGTTCTGCTGCTGGCCCCCGGGTCAGCAGCACCCTAATGTGGTTAAAGAAAGAACTGACAACCCCATCCCTGAGCCCCCAGAGATCGGTGACGGCAGTGCGCGCCACCCTCGGGTCTCGCCACTCTCGTCCCTCTCTGTCGCCAGCCCCCTGGCAGAGCAGACCCCAGTGGAACGCGAGTCCTTCCCTGGTCTCCTCTGTCAGGGCGCAGCCGTTAACCGTGCTCCGACCCCGGGACGCCCAACAGCCTCCCTTGTCCGCGCCGGTAACGCTGCCTCGCTGCCCCACCCAGGGTACGTCTGTCGTCCGTATGACCCCGTTGGTGCAGTCTCTGGAAGCCTGGCTTCAGCTTCCGGGGCTGTCCCGCTGGGTTGCCCGGACCGTCAGGCTCGGCTACGCGATTCAGTTCGCGCAGGCTCCTCCCCGTTACAGGGGAGTCCGCTATACCGTGACCGGGGCCCATGCCCCCGTCATGCGTGCGGAGATTGCCACTCTACTGGCGAAGGGTGCGATCGAGCCTGTCCCTCCAGCCGAAATGAGGTCGGGGTTCTACAGCCCCTACTTCATTGTACCCAAGAAAACCGGTGGGTTACGACCAATCCTGGACCTTTGCATCTTGAACCGATCCCTTCACCGGCTTCCGTTCAAGATGTTGACTGCGAAACGCCTTTTCGAATGCGTTCGTCCGTACGATTGGTTTGCAGCGATCGACCTGAAGGACGCCTACTTCCATGTCTCCATCCTTCCTCGACACAGACCGTTCCTACGGTTTGCTTTCGAGGGGCGGGCATACCAGTACGCCGTTCTCCCATTCGGGTTATCTCTGTCCCCTCGCGTCTTCACAAAGATCGCCGAGGCAGCCCTTGCGCCCCTTCGGCAGCACGGGGTCCGCATCCTGAACTACCTCGATGACTGGCTCATACCAGGCCACTCTCGAGAGCAGGTTTGCGGACACAGAGATCTGGTTCTCCACCACTTAGCCCGTCTGGGCCTTCGGGTCAACTGGGAGAAGAGCAAACTTTGCCCCGTGCAGAGGATCTCTTTTCTCGGTATGGAGATCGACTCGGTCGCCATGTACGCGCAGCTTTCGAGCGAGCGCGCGCAGTCTCTGCTGACTTGCCTCCGACAAATCGAGAGCAAGAGTGCGGTTCCACTGAAACTATTTCAGAGGCTCCTGGGGCATATGGCATCTGCAGCCGCGGTAACGCCGCTCGGATTGCTTCATATGAGACCGCTTCAGCACTGGCTTCGCGATCGAGTCCCGAGATGGGCATGGCAGTCTGGCACGCTCCGGGTCCAAGTGACTCGGGCCTGCTTACAGACGCTCACCCCGTGGTCGAACCTCAGTTTTCTACGGGCCGGTGTGCCCTTAGAACGAGTTTCCAGGCATGTTGTCATATCGACGGATGCCTCTGCCACGGGCTGGGGTGCCATGTGCAATGGGCAAGCAGCCGCGGGCTCCTGGACAGGACCCAAGCGCCTCCTGCATGTCAATTGCCTCGAGTTGCTGGCAGTACGGTTCGCCCTGCACCGCTTCCGAGCGCTGCTGAAGGGCCAACATGTGCTTGTCCGGACAGACAACACGGCCGTAGTAGCGTACATCAACCACCAGGGCGGTCTACGCTCCCGCCGTATGTCTCAACTCGCCCGCCATCTCATCCTATGGAGTCAGAAGCGCCTGAGGTCCCTTCGTGCTGTCCATATTCCGGGAGTCCTGAACCAAGCAGCCGACGAGCTCTCGCGGTTTCAGCCTCTCCCGGGAGAATGGAGACTCCATCCCCGGACGGTTCAGCTGATTTGGGAACAGTTCGGCGACGCACAGGTAGATCTGTTTGCCTCCCACGACTCTTCCCACTGCAGCCTGTATTATTCCCTGACCGAGGGCACGCTCGGCACGGATGCACTGGCGCACAGCTGGCCGCGGGGCCTACGCAAATATGCGTTCCCCCCAGTGAGCCTACTCGCACAGCTCCTGTGCAAGATCAGGGAGGACAAGGAGCAGGTCCTTTTGGTCGCCCCGTACTGGCACGGCCGGACCTGGTTCCCCGAACTCATACTCCTTGCGACAGCCCCTCCCTGGCCTATTCCTCTGAGACCGGACCTCCTTACTCAGAGACGGGGCACCCTTTGGCACCCGCGTCCCGACCTCTGGAGCCTCCACGTGTGGCTCCTAGACGGGACGCGGCAGGTTTGAGTGGCCTACCACCTACGGTGGTCGCCACCATCACTTCCGCTAGGGCAGAGTCCACTCGGCATGCCTATGCGTTGGAAGTGGAACCTCTTCGTCACCTGGTGCTCTTCCCGCCAAGAAGACCCCTGGAAATGCCCGATCAGGTCCGTGCTTGAGTTTCTCCAAGAGGGGCTGGAGCGAAGGCTGTCTCCCTCCACCCTCAAAGTATATGTGGCCGCAATATCTGCCCACCACGATCTCTTGGAGAACAAGAAGGTAAGTCAGCACGACCTGGTCATCAGGTTTCTGAGGGGAGCCAGGAGACTGAATCCTCCTCGCTCTCCTCTCGTACCCTCTTGGGACCTCGCAGTAGTGTTAACTGCTCTGCAGAGACCTCCCTTTGAGCCTTTGCGGTCAGTTGATATTAAGTTTCTGTCTATGAAGACGGCTCTGCTGACCGCATTGGCCTCAGTCAAGAGGGTCGGGGACCTGCAGGCATTTTCGGTTGACGAAGCGTGCCTGGAATTCGGGCCGGCTAACTCTCACGTGATCCTGAGACCCCGGCTTGGATATGTGCCCAAGGTTCCCACCACTCCGTTTAAGGACCAGGTGGTGAACCTGCAAGCGCTGCCCTTGGAGGAGGCAGACCCAGCCTTGGCATTGCTCTGTCCAGTACGCGCCCTCCGCGCCTACGTAGACATGACGCAGTGTTTCAGGACCTCAGACCAGCTCTTTGTCTGTTATGGTGGAGAGCGGAAGGGAAGTGCTCTCTCAAAGCAAAGGCTGTCTCACTGGATAGTGGACACCATTGCTTTGGCTTACCAGCAGCAAGGCCGACCATGTCCCCTTGGTGTGAAGGCACACTCCACCCGGAGTGTGGCCTCCTCTTGGGCTCTAGCGCATGGCGCCTCGCTAGCAGACATCTGCAGAGCTGCAGGCTGGGCGACACCCAACACATTTGCCTGATTCTACAATCTCCGAGTGGAGCCAGTGTCCGACTATGTACTCGCCCCCCCGAGGGGCCGGTGATGGGCCAGGCTCAGGTGTCTTCGCTTGCTCGCCACTCCACTCCACGGACTGGATACGTGCGATATTTTCCTCAGGTGAGCTCCCCGAGAGCCCTGAGCTCCTCCAGCACTGTCGACGCCGACATCAGTTCAGTCTGCCCTTTCGAGCCCAGACCCTCATGTCCGGCCAGGTGCCCCATGTGCATGGTTCCCTCCGGCGACCCCCACATGTGTATTTCACCGTAAGTCTCCGCAGTGAGCGGGTTTCTTCCCTTGGCGTGTCCCCGCCACCCCTAGGGTTAAAAATCCACCTTCGGCTGGTACCCTAGAGATCTTCCATATGCAACCCTCAGCGGGTCATATGTGTCTCTTAAGTCCTCCCCACGGGTAGGCATTTTTGGCATTCCCTCACTGGGATATGCTTCCCAGTGTACCTTGGTATTCCTGTGTTAAGTGGGAGTCCTTCGTCCGTACTAGTCTTACGACAGGGTACTCACACTTACGCAGGGCGCTGGAAGACAGCTGAGTGGCGGGATTATATTGGGACCCCCATTCGTTAGTCACTAACGTTACGTCGTAGTGACTGAACGAAAGGGAACGTCTCGGTTACGGATGTAACCCTCGTTCCCTGAGGAGGGAACGGAGACGTTACGTCCCCTTGCCACATCAGCTGTGCTACCCGGAACGCAGGAGTTCAGTCTTGGCTCCTCAAGCAGGTAACATAATGCGATATTGCCTCGTACTTCCTTATATACTCACGCAGTGAGGCGGAGTTACGTATGCAAATTCCGCATGCCCATGGCATTGGCACGCCATTGGGCGTTTTCTCAAAACTCGAAGTTGATAGGCTTCTAAGCGAAACCCCTATTCGTTAGTCACTAACGTTATGTCTCCGTTCCCTCCTCAGGGAACGAGGGTTACATCCGTAACCGTGACGTTCACTCTCTTGACTCGATATTTGAAGGGCGCGTGTGTGTGTATGGTTTGCGGTTATATTCATCGATCAGGGCGGGCCAAGTAACGTTAATAAAAAAATAACATTCCAATCAATCGCGAGTGGATGAGAGATGAATCATTGTGTTTGTTTGATAAAGGCATTTTGCTCCCCCTGGCTGTGGGCTGGGCGATTCATTCCGGTTGCTGTTTGCCACACGCTGTCACTGACAGGGGGAGCCGAAGCTCATTAAATATGCAAATCTTATCCAATCCTAGCAGTGGGCGTTTACTTCCAAGTCTTCAGTACGGCACGCCCATCAAAACCGAGCGTGTCTTGAGAGAGCCTCAAAACCAGGGCAGAAAATAGCCTATTGCTTATTCATTATAATGTTTTTGAATATAAAAACCACGTGAACGCAATTAGTTGACCTCAGACAACAATATACATTTTTTTTAAAAAGCCAGTTCATGACCCCTTTAAATCTGGCTAAATATAATACTCTTTTATAGCTTTTTTTCTTATATATTAATTATCTTATATAGCCTAGCTGTTTCTAATAGGATTGACAGTTGAAGGAACCCAACCTTGTTATACTTAATAAATATATTTGCTTCTTCTTAAGCCCCGGGTATACTTCAATTTCCGCGTCCGAACGCATCTTGTGCACAGTCGTGTCCGCACAGCTTTCAAAGGCTGGATACCAAATGGCACCCTTAACCCTCGCGGTCTTCCTCTGAGTCCAAACTTTCGTGATGTAATGCTGCTTTGACTGTCGGGTAAAGTCCTCTGTGGCCCTGTCCCAAATGGCACCCTAAACCCTCATGGTCTTCCTCTGAGTCCGCACGTTCACGACATAATGCCGCTTTGACTGCCAGGAAGAAGGCCGCTGCGTAAAGGCTGAAAGGCCCTTCTCCCAAATGGCACACTTTATGTGCACTTTTGGTCTTGTGGACTTACAATGGCCGCTGTGTGCATGTCCCATTTGTAATTTTAGACCTCAAAGCACCCTTCTGAGACCTAAAATGACAAATGGGACACCCTGCGGTCTCATGGACTTAACGGACAAGCGCACGCAGCGGCTCGTTACCGTCATAACCATTGTATGGGGGTGGGAGAAAACGCACCTTTACGAAAATTAACTATGGTTTTATTACAGTAAAAGTGTAGTAACCATAGTTCATTTTCGTAAAGGGCACTCACTTTTTAAGACCAATGATATTGGGCCCACTCACTTTTAAAGTCTCTAATTCAGCGCATGTTTGTTCATCTACCCCTAACCAATAAAAATGTTATTAATAAACACACGTTAGATGCTTTATTTCCATTTTGCGAATATTTTCTTCATAAATGCTTATCCAATTTGATATATGATGGGAAAAGAGAGTAGAGCGAGTTCAGCAAAAGGTGGATTCGAACCTCGGGTCGATTTGCATCAATACTTTCTGCCTAAGGCACTCTGTATCTTAACCCCTACACTACTGCCGCTGTATATATTTTGGTGTATTCTGTAATTTTGACTGTCCCAACCAAACGTTTTGTAAACAAGGCAGGGTATTTTCAATTAACTTAATACATTTTTCTGGGGGAGGACCCACCTACTTTTTTTTGCATCCGGCATCCATGGTGTCTGAAGTGTATGTGTTTGCGTTTGAGAGGGAGAACTAGCGGGAGAAACCATACATAGCCGAATAAAAAAGTTATTTTTGTGGCAAATAACATGGAAACAATTTGTCGTTTTCATCCTATTGTTTACTGTTTATTTGCTCGGTCAGTGTCTTTGTGGGCTTTGGTTCTTTTACTTGTTGGCTGTAAGGAACTTTGAAATAACTGAAATCATTTGACGTAGTGATATGGAACTGTAATGCGGTCAAGACCTGCAGGAACTACTTTAGCCATGTATTTCCCTGAAAATAATTGTACACCTTAGAATGTTAGTCAACCAATCAGATTAAAGTTTAAGTAAAGTTGGGTGGACCAGGTATTCTCATTTTTAAAGGTATTTTACAAATGCAATGAATTGGTTAGGCAGCTTTACAGCATTACAGATGGGTGTCTCAACTGTACTGTTCCAACTGTACCCAGACAAAAAGCTTCTTGTGTTTATGAGCTAATTGTGGCAAATATGACCTACTTATGGATGTTAATAATTATTAATATTTTAGTAGACAAGTAAAGGAAATTCTTTTCAGCCCTCAGTTTTGGTGTGGTAATGGAAAAAGCAAAAAGTGTACCAACTGTACTCGGTCTACCCTACATCTCTATGGCTGTGGCTTGCTGAGTGGTTGGTTTGTGGAGGAGGTACAATTTTGCCTTGTGTTTTATTAAACCAGATTGAACATCATAAACATGGGAAGATGATAGAGAAATGTAAACATTTCTTACAGCTCATTGTTGTTTCCTTCGTTGTCCAGCCTGCTACCAATACGAATCTGAGCTCCTCTAAGTCGATCTTTGCAACAGTCTCCACGATTAGTGATGGTAACTTTGCTTACACTGTAGACATTTCCAAGATCAACTCTCCACCATGAGTTCAAATCCCATTTAGTGTGAGTGCATGAGCCCTTTGTATAATTTGAGTCTCTGTTTCCATCTACTGCATGCTGAACGTCACCCTGTGGGTGGCCTAAGGACGACTGCACAGCCATGGCATTAAGAGCAAGATTCTCTGTTCAATATGATATGACAGTGACAGAAAAAGGATAAGACAGTTTCAAAGCATTACAAATAAATAAATCACAAGTTTTTAATTACCATATATTATTAAACTTACCTTTAGATTGAGCGACGCACATCCCAGTAAAAAGTGTTAGAAACAAAATCACACATACGGCCATCCTGATATAAGACACAACAACACATCACCTCATCTCAGCATATGAAGGACTTAAAGTCAGTGTAATGTGACTAACCTGCCTCTGTTCTTTGGATTTTAAATGCCTTTACTGAATTTGCTGTATATTTAACTTATATACTTTTTAATTTATATATAAATAAGTTAACTTATATTAATCAAAAATAAACTGAAAATAAGTGCATGTTTTTGAGGGGTAGCTGATATTTTAAATCAAAAGCGTGCAAATTATTCATCATGTGAAATAGGCAGTTTTATTCATCATTGTGCAACACAACTTGGATACCACATGACAAGGCATTTTACACTGCTTGACTAAATCGTGAAAAAGGAGTGAAGGTTTTTGACACTTTGAGCTCATTGTGACTTCTCTGAAAGTTGGATAAAGCGCGGGTATGAGCATGGGCATGACACATGAGGTTTTTTTTTTTTTTTTTTTTTGAGTTACTGATTGTCATGGAAAAATCAGCTATGTACTGAAATGGATCTCGTCTCTTTGAATTTTAAATCTAGATTTATACATACACATTACCCTGTGACAACCTCTATGTGAACAAACTTGTCCAATGAAAAAGTGCAGGGCACGAATTCACGTTTTATTAAAAGTTCGGGGAAAACATCCCCATATAACCCCCATGATACTAAGACATTTTGGTTAGCTAAAACTAAAATCAAAAAGGAAAACAAACAAACATTAAAAATGCATTTGAAATTCAAAAAAACTTTTCTTTTTCAGTACTTTAGAATACTGATCCAAATAATTTGTAATTCCTTTGGAAGGATTTGGATTCATTAATAGTGGGTTATCATGCTCTTTACTTTAGAATCAATTATACATTATGCATTACTCACATTCATTATTAACCTGTATACAGTAGTTCTTAGTGCTCTGGGAGGTATGACATTTTTTTTGTTACTGATTAGCTAATAGAGAACTACCACATTTAACTGAGCGCTATTACTTACTACTAGTAATTTGAGTTTCTTTTTAGTTAATAGTTGTTACTAGAGTGTGGGTCGAGCATTACTCTTTTTTTCCTATGTAGTTATTCATTACTGACAGATCTAGGCTACTGTACTCTTTTTAACGGAACACTGTGTTACAAGATTGGTTTAGAATTTTGTGCCAGGAGTTTTGCAAATTTATAATGAAAGTGATACCTAATTGATACCTAATAATCTAAAACTGTATTCAATCGATTACTTTTTTCCCATTATAATTTCAGCCTGGTGTAGAAATTGCATAAATATTCAACTCACCTGAATTTCAACAATGTATCAGCCTTACAGAAGACAATTCAGCAGTTATCTGCTTTTAAACAAAAGAAAACGTTTTTATATACATAAATGGCATTATTAATATTTGTATATAAACAATTGCTTTATTTATTATTTTTCCAATATACTATTCAGATGAGGAATATTATGCCTCCAAAACATTTCAAACCAAAAATTTGCTATTAAACATAGATACGAATATAAATTCTCACCAGCAGTCTGTGAAGAGAGTCTAGTTGAATAATATTGTGCTCAGAAATGATGCTTTATTTATTGCTGAAATAAGGCCCTCCCAACCAAATAAGTCTTATCTGATATCTGAATAAATAACAAAGGCAGATCAGGTGATTATTTTGTTATGCTGGTTGAAAGTCTCTTCACATCCTGATAGCAATCATTAAATTAAGAGGTCTAAATGTATTTATATGTATATATTTTGTCTGTGGAAGGTGTAGGACCATAAAATGTTCATCCAATTCAGTCCGAATGCAGTGGTGCGATGTCCTACCTGCCCGTCAAGCTCATTTTACCAATAGAACTTTACTTTAAATATTCTTATACTGAAAATGTTAATTTCCTGTAATCTCTTGGAATATATGAAAGCCAGGTGTTCGGTCATTATTAGCAGAACACATTTTACACATGCACTGTTAGCAACTGATGTAATTTTTACAATACATTTTACAACAACGTATTGTATTCACGGTTTTCCTGTAAATGCAAATGCATGACGGGAAATTTTTGGTCAGTCCTGTAATATTATTGTAACTACACTGTAGAAGCGTTATTTTACAGCAACCGCATAGCATTGCGGGATCGCTGCTGTTTGAATTTCGAAATTTACGCGGCCAGCCGGCCAACGGTACCAGCAGTATTCAACCATTTTTGGAAGAAGGAACATCTCAGGTATGTAACATGACATTTATTTTATAAGTCTATGGATATATTAATACCGGTGATCTGAGTGAGTGCTGTTTGTTTAGTTTGGTCAATTTCCGCGACATTAGCGTTAGGTCCCTTTACTAAAATTAGCTCGCATCGAGAAATTATAATAAATTACAGCATTTTACTGTAATAATCACAGTAGTATTGCTGTATAAATACAGTACTTTATTGTATTAAAAAAACAGGAAAAATACTGTATCTTACTTGCTGTAAATTTACGGCAACTAGTTGCCAGGAATTTCCTGTAAAATTACAACAAATTTTTAACAGTGTGGGGAAAGCAAATTGTTTAGTCAACACTTCAAGGTTTAAAGTTCTTTCTAACTTGTACTACCTTATGAAAAAAAAGACAGTTTTGTATTTGTTTATTTCTTACAATATATGCTTAGGCCAATGTTAACATATTTTCTTTCTTTCTACATTTGTTATGAAAAATAGCAGTCTACACATAGAAACTACACAACATGCCACATTCTTAAGTGAAAAATCTATTCCCAGATAATCTATTATAAATTCCACAAAAAGTTAGTCAAAATTGTTGGTGCAAGATGAAGTGGAACTGGTAGCACTATGTAACTGTATTCCACTGGAGGCAAGTTGAAGTGAACCCAAGTGAAATTTTATTTACAAATGTGAACAGATACAAAAATGACTTGACTTGACTTGACTTGACTTGACTTGACTTGACTTGACTTGACTTGACTTGACCTATGACAGACACTCACCAACAGCAGGTTACAGGGAACAATACTCGATAAAGACACAAGGCAAACATGAGAGTTTAAATACACAAAGACTAATGACTAAACAAGACACACCTCTGAACAATCAGGGCAATGAACCAATGACAGAACAGGGCTGCGTTCAGCCCCAACAAAGCGTTGCAAAACATTTTTTAAACGGAAACGGTGCTGCGTTGAAGACCCTGTTCTGATGACGCAAGAATTTTCAAAGCATGATGAAATTGGTATAAATACGTGTTTAATACTGCAATATACGCTCAATGCAGTCACTGCCCTTGCTGTCCAGAATAAAAGAGTGAAGGGATTTGTGGAAACTGTGGTTCCTAATTATTGTGATCCAACATTTGCCTCGCATTTCAGGATGAAAAGACAAACATGTCTTCTAATATCTTCAATTGTTGCATATACCTAGCTTCAGCGGACACATTTATAAGCGACTTTACTTGGGCCCATTGTGTGAACTGTCTCTTTAACACTGCATGGTTTATATACATGTTGCTGCTGATTGGGCTGACATTTTGACACACCCACCAAACAAGAGAAAATGCATCTCAAACCCTGTTGCACACCGTTTCCAGGAAACATGACATTCAACCCGGAAACCGTAGCAAAACGTTGCGCATTTGACCTAGAACATGCCTCTGAACTAAGAACCCACATGACTAAATGAACCAGTAGGTGTGTTCGACATCGGCTGCGGCTGGATGCAACTGATCGGCGAGAGTAGCCGCGTGCAGGCGGGGAGGAGCTGCAATCGGAGACGTGAAGTCGGACACTTTCTGCTTCCCGCAGTGACGGTCGCACTGTGTTTGCATACTTTATCAGCTGAAGTTAAATAAATGCAATATTTGGCGATACACAGATGTTTCAGAGACATTGTCATGTAATACTTCATGTACTACTTAATACAGCGTGTGTTTGAACAAGAATAAAGTTCAACATATAAGCCTACACTATCAATGAAGTGGGGTCTATGTTTTTAATCAGTTCTATTTTGATAAACATGACAATATAACATCGCGACTACATGAAAGGAGGTTTTACTGTTATAAAAAACAGATTTGTGCGCATTAGTGGAGCTGAAGGTTTTAGAATAAACACGAAACACATGTGATCGCTGTCATGCGGTGAATCTGGCCAATCGTGGAACGGCTGTGTCGTCATCAGAGTCCCTGCAGCCTCGAGCAGCTGCTCTGGAGAAACTGCACCGGCTGTATTCGCCGGCTGCTCTCGAATCGCTCTCGCGGCATTTTGTTGACATACGTCACTGTCACGTGGCATCGGCGCTGCCTGCCTCAAGTCGGACAAAATTTCTAACCGGCATGCACTGCTTCAAGTCAGCCGCCGATCGGTCTGCGCATCGCTGGGTGAAGTCGAACAAGCCTAATAATAACATGACACAAGAGACTAGGGAAGCACATGACATGATCTAATGAGGGCACAATGGAATCACATGATCACATGACAAACAGGAACACATGACAAAACCCAGAAACATGACAGTGAACATGAACCTGAAACAAAAGTTCACCCAAAAATGAAAATCTGATATTTATACGCTTACATCTTCAGTAGAACACAAATGAAGATTACCACAATAACTCCAACTGTTGCACACTGTCAGTCATATAATGCATGTGAATGGTAACACATGAGAGTATGAGAACTATGAGAGTAAAAAAAAAAACATGCACATTCAAATTCATATTAAACCCTGCGGCTCGTGGCGACACGTTGATGTCTTAAGACACGAAACGATCAGTTTGTGCGAGAAACCGAACAGTACTTAAATAATTTTTTACCTCTAATACGCCACTATGTCCAACAGCGTTCTGTGCGCAATGACTTCCGGTAAGTGAGGTCAGGACACGATCTGGAAGTGATCTCTACGCCATATCGTGTACATTGACCTCACTCACCGGAAGTGATTGCGCAGTGAAGGCTGTTGGACATAATGGTATATTTGAGGTAAAAAATTAAATAAATACTGTCCAGTTTCTCGCACAAACCGATTGTTTCGTGTCTTAAGACATCAATGTGTTGCCACGAGCTGGAGGGTTTCATGAGGATTTGTATGTGCATGGTTTTTTACTCTCATAGTTCTCATACTCTCATCTGTTACCATTCACATGCATTATACGACTGACAGACTTTAACGGTTGGAGTTTTAAAATCTTAATTTGTGTTCTACTGAAGAAACAAAGTCACTCATATCTTGGATGCCTTGGGGGTAAGCAGATAAACATCAAATTTTAATTTTTAGGTGAACTTTCCCTTTAATATATTATATTATGAGACATAATATATATGTAAGACTTCACATAGTTAACATTATTTTAAGAAACACATAAAAATGTGTCTCTGTCACAAATGAAACCCTCATTCCCTAAAGGAATTTGATCGGGACTTGATCGCGAAGCCAGTGACTGCTGCTGCAGATGCCATACGCCCCAGGAGCCTCTGAAATAGTTTAAGTGGAACTGCCATCTTGCCTTCGATTTGCAATTCAGCAGTGACTGCACGCCTGCTCGTAAGATGCATGTACATGGCAACTGAGTTGATTTCCATACCGAGAAATTAGATCCTCTTGCCTGACAAGCCAGACCCACAACAAGATGTTGGGTCTGGAAACTCACCATTGACAGGGCTCAATCCGAGGGGCGGGATAAACGGTTTTCTTTCAAATTCCCTCTGCACACAATTGGATAGCGCCATGAGCGCCACAACCAACCAGACCAAAGAAGAAGGTGAAGCCGAGCTAACGTTAGTTGATAGACTTTCGCCGTATCCGGTAGGCAAAAACGTTGAACATATCTTCTTTTCTTAAGAATGACTTCAGTGCCGTTTTTTGTTCTTTTCTCAAAGAAAAGCTTAACTCCAAGTCTTCCAGAGTCGCGGCCAAAGCCGATTCAAAAGGCCGCCGTTCGTCAGCTTCTTCGTTTACGAGTAGCACGCAGAACCTCCGCAACTCTGCCGTGACGTGCCGTCATTATGTTAAGCCCGCCCACTGACTCTATACACGCTGTGATTGGCCTGACCAGAGTTTGGTTTTTCCAGCTCTCAGGTCTACCGAGAGTTGCTAGACTACACTCGCGGCAAAATACATTTTCTGCCGCTAGGGTGCGCCGTCTAGATTCTAGGCTAGAGATCCTCTCGCACTGAGGAGAGTTTGCTCTTTTCCCAGTTGACCTAAAGACCCAGACAGGAGAGACCACAACCAAGATCGTTAAGCCTTACACATTACTGACTATGCTGCTGAAGATTTTGAAATACGAGCATTTTTCATATCAGATTAAGGTGTCCATCTCCCTTCCGTGCCCAAGCCTGTCCTGTCTCGTGGAGCACATGTGGTGTTTTGTTATTTTGGGCCATGTACTCCTGTCTCTGTCTGATCCCTCCCCCTTGTTATCTGATTAGTGTTTGATTCCTCACACCTGTTCCCTCCTGATTATTTTCCCTTTATAAGTCCCCTTGTGTTTGCAGTCTGTGTCAGATCTTTGTCTAACGTCTCCCTTTTCCCCGTGATCCTGTATGGTATGTTTCTAGTTTTTTTAATTTTTTATTCTGGATTGTTTTACCCCTCGTGGGTTTGGTTTTGTGTTTATGTTTTATTTTGTCAATAAACTCCATCGTCATTCTGCATATGTGTCCTCACTTTAGTTTCCTTCATTTCACGTGACACTCAGGGGACCGTTCTGCCAAACCTGCAATGCTGGGACGTAGAAAGTCCTCGTGAGTCACCCAAGGGTGGAGGGCAGTCAAGCCAGTTGTTCCTTGCCAGTTCGCCGCTTCAGGGCACTGCGCTTGCTGCTCGCAGTACACCAGAGGCCAGTCTTGAGAGACTGGTACCCTTAGTATATTCTCTGGCAGAGTGGAAACTTCTTCCAAATATATCTCAGTGGGTCCTGCAGACAGTAGAAAAGGTGTACGCTATTCAATTCAGAATGCATCCACCTTGTGTCAGCGAGGTCCTACCCACAGTGGTGGGCCCTGAGCAGGCTCTTGGGACACGGCCGTGTAGCCAGTGCTGAAGCGGTCTCATTTGCATCAATCCGAGCAGCACGACCATGGATTCCATATGCCCCAGGAGCAATTGTCATGTTCCTGAATGAATTCAGGCAGTTCAGCATTGACTCGTTCGTGAAACATTGACTGAATCCAACTCCATACTGAGAAAAGAGATACTCTGCACAGGGGAGAGTTTGCTCTTTTTCCAAAGGGCTGAAGTACCCAAAGACCTAGTCCCTTGTGTTCACACACACCAAATCTCAAGAGTGAGCCAAAATGAGCCAGTCGTCGAGATAGTTGAGGACACGAACGCCCACTTGAATTGGTATTTCCGATCCTCAAAAGCAATTCATAGAAAGTCTGTGTCGAAGCAAAATCGAAACATGGAAGTAGGTGTCCTACAGGTCGATCGCTGCAAACGCACACAAGCATCTTGAAAGGAAGATGACAAGACATGCAGATCCATTGATTTAAAAATACATATTTATTTATTAATCCTGTTTCAACACAGGAAGACTTAATGAAGTATTGGTGCAGAATGTATTGGTAACACTTTACAATAAGGCTTCATTAGTTAACATCAGTTAATGTATTAACTAACATGAACTAACCATGAGCAGTACATTTGTTACTGTATTTGTTAATTACAAATACAGCTGTTCATGGTTTGTTCATATCAGTTCACTCTGGATTAACTAATGTTAACAAGATTTGAATAATGTATTAGTAAATGTTGAAATTAACATTAACAAAGATAAATAAATGCTTATAGGTGCAGTTCATTATTAGTTCATGTTAACTAATGAACCTTATTGTAAAGTGTTACCAATAGTGGTTGAGTAAATTGATTCGGTGCCAGTTGTGTCTTCTCATATCAAAATAAAAGAAGTGGGGAAAGATTCATTTAATCATTACATTTGCACATTTAGCAGATGCTTTTCAATAAAGTGCATTCAAGTTAGGCATTTAATCAGTTTATTCATTCCTTGTGAACAGAACTTGCAGGAACTTCTCATCATGTAATTAGATACTTAATGTGTGTTCTTATGATCAGGATGTGAACAGGGATGTTTAATTCTACAGTTGGGTGATTTTCAGTTGTGCTTACCTTAGTTTGCATTATGTCAAGTGTTTTGCATGAATAGTATAGATGTTTTGGTCTCAGAATTGCAGAAATTGAGATCTGAGTTTTTGCAAAACTGTCTAGATGCAATATTGTTTAAAAAGAATTATGCAGTCATAATCCCCATTTTTATTTATACTAAAATAAATAACATTGACCTTCACGTTATCCCTTTTCCTGACATACAAGGAAAAATTATTTAAATGTTGTGTAGTTTTGTCATGTCGATATGAAAAGGATGTGTGCTCAATGTAAACAGTAATCTTTCATCCGTACATTTTCAGTACTTTTTGGTTGTGTTTGCTTTCTCATTAAATAAGGAAGAAATTTACACTTCAAGACTTTGGACATGCAATTCAATCCTTCAAAAATTACATACAAGGAAAAATTATTTAAATGTTGTGTATTTTTGTCATGTCGATATGAAAAGGATGTGTGCTCAATGTAAACGGTAATCTTTCATCCGTACAGTTTTAGTACTTTTTGGTTGTGTTTGCTTTCTCATTAAATAAGGAAGAAATTTACACTTCAAGACTTTGGACATGCAATTCAATCCTTCAAAAATGAAAGACGGTCGATGTAATCATTGAAACAATCAGTGTTGATACGTCAGCACTAATTGCATTGAATTAATTTTACAAAGGGATGTTGGTTCATTATCACTCTTGCACCCTCAGTTAATGTTGAAGCAATTTCAACCACAAATCAATGATAATATTTTTTATTCAACTTAACAGAATATTTTTTCAACATCACTTTTGCACCCTTGGTTACTGTTGAAACTAAATTTCACTGATTTCAATAAAAAAATCAATTATGTTATCATTGAATCAATATTATGAACTGATGTTAGTTCAATATCACGTTTGCACCCGCATTTAATGTTGAATCAATGGTGAACAAAAAATCATTGGTAATGCTATTGAATCAACATTAAATGATTGATTGTAATATTGTTGAATCAACGTTCCGTTATGATGGATATTAATAAGTACATGAACAAATTATATCACAGAGTTGTCTTCTCTCTCTGTCCCTTACCTCCAAACACCTCGACCTCACACAGAGTGAGATATTCATGTCATATTGGCCCTTAAAAGGCTTAAACGCAAATGTTTTGTCTCTCCAAGTGGGATGAACTCATCAGTTGCAGCGCTGTGAAGACACACAGTAACAGAGAAATAGAGATGGGCGTATCAAAACGGCATGAAGCATATTAAACATACTTTTTGTAAACATACTCATAACAAGTTTGTATTAAAAGGATTTATACAAAGTATTTTTATATTATTTACTCTTTTTCTAACCATGTATGTAAGTTTTAAAGGTGCAGTGTGTAATATTTAGGATCATCTATTGACAGAAATGCAATATAATATAGGCTACATAACTATGTTTTCAGTATAAAGACCTTACACAATGAACCGTTATGTTTTTATTACATTAGAATGATCAATTTCTATCTTCATACAACGCGGGTCCCCTTATAGTGAAGACACCACTTTGCGCAGCCATGTTTCTACAGTAGCCCAATATGGACTAACTTCTTTACAGAGCGCTAGCTACTCTCTGCTGTCTCAGATGACCACATCTTTGTCCTGTGTCGTCCAACTGTAGAAACATGGCTTTCTCTATATGCTTCGAAGTTGTATTCAGTTGTATTTTCAGTTTCAACTAAAGGAAACATAGCATTGTAAACATCACATTTTAACATCAAACAATTTTACCAAAGATTATTTTTGTTCAACACTGAATTGAACAAAGATTATTTTTGTTCAATTCAGTGTTGATTCAACAGCAGTGATGTAGAATAAATCATAGTGTAATGTTCGGTGATATTATTAATACAATTTTTTTTTTTTTTTTTATCTCAGCATTGCTTCAACAGTAACTGAGGATGCAAGAGTGATACTGAACCAACATAACTTTGTATCATTAATTCAATGCAATTAGCGTTGACATCAACACTGACTCAACATTGTTTCAATGATTACAGTAAAAAAAAATCCCTGTAAAATTTACTGTAAAAAAACGGCAGCTGTGGTTGCCAGAACTTTACCGTAAAAAATACTGCAGTAACGTTTTAGGTTTTTAGGGACAGCACCAGATAATTTAAACGTTTATAATGTAATAATTACGGTTATACATTTTTTTATTTTACAGTTCAAAACCGTATAATTTAAAGGTTTATGAAGTAATAATTACGGTTAAAACATTTTTTTATTTTACAGTTCAAAACCGTATAATTTAAACTTATAATGATAGGGCCTCTTGACTTATAATGATAAGGCCTCTTGAGGCTATATCTCTGCAATTACATATTGACACCAATATGTAATTGCAGAGATATAGCCTCAAGAGGCCTTATCATTATAAGTATGGACCACATGATGGTGCTGTCTCGAAACCTTTTAAGTACTTTAAAGTCATGGTGCTGATGACACATACCAAGTTTTGTAACGATACACCAATGCATTCATAAAAAGTATAACATTAGCATTTTATATCATAATACTGCATTGAAGTCAATGGGAATTTAAGGTTTTGTTCTATTATAGCGCCACCAAGAGGCACAATTCCACCATTTTTGTTATGTGTCCTCAGAGTGAGCCCATACATATGTGTGTCAATTTTGGTGAAAATATCTAATTTAGTTTTGGAGTTATTGACATGTATACGAAAAAAACACTTAAGAAATTACTGACACCTGACTTTGATTGGATTTTACTACCCCTTACTATCAATATTTTGACATTTGGGCTGTAACACTTGTCTATCGACCTATGTTTCCGAACTTCTGACGCTGGTTTCATTTCGGTCGGACAAGCGGTTTTGAAGATATCAGAAAAAGTTTTTTAAGCACTAAATTACAACGCTGCACAAACCATACGCAGAAACCTGGCAAGTCTGGTATTGTTGGACTCAACAATGATTCAGCAGTCTAAGGAGTTGACTCTCATGGAAATAAGTCTACTAAACCCAAAGTTGTAAGCATTTGGGGGGAAAAATTCAGGGCATCGTGGTGATGACACATAACAAGTTTCGTAACAATCCGTTCATGTGTTCATAAAATACAGCATTTTAGCATATAATTCAAAATAGCCGATAGCCAAAATGGCCGATATGGTAAAAATGTATATCAGTGACAATGACATCCCGAATCTAACGAATCATCTTTTATTCTTTTTGGAAAAACGGTTCAGAAGTTATAAGCAAAAATAGCCATCTTTCGTATCTCCGGACCAGTAGGTGGCGCTGCGCCAAAATGCACAGCGAATAACTTTACATCTGAGGCGTTTAAAGACTCCATTTGACCATTGTTTATTTCTAAAGAAACACAACAATGTATAAAAGGCTTCATTGCCTTGTATCTTACACTATTCGCCCTGTAGAAGCCGTTTTTGTAAAAATAGGCTAACGATTGCATAATAACCCCGCGACTCTGTCGTGCAGTAGAGAATTTACCGTATATACCCGTATAGACAGGATGCATTAACTTAAAATGGTCTACTGGCGTAAAAAAATTTCAATAAATAAATACTATGCAAAATGACAAAATAAATAATCGGAATACTTACCAAAAGTTGCCCCTGCTCACGCTCTCCGTCTCTGCAAGATTCGGTGATTCAGATTTCACTTAGCACAACTACTAGAAGACTTACAACTGTCAGACTGGTTGCTCACGTCACATCTACGTCGTCAAGCTCAGTATGAGGCTGCGCAGTACGCTCAGCCATCAGGAAGTGAGTACTTCTAATTGGCTTCACTTTTCTGCATTGAAGTCTATGGGGTCGCTGTGTCCATTTCTTTTACTGTCTATGGTGATGACATGTACCAAGTTTGGTTTGAATGCAAGAAAGCATTGCGGTGATATAGCCTTAAGTGTATTTTTGCAACTGCTACGTAAAATTTGTTTACACGTTGTTTGCGAATGGTTGTACGGATCAACTTGAATTCCTTAACTTGTTGTCTGCATTGTCTGAAGATGATCTGGTTAAATTTTTGTGCAAATTGGACAAACCGTCTAGGACGAGTTCGCAAAAGTAGGATTTTCGGAAAATTGTGCTCCGCACCTTTGGTGCTTGGCCCCTAATTGTGATGTTTTTGGTTTCAGTTTACAACACTGAAACAGATTTTGGCATCTTGCTTGAATTGTTGCGAAATTCCTTGGTTTTATGAATTATTGGTCCATTATCATAGCCTGACAAGCCAGACCCACATCAAGATGTTGGGTCTGGGAACTCACCATTGACAGGACTCAATCCGAGGGGCGGGATAAACGGTTCTCTTTCAAATTCCCTCTGCATGCAATTGGATAGCGCCATGAGCGCCACAACCAACCAGAGCAAAGAAGAAGGTGAAGCCGAGCTAACGTTAGTTGATAGACTTTCGCCGTATCCGGTAGGCAAAAACGTCGAACATATCTTCTTTTCTTAAGAATGACTTCAGTGCCGTTTTTTGTTCTTTTCTCAAAGAAGAGCTGAACTCCAAGTCTTCCAGAGTCGCGGCCAAAGCCGATTCAAAAGACCACTGTTAGTCAGCTTTGTTTACGAGTAGCATGCAGAACTGCCGCAACTCTGCCGTGACGTGCCGTCATTATGTTAAGCCCGCCCACCGACTCTACACACGCTGTGATTGGCCTGACCAGAGTATGGTTTTTCCAGCTCTCAGGACTACCGAGAGTTGCTAGACTACATTCGCGGCAAAATACATTTTCTGCCGCTAGGGTGCGTCTAGATTTCTAGGCTACCATTATCATTCAGCACTATGTTAACATAAGCAGTGGGTGTGTACAGGAGTGTCTTCACTAGCCTATATTTAGTGCACCTTCTCACATGTCACGGCAGCATATGTTCTCTCTTGGTTTTGAAGAACCTCTGCTTTCAGCCTGGTGTAATGTTCTTCTCTCAAGTATAACATCGGTGAGCTTCATATACTGATTTCTGCATTTCATTCTGTATGATTATAATGTGTTTTACTATTAGCAGGAAAGCAGAAGGATATACCGATTATTAACTAAAGACGATTTTCCCTTTCGAAATACATTCCCTCAAATGTTCCCTGGTTTTCACCATGTGTTTTTTTTCTCACATTCTTAGCTGCACTGACTGATAAACCTTATCACAAATACTCATTCTTGCTACTTTGAACTTTGTACCTCAGAACAAACAGTTCTGGTTGGTCTATGTTTCACCAATCAGCAGCTTTGTTTACAATAATCAATCAGAGGGATCCAACAGAGTGAACCTTTAGTGAAAGATTTGTCATTCATTCTTGAAACAGGACAGCTACATGGTGAGTCGCTACAAAAAAACATAATTTATTTAAACTTAAATTGTCATTTGTACCTAACTATATATATGTGATCTGAGTGGAAAAGCATCTTGAACAAGAAAATATAGGCTGGTACTTTATTCTGTCCATCAGGAATTGATTGGATCTTTGTGGTTCAAGTGCAGATGATATTTAAAGGTCCCGTTTTTCGTGTTTTTTTTAAGCTTTGATTGTGTTTACAGTGTGCAATATAACATGTGTTCATGTTTCACGTGTAAAAAAACAGTATTTTTCACACAATTTACTTATCTGTATACCGCTGTTTTCACTGTCCTCAAAACGGCTTGAAAGATTTCCCTGTTCTATGAAGTCCCTCCTTCAGAAATACGTAATGAGTTCTGATTGTGCCAGCGGTTCCCGTGTTGTGATTCGACAGCAGCTTAGCGCACGTTGCCCGGGAAGGTCACGCCTCTTACCATAACGGGGAGATGAACGCGCTCAAACTACAGCCCCTGAAGGCCAAACAAAGGTGATTTGACTCCGGGATGAAAATAAAAGCGTCTGAACGACATGGCGACAAACACAACCGAACCGAACGCAACACTTCCTCTTCTCCACGAGGGAACAACAAGACCACGCCCCCTTTTTCGCGTATTCTTGTGGGTGGAGGTTAGTCGACAAACTGTTCTACTGACGTAATTAAAGCAGGATGTACAGAGATGTAGTCCAAACTGGCCGTTCGCTGTAGGCTTTGAAAGGGAACTTCTGTTAAATAAAATATTTCGCTTGGCATTGAACTTTGAGCTTTATACAGGTATTATTTATGCTCTAACAGCAACATTACACACTAACTAAAGTTTGAAAAATGGGATCACGAAGAACAGGACCTTTAATCAAATTAAGCACGGACTTAACCAGACTGCACGGACTCTGATGATGACACAGCTGTTTCACGATTGGCCAGATTCACCACATGACAGCGATCACCTGTGTTTCGTGTTTATTCTAAAACCTTCAGTTCCACTAATGCTCACAAATCTGTTTTTTATAACAGTAAAACCTCCTTTCATGTAGTCGCAATGTTATATTGTCATGTTTATCAAAATAAAACTGATAAAAAACGTAGACCCCACTTTATTGATAGTGTAGGCTTATGTTGAACTTTATTATTATACAAACACACGCTGAATTAAGCAGTGCATAAAAGTATTACATGACAATAATGTCTCTGAAACATCTGTTTATTGCCAAATATTGCATTTATTTCACTTCAGCTGCGTTAAAGTATGCAAACACAGCGTGAGCATCACTGCAGGAAGCAGAAAGTGTCCGACTTCACGTCTCCGTTTGAAGCTCCTCCCCGCCTGCACACGCGGTTCCCTTTCGAACGGTCAGTCGTACTGCGTCGCTAGACATTGAATTCCCATTGCGTCTAGCGACGCAGTACTCGTTTCCTTATCTCAGGGAACCGAGGTTACTTTAAGTAACCGAGTATGCTTCTCATCCACACTGAAATTTCTGAAAACGGCAAATTCACCTTACTTCGTATGCGTAAAACCTCATAAAAGCTCACCGAGATTATACAGACATAACGTTATCACGCAATTCTTCTGGCAGGATCAT
Source organism: Gobio gobio (assembly GCF_949357685.1). Lineage (NCBI taxonomy): Eukaryota > Metazoa > Chordata > Actinopteri > Cypriniformes > Gobionidae > Gobio > Gobio gobio. The sequence goes on along the minus strand of NC_137108.1, from coordinate 19,207,262 downwards.
TTTATTTAGCAACATATTTCACCATTCACTGATGTGTCCAGGTCGCACTCACTCACCAAGTAACATATTTTAGCATATTTTAGTTACTGTGTGAAAGTGAATAGCACATAAATGGCACAATAGCGGTATAAACATGTGTAAACAAACGTATTAGTGTGGACATGGCTTTAATGAAATATTTGCTTTTATTCAGTGGTCATCATGAACAGAGCATGGGCTTTGTTCAAATCCCATCCATACATCTCCAATGTGGTGGGATACACAACGCTGTTTGCCACAGCGGACCTCATTCAGCAAAACATGATGGGAAAAGCTCAGGACAAAGTGACAGAATACAAACCGGATAGAATGGGACAAGAAGATCCATCCAAGATATCCACTGAAGGATTTACTGTGGCTGGAGAAGCAAAGACAGATGATCTGACTTTGTTTAATACCAAAATAAGTGACTCAGAAGGCAATAAAAAAGCCTTGGAAGAAAATAAAACAGCGGCTCCAGTACGACATGTTCCACAGCAACACAGCATCGACTGGGCCCAGACTGCTAGGGTGGCACTGGTTGGGTTCTGTTTCCATGCCAACTTCAATTACCATTGGCTACGAGGACTGGAGAGGATGTTTCCAGGGGGAGGGGCCAAAAGAGTGTCACTGAAAGTGTTTCTGGACCAGCTATTTGCAGCCCCTATGACAATAAGTGCTTTCTACATTGGTAAGAATCATAATGTTAATTTTATATATATATATATATATATATATATATATATATATATATATATATATATATATATATATATATATATATATATATATATATATTCTCACCAAAATTAATAACTGAAGAATTTCCATGTATACTGTACAATCAAACAAAATCAATACAAACATATATTGGCGCACAAATTAATGAATAATGATAAACTTGTAAAGGGCTGAGCACATTGGAGGGTGCAGAGGATCCCCTTGAAGACTGGAGAAATAAATTCTGGACCTCTTTTAAGGTAAACATTGAAGACCACAAGAGCTATTGAACATACACCGATCAGCCATAACATTATAACAGGTGAAGTGAATAACATAATGCGCCCTGCCACAAAGCAAAAATGGTTCAGGAATTGTTTGAGGAGTCTCAATCCAATCCAGCATCTGTGGGATTTCCTGAACAAACAATTCTGATCCATGGAGGCCCCACCTTGCAACTTACAGGACTTAAAGGATCTGCTGCTAACATCTTGGTGCCAGATACCACAGCACACCTTCAGGGGTCTAGTGGAGTCCATGCCTCGACGGGTCAGGGCTTTTTTGGCAGCAAAAGGGGGACTAACACAAAATATGTGTCATAATGTTATGCCTGATTGGTGTATGTGTAAATATTAAGGGCTCTGGATCAATTTTGACACATTGGTTTACTCTTTGTTTCTCTTTCTGGTAGACTGGAGCGGTGTACTGGTCAGCAATGCAGGTACTATATCTTTACCATACTATATCTATTTGTTCATCCACCTGTCCATCTGTTTCAAAGATGTTTCTTCACCCCCCCCCCCCTATTTATATTCTTCATGTCTCAGACTGTGAACTTCTCCCTGATCCCGCCAGTGGCTCGTACTGTTTTTGTTGGAGGAGTTGCTCTTGGATGGACTGTCTTCTTGTGTCATTTCAAGCAACAAAAGAGTGACTTCCTGAGCTAGGCTTCATTCTGCTTGCCATTGAATTTAGCCAAAATATCAAAATGTGCAACATACTATGTAAATACACTCTTAAAAATAAAGGTTCCAGAAGTTTTTGTTTCCTCAAACCTGCTAGTGATCAGTTCCTAAAAGAAACTTTTAGCGTGAAGAACATTTTAATAATCTTATGAACCTTTTTCCACTGTAAAGAACCTCCCAAAGATTCCATTTAAGGTTCTTCTATCAATGCCATGAAGAACCTTTATTTTTAAGAATGTATGCAACTACATATAAGGGAGGCATTAAAGCTAATGTTTTAAACAACTGCGATTTTTACAAATCATTTTCCTTGTCTCCTGTTGGAGTAGGAAATGTACAAATAAAAGATTATTTTAAATGGTCAGTTATGCTACATAATACACACATCATTTGTTACACTAATTATTTTAGAAACATTAAATTTGCAATGAAACGGAAGTAGCGACGGATATTTTCTTCCACAGTGAAATGGATTATCAAGAAAGTAATAATGTAGGCACTGGTAATCGGTTCTATTAAACATTATGAGGTAAAAAAAAAATGGGGTCTTTAATTTAAAAGTCAGCATAATGTAGGCTAAAGTGGAACCAAAAAAAGACATTGTTCACATAAAATCTATTCAGAAAATTGATTGGGTGAATTTTCGTTTCATGCTGATTTTTTAATTAAGGTTTTATCATTCAAAAGAAACTTTATAAGAATTGGTCAAATATATGCATACATGTTTTAAAATAAAAAGTTTAAACATTCGCTCGGAGTTTGCCGGTTTTGATGTCCACATGTTCTTGTTCAAGAAATTATAGTGGCTGTAGCATTTCTATCATAAAGAAGTGGAAAAATATTAAAGATTAAGTAAACATTCGAATTAAATGTTTGGCCAAAATTAAACAAATTTGTATATTATGTATTTTAACATTGTTGTTTTTGATACTTTATTTGAACCAAATATTATTGCCTATTTGTTATTGAGTATGTATTGAAGTCATTTTAAAGGCTTAGGTCTTTGCTCGTCTATTTTTATTTTACAATAAACATATGTATTCATTATAACAACTTTGTAATTAAACTCTTTATGTAGCTGAGCTAGACCACACTGCTGTACTATTATAGGCCCTACATTTTAATTTGGCTATTTTTGTTTGCACCCTTTAAGTATGAAGGTCTGTGCTGTTTTTTTTAATTTTTTTATTGCAATATTAACAAACAGAACAAGTCGATACATACAAGAAATATAAATAATCTTTCAAAACAAAAGGGAAATTATGGTTCAATATACTTTTACAGAGGAAATGTAAAAGAAACTTATAATATATTGAACAATAATCCTAAAAAAATTAAAAAGAGAAGAGAATAAAAGAAAAGAAAAGAAAAAGAAAATAACTCTTCTTTTCTTTTTCTTTTCTTTTCTTTTCTTCTCTTCTCTCTTCGCACAAAAATAAAGAAAAACATATTAAGGAAGAATATTAAATATGGCACAAATGCTGGATGTTCTTGTTAACAGAAATACATAACAGATGTTTAAATATATCTTCAATTCTTCTTTGAAAAAGTTAAAGTGGGGTTTACTTTTCATATATTTACATTTATGGATATAAAACTTTCTGATATATAAAGGAAGGTTTATACAAAAACTTGAATTACATTATTGTGTTTGACATAAAACCCAAAAAGAATGTCTATGTGATAAAGAAAAGTTACAAAAAACCTTTTGGACAATCAGAGCATCAAAATTATTCCAGAAAGACCAAGCAAAAGGACATTCCCTAAACAAATGATCAACAGTTTCAGAAGAGGCTTCACAAAAAGAGCAGGAAGTATCAATATCACTTCTAAATTTAACTGGATACAATCTTTGAATAATTTTATAGGATATTTCTTTAACTTTATTTGTTGGAAATAATTTCTGAGGAAGTGACCAAACATATGACCATTTAATTAAATCAAAAAGGTTATTCCATTAAGAAATGGAAGGAATTGAAGTAACAAGGTCCAAACAGAATGACCTGATAGTTGGATTTATGCACTGAAAAACAAATAGAACCAACCACAGTGGATTCAGGGCTAGGGGGATAAACAGAAGTCTCTGTAACACTATTATTGTTTCTAAACAGCATACAGATTTGGCCTTGAAAACTATATTCATTTCTTTACTAGATACTGGGAATTGATATCTTGAAACAAAATCGGAATAATTAAATAAATTACCATCACTATTAAACAGCTGGTTAACTAACATCACCAGTTTTATTCACTCAAGTTCAACTATACAGCTCTTGCTGTAACGTAACCAACCGTGTACATGTTTCTTCAGTGACAGGCAGCGTGAACCAATCGGGACGCGCGTTTTCAGTCACATGGCTCATAGCGTTCCGTAATCTCGCTATACGTCCTCTCGCGATCTTTCCTTTTCCCTTTTCACTCTGAGTCCAAGATGGTAGGTAGCTTGATTTCTTATGGAATCTACCAGTGTCCAAAATCTTCCTCCATCCTTAGCGATATCTATTCTAGTTCTGCCGCAGATGATGTTTAGAAGCATTACATACCGCTATAAGTGAAAAGATGTATGTATTAATGTGGATTGTGTATGAATTTAATAAGTAAATGCCGGCTAACGCACATCGGGCCGCAGAGCTGAGACTGCTCATGTGTCGTTTGTAAAAAATAATTGCGGATGTCTGACGACAGCGTGTTACCGTCTCATTAATCTTTTGTTTATAAAGATATAGATGAAATTCATAATGGCGTTTAATTTAGTTGACTGGGCAGAAGGAAGAGATCTATTGCAAACTCGTGTTGGCTAGGCTAGCTGTACCAGTGCTAGCCACATCCACACGAGTAACAACTTAACTGAGACAAATGTATAACTTGCATGTGAATGATAGTAAAGAATTTATTTTTGTTAGCAATTATTGCTCAAATAGGGTGAATTCAGGTCGATTGGGACACATTTTCAAGTCATCTCAATGGCAAAAAGTGTCCCAATCACCCGGAATTCACCCCAATTGTAAGTTATCTTGTACAATTTATTTATAAAGCTAATTTGTAATGGTACTTTTTATTGATGTGTAATTGACTTGTTTTGTGGAATCTCACAGGGAGTTGACATCAGACACAACAAGGACCGCAAGGTTCACAGGAAGGAGCCCAAAAGTCAGGATATTTACCTGAGGCTCTTGGTCAAGGTAAGAACCATCATGAAACCCAAGACGGACAAATAAGCAAGAAACTGGCTGTTTTGATCAGTTGTCAATTTTTTCCTCTAATTTTATACCAATTCACTCTGTGTGTTGTAGTTGTACAGATTCCTGTCTCGTCGTTGTGATGCTCCCTTTAACAAGGTCATTCTGAGGAGACTCTTCATGAGCAAGACCAACCGCCCACCTTTGGCCATTTCCCGACTGGTGAGTTTGAACCCCAGTGTTACTTCTGTAGATCTTGTTTGCATAAGACCTGTTGCGTGATAGTAATTGGCTGGGTATTAAAGGCACAATATGTAAGATTTTTGGATTAAAATATCCAAAAACCACTAGAATAGTGTTCTATATTTTGTTGACTTGCATGACTAGCTGGGTACTTGCGTTATCCCAACTGTTTCCAAGAATGTTTAAATCCAGAGAAAATTCGCCAGGACACAAGCAGTGTTCGTGTGTCACCAATCAATGACATCATACTCGCGTTACCAGCGATTTCCTGTAGAAACCATGGAAACACAAAGATGCTTTAATATATTAGGTGTTTTATTAGACAGGTGAGCAACTGTTTGAATACATCCATCGACAGAAAACTAATGATTGTTATACAGCTCAACACAGTTAGTCTTATTGTTTAAATCTTGTTTTCTTAATTTACAGCGAGTACCATGTTTAACCATGCCTAATATCGATCTAGCTTATTGCAGTGTGCAACAAGTGTCTCATAGTAGCCGCTGAGCGAATGAACAGAGTAACATTATAACATAACTTTCAATACACTCAAATGTATCTAATATGATAAAACAGCGTTGCGTTACCCCACATACGCATGACCGGAAGAAGCGGAATCGATAATCTGCGACATAATAAAAGCTCTGCGAAATCCAGGCATCATCAAGCTACGCCTTTTGTGTTGAATAAGCGACCTCTAGCAAAAGTTGCATATTGTGGCTTTATAACAGATTTCGCAATGTGATTTTTATTCACAAGCTTGCGGTTCGATTTCATTCTGAATTCATTTGATATCGAATCTTTTGGATCTGTATCAGCTACAGTACATGGCCAGTTTTCTCAAGGAAAGGAAATCTCTCAACTTATGTAAACCTATTTAGGGAACATGTCAGTTGGTACATTACTATAATATTAAAGGTTAAAAATAACTGATTTATATGCACACATTTTAAATTACACTGGGAATTTGTTATAATAACGTTTTAATAGCAATGCACGATATGATATTTTTTTACTGATAATTAAGTCCTTCTCATGACCGATAACCAATAAGTTTATATTTTTATATTATAATTTCCATATTATCTGCACGTGCACCCGGGAGAATAGAAAATCTAAGATGCACTGATGAAACTGATAGTTTAGTAGCTCTGGCCTAACTGTAATGGCAAATATCAGTCCTAATTCAAATGTTTTTTATTTGTTGTGTAAGGCACCACAATACTTAGTAACAAAGTGTTTATCAGAATTATGGTTTATCTGCACTTAACTCATTAACAACAAATTTATATTCAAGTATGTCATGCATAAAAACTGCATATTAACCTTTAGTGCATGAGGATGCATAATACATTAAATACATGATTAAAATGCATTGCCATTTCATTTGTCAACATCAAGAAAAAAGTGCATCCTCAACCAAAGGGCATAGGGCATTGTTGAGATTTCTCTGAAATTATATAGTTAAACAAAAGAAATATGTGGGATGAGGAAGGTATGTATAAGTGTTTTTCAAAAACATAATATATCAAATGCATTGGTCATCAAGGACTATGAAATCCATTACTTTGTCGTTTATGGCTTTAGCATTTTCGCTGTCTCTGGGAAACTTTTTACATGTTCAAATGCCAGTTGAAAGGGGATCGTCGCCCCGTGTTTTAGGCCGGCTACACACTGCAAGCGTGGCAGCGTCTCAGCTGCGTGGTCTGTCCGTTTTTATTTCGGCTCCCATGTTAACACCTGCGTGATGCGCTTATCAGCACGCGATACGCAAGCGTGTTGGAAGCGTTTCCATGCAAAATTGAATAGGAAAAGCTGTTTGTCATTTTGACACGAATACATATTAATAAATGACAGTTTGATGTTTTAAAGTCTCTAGGTTTTCACATAAATGCAGATATCATTGTAATAAAAATAAAAAAAAATAAAAAATATTGATTTTCAAGTATTGCACCTGTCAATCCAGAACGAAATATTCTGTAGCCTATAGTTTGCTGTCAATACTGAAGTGAAGGCCTTTCTGGTGTGCAAAAACATAGAAAACGGCACACCACGCGTGTCGCGTGAAAAATAGGTGTCGGTTTTATTTCTAGAATGCAAGCGGTTTCGGCACGGCTCGAGCCGCGCCTGTCACGCAGGCAGTATGCAAGCTCTAACTTGTTAACATGGAAGCCGAAATAAAAACGGACACGCCACGCAGCTCAGATGCTCATGCCACGCTTGCAGTGTGTAGCCGGCCCCTTTAATACAGCTTTGCTGCGATGACGCCCTTTCAAGTGAGAAGATTTGTTGTATTAAAATTTGACGCCTTTTTTTTATAGCAATAGCACTAGCACTGTCCTCCGCTGCCACGGAGAAAAACTTCCAGACCGGCGAAGACATGTTCACAGATGATGACGCATTCGTGAGCTGCGCGACACATTCGCTTGCACTCGGAAAGCAGACGAATCTCGGGGTGCGTCTCAATCAGCTATTTCAGTAGTCAGGGCACTGATCAGGGAATCAGACAATGGGTTGACTCTCTGATCAGTGCCCTGACTACTGAAATAGCTGATTGAGACGCACCCTCGGAGAAATCAGACTGATTTACCACCAAGCGTACTTTATCGGATCTAGTTATCAGATTTCTTTTATTTATATAAAAGCAATAAAAATTACGTCATTTACACCCATATCGCCCGATAATTTATTGGTCCCTACTCTTTAATCACAACAATTAGAGCAAGTATTATGAGTTGTATAATTCAAATTTTTTTTTTTTTTTTTTTACATTTAAACAGTCCACTTATGACAGATTTATTCCAACATAGTTAAAATATTGTAGAACAGGTTAAGTACAAATATAATGAATATCTAATATAGTGCTCTAGGGCTGTGACTAACGATTATTTTGGTAATCAAGTAATCAGTCGATTTATTTTGATTAATCTGATAACTTTTTGTGGTAATAAAAATAGACGAGCAAAGACCTAAGCCTTTAAAATGACTTCAATACATACTCAATAACAAATAGGCAATAATATTTGGTTCAAATAAAGTATCAAAAACAACAATGTTAAAATACATAATATACAAATTTGTTTAATTTTGGCCAAACATTTAATTCGAATGTTTACTTAATCTTTATTTAATTTTTCCACTTCTTTATGATAGAAATGCTACAGCCACTATAATTTCTTGAACAAGAACATGTGGACATCAAAACCGGCAAACTCCGAGCGAATGTTTAAACTTTTTATTTTAAAATCCCGGTGAACAATTGCTTATTTAGAAACATTGATGTGCTTGTGTAGGTTTATAAATGATTTACCGTATTTTCCAGACTATAAGTCGCTCCTGAGTATAAGTCGCATCAGTCAAAATGCGTCATGAAGAGGAAAAAACATTGCAGTGCGTTGGCAGGGCAGAAGCAGTGCGGAGAGCAGGAGCCGCGTGCCCGCCCGCCCGCTGTGCATTCACACTGGCAGCGTTTGTCTCGCGCTGCTGAGCCTCTCCCGGCAGAGCGTTCATGCACCCATCTGTGGACTCGTTCCTCCAGCTCTGGCCATCTTGCTTTCAGTCTGATTTTAGCTTTCTTTGTTTTCTTCACTACAGTTAAAGTAACCTCTGCTTTTCGCCAGTCCCTCACAAGTTTCTCACTCACTCCAAACTTTCTTTCTGCTGCTCGATTACTGTTTTCGGCTGCTTATTTTACTACCTGCAGTTTGTAATTTGGGTTTTCTTTTTGGGGGCATTTTGCTTGACTTTAACTGAAAACTGAAAAAAGTTAACTGAAATATTAACTTAAATTTTTCAGGGGTAGGCTACAGGAGTAGCATAGAGCGCCCTCTTGTGGCAGTAGACGTAGCTTAATGTTTATTCTTGGCAGAGAGTATGAATACATTTTGATATAAGTCGCAGGACCAGCCAAACGATGAAAAAAGTGTGACTTATAGTCTGGAAAATATGGTAAATATATACGATACCGAGTTACTCGACATGGGTAAATTGCAATCAAGGACTTTGTTTAAAATCAAGTACTCAAATTTAATTGCGGAATCATGACAGATTTTGAAAGCGGAGGCTTTGTTTTGTAAAGTGCAATAGTGTGATTTAATGGATGAGAAGCACTATAATATTTTGTTCATCACTAACTTCATAGACTGAAAAATCAGATGCTAAACAATTGCTGATCCCCATAGACTTGCGTAGTATGAAGAAATAAAAATACTATGGTGGTCAATGGTTACTTGAAACTGTTTTGTTACCCACATTCTTCAAAATATTCTCTTTCAAGATCCATAGAACAAAGAAACTCGTACAGATTTAGAACAATTTGAGGCGGATTAAATGATGACAATTTTTTGGGGGGTGAAATATCAAGAAAATTAGATATAATATCTCTCTATCAAAATAATGATTGAAACCCGGTCCTAATAAACCTTTTCATTCGTCTCATGCAAAGTTTTCTTGTTTCTTTGCCTCTAGATCCGTAAGATGAAGCTTCCAGGCCGTGAAAACCTGACTGCTGTTGTTGTGGGAACTATTACTGATGATGTCAGGATTCAGAATGTCCCTAAACTGAAGGTAAGACAGACATTGAAAGTCTGGTTCATCTCCTATAAGCTTTGTCCGTCCGTCCACGTCCATTTTGCTTCCGATTCTGTGTTCATGCTAACTTTGTTCAACCTGAGGTTGTTAGACTTTTGCATTGTCATTTTGACAATTGCTTGGTGGGTGAGTGCATTATAATCATTAATGAAAAGCACAACAACAAAACAGTTCAATGACAAACTTGCTTATATTAAACTAATAAATAGCATTGAGCAGCATTGTGGCTAGCCAACATGTCAGCTGTGGAAATACTTCACACTGAAAACACTGCAGAGCAAGACAATGTTTGCAAAACCGTAATTCAGGGAGGTGGAAGCTCACTCGCGTCGTATAACACAACGAACTCAATCAAACATTTAAAAAAGCAGACAAGTCATCATTACACGTGTTTCTATTGAGTTTATGAATATAATAATCAGAGGTGTTCAGATTAGCGGAGTTTTGTTCAGAGTGTGCGCCGCTCTCATCTCTGCTTTGAGCGTAGATTTCAGAGAATGAATGTGTGATGCACGCGAGATTCATTCATCATACAGTGGTTGGCTGTTTTTGTTCCATTTCAGCACCGAAAATAGCGTTGCCATTGACGACTGACCATTATAATGAAGGAAATCCCACAGAATAGAATCTAGCTTAAAGGGATAGTTCACCCAAAAATGAAAATTTGACATTTATCTGCTTACCCTCAGGCCATCCAAGGTGTAGGTGTCTTTGTTTATTCAGTAGAACACAAATGGAGATTTTTAACTTCAACCGTTGCTGTGTGTCACTCATAGAATGCATTTCAATGGGGTCTAATTCTATTAGGGTAAAAAAAAAAAACATGCACAGACAACTTCAAATTAATCCATGCGGCTCGTGACGACACAATGTCTTAAGACACGAAACGATCGGTTTGTGCGATAAAACGAACAGTATTTATATAATTTTTTAACCTCAAATACAACACCATGTCCAACAGCCCCGAAAGCGCAGCACTTCCGGAAAGGAAGGTCAATGTACACTAGGGTTGGGTACCGAAATCCGGTTCCAATATGGCACCGGTACTTATATAACCGGTATGTACCGGACCGAATCAGAACGCAGATTTCGGTTCCTCATTTCGGTGCCAAAATTCAAACGTGCTTTCGCGCTTTGGCTGAGCCAGAGACAGACGCTCAGCGCTTGTCACATCACAACTCATGACAACTATTCAGTGTTTTCAACGACATCATGTTTATTTCAGGTTTCAGACATTTAAATGTTCATAAGTAGGCTACTAGCAAAAAACACACACTGATGTCTATGAAAGCGGCAATGACAATCCTTTCAGACGGTTATAATTTGACTAACGTTACGTGTTTTATTCACATCAGATAAATGCACATTATATAGTAACTATATTGTTTACTCTATTCTTCTTCCAGTTCACTGGTCACTTACTTTCATGTATTTCGTGAGACGAGAATGAACTCAAGTGTTGTAAATCCGACAGATCCGATTCTGAGGCGCAAACTAACATGGCGCCGCCCATTGCGCTTTATAGATCAACTAACACACATTCACTCACACATTTGAACATCAGATAGTTCGTGACACAGTTAAGAAGTTTGTGAATATTTTGAATAAAAAGAAAAAACGAAATAAACCCGATACAGCTGAGCTGTCAGCGCTATTGCGGCTGCTGTGTGTCATGTGAGAAACATGACGCGTCACCATGGAAACATTAAGGCGATGTGTTCAAAAATATTTAGCCAGAGAATATGATCATATTTCAAAATAAAGCTGAAGCTCGAAGCTGGTTTGTAGCAGAGCAAGAATACAGACGACTGCTGTTATTACTGTAACTGTTTAGAGTTATATTAGGCTTGTTGTAGTTGGGTGGCTTAGGTTTTACTGTGAATTTGTAAATATGTCAATTATAATTTGTAAATAAGTAAATTGTGTTTTGTATTTATTTATATTCATACATTTAAGTATACATTAAACTTTTAATAAATGGTTCAATTTAAATAATAAATAAATAAATAAAAAGCCATTTAATGTCATCCACCTCGTTTGGTGGCCTTTAAAAAAAAAAAAAAGTATCGGTTCAGGCACCGTTTAGGCACCGGAACCGTTTTAAAAGTATCGGTTTGGCACCGGAATCGAAAAAAACCCAAACGATACCCAACCCTAATGTACACGATTAAATACTCTGGAAATACTACCAAACGTCAGTGTCAAGCTAAAAAAGCTGTCAAAGAAACTGTTCAGAACAGGCCACTTGCTGCAATTTTAGCGCAATGAAAGCGCAGCACTTCCGGGAAAGAAGGTCAATGTACACGATCTTGTGTAGAGACCTCACACACAGGAAGTGAGGTCTCTACACTAGATCGTGTACATTGACCTTCTTTCCCGGAAGTGCTGCGCTTTCATTGCGCTAAAATTGCAGCAAGTGGCCTGTTCTGAACAGTTTCTTTGACAGCTTTTTTAGCTTGACACTGATGTTTGGTAGTATTTCCAGAGTATTTCAAGTTTGTGTCACAGCTTGCAAACCAACCGCGATGCTTTGACTAAGTCAAGGGTCTCCAACCTTTTTTCATTTGAGAGCTACTTTTTAAAAAAGAAAGTCAAAGAGAGCTACTCATGTTATATAATACTTAAAACTCTTAAATAATGCATCATAATTCTCATATTAACAACTATCCAAACTGTTTTACACCTGAAAGAGTATAGTAGTAGTTCCAGTAGTCAGTACAATACCACTTTTTTTTAAATAAATGTTTTATTATGTATGATGATAATCTTAAGTAAATAATACATAAACATGTAAAGGCTGTATGATGTTTAAAAGTAAACATTGTTTATAAATGAAAGATCAAGTGAAAAATAAGCAACCATTAATAATTAAATAATTAGTATTATTTATTTCATAATTATTATTAGTAGTAGTAGAGACGTATTATTATTACATAGAGACGTAGCTAAATTTACTGTAGGCTACAATCTGTAGTCAATCTCTTCACGTTAAACCAAACTTTTATTTTGACGGGTTGCCGTGATTACCAGTGTCTGTGTTCATGATGATATGACAGTGGGTGCGCATCTCATTCTCATTCAGCTCCCTAGTTCAGTCAGGGATCAGCCCATTGACTTATGTCATGATCAGTGCCCTGACTACTGAACCAGGAGCTGAATGAGACGCACCCAGTTTTCTCAAAGAAATGGTAAATTCTCATGACGGTTTATGTGTTCGTGTCGGCAGAGACTACAAGAGCGATTGCACGCGCGCTGCGCTCGTCTTCCACACAGACGCATAACATGCAGGAGTAATTTTGCAGTTTATTATTTACAGACACTAGTATATATTCGGCTTCAGTCTGGAGCCCTGCGCTTAAATCAACACTGAAGCGACTGAACGCTATGGTGAGCTATTTTTAGAACAGACCCGCGGGCAACTCGCGTGGTCCTTGCGGGCGACTCATGTTGTTGACCCCTGAGTCTAAGTCGTCGCTTTCCTTCTTTTTAAACCCAAAGTGCTCCCACACATCTGATTTTAAGCATGAAGGCGCTGGATTTATATTTACTGCCATTTTTTTTTTAATCTCCTCGCTCTGACTCCGTAAACAAGAAGAGGTAGACGTCGGCGTCTGTGTAAAGTTAGTAGTACGGGTAACTTGCTCTACAGCGATACTAGCGGCTGGCTGACCAAATCGCTCTTCCTGCAATGCATATGGGGGTAAACACTGGGATTTGAATGGGATTTATGTATCGATACTCGCAGCTTAAAAATCAATAGATTTCTTGGGAGAAAAAAATATATAAATTTATATCGCAGAATCGATAAAATTGCCCAGCCTTACAGGTTACGTTTCTTCCTGAACAAATGCGCACCGAGTCCATTTCACGTGAATCGCGGGACAGTTCGAGTGCCACCTCCTTCAGAGTCTCGGGTTCTGTATTGCACATATGTCGCACTGTACAGCCCATATATATATATATATATATATATATATATATAGAGAACATCACAATATTTATGTCATTGTATGCATCTTGGAGAGATGACATGGATGTTTAAATTTATGCTGTAGATGTTTTGTCATGTAAGCAGTCCTAAAAGTCTCTATGTTGGGTGTTTTGATGTTTCAAGAACTGCAAAATACATAGGGTGTTTTTTTCACCTGGCAGTGAAATAAAATATTTTTCTTTCCTGTGCCTTCCCGCAGGTGTGTGCCCTGAAGGTGACCGACGGTGCTCGCCGCAGGATCTTGAAGGCTGGTGGACAGATCATGACCTTTGACCAGCTGGCACTCACTGCACCTAAAGGACAGGGCACCGTTCTGTTGTCCGGTATGTGTGCAAAGCAAGAATACTTTGTGTAGAAAACCCATTCAATGTATATCTGATTGTTGTTCATAACCTTCTCATTTTTGTAACTGCTTGAGTTGGTTAATTGTTTGTATTTGTTCAGCTAAGCTGCAGGTTGTTAAAGCACTTCTTCTTTGTAAACAGGACCCCGAAAGGGCAGAGAGGTGTACAGGCATTTTGGGAAAGCTCCTGGAACCCCCCACAGCCACACCAAGTAAGAGAACACTGAACTTTCATTTCAAGCCTTCATGAGCTTGAGGCTGTTTGATAAGTTAATTGTTGTGATGAACAGTTTAACCGAAAGCGTGTTCTTCTCTCCTCTAGGCCCTATGTGCGCTCCAAAGGCAGGAAGTTTGAGCGTGCCCGTGGTCGCAGAGCCAGCCGAGGCTACAAGAACTAAACGTCTGTCTTTTTGTATTCAATATTGCAATGCAAATAAAGATTGGGTAATATTCAAAATACAATCTTTTGTAGTTGCTTTTCTTGATCGAATTTTATGCTCCTTCAGAACATTCTACCTTTTTAACCCGTTTACTCGTTTTGAAATTGACACCCAATATACACCCAAGGCACCGAAATGACTGACTTCACCACATCAAGTGGAAACGCGAACCTAATGATGAAATGTTTTGTTTACAACTGTAGGTACATGTGCGTGTGCATGTTTCCAATACAGTTTCAGAATCAATCTTACGCGAAGATAGCTGAGAATTTAATTGTCAAGTTAAAAGAAGTTAACGTCAGAGGAAAGATGCACAGACCTTGATTGAACTTTTGAAGTTTCCATTTGAATTTGCACAAATCAAACTAGCTCTGAGCAGTTTGTGTGAAAATAGATTTATGGAATGTTTTGATCAGATATAAATTGGTACAATAACTCCTTATCATTGAAGCATGTTTTATTAGATTGTGCCGTTTTAACCCTGAGAAGCCTTTTTTTATGCCGTTAACTCTTGAAGAATTTAACAGTTAAACCAAACAGTGTTTGCATTTTTAGCTAAAATAAATAGTAAAAATCTGATAGTTTTACAATTTCTCGCCTTGAAAATAACCACAGAAGCTGGCACTGTTAAAAACAAACATGAATTTATGCTAATCAATTTTACTTGAAGTTTATAAATTCATAAGTGTCTTCACAGACGTTTTGTACCAGTTTAATCACCTAATTTTTATTCAGCCTGTCATTGATAAAATACATTTTTAAAGGTAAAAATGTTCCATACAATCTCTTTATATAAGTCCATAAACTTGACCAATAAAAGATGTTTAGAATTTGTTTTGGACCGCTACCCATCTATAGAAAATAATTGCAGCATTGGTAAATGTATGCATCTGTAGTTTAAATGCATTTTGAATATAGAACTAATTCAATTAGTAACTAGAGCGATTTTAAAGAGCCTGCACAATGCCCTCAATATAAAATGCAAAAATGTCTACATTTGTGGAATGACCATGCAAATGTTGAAGTGAAACAGCACAACTTAAAGGAATAATGTGACAGCAGAAGTATGTGGAAGCAAAAACACGTAGTGTTTGGACGTTATTCAAAGAAGCTTTGCTATTGGTGAGTAAACACTTTTCAGAAGCTGACTGCCTTTGATCTGTAAATCTGTGGTTGTTATTTCCAGTATATAGAGGACAAATTAAACCGTTCAACACTGTTAGGAGCAGTTTCAGCCACATGTGATGCTGTCATGATAGCAAACAATGAATATTAATTTCTAAATTTCCTCCTTGATAATTTCAAAGTTCATTTTGAAATTAAGCTTTTAAATGACGCAATCTGACGTCTTTGTGAATAGCAGGTTCTCACACACTCTAAAGCCCTCTGAGAAAACACATCTTGGGTTTTACTATATAAGGACAAGACTTTCTAGAGCAAACCGATCTATGCCATGATGTAAGAAACGGTAATTGTCTGACAAATCTGCTGACAGCTGCCTAGAGAAACGTATGGTGTGTGTGATGCATATCTTTCTATAAAACCCTGTTTTGACTAATTTCTATAGAGAAATCATCTGTGGAATTGAACATTTTGACTGAAACTGAGCTCCAGTGTCCCACTGCTGAGTTTCATGGAACTTTGACCACTGCACTGAACCGAACCGCTTCAATTCTTATTAATCACACATTTTGCATATAATTCTGAATAAAATGTGCTCGTGTCAGCAGATTTGTCTGTCTTTTTACATATTCAATAGAATTCAAATATAATACATTTTGTTATCATATTAACACATTGAATTCCCAAATTAATGTAGAAGCAACACAAATCAATCGAATGGCAATGTAATGTTTAAAGGCACAGTACTACCAATAATACCTTAAACTGATTTTTCAAATTTTGAGGACAAAATCAATTACAGCCATTCAACTATCCAACTCACTTTAATATCAGAAACATTTTCAATATACTGCAAACTGCGAATGATCAAACCACTATTTTTGTTTAACAAAAAACCCAACAACAATTACAGTATACATAATCAATAACAATGGCTACAACAATCAGCCTAAAAAACATAAACCCATTATAATAAAAGCCTCGTATATATACACCCACATTAAAAAAAAAAATCTTTTCAATTATTTATTTTAGTTTTTAAAATTAAAAACGACTAAAAACTAGTCCACAGCTTAGTAATAATGGAAACTTATAGTCACTCAATCTGGCATATTTAATAAAATTCATGTGGAAAAGACATTTAACAATTGCTGAAGTACGTTCAAATGAAATCTCTGGGACAAATCTGGGCATTATTGGGTTAAAAATTATTTGGTTACACTTTATTTCAAGGTGTCCGTGTTACAGTGTAATTATACATTTAATTACTGCATAATAATAATAAACTACATATACTTACTAAGATTAGGGTATGGTTTAGGTTAGTTGCATGTATTATGCACATATTATAGTAATTACTACAGTAAATACATGTTACGTGTAACAAAGACACTAAAATAAAGTGTTACCAAAATTGTTTTTAATTCAATTTACAAAATTTTAATTAAAGATAGAAAAATGGATTGCAATATTTTAGAGTACGTGCACTTACACACTGTAAAAAAAATATTGTTGGTTTAACTTAAAAAAGTAAGTAACCTGGTTGCCTTAAAATGTTGAGTTCATTGAAATTAAAAATTTGAGTTAATACAATGAAAGAAATTGGTTTTATAAACTCAATATTATTGTATCTGAACCACGTAAATTAAAAAATTATGTGATAAATTTAGCATGTTTCACTGCATTATTACAAATAAAACACACAATTATGCAATATGCTCTAAATCTTTGAATAATATTTAAATAAAGGGTGATGATTCCCAAAAATGTTCAGTGTATTAACCCAAATTTTTGATTTCAATGAACTCAAAATTTTAAGGCAACCAGGTAACTTACTTTTAAAATATTTTTTTACAGTGCAGTTACACTATAATATACACTGTAAAAATGTTATGATCAATGAGTTATGACAGCATTTTTACATTGCTGTAAGTCATCAAAATAAGTTAAGCAATATTCCATTTTTTTTTTAAGTTATACAAGATTCAACTTTTTTTTTTAAGTGTAAGGTAACTACATGGGTTATGGTTAGGTTTAGGTGTAGGTTCAGGGTTAGTATAGTTTTTACCCAGTTATTGCAATTACTATATATGTACATGGGGAACAGATCTCCTGGTTACATACATGTACTTACCGTAGTAATAAAAGTAAATTATGCATAATTACATGCAACTAACCCTCAACCAAACCCTAATCCTACCCTAATTACATGTAATTAATTCATATTACTCAATACTTAAATAAATATATAATTACACTGTAACAAAGACACCTTAAAATAAAGTGTAACCATAAAGAGTTACCAAAAAATTTATAAAAAAATTACTCAGGATATTAATTTTCAAGAGAGTAAAGGATTGAGACTGAATCTGGAGGACGACGGTGTCTGTGTTTACGGGAAAGTAATGACTGATGGGGTCAGTGGGGAAGGAATATGTAATATCTCAGTCACGATCCTGCCACCAAGCATAATCAGTGTTAATATGTTCCATCCTCTGCGCTATCTGCATGCATATAATATTCCCACTCGTGACAGTCTCTTTTTTCCACATCAGGGGCTCACTAGGTCTTCCCCAGCTGTCCTGTTATTCAAATCAGCTGTATCAGCCACATACAGTAAGTAGGAAAGACCCCATCACTCTCTCATATCGCCCCCTCTGATCTGAAGAAAGTGAACGCTGCCATCCGCATGCTCTGTATTGAGCACGTTGACCCCGGTTGATATTTGGACGTTTTCGTGTGAAATGGGGGCTCATGGGCAAAGAACGGCATGAGAACAAGATGCACAAAGGAAGGAAACGATGAGAATCTGAGCTTGAAAGCGTTTGAAGATCTGTGGTTATCCTCCCATACCTCACCTCATGAAGGCATACCTACATTCTACTTTTTCCATGGATTTACATATTCAATAGCCAGCTTACTATTTCCACCTGGCTGAAAGCTCTTAACATCACTGATCTGGTGTACAGCGGCCTCAAAATGCCAAATGTATAGATAGATGTCAAGATATTAAGAATAAGGTTTTACAAAATGGGGTTACACTTTATTTTAAGGTGTCTTTGTTACATTGTACATTTAAGTAATATTAAGTAATTAGGCTATAGGGTTTGGTTTAGGGTTATTTGCATCTAAGTATGCTTAATTTATAGTTTTTACTATAGTAACTAGTTAACAATGACACTGTAAAATAAAATGTTACCCAAAATGGTCACACTTTATGTCATCAACTACTATGTGTACATGTTCATAAAACATTTTTAGGTACAATATTGTGTTGATGTTGTATTGTAAAACACTTTTGCTGCTGTTGAGGTGGACTATGGGTAAAGTTAGGGACAGGATTGGTAGTCTGGTTATGCTGGGTTTGTTTCAACCTGTTTTATACAGACAAAACCAACGGTTGGGTTTGTCAATTTTTGACCCAAACATGGGTTGAAATTTGTTTTAGTCAAATATAGAAAAACCCAACTGTTCGGTTTAAAAACTTAATTTAAAAATAATGTAAACCAATGGTTGGTTAATTGACACAAACAAAGGTTGAAACAACCCAGCATTGTTTTTTAGTGTAGTAGATAAAGTCACTAAATACAATGCTGCTAAAAAATGAAAAGCAAACATATTTGGACA
The DNA here is from genome assembly GCF_949357685.1 of Gobio gobio. Classification (NCBI taxonomy): domain Eukaryota; kingdom Metazoa; phylum Chordata; class Actinopteri; order Cypriniformes; family Gobionidae; genus Gobio; species Gobio gobio. Next base: position 19,188,024 of record NC_137108.1, on the reverse strand, counting down.
CTTTGTGCTTGTCAAATGTTAGTGGAACATGTATTGTCAATGTGATCTACACCTGTTGTTACTGTACTAGAACACCTGTGAAAACACATTCGCTAAAAACTGTGAGATCCTTTGGTTAAAAAAAAAAAAAAAAGGAAGTTAGTTCTGGGAAAAGCATAATTTATTTACAGAAGTCCCTTAGTTTGATACTTTGTATCTTGCTCATTGAAATTCAGTTAATTCCTTTGGTTACACTTTATTTTAATGTGTCTTTTTTACACTGTTACTAAGTACTGAGTAATATTAAGTAACTACATTTACTTACTATAGTGTTAGGTTTTGGTTTAGGGTTAGTTGCATGTAATTATGCATGATTTATAGTTATTACTAACTACATGTAACATATGTAACACCGACACTGTAAAATAAAGTGTTACCATTCTTTTTATGTGTCCCAGTGTTTCCAAATACTTTTTGGGGCCACTTTGGAGAAAGAAAGGCAAATTGAGAGAGCCGTACTTTGCATACTAAAAACGCGGACTATAAAAGGAACTGCTACTTGCTTGTGACAGATAGGAGGAGTGAAAAACAAAGCAAAAATGGGAGGGGAGAGATTGAGTCAGCCACAGACTCTTTTCTTCATCAAAACAACTCCAGCCCCCATATTCATATCACTACAGTCTCTCTGTCTTTACTGGAAGTGGTGCTGTTTTAGAATATGCTGATCGCACATCCGCATATCAACGGCTGAATCAAATGCATTCCAAAGCTCAGGTCTGATACTGGGCTGACATAACAGAAAGCAGCACTAACACAACCACATAAACAAATAATGATGCCATGGTGCAGGCTAAAATTACACATGGCATTTGTTTTTTACCCACTGTTTGAGTTTGGGTTAGTGTCAATATCAGAAATGCATGACTGATTCAATGGTGACATATTGAGAAATAAGCTGTTAATTAGTAAGTTTGGTAACACTTATTTTACAGTGTCTTTGTTACACGTTACATGTACTTACTCCAGTAATAACAGCAATATAAGATGCATGATTACATGCAACTAACCCTCAACCAAACCCTAACCCATGTAAGTTCATGTTGTTAATTGATATAACTCAGTACTTAAAAGTGTAATTACACTGTAACAAAGACAACTTAAAATAAAGTGTAACTGTACATTTTAACTTAGTGCTGTCATATTGATTAATTGCATAAAATCTATAAAGGCAGCAAGTGAGCATTTTGTCCTCAAAGTTGATGTGTTAGAAGCAGGAAAAATGGACAAACGTGAGGTTTTTAGCGAGTTTGACAAGTGACAAATTGTGATGGCTAGACGACTGGGTCAAAGCATCTCCAAAACTGCAGCTCTTGTGGGGTGTTCCCGGATTGCAGTGGTCAGTATCTATCAAAAGTGGTCCAAGGAAGGAACAGTGATGAACCGGCGACAGGGTCATGGGCGGCCAAGGCTCATTGATGCACGTGGGGAGCGAAGGCTGGCCTGTGTGATCCGATCAAACAGACGAGCTACTGTAGCTCAAATTGCTCAAGAAGTTAATGCTGGTTCTGATAGAAAGGTGTCAGAATACACAGTGCATCGCAGTTTGTTGTGTATGGGGCTGCATAGCCGCAGACCAGTCAGGGTGCCCATGCTGACCCCTGTCCACCACCGAAAGCTCCAACAGTGGGCACATGAGCAACAGAACTGGACCACGGAGCAATGGAAGAAGGTGGCCTGGTCTGATGAATCATGTTTTCTTTTACATCACGTGGATGGCCGGGAGCATGTGCGCTGCTTACCTGAGGCAGTGTGATGTTTTGGGCAATGTTCTGCTGGGAAACCTTGGGTGCTAACATCCATGTGGATGTTACGTTGACAAGTACCACCTACCTAAGCATTCTTGCAGACCATGTACACCCTTTCATGGAAACGGTATTCCCTGGTGGCTGTGACCTCTTTCAGCAGGATAATGCGCCCTGCCACAAAGAAAAAATGGTTCAGGAATGGTTTGAGGAGCACAACAACGAGTTTGAGGTGTTGACTTGGCCTCCATATTCCCCAGATCTCAAACCAATCGAGCATCTGTGGGATGTGCTGAACAAACAAGTCCAATCCATGGAGGCCCCACCTTACAACTTACAGGACTTAAAGGATCTGCTGCTAACATCTTGGTGCCAGATACCACAGCACACCTTCAGGGGTCTAGTGGAGTCCATGCCTCGACGGGTCAGGGCTGTTTTGGCAGCAAAAGGGGAACCAACACAATATTAGGATATAATGTTATGCCTGATTGGTGTATATACAGTATATATATATATATATATATATATATATATATATATATATATATATATATATATATATATATATATATATATATATATATATATATATATATATATACAGGGAGTGCAGAATTATTAGGCACGTTGATTTTCTGATCATATTTTTTTTTCCAGGCACATTTGACCAATTCCAAACCACAGTAATCCTAATAACTACTATTGATTTAGTATTTAATAATGTATAAGTGATATATAATTGTTCATGAAGGCTGGAAATGAAAATCACCTTATATTCAGGTGTGCAGAATTATTAGGCATGTTTTCTTTTACAGATAAATTGAGCCAAAAAAGAGATTTAACTCAGACTGAAAAGTCAAAAAGTATTAAATGCCCATGAGAAGGATGCAATACTAATGCAATACTAGACATTGCAGTTAAGGCATGACCATTGGACAGTGAAATGCTCGTTGGGTCAGCAGGGTCAGACAAAAACATGTGGCGGAGAAAAGACACCTGTTAACTGCAAAAGAATTAAGAATTAAGGTGAAGAATTAAGGGTGAAACCATCAGGAACCCTTTAGTCTCCAGCGCCACCATTTTCCAAAGCTGCAACCTACCTGGAGTCTCCAGAAGTGCAAGGTGTCAGGATCTCAGAGACTTCAGTTAGGTAAAGAATCCTAAAAAATGACCCCCACTAAATAAGAATCATAAGCTGAAGTGTTGTAAAATACATGAAGCCTGCTTTTTTATAGGCTTTATGGGTTTTATAGGTTGAGAATGACTCTTGAAGGACCAGCACCACATCCTCTAGTACCACTGTTTGAAGAATTCATCTTCCAGAATCTGGCAGTACGTTTTGGGAGTTCATTTTAGTCCATCCTGAAGTCCGTTTTGCAGAGATGGACTAAAAATGAACTCCCAAAACGTACTGCCAGATTCTGGAAGATGAATTCTTCAAACAGTGGTAGAGGATGTGGTGCTGGTCCTTCAAGAGTCACTCTCAACCTATCTGTCCATAAAGCCTATAAAAAAACCTTCTTCATGTATTTTACAACACTTCAGCTTATGATTCTTATCTAGTGGGGGTCATTTTTTAGGATTCTTTACCTAACTGAAGTCTCTGAGATCCTGACACCTTGCACTTCTGGAGACTCCAGGTAGGTTGCAGCTTTGGAAAATGGTGGTGCTGGAGACTAAAGGGTTCCTGATGGTTTCACCCTTAATTCTTCACCTTAATTCCTAATTCTTTTGCAGTTAACAGGTGTCTTTTCTTCACCACCTGTTTTTGTCAGATCCTGCTGACCCAACGAGCATTTCACTGTCCAATGGTCATGCCTTAACTGCAATGTCTAGTATTGCATTAGTATTGCATCCTTCTCATGGGCATTTAATACTTTTTGACTTTTCAGTCTGAGTTAAATCTCTTTTTTGGCTCAATTTATCTGTACAAGAAAACATGCCTAATAATTCTGCACACCTGAATATAAGGTGTTTTTCATTTCCAGCCTTCATGAACAATTATATATCACGTATACATTATTAAATACTAAATCAATAGTAGTTATTAGGATTACTGTGGTTTGGAATTGGTCAAATGTGCCTGGAAAAAAAATATGATCAGAAAATCAACGTGCCTAATAATTCTGCACTTCCTGTATATATATATCAGTGATGTAAAATTGATTAACCCCATCTAAAATGAATATTTGTGTTTACATAATTTATGTGTGTATACTGTGTATAATTATTATGTATATATAAATACACACACATTCATGCATATATTTAAGAAATATCTGCATGTACACTCACCTAAAGGATTATTAGGTACACCATACTAATACTGTGTTTGACCCCCTTTCGCCTTCAGAACTGCCTTAATTCTACGTGGCATTGATTCAACAAGGTGCTAAAAGCATTCTTTAGAAATGTTGGACCATATTGATAGGATAGCATCTTGCAGTTGATGGAGATTTGTGGGATGCACATCCAGGGCACAAAGCTCCCGTTCCACCACATCCCAAAGATGCTCTATTGGGTTGAGATCTGGTGACTGTGGGGGCCATTTTAGTACAGTGAACTCATTGTCATGTTCAAGAAACCAATTTGAAATGATTCGAGCTTTGTGACATGGTGCATTATCCTGCTGGGAGTAGCCATCAGAGGATGGGTACATGGTGGTCATAAAGGGATGGACGTGGTCAGAAACAACGCTCAGGTAGGCCATGGCATTTAAACGATGCCCACAATTGGCACTAAGGGGCCTAAAGTGTGCCAAGAAAACATCCCCCACACCATTACACCACCACCACCAGCCTGCACAGTGGTAACAAGGCATGATGGATCCATGTTCTCATTCTGTTTACGCCAAATTCTGACTCTACCATCTGAATGCCTCAAAAGAAATCAAGACTCATCAGACCAGGCAACATTTTTCCAGTCTTCAACTGTCAAATTTTGGTGAGCTCGTGCAAATTGTAGCCTCTTTTTCCTATTTGTAGTGGAGATGAGTGGTACCCGGTGGGGTCTTCTGCTGCTGTAGCCCATCCGCCTCAAGGTTGTGCGTGTTGTGGCTTCACAAATGCTTTGCTGCATACCTCAGTTGTAACGAGTGGTTATTTCAGTCAAAGTTGCTCTTCTATCAGCTTGAATCAGTCGGCCCATTCTCCTCTGACCTCTTGCATCAACAAGGCATTTTCGCCCACAGGACTGCCGCATACTGGATGTTTTTCCCTTTTCACACCATTCTTTGTAAACCCTAGAAATGGTTGTGCGTGAAAATCCCAGTTACTGAGCAGATTGTGAAATACTCAGACCGGCCCGTCTGGCACCAACCACCATGCCACGCTCAAAATTGCTTAAATCACCTTTCTTTCCCATTCTGACATTCAGTTTGGAGTTCAGGAGATTGTCTTGACCAGGACCACAGCCCTAAATGCATTGAAGCAACTGCCATGTGATTGGTTGATTAGATAATTGCATTAAAGAGAAATTGAACAGGTGTTCCTAATAATCCTTTAGGTGAGTGTGTTTGCTGTATATATATTTATATAATTTCTATTATATATAATATAATTCATGCCTTATATATATATATATATATATATATATATATATATATATATATATATATATATATATATATATATATATATATATATATATATATATATATATATATATATATATATATATATATATATATATATATATATATATATATATACTGTATCCCTACCCTAGTATATATTTTGAACATATGATATTATTTAATATTTAATATTGCACAATTAACTGAAATTGGTTTGTGCATGCTTTGCATCATCCATGAACCTGCCAAGATTTTCTAGCATGCAAAGAAAAAATGCATAAATTGATACATTATTTGTATGTTATTTATCTATTCATGCTGTCTTTTCATGAAATAAATATTATGGCAATTACAGAAAACATTTTATAATAAAAGAGGGAAGATGACAATTGTGAAAATCTGCAAATAAAATTATATTGTCAAATAATAATAATAATAATATTAATATATTCATATTCTGTAAAGCTGCTTTGATAACAATATATACAAAACAATACTATATGTATGTGAATCAGTACACACACACTCCAATTATTTATAAATAGATACATTCTTGCCTGTGTACATTTTCCATATTACTTTTTTGTTTTGTTTTGTTTTATATAAATGTGTTTCCATTCTTTGAAGCGAGTGACATACTTTCAAATAAACTTTTTCACGTGTTGAGAGAGAATTCAAGATAGACCTGGTGAATCCGTGGGAGAACGAAACCTCAAGTGTTGCCTCTCCCGCATTCTATTACTCTCTCAGTGTCTTTCTTTCTCTCTTTTTCCAAAGTACGTCAGTCAGACCGCACATCAACAGTTTCACACATGCATCTTCAGAAGTCATGTGATGTTGAGAGACAGCGAAGAAGAGGAACTACCTACAACCAGCAACTCCTCCCAACCACATGAACCCACGCAAACACCCACAGAAGTATATATTCAAGAACAAAGACCGGAGCCGGCAGACATTAGCTGAGAAAGAGGATTAAACACGTGAAGGTTTCGCGTTTTCTTTTTTGGAAAGTAACAAGAAGAAGGTTAAGATGACACCGTTTATGATTGTTCTGGGGTTAGCGCTGGTTTTTGAAGGTGAGCTGTCATGATATGACATGATGTGAATCACCTTGTTTTAAATTCTTCCTTCTTGTCGATTTATATGTTCAATCTTTCTGTGTTGTGCAGGTGCTCAGTGTCGGGAACGTGAAGTGTTGGTGGCTGAAGGTTCTGTAGCAGTGATGCCATGTGTGGACGAGTCCTCTGCGCTCTCATATCCTACTGCAGTCTACTGGAGCCGGAGAGTTGGAGAGTAAGAACATTTCATCATTTCTTCAATCCACCCATACATGCATCCATAAACACATCTATGAAAGCATATGAGCATGACCGTTTTAAAGTCTCACTCTCTTTTCTCATTCCCTAGTGTTCTGAAGACAGTTTGGCGGCGAGAGAAGAGCGGGTTAGAGTTTCGTCCGGTTAGAGACCCACCACGTGCGAACTGCCCCGTTCCCAACTTTGGAAAGGCCGATTACAGCCTTCACATCGCTGGAACGACATATGAAGACGGAGGAGAGTACTTCTGTGAGGTTGAGGGAAAGACTCGGATGGTGAAAGTCATCGTGCTCAGGGTTATAAGAGGTAAGAAGACACAAACAGCCAAGAATTTGCCACTTCTTTTTTTGATAAGCCTTTGGAAATAGCCTTATCGGTAAGATCTTCTCTTTCTTCACAGCATCATTTTCTCCAGCAATTGTGGTTGAGGGATCAAGAACAGAGGCAAAGTGCGATGTTAGTCCCGGGCCATCATATAAAAGAGTTAACTGGAAACGAAACGGCCAATTTATAAGCAGAAGCATCCTCTCTAGCGTGTCTCAAAGAGATGCAGGGACCTGGAGCTGTCAGGTTCCACACAATGGTGTGGTAGTAGAGGCAACCGCATCCCTACAGGTCAATGGTGAGTGTTCGTTTTAAACACCGGCTTCTTCTAGAAATAACTTCTGCAGCAGTCAATAATTCTCCTTCTCTGTTCCCTTTCAAGGAATCGCCACCCCTCAGGACGACTCTTCGGTGGTGTATGCCGCTGTGGGCTCCTCCGTCTCCTTGCCCTGCCTGTTTACTGATGGTCTAATCCCAAACACTGTGATCTGGAACAGAACCTCCTCAACGATACACCCTCCTCGTCCTCTCCCTAAATCTTTCGACTGGGCTCTTGGGTCCACAGCATCAGCCACTATACAGGGAGTTGAGGATGGAGATGAAGGGATGTATACGTGCTCAGGAAGGATGAAGGGATTGAATGGAGAGGGAATTAAAGTACAAAGAAGGATGGAGCTAGTTGTTGCTCGAGGTGAGTGGAATAATGCATCACTTAGAGAATGCTTAGAATGAGAGTAGTTTGTCAGCTGAACCTTTTGTTAAACTTTTATCAACGTGGCTTTATAAAAAGAGACAAAAGGCCTATATGCATAAAGATACATGAAAAAAATCGATATTCTATTAATTTAATATAAATATTAAAATAAAATAATTCTCATTTTTAATATAATAAATTTTTAATACAAATAATATATACAAATATAAAGAATATGAATAGAATATATTATTTTATTATTTTAGAATATATTATGTTAAACTTTTATTACCTTACTAACCTACACGGGAGGGAATAATAATTATTATTTGTATATATATATATATATATATATATATATATATAATCAATATTTTAACAACTGTTAATTTTTATATTACGTTATATATTAAAAATAACACATTGAAATAATTATCTTTTTTTAATATAATACATTTTAATAAAAATAAATACATCTAAAAAATATATATAGAATATATATGAAATATATATACAAATTTTTTAACAGCTGTTCATTTTTCATAATATAACATTTTAATGTGTTATTTTAATGTTATATATATTAAAAATAACATTCAAATAATTGTCATTTTTAATATAATGCATTTTAATTTAAAAATATATATATAAATAAATATTATATAAATTATATTATTTAATAAATTCTATATAAATCTTATATTAGATTTTTTAATAAGCCTTTGATTATCAAAGTGTGCTTAATCTCCTCATAACTTCTGATCTGTGGATTTCTGAATTTGCTGAATGCTGATTTTTTTCCCCTCCTCTGGTTTCTGTGTAGTTTTGAGCTCCTCAGCCTCCAGTGGTAACGGACCCGTGACCCTGACCTGCCATCTCAGCAACTCCGAACAGATCACTTCCTACGAATGGCTCCGTGTAACTTATGGGCCGAACGACACTCAAACGGTGACCTCTGTTCAAAAGGCAAAGAGCTTCAGGATTCAACAAGTGACTGAGAAAGATGCTGGGGAATGGGTGTGTCGCTACGGGAATCAAGAAGTTCTGGGGAACGTGACTTATCATCTTCACATCATGGGTAGGTAGAGCAGGAAAGGAAATGATCTTTGCAATTAATAAAAGCATCATCCTTTTATTTATTAAGCCCTACATTTTCCTTGATTCTCTGTTTTGTTCATTTCTACAGGTGCTGTAAGGGGCGAAAAGTCCAGTTCTGGCAATAAAACTGCTATGGTGATGGGATTAGGATTTTTGTTCTTTGTGGTATTCCTGGTTTTGTTCCAGATGTACAGAAACTATCGCAGGGTACGTTTCAGTCTCCTCTATCAAGTCTTTATTTAATAATGCAATTCATGCTCACTTATTTATGCAGTACACCGAGTCTTTCAGTGGAGCTCTTTAAAACAGATTGTAATTATTTAAATCTCATATTCATCCTCCTTACAGAAGAAGATGATCATGCTTTACCCAGCGATGGAAACCATCGTCCATCAGGCCACCACTGAACGAGAGCAGAGACAAAGGAGCAAGGCAAAAATGGCCGAGCCTTGTGTTGGAGAACCGAGATTAGTGTGTGTGTAAATTTGTGTTTTTCATAGAAATTTTGTAAGTGCCTGTGTGTTACACTATGTTAATGTGTGTGCTTTGAATGCAGACAATTGTAGCAGTCCATTTAAACTGTAAATAATAAATATACTACCGACATATAAATGTAAACATTCTGTATAAACTAAAATGAGTTTAAATGCAAATATATTTTCAAATATAAATGTAAAATATATGTAAATAAAGCAATAAACCACTTTATTTCACATGTTTTAATTTAATCATTTTTTTGTGAACAGCAGTTATTAACAGGTTTCCTAAATGTGGTTTCTTAAAATTGCTATACAAGGAGAAAAAAAGAAAACATTCTGTACACAGTTACATTTCAGTAAATATAATTATAACTATACAGTAGACACAAAGTTAATCATTTTGTTCATAAAAAATGTGAAGGCTGTACATAGGGTAAGTGTGTTAGGGCATAGATGACAAAAAATAAATCTCATCTCAGCATGTTTGATGAATGGCAAAGCTATTTTTAATTTGGTCATATCATCTAAATATCAACATTTGTGTGATTTAGTCAGCCGGAAAGTCTTGAGGTAAATGTATCAAATTTTGTGTCTCTGGAAAATAGATCTCTGGGACACTGTATAGTGTTGAACACCAAAGTTTGTTTTGTATATCTGTTAATGAGTGATTTGTAGACACATTCATGTTTTTAGATTTGTGGAATAAAAGTTATTTTGAAGTTAAAAGATCATCCTGCACATACTAAACTTATCTAAATATGTTACAATTTTATGCACATCGTCTTAAGGGGGCTTCTTCCACGATGTTACCCGACATAAAAATCAAATATAGGCCTATTTGACTATTATAGTCATGCTACAACACAGCGGAACCATTATTATATATTACATTTCTGCAAACACTTTTCACACAATTCACAAGTTAAGTACACTATTGCCTACCAAGCTACACCTCACTGCATTCTGTGTCATCTTGCCGCTCTGATCGTTTCGTCTCTGACCTGCGGAGCTCATTTGTGGTCAGAATGTGGTCAGAATCAAACCAGTCTTCATCATCAAAGTCCTTAAAACCGAAAACCTCCTCATCGTCAAAACACCAGCCTGGCCAGTCTACACTGACGCCCTCCAGGACATTGCTGCCACAGGGAAGAGAACAGGTTTAATGGTCTTCGAAAAAGTAATGGTTATTGTTCATTTCCCTGGTAAAGTGTCATTTTTGGAAACAAAAAAACCAAACAAAAAATCATAAAAAAAGAGTAATAGGCAATATATTTAATATATACTGAGGTAAAAAAAATGTATGAATATATTTCATTACTATCAACTCTTTGCCCGCCATTGACAGAATTTTCCGGTTTTCCGTGTTCTCACTTTTATACGATAGGGGACGCTATTATGCATCTTCTGGAGAGCTGGGCACAACCCAACACTTTTCGACTTTCCTAGTTTGTGTAAATTCACTGGGGTTCAGAGTATTCTCCCCCCACATTAATTTCCCACATGTCTAGTACAAGTATGTGGTTTTGTTTCTTGATTTACCCCAAAAGAATGGTGTAAAGTGAAATGTGACAACATGCCCCCATAGGTGGGGTACATTGTAACATGTGAGGGGCACATTGTAACATGACCAAATGACAGCTTAAAATGTCATCTGCTCTAATAAAATAAAAAATAAAAATATGCAAGACACTAAAATATTTTGTCAATAAAATAAAATTATTAACTTTTTCCATATAAAACAATGGCAATTTTCAACAAAACACACCGCAAAACACAGCTATACAGCATAGTTCAAAACATAATAATAATTAAGAATTTCTGAACATTTTTCTGATGGTTTCTCAATAGAATTCATGAAAGTATAGAATATAATAATATAGTTCTAATAGGGGCTCATTGTAACAGTGTGACAACATGCCCCACCTGCACAACTGGGATTTAAACCTGATTCATGTCTTCTGCTGGTTAGATCATCATTAAAGAACTATCTCAACTGTTAAAAAACCGGTATAAGATTAAAATTATATCAGATTTGTCTCATTTTAAATAAATACAACAAACAGAGATGAAAAATTTACTATATGGTTAAATAAATGTTCAGTGATTTCTTCCAAATAGTTTTTAATTTTGGCGCAATTTTATCTCTATAGTGTTGATAACACAATGCTGGCATGTGTGGAAGGTTTTAAACCATGTGTGTTACAACTAACCCAGTGTTAGGTTGTGCCCTGCGCTCCCTTACAGAATCTCCTGATCAAAACACAGGAAAAAAAAAAAGAAAAAGGAACAGAAACAAGTGATAAAAGCATTGCTTATGCACATTGTAGTCTTGGGGGGAAAAAACCCTGCTGCGATTTTCTCAGCTTTTTTTTCAAAATGTAGCTTTTATTAATGAAACTTACCAACAAAAAAAAAAATGCACAAAGCTAGAATAAAACGTTTGTTGTTGCTGTTGTTGTTTAAAAACAGAAAAACATTCCTTTTTTTGATATATTGCATGTTCAGATATTCATGAAATGTTTGTGAAAATGACCAAAAACGCTGGCGGTGGCTGGCAAATAAAATAAAAAACGCTGGCAGGGAAAGAGTTAAAAAAAAACATTATTATAGGCTATATAACGTTATATAATATAGTTTTTTTTTTTATCTTTACAGAATTTTAAAATAAATTAATATTTTGACACGCTATAACGCTTATCAGATTTTAAAATAGTGTTTATTCAAATGTAGAAATGTCGTTAATATGTTTAATGATTTTTTGGTAACACTTTAAAATATGGTTTCCTTTGTTAACTTTAACTAACATGAACAAAACATAAAAAAAAAATCTTTGTTAATGTTAGTTTAAAAAAAATGCAGTTGTTCATTGTTTGTTCATGTCAGTTCACAGTGCATTAATTAATGGTAACAAATACAAATTTTGATTTTAGTATTAGTAAATGTTGACATTAACATTAACAGAGATTAATACATTTTGAAGAAATGCAGTTCATTATTAGTTTATGTTAACTAATGAAACCTTATTGCAAAGTGTTACCATTAAAAAAAAAAAACATTTTAACATTAGACCCTGATGAGGGGCCCACAGACCCCTAATTGAAAGAGCACAAAGTACATTCAAATAGTTATAAATGTCATGAAACCTAATTCATGTGTTTCATATATATGAATGTACTGTACATTAAGTGCAATATCATTGTATTTTGTGTAATTCTGTTTTCAGGGGAAAGCCTGACTCCTATTGGTCCTTATGAAGAACTAACTGTACTATTATGAGAACTAAAGATGTAACATACACTATATTGCCTAAAGTTTTGGGACACCTGCCTCGAACTTTAATGACATCCCATTCTTTATCCGTAGGGTTTAAAATGGAGTTGGCACACCCTTTGCAGCCATAACAGCTTCAACTCTTCTGGGAAGAGTGAAATATTTAGTAGTGAGGAAATTTCCCAAATGGACTTATTGCACAGGTGGCAACCTATCACGGTACCACGCTTGTTGTGTATATGGCAATATACACTGATTCACTGGGCTGCTGAGAGCGACCCATTCTTTCACAAATGTTTGTAGAAGCGTCTGCATGCCTAGTGCTTGAATTTATACACCTGTGGCCATGGAAGTGATTGGAACACCTGAATTCAATGATTTGGAGGGGTGTCCCAATACTATTGGCAATATTGTGTACTTCAATAACATTTTAGAACAATGATGTGGTAGAAATGTCTTACAATTTCCAGCAATGGTTTGAATATAATAACTTAGAGAGAATTTTATGAAACAGTACACAGATGAATTGTGTGTGGGCAGAGAGAAGAAATAACGCACATGAAACTGTCAAGTTCCGCAGAGCAGTGAAGCCTCTCTACAGTCATATCTAACAAATGGAACAAATACACTTAAAATGAAAATGATTGATTTTCCACTGGGCAGTAAAGGTTATTTCTGGGTTTAATTTATAAGAAAAAAATACTGATATCTTAAGAAAAAGATTACACATGCAATAACACATTCAAAGTAGTGTTTTAAACTTAGTGCTGCAACAGATGCTGTAAGACTTTATAGGAGTCATAACATATCATATATTTATGCATATATGTATCCTATAGTTTGCATATTATTTCTTCCTTGAGGTTTGTTGGTAAAGGTTTTATTTTATTTTACCAATTTCATTCATTTCTCAATATTATCAACCCCCTCTTTTGCAGCTGTGCTTACTTTCTATGTAAATTAAAAAATATTAAACAAATGATAAATTATTCTATTACAAATTACAAATATTAATTTAATCAGAACAATTTGCAATAAACTGAAAATGATGTGATTGTCCCTCATGTAAATAACTTTTTCCATGTAATGTAAATTAAATAGTATTAAAATACAAAAGCTACTTCTTTGAAATTGCATGCTGATCACCATTTATCCACTTAAAACAACAACATACAGGCCTGGTTTCACAGACAGGGCTTAGATTAATCCAGGATTAGACCTTATAGTTCAATTAGGACATTGAAGTAGCTTTTATAAACGTGCCTTAGAAAATTACACTACTGATGTGCATCTTGAGACAAAACAATGGCACTGACATATTTTAGGATTTTCTCAGTGCAAGTTGTGCTCAGTTAAAGGAACACGCCGACTTTTTGGGACTTTATCTTATTCCCCATATCCCCCAGAGTTTGATAAATCCATACATACCATTCTCATCTCCGTGCGTGCCATAACTCTGTCTGACGCACCCACCGCTAGCCTAGCTTAGCACAAAGACTGGAGGTAAATGGCTCCAGCTAGCCTACTGCTCAATAAGTGACAAAATAACGCCAACATTTTCCTATTTACATGTTGTGATGTGGATAGTTACATCGTGTACTAAGACCGACGGAAAATTAAAAGTTGTGATTTTCTAGACCAATATGACTAGGAACTATACTATCATTCCTGCATAATGATCAAGGAATTTTACTGCCATACCATGAGTGCAGTGGAGCAATGATATTATGCAGCACCTGAAAATAGGCTAACTTCCATCAATATAACCAACATGTAACAGACTTCATTGTGATTTATCTTATCATTTGTTTTTTTGTGTACATTTTTGACGTTTCTCTGCGTTTAAATAGGTTTAAGGTCTGCATTATCTGTCTTAATAAGTAGGGACTTTTATTTTGACGGATGTTGTAGTCTACGGAAAGATAGCGAGAGCTCGCGGTTCATCGGAGTGGTTAGGCAGATTTAAAGTTTGCAGTTTGTTAAGCACCCCCCGGAAAGGCATAAGGTGTGTATGTTCTTGTTTACTGTCATCTGTAATGAGTATTTTTGTGTATTTCGCTGTATGTTAATGATAATGCTATGAAGAGAGAGAGTTTGTGTACGAGGTGTTAATGCGCAGTTCTTTGCTTTATTTGTTCAGCTCTTACAGTGATTTTTTGGAGATCAAACTTTACTCCATGAAACATCAGTAAAGTCTGGCCATCATTCGGACAGGGTCCGCTACACAACGTGACAACCTGCTTGCACAGAGAGCGCTGGGGATAATTATCAGGTGCTGCATAATATCACTGCTTGATCATTACACAGGAATGAGAGTATAGTTCCTAGCCATATCAGCCTAGAAAATCGCAACTTTTCATTTTCCATCGGTCTTCGTACACGATGTAACTATACACATCACAACATGTAAATAGGAAAATGTTGGCGTTATTGTGTCACTTATTGAGCAGTAGGCTAGCTGGAGCCGTTTACCTCCAGTGTTTGTGCTAAGCTAGGCTAGCAGTGAGTGTGTCAGACAGAGTTATGGCACGCACGGAGATGAGAATGGTATGTATGGACTTATCTAACTCTGGGGGATACGGTGAATAAGCTAAAGTCCCAAAAAGTTGGCGTGTTCCTTTAAAACATCTCAAACATGCATTTTAGTCTGGGACTAGCGTAAAGCCTTGTCTGTGAAACCCGGGAGATGCGGTTTTAGGTTGGGATTTGAATGAAATAAGTTGCCTGTGCCTCTTCAAAAATGTTTGCATGACACGTCACCATCTGATGTTTTCATAGTACTACAAACTTTTCTCTCAGAAGATCAAGAACAATGTGATTCGTCATTAAAAACAGTTCATCATTGTAGATTGCTATCTTTAGCAGTAGTGATGCATGTGGACTCACCTCTCTTTCTCATCCTCACTTCCATCCACGTTTCCCTCTATCCATCCATGTGCAGAAATCTTACTGGATCTTGCTGATTTCTCTCCTTCTGCCTCTCTCTCTCCCTCACTGGCCGATGGTGATGGAGAGGCGGAGACAGCAGGAGAATCGTTTAGAGAAAAAGTCTTCTCTTTAGTCTTTCTCACTCTTTTCCCCCTCTTTTCCCGTTCCTTAGCCCTCTGCAGCAGGTCCTGGAGCGGAGAAGGTTGAAGCTGGTTGTCCGGTGACGGGCTGCGTCTGTGAGAACTTTGAGTGGAGCTGATCTCCGGGATGGAGGCGCTCCTCTGTGTCTTTAGTTTGATTTTCGTTTGACGCTTCCCATCAGGTCTCTGCTCAGGTTCAGAGAGCGTCTCAGGATCTGGTGATGATTGCTTTTCAGGAACATTCCATAACGTTTCATGGTTGTTTTTTAGGGATCCCAGCTTTAGCACTCTGTGCGAATCCTGGGGTTTAATGCAAGGGTTGGATGTTTTTCTCTGGTTCCCATTGGAGTTTGTATTGGGAGGAAGCTCAAATCCCTTCGCAGCTTTCTTGGAACTATCAGCACATGGTTGCAAATTATTCGGCTGCATCTTCCGTAAGCGAGGAGACTTCATGTTCCTGATGAACCTCCCTGATTCTGTGAGGATCCCACTATCATCTTCTGGTTGGCTGTGCAAAGAGTTCCTCCCGGTTTCTTGAGAGTCATCATATGGATCCAGATGTGGTTTCCCCGTTTCTACACTTTCCCTATATGTTGGTGTGGTTATTGGAGCCTTGTTGGATGAAGAAGTGCTTGGCATGGATTGACTAGAAGTGCCATTTTTCTCCACTTGACCACCTGGCAACAATGAGTGACCGTTTCTCAGAAGTAAGTCCTGTTGTGTAATTTCATTAGCGTTTGCTTGTTGTCCATGATTCCATGTAACTCGCCTTTCTGTTATTTTCACAAAAGAGGTGTCTTCCTCTTCCGACTGCCTGTTTCTCCCTTCTTTCGTTTTAAATCCAGCTGAATCAGTCTTTCCCACAACTTTTTCATGGGCTAATTTGCTCTGATCATTCCGATGACTAACCAGTGGAGAGTTTTTATCCTCTGCCGGCTGTTGAACTTTACTTTGCTCCACGTCTGTCTCCACGTCTGTCTCAGACCTATTACTATGAAAACTAAATCTGTTCTCACACTCACCACAGTCAAAATCACTATGAGATCTGTCACTGTCCGACTGGCCACCAGGATCCTCTGCGACTTTGTCAGCCAGTTCATTCTGAATGGGAGGTCTCTCGGATCCAACTAACTCTGTCTTACTTGCGGTCTTCAGGTTGGTCTCATTTCTCCTTAAAGTCTCTAATGTTGCCTAAGAATATCAACAAAAACCAGTTTATATTTACAAACTATTCAACTATATTTGACTTTCTGATTCAGTATTTTACTCACAATCTTAAATACTGCACAAGTGTATTATGGTATATAAAAGGCATGTTCCATGAAACACTTTAGTGTTGCAAATCTCATGTTTTCTCACGTACATGCAGCGTAACATAAGCATTACCTGTTTACCACATTATACCGCACCCCTATTTAACGCATGATTTTCCCCAAGTAATTTTTTTTGGTATGTCATCCGCATTCTTTTAAAGCATGGAGTGAATAGAAGTAAATAATAGAATTAAAATGTTCTTAATTTCAACACAAATGATAATGTTGACTGCAGACCCACTACTTTCAGCTATAAACTAGAATAAACTATCAAACAAATATTCTTCTTTAGTTTAGGTTAATATAAATGTAACAATAACTACAAATGAAATAAAATATATCTCAAACCAACTATAGCTCCTACAGAGCGACAGCTTAATTTAGGCTAAAATTGCAACCCTATTGCTTTGAACCCTGTTACAGATTCTTGTGTAGATTATTATTTTATTTTTAAGGTGCACTATGTACTTTTTTGGTCAAAATCAACAATTTAAATTAGTCAATTATTGAGTCCAAACTCAGATAACGACTCATTGTGGAATGTGCCTATCTTTGTTATACTGTAGATAGGTTCATCATTGCAACTTTGGCCCCGCCCACTGGCGTGTTAGTGAGATGACGAGGAGAGAAGAGTGATACAGGATCACTGGACTAAGAATGTGGTTATTTATTTTCAACTATGTGAATGTCTCAGTTGAGCATTATTTATTTGTATTCGGTACATGTCACTGTGGATTCTTTGGTAAATCAGACGCAATTTCGGCACAGGCTTTATGATATGGACTCGACAGTAATGCGACGACATGTAAGTGACCATGTTAATTCTAATGCTAAAAGCTATTTTTAGAAACCTCCTAGGAACTTTTGTAATAAACACAAAACCTCATAAAATAAATGGAAAATAAAAATCATAAATCTCATATAAATTAGTTTGAGCAACTCCTGAGGTCGACGATCAGCATTTTCCGAATTTGTTCAAAAGATAAAAATGACTTCATATTTTAAGACACTTCATTCATGGAAAGTGCCAAAAGTAGAAAGTTTATACATATAAATAACAAATGGCAGTTTTTTTCAGGGTTGGGCGTGTACACCCTGTCACACTGGTGTTTCATATTGAGTGTGTTTGTTGCGAGAGGAATGCAGTACCTGAGTTTCACGCAGAGCAGACACCCATGACGCACAGCTGTCTGGACTGGGTGTGGACAGGAAGTTCACACTGACAGCACAACCTAGATCCCCAACCTCCACCAGCACAAACGAATCTACCAGACAGAGCAAAACAGCACCGGGAGCAATAGAAATAGTGTGAGAATCAATGTTGTATCCTATAATACTTATTTACAGAAAAAATATTACAACTTGAAGTTCCAATGAATTTTCCTTGAGGTTATAATGTGCACCAAAGTATATGATTCCATTTCAGGTCATTTGCATGTTTGAATTCCCAATTACGTATACATAATGAATCTTTTGTGACCAGGACTTGCATGAGCAGGTCTTTGACACACCTTAGGTTGAGTCATTCTCTCATTCAAAAAGCCCAATTACAAACCAGCTTATCAAGTAATATGCCATATTGAGCCCTGCTAAGAACAGTATGCTAAATTAAATAAAACAGAACTCAATGTAAGGCCTTTTGCATGTGGCGAATCAATGTGCATGATTATGCTGACTGCTATTGTATTCGGTGTCTTCAACATTTTAGGTTGTAATATTTGTAATTTCTGCTCTTATATTTATGCATGGTATCTAAGTAAACATTTATTTAGCAAACTGTGAAATATGAGTGATGCCTTACCTTACTTTTGATCACAATGCCTTGATATTATTGAAATCCAGCACAGAATATTAGAAAAATTGGTTCTCGTTTTGGTTGATGCTCCTGAGCTTCTTGTGCCATCATGATTATTTCTTTATTTAAAAAACTACACTTTTACCAATCGCAACCAATATGCAAAAAACATACTATGCTTACAGAATGGTACATTAATGTAAGGAATAAATTACTTATACAAAAATAAAATCTCTAGATATTAGAGAAAATGTAGCATTTACCTATTTTATTTTTTTCATTTGTTATTGTTGTTTAATTTTTTCTTTTTTGTTTAATTTTTACAAACTACAGTATTAGCACACCAATTTGAGTGAAAAGTAGAATTTAAATATTAACATGAATGTTTGTGCCAAACTAGCATGATTTAAGAAAGTTTGTGGCATTCCAAAAGAACATCTTGTTTATCAATGGAATCAAAAACGTGACCTTTTGTAGGATTTTGAGGAGTTTGAGTGATTAATGTCACAAATTTTTGTATTTGCTTAGCAAGCAACCTAAAAAATATATTTATAATCCTAAAACGTTATGCTTATTTCTGGACTTTTTAAAAAACAAAAAAATTCCAGATTTTGAATGTGGTCTCATACTTTTGGACCCCACTGTACAGTATATGGTTTGCACTCAGAGAAAAGTCAGTAAAATAAGGCCCAATATACTGTTTTAATATAAAGGAATTTTCTGTATTGATTTTTCACAAGTGTTTTACCTGTATTTTGAATTAAGCTTTGCATTTTGTTGTGTTTTAAAGTCACCATCAAAATTGACAAATTGTTATGTTTTATGGAATATTGCAGCCTGATTTTTCTGTGCACATCATTATTATTATTTTTTATTTGTGTGCCCTTTAATCAAAATAACTTCCCCTCCCTCTTGTGGAAACATCTCTTCTCTGATGACGTGTTTACTGGTGTGAAGGCGGGGCAACCTGTCACTCACTTGAAATCGACCAATAGAAAACCACAACTATCCAACGATCCAATTAATTCCAGATGGACAAAATCAAGTCCCGCCCTACATTTTTCTTGTTCAAGAAGCTGTTTCACTCGAATATACGTCACAATTTCATGCCGACTTTGAAGTTAAAGGAAATATATGTAAACTACGTCCTTTTAGTTTTTCAAACTATTGTTTTCTTATGCAGTGTGGTGCATCATTATGAGTCTTTTAAAGTTTTATTTTGGCATATTAAAACAACAATATAGTGACCAGGGCATGACAATATGGCCTATGTGTATTAAAAAATGTCATTGGGTATATCTGCCCTTTCATACTGATGTGGGCCAAGTTTCAGGTGAGGTAAGGATTATGGGATTGTTATATGTAGGAAGTGATGGTCACACTCACAGCCATCTTTGAGCTCAATGCAGTGTATTCTCTCCAGAGGCAGAGGGGGGCGCACTACCTTCAGTTTGTCTGATTTCTTCTGCGTTTTTGTCATCAACAACACATCAGTGAAGAGCAGGACCACAAGCTCCTAACATAACCAGAAATGAATGTTGAAATTCTGAGGCAAATACAATAACCGTTAATACATCATAATCATATTTGTCTTGTCACTTGCCTTGCTGTCCTTTCTTCCTCTGACCTTCAACGGTTCTTCCAGTAATAGCCTCCGTATGACATTTGGTCCAACGCCCCTCATCGGGCTCATCAAATCAAAGCAACACAACTCACGAACATGCTGTGGGTTTGATCTCTCTGTTAGGCTTTTTTTTAAAGCAAATATTGTACAAACATTGTATCTTTTGTTTACCTTGTCTACTTCTTCACTCAGACCTTCTATCTTGTGTCCCTCTATCTTTTGAGCAGCAACGGAAAGGGCTTGTTTCAGATGCATATAGTCATTGATAGATTTCAGAAAACGATTGACACTGTTCAACTACAGGAGAAATAGAGACAGTGAGTGAGAAAAACAGAGTGCAGATCTTTATCTATAACTTCAATGATAGAATAAAGACTGTGCAAGCATACAGAGAGACAGAGATTACAAGGATGATAAAAAGGCAATGCAGCTCAAGAGATTATTTGTTAGTGGTGGGGTATTTCACATATAATATATAAGATTATTTATACCAACCACTGAAAGTGCTTCTATTTTTTTTCTATTATTATTCAATAATATGTTGAAACATTTAAACAGTCAATTTAAAACTTTCCTAATTCTTTTGTATTTTATTTGTCTTATTTTTGGTTTAATGACAGCAGTACTTGAACTGCATGAACAAGTGTTTGCAATGCATAATTATTTATTTTAGTGTTCTAATCATGTTACAAAATCCTAAAATTTAATCTAATTAAATTAGATTTTCCAATCTCAGATTTTAAATGTGGTCTCTTGTGAACTCAGTAGACACTGTCAGGTGAAAACCTTTTTTTTAAAAAAATAATTAAACACCACGTTGTCAAAGTTAGTATTGTGGCTTTATGTGGTCAGACATTTAAATGTGTTATATTATTAATACTTTACCTAAATCATGCTCAAATTGAGTTTTTGACCAGCGAATTTCAGACATACGTGTTTTAACGGGCGCATCTGAGGCAGTAAGGGCATTACAGGTTATAAAGTTTACTATGTTTAGCTATGTGGGGGTTCAGTTTTTTTCTGTCATTTGGCTAAAATCCCATGTTATTAAAGACGACGTGGTACGCACAGGCTCTTTAAGAGTACTGGCTAATGCTAGACTAAGACACTCTTCTCCCCTCATCAAATACATAAAACGCAGTGTCTCGTTCCCCTTCTCAGGGAACCATGGTTACAGTTGTAAACAGAGACATTCCCTTTCAAAGTGGGACTCAACACTGTGTCTGGAGAACAAATACCCACTACGCCATGCTGAGGAATGCCTGCCTCATTAGCTGTGACCATAATGGGCAGCATAAATTGACTCTATAGACTTATTCAGCCGGAGTCAAATGCTTCAGTCGCGATTCAGGGCGCGTCCTAAGACTCATAGCTGTCAAGTGGTAATATTCCCTTAGTCATCACCCAAGCTCCTATGCTTCATGACAAGGAAAGTCTTTACAGCCTTCCTCTATTTCTTGTGGGCCAGGCATATAAGCCACATGCGGCCTGAGGTTTAGCTATGTCAACTTCTCTTGCATGACACAGCTAATTGGGAATACTGGCCCATGGTGAACTTGGTAAACTGTGACCTTGGCCTACCACTTCCTATATGGGGAGCATATATGAGCATATACAATTCTCCACACCACAAACCGACACACACATCTCAACAACCATCACACACACGCTCCCCTCCTTCTCTCTGCTCTCTGAAGCAGATGTCTCCAAACTCATCCTTTCCAATCATCCCACTACATGTCCGCTTGATCCTATCCCCACTCACCTCCTTCAGGCCATTTCTTCTTCTGTTACTCCTGCACTCACTCACATTGTCAACACCTCTCTTCACACCGGGACTTTCCCCACAGCATTTAAGCTGGCTCGGGTAACCCCACTGCTTAAAAAACCCTCTCTAAACCCAGCACTTTTAGAAAACTACAGACCGGTATCCCTTCTACCTTTCATTGCAAAGACACTTGAGAGGGTTGTGTTTAATCAGCTCTCTACGTTCCTTGAACAGAACAATCTCCTGGACATCAACCAATCCGGTTTCAAAAGCGGCCACTCAACTGAGACTGCCCTGCTCTCAGTTACGGAGGCTCTGAGACAGGCAAGAGCAGCCTCCAAATCCACAGTAATTATCTTACTGGATTTGTCTGCTGCTTTTGACACAGTTAATCACCAGATCCTCCTGTCAACTCTCATGAAGATGGGCATCTCAGGAACTGCTCTCCAGTGGTTCAAGTCTTACCTCTCAGGTAGGTCCTTCAGGGTGTCATGGAGTGGTGAAGTGTCTAAGTCACATCATCTAGCCACTGGCGTTCCCCAGGGCTCAGTGCTTGGACCACTTCTCTTCTCCATCTACATGTCATCATTGGGATCGGTTATTCAGAAACATGGCTTTTCCTATCACTGCTATGCCGACGACACTCAACTCTACTTCTCATTTCAACCTGATGATCCATCGGTTGCTGTTCGTATCGCTGCCTGCCTAACAGACATTTCAGCCTGGATGAAGGAACATCACCTGCACCTCGACCTTGCAAAGACAGAACTGCTTGTGGTCTCAGCCAAACCAGCACTGCATCACAATCTCTCCATTCAGCTAGGATCATCAACCATAACTCCGTCCAGGACAGCCAGGAACCTTGGGGTTGTGATTGATGATCAGCTAAAATTCACTGACCACATTACTGCAACAACCCGGTCCTGCAGATTTGCACTATTCAACATTAGGAAGATTAGACCCTTTCTATCAGAGCAGGCCACACAACTTCTGGTCCAAGCTCTTGTTCTCTCCAGACTGGACTACTGTAATGCTCTTCTAGCGGGGCTTCCGACATGCACTATCAAACCCTTGCAACTGATTCAGAATGCAGCGGCGAGGTTGGTCTTTAGTGAGCCAAAGAGAGCACACGTCACGCCTCTCTTCATCAGTCTGCACTGGCTACCAATAGCCGCTCGCATTAAATTCAAGGCAATGGTGCTCGCCTTCAAAACATCCACTGGCTCTGCACCAATATACCTAAACTCGCTTGTTCCGACTTACACACCCTCCAGGAACTTGCGTTCTGCCAGTGAACGACGCCTTGTGGTGCCATACCAGAGAGGCATGAAATCGCTGTCACAGACCTTTTCCTGGACCGTTCCCACCTGGTGGAATGACCTGCCAATCTCAATTCGTGTGGCCGAGTCTGTAGCCATTTTCAAAAAACGTCTAAAGACACATCTTTTCCATCAACACCTGACCGATCGAGAATAGCACTTATCATTCTATTCATTGTCTGTCTGTCTAATTTATAAAAAAAAAAAAAGAAAAAAAAAAAAATTATGTTCTGTGCTAGATTAACTGAGACTTGTTACAGCACTTGCATATTGTTGATATTGTTGCCCTTGACTGCTCTAGCTGCTTCTATTGCCCTCATTTGTAAGTCGCTTTGGATAAAAGCGTCTGCTAAATGACTAAATGTAAATGTAAATATGGGTGTCACATCTAGAATAATTATTCACCGTCCTTGTAACACAGAACTCCAACTCCTAGGGAGCCACAAGGGGAGTTCACACCCTGTCTGGACTCATCCAAGATCCCAAGACTTCCAGCACCTGCAAATGTGCCTGATAACAAGGGATGCTGTAAGGTAAATAACCTCTACTTGTTAGGTTCTAAGGGATCGGTTAAAGCTCCAACGGATAGCGGGGGACCCTACTTTAAAACTCTAACAGTGGGGGAGGGTTCAACTCAAAACTCAAGCCTGAAGAACGACCTACGAAGGGAGGCCTGCTGAGCACTAGCTACAACCTTCCATACACCATAACTGGGGATCTATCCTATAAAGACCCCATAATCCTGTGGGAGGCAGCTCAAGTCTCTTATCACACTCGTCTAGGACCTGTTATAGCCTGTACTTCATTCAATCAATACTAGTCATAATGGCATGAACAAGGAGGGCCTCTCCGTGGCCACCATCACTGCCTTTGAATGACCATCCTCACATATCACAGGTAGTGATGTCCTGAACCAATGAAATTGCTTCAGACACCAATCACGCTGAGGGCGTTCCACCTAGCCTCAATCCAGATGCACTGTTGAGTTCCACTTCGAAAGGAAACAAGCGGAGACAGTCCAAACTGCATGCAGCACTTCATTCACAATAGAGGTGGTGGAGTTATGAAGTTTTACCAAGGATCCAATGGAGTTTCAAGGTTTTAGCTCAAGCTCTACTTGATACCTTTCATTGGTTAGACATTTGCAAAACCCACAGTAGAGGGTGACCAATAGTAATGATTTATGGAAATGACAAAATATGGATAACAACATCATCATTTATTGATTTAGACCAATAGGACCTATTTTTTTGAGAAAGCACTATGCTAATAAATATTAGTAAAACATTATTTAATGTTGTTTTGTTATATTACACAGTTCAACAAGAAATGTACAGAATATGAAGTGTTTCATCACAATCGTGTCACAGTCTCACCATTCTCTCAAGTGCGTTTTGGGTGGGGAGGTTTTGTGTGTTCTTCTGAACAGCTTTCAGCAATAGAGGGTATTTGGTTATTCTCTGGTGTGGTTTGGCCTGCATGTCCCCCAGTCTCATTCGCCCACACTGTGGATGAGTCTCCACCCACTGCAGAACAGATTACATCAAGATAATAAGGAACATCATGCATGCATTATCTTCATGCAACGTACTTGATTGTAATCTATGTGCATCTGTGGTATGAATTGTGCATCTGAAGTTATACTTTCTTTCTTTTTTTTGCTTAAATGATAATATCACAAATTAGCACGTTATCTTTAACAGTGTGGTACAGTTCTTCGGTTCTTTGACAATCTATATTTTGGTTTGCATTGAACTGTACAACTGGTCAATTAAAGATAAGGTTAATTAAACACTTTTAGGGCTTAATGTGCAGTTATTTATATGATGTACCCTTCAGGAAACAGCCCCCATAATCAACCACTACAGTCAAACCACCACAAAGGCAGGCGATCTTACAGTCATTTCTAGTCTGCTTACTCTGCATACTGTCCACTGGTGAAAAAAACATTGTCAGGGGAACTTGATGTGGTAAACAGTTCATTCGTAATGTGGAAAATAAATTCACACCTCTCTACCCATCTTATGTCTACATTTGATATTTTTTTCCAGCCTTAATTTAGCTTCAGAATTGTTGTTGCTGTTTTTTGCACAAGCTATTATTATCAAGTTTCCTGTATATGTTTTCCTTTAAATGTCACTTTTAAGATCTATTAAATCTAATTGAAATACATAAATACACCAAAAAAAAAACATTGTACACATTGTACACAAGCATTAGGCTGTACACATTAAACACAACTCAAATCGATTGGCCTGGAGGGCCACTGCCCAACAGAGTTTAGCTCCAACTTGCCTCAACACACCTGTCTGAAAGTTTCTAGAATGCCTTGATTGGCTGGTTCAGGTGTGTTTAATTGGAGTTGAAGCAGGATTGGACACCCCTGGGCTAAATGGTGTTTAAGAATTGGAACTTTTTACTCTTTACATCACTCTCTCTGTCCATGTTTGCACTTCTCAGTCATTTTCCATTTACCCTTTCTGCATTTATATTGTTAAACCAGTAGTGGCGACAAGTTCTTCATGAACGAGTCATTGAATCATCCATTAAACTGATTCATTCAAAAACATTAGGGCTGAATCCGAAACCGCCCCTAAACCCTCAATCACTATTCCCTTGTTAGTCCACTAATACAGTTCACTTGAACGAGTGAATGAAAACTAGTGAGCTAATTTGGACAGCCGTTGTGTGTACATCGACTGTACACCCATTATTGTGGGGCAATGTGGGATTGAATGAGTGCACTCGATAACGTCCACTATGGTTTCGGACACCACTACAAAAGGCTGTCCTCTCAAATAGTGCCCTATTTAAAGGAGTTCTTCAGCGTTGGGAAGATGAATTTGCATTTAAACTGGGTCATTTATGTAAAATGTGAAATTATTTTAGAATTTGGTGCCTTCTAGACTGAGAAAAGACAGAAAATTTATTTTTGTCTCATGTGGATGAAAGACAACAACTCCCAGAATGCACTTGAGGCCACTCCCAAAGCCACGGCCACTGGTTATCAATTAACTGGTTATTAATTTCGTTCAGTTAGAGAATAGACACTACAATTAAAAACTGAACGTGTCTTTTCAATAAAGTGTGAGTGAGCCGAACGAAAGTCACGGCACAAACGCAGCAAGAGTCAGATTTCATTCATCACGAGAGCGAAGAGCTGAGCACAGCTGAGGTAAGCGCGGTAGTCATTCACGACACGTGTCCAGTCTGGCGCGTTTTCAGATCATGCCTATGGAAGCGTAACTTTCATAGGAATTCATTGTAAAGTTGAAACATTCACTTTGCTCCACACTGCTCCGTTATTAATGCCCGAGCCGAGCAGCCGTGCACATTTACATTCTGTGAGTGAGATCCCACCCCTATGGGCGGGTTGTTAACATGCGGAACTAGCTCCTGTAGTCTCTAGCCTCTGGCCAAAAAATCTATTTTTTCCAGAAATAAAATGCATAATTCTCTCGTCTCAGGGGGACATGAGGGGGGAAAGTACCATAATTTGAACATACTACCGGGTTTCTACTGATACAAAGCTTAATGCTAATCGCTGAAGTAATCACATAGGGGGTGATTTCGGATTCAGCCTAGGTGTGTTCGCCTTGAAGCGGCACTGCACAGGCCGATTGGTGTATGACATCAAAGCATCATGAAAGTGATTAAGTGAGCAGAAGGCTCTGTATGCTTTCAAAATGCGTTGTCACACTGTGTTACAATGAGCCCCTATTAGAACTATTCTATTATATTCTATACTTTTATGAATTCTATTGAGAAACCATGAGGAAAATGTTCCGAAATTATTAATTATTATTATTATGTTTTGAACTATGCTGTATAGCTGTGCTTTGCGGTGTGTTTATTGTCAAACTCAAGTTTTTTGAGACTTTTAAGTCCCTGTAAAGACTAAATTAAATATTTGTTCTGAGTTTGTCACACCACAGACAAATGTGTTATTAACCACCCAGCCAATTTGAATCCTAAAAAAATCCTCCAAGTAAATAAAATAGCTTGTCAAAATCTTTAAAAAATAAGCTGCATTCTCTGCTCTCAAACGTTTGGGGCGTGTCTGCTGTGGGCAAAAAAACCACGCCTACTCGCGGGAAAGCTGCCGTAAGCACACAAGACAACACTCACGTACATTTCACGACAGCACCAGATGTCTACGGGACGGGAGGATGAAGGAAGGCGCGGGAGATAATCGGTTCGGCCCCATTCTGCAGCGGATTATCAGTGAATCCCAGTTGTCTCCGATGAAAGTTTGTAAAACTATCCGTGTAAAGTCACTGCAGAGGCAGGTGTCGGTGGTGATCCTTAGCTCTCCATCAAGGCTGCTGTTCACAAAATGAATCCACCTCTTCTTGATATCATCGTTTTTTGTTTTGTAAGCTGTTTTGTCGGTTGTAGGCTGTAGTAACTAACGGTAATGACAATAACTCACGATAGAGCAGGCGAACTGATGCGAATGTACTCTTGTTATGATAGTGTTAGGGGAGGAGCCAGGCACACAGTGGCTCCAGTGCGTCATCAACAAGTCTGCAGCGCTCCTGTGAGAAACTGAAGCTTCCGAGCCTCGATCGCCCCCCGGTGGCCGGTCCCAGTATAGCTCCTAAGCCCCGCCTCTCCATGTATTTGAATGGAGAGCGAGACACACTAAACAATTCAATTACACTTCAAATAATTGTTTCCAAAAGATGGATTCTGTCATTGTAGGCAGTTTTTATTACGATGATTTCATTTCAAGTGTTTGTTTTTTAAATAAGCTTAGTTTTAGTTAGTTATCTGATGCTATAAAAACGGGGGGTGTGACGTCATGATTGACAGCGGAGATTGACGGCTTCTCTGAGTGAAGTTGTCACTAAGGCACTAACGGACTTTTTTCGGGATTTTAGGGAGGAGATTGGAGCTTTAGCTTTAATTTCTAAATTTCTATAACTGTTTATTTCACACCAACATAATTAATTGTTCTTCATCTGTGAGAGTGTGGGTGGGCTTTTGATAATCGCGCCTCTACTTCCTGTTCTCTAATGCGCAACTCCGGTCCCGAGATCGCTACTGCGCAGACTCGGTCCCAAGATGTCTGCGCCGTGAGCGGGCCTACGAAAGCTTCAACTATGGTCAGCGGAAGTCAATGAAGTCACGTCGTCCATATTTTTTTACGGTCTATGGTCATCAACAGTTATGATAGTATTGGGGGAGGGGCCATATGCACAGTGGCTCCAGTGGCATCGAGCCACCGTTTTAGCCCTGCCTAAAATATCCTGAACACAGCAATGGTGAAAAACTGTTTAACGGTCTAACTACACAATTCAGTAGGCTTACTACACGGTTCACATTCTTTGTAACGTGTTTCAGAAATACATTTCTAACATTTATAATGTGTTAAGAAACAAATCTCAGAATTGCCTTTACAGGGACTTTTTTAATTATTAAAAAATGCCATTATTTTATATGAAAAAGTTGATAATTGTATTTTATTGACAAAATATTTTAGTTTGTCTTGTATATTTTTTTCTATTAGATCAGATAACAGCTGTCATTTGGTCATGTTACAATGTACCCCACCTATGGGGCATGTTGTCACATTTCACTTCCATTCTTTCACGGTATATCAAGAAAAAAGTATACACTGTAATAATGAAACATAATTGTCCAGTGAATTTACACAAACTGAGAAAGTCAAAAAGTGTTAGGTTGTGCACCACTCTCCCCTAAACTCGTTATTGCGGTGCAATGTGGGATAGGATGAGTGCACTCGATAACGTCCACTATGGTTTCGGACACCACTACAAATACCTGCCCCCTCAAGCAATGCCCTATTTGAGGGAATAGGGGTTGATTTTGGATTCAGAACTAATGTTTTTAAATGAATCAGTTGAACGGATGATTCAATGACTCATTCTCGAAGAACTTGTCGCCACCTACTGACGCAACCAAGTGACTGTTAAATGAGGGAGTTGTTGAATTATTCACTTAACCAGTTAATTTAAAGCATTTCATTTTGTGCTAGGATAGATGGGAAGGTGGGAGCTGATTTGGCTTTGTTTGGAATTGTTGGAATTGGAATTGTGTCTCTAAAACAGAAGTTAGTCAATTTTCAGAACGACTGTGGCCTCATGCCAATGGCTCAATATGACAATATTCAGAACATCAACACTTGCTTTTGTGATACAATTGCTTTATTTGCTTAATCATTTTTCAATAGAATAATTATTTGCTTTTAACATGGATATGATTTACTGTACCATAAGATAGGCGTGAAATTGTGGGTTTGTGTCAAGCTGCCTGCGTGCAAACTCCACATTTCTCTCCCCTTCCCAACAGTATTCAAAGTATGCCGGAAAACGGTCAGGAAACTGGAAGAGATGAAAAATGAGGGAGAAAGAATTAAGGGATGGCAAAGGTAGATCTATTTTTAGCTTTATTGCTTATAATTTAATGAACAACAGTTTTATCATACCTGCAAACATCCAGCCTCAAGTTTCAGGGGGTCAAAAGGTTGTCCAGTGAGACGGACTTCTTGTAACATCGGATACATCACTTCATTCCAAAAGAGTTGATGTGCGTCAAGGATAGAAGGAAGATTGGAAAGGAGCATTGTGGGGCTGACCTAAGAAAGAAAGAAAGAAAGAAAGAAAGAAAGAAAGAAAGAAAGAAAGTAAGTAAGTAAGAAAGAAAGAAAGAAAGAAAGAAAGAAAGAAAGAAAGAAAGAAAGAAAGAAAGAAAGAAAGAAAGAAAGAAAGAAAGAAAGAAAGAAAGAAAGAAAGAAAGAAAGAAAGAAAGAAAGACAACCAGAAATGGAAAAAGATTCATTGATACAGATGATTGCCTCAGACATGGGTGCTATCGCCCACACGCTCTACGACAAAGCAAAATATTTTTTCCGTCTTGTCCGCTCAAAATGTTTCCATTTGTGACATCACCGGTAATGCTCCAGATTATATTGAATGAACTGAATGAGTGATCTCAGACAAATGGCAGTGAACAGCACATTATTTGACCGCACTTCTGCCATCATGCTCATGCAGTCAGTCTGCCTGCTTTTCAGATATGCTGAGTATGTAACTCTAGAAAGTCAATTCAGAAGAAAGGGTTTAATCTAAATATGTGAATGATGAGAGGAGGTGCACGTACTTCCAGAAGGAATCCGTATCCATGGCAGTGTGACAGTGCTGCCAGCACGAGCTGTGCAGAAATGAGGATGTGCATTAGCCAAAACTTTAGCAACTTTGGTACATGCATCATTTATAAACTTTAAATACAAAGGAGTAAGGACTGAGTATAATAGTATCATACATACATAATTTTTCTGATTCATATTGTTATTGTGAATTGATTGTCTACATCTGATCAAATAAACTGTAATTAATCCATTATAAAAAAATAGCTGTAATGTTATGACCTACTTCTCTGGCAACAGTGAGTTTGTTGATGTAGGTAAGCTCAGTATTAAGAAACTCCCACAGCGCCTCCTGTTGGTGTCGCTGGGTTTTTGACATAAGCTACAAAGAAAGAGAGAAATAGAGAATGTCATTAATACTCCACCATACAATAAACATACTTTCATGTCTTCTCTGTTCTGCACACTGCATTTTATAGTCAACATGAAATCAAAATTGATTTTGATTATTGGTCTTACTGAGCATGATTATATTATTATTTTGGCAGACATCACCAATCATTTCATTATCTAATGGTGAGTTCCATTTTGTCCTCGAAAGAGGGAAATTCCTAGTTCATAGTTCCTAGTAGGAACTTTTAACTTTTCAAGTCAGAATCACAACTTGGTAACTGTTTGTCTGTGTCTCAGCAGTGGTGCACACTATCCAACATCTATTTGTGGACATGATACGTCAGTATTGTGCAAAATATCACTTTTTTTATTTGATTGTACTGTAGGCTAAAGGTAAAGGTTTGTCTGGAGGCATCCATCTTAATTTTCCGACCTGTTTACTGAAACACAGTCGACTCGGGTGTGAAGTCATTCCTATTCTAGCTATGACATCCCTCTTCCTAGGTAAATGAAACGCAGCATAACTAATCAAGTTCCAAAATATGTCTGCAGTGGTCAGCATTCACACAGTACAAATCGGAGCTCTCAAAAAAGGTTACAAGTTCCGATTTCTACGAGGACGTGAAAACAAGTCGGAATCTCGTAATTACGGTAATTCTGACATGGCATGAATGTTTTTCCTCCCACCACATTATTTCCATCAAGTTTCTAACGCAAAAGGTTTACGAAAGAATGCAAACATTTTATGAGCGAGCGCAAAGATTCTCAGGGAAAGCAAAAAAGCGTGTTGGAGAGAACGCAAAGCATTGAAATAATTTTTTATCCCATCTGAAATTGTCCCTTTAGAAAGACACTATATTTACAAAAGTATTGGGACACCCCTCTAAATCATTGAATTCAGGTGTTCCAATCACTTCCAGGTGTATAAAATCAAGCACTAAGGCATGCAGACGCTTCTACAAACATTTGTGAAAGAATGGGTCGCTCTCAGGAGCTCAGTGAATTCAAGCGTGGTACCGTGATAGGTTGCCACCTGTGCCAAAAGTACATTCGTGAAATTTCCTCACTACTAAATATTCCACGGTCAACTGTTAGTGGTATTATATAACAACGTGGAAGCAATTGGGAACAACAGCAACTCAGCCATGAAGTGGTAGGCCACGTAAAATCACAGAGCGGGGTCAGCTCATGCTGAGGGACACAAGTCGTCGACTTTCTGCAGAATTAATAGCTACAGACCTCCAAACTTTGTGTGGCCTTTAGATTAGCTAAAAAACAGTGCGTAGAGAGCTTCATGGAATGGGTTTTCATGGCCGAGCAGCTGCATCCAAGCCTTACATCACCAAGTGTCGGATGCAGTGGAGTAAAGCACGCCGCCACTGGACTCAGAGCAGTGGAGACGTGTTCTCTGGAGTGATGAATCACGCTTCTCTGTCTTGCAATGCGATGGACAAGTCTGAGTTTGGCGGTTACCAGGAGAACGGTACTTGCCCGACTGCATTGTTGTTGAAGTGTAAAGTTTGGTGGAGGGGGGATTATGGTGTGGGATTGTTTTCAGGGGTTGGGTTTGGCCCCTTAGTTCCAGTGAAAGGAAATTTTAATGCTTCAGCATACCAAGACATTTTGGACAATTTCATGCTCCCAACTTTGTGGGAACAGTTTGGGGATGGCCTGCGCACCAGTGCACAAAGCAAGGTCCATAAAGACCTGGATGAGCAAGTTTGGTGTGGATGAACTTGACTGGCATCCACAGAGTCCTGAGCTCAACCTGATAGAACACCTTTGAGATGAATTAGAGCAGTGACTGCGAGCCAGGACTTCTCGTCCAACATCAGTGCCTGACATCACAAATGCGCTTATAGAAGAACGGTCAAAAATTACCAATAAACACACTCGTAAACCTTGCGGAAAGTTAAAGCTGTTATAGCTGCAAAGGGTGGGCCAACTCAGTTCATGTGTGTGTAAAGGCAGACGTCCCAAAACCTTTGTCAATATAGTGTGTGTTGGGTTTTGGAAGTTCCAAATATCTTTTCCCCTCCCAATTCCCTCTAGTTCTCTCTATCTCTCTATCCATCCATACCTCATGAGAGTGCACTATGTCTGTCCAGCTCTTTTCCAGTGTTCTTTCAGTACCTCCCTCCCCCCATGTCCACCTCAGGTCAGTAGGTATGTTGAAAGAGTCCAGAACTTGTTTCAGTGCATCCACCTGCCCCTGTACACCACCTGATTGATCCTGAGAGAGATAAATATGTAATAAATATGTAATAAAAAAAATTGTTTAGTGCGAATACATCATGCAGTCAGAAAATGTACCTTCAGCATAATCATGTTGGGCCTACCCAATTTAGGCAGAAAATAAATTACCTCCAACGTGGCATTTTTGTCAGACATTGCCTGGCTGAAAAGCGCTTGCTTTAATGCGCCTCTGGTCTTCCCACCGGCAGATGTTCCCTTGCTCACGGTAGAAAAGTCCACAGCTGACCTCTGCTTCTTTTTCTGACAATGCAAATTTGATATGTGACAAGCTGAACTGAAAGCATATAGCCCTAAATATGCAGAGGACATTGATTGGTTGATACAAATGTTATTCCATGACCAACAAAGGACATTGTTTCTTGTTCTACTTGGTTAAATCACTTGAGGACACACATATGGCATTTTCTCCAAACTTCTGAACATGAGCACCACTACGCTGCAGAATGAAAGCAGTGGACATTTCTGTTTTAGTAAAAAGACTGAATAGTAAAATATGCAGATAAAAGACTCAATGATAAATAAGGGTCTCCTAAATAAAGAAAATAAATGTAATTTTATTTTAAAAGTTTTTGTAAATATTCACGTTGGTCTCATGTTTTTGAAAAACATACCGTATAAGCCTATTTAAAATAATAACAATAAACAACTTTATTTATTGATGAATATTTCTTTAATGATTGAATTTGGCCCTAAGTTGCTCCAGATTATATTGTACATACAATATGAACTAACCTTGTTGTGTAGTAAAAAGTTTAATATTTTAATATTAATGACCTTGACACACAGCCATGATTGGTTTTTAGGGGTCTACTTTATGATATTATTTCCTTTTGTTTTTCTTCAGCATATTGGTTGACAAAAGAGTTTCAAATGTGTATAAATGTTTTAGCCCAACTCATTCACTGATTTTTTTTTAATAATAAAAGAGTATACCCCAATTACTTTTTTATTCAAGTATGTAATCTTTTTAATTACACTTTTTTGTTATTCATTGTGCTATCTGGAGTACAACAGTATAAGTTGTAGGTAGGCTACTTACTTTTTTTTACGATTTTTTGCTATTTTTGATCATCACATTATGATCCAAAATGCAAAGCAAGATAATTTATTTTAGATAAAAGCATCTGCATACTGCAAACATGACCAAGTGTTGAATGAGAATCTCATGAATTCAGTACCTGGTGGTAGCCTATAGTATTGTATCGGAGTTTCTCTTTTGCCCTCCGCTGGCTGACTGATGGTACTGCAATAACTCCATCATGAACGACAGTGTTTTCCTCTTTCTCTTCCTCGCCCTGTCTGTCACTCTTGTCAACAAGGGCCGTTTCCTCTGGGGCCATGACATTGCTCAGTTCCGGTCCTTTTGATGGATTACTAATGTGCACAGATAAGATAAGACACTAAGTGAATAGCTTAACACTTGAACGAGAATAAGATGAAAGACAGAGAAAGAATAAACAGGGAAAGCAAATCAGAAAGTAGAGGCAGAATTGAATGATTACAGAAAAAAAAGTCATGCTATGCTTCATTTATCAATGTGTATAATGCATAACAATGTAACACACTTTAAACCACAGCTGGAAATAACTGATACCAGTCTTCTGAAGCCCACTGCAGTGACATTTATATCTCAAAATCTCATGCCACACACACACACACACTTGTTTTTCTATAATGGTGGGTTTTCAATAATTTTCCATTGACGTCTTTTGTTTTTAAATTGAGCTAATGATGACTTCTATATAAAGTTAAATTAAAGGGTTAGTTCACCCAAAAATGAAAATTCTGTCATTAATTACTTACCCTCATTTCGATCGACACCCGTAAGACATCCGTTGAGCTTCGGAACACAAATGAAGATATTTTAGTTGAAATCTGATGGCTCTGAAAGGCCTCCATTGGCACAATGTACTTTACACTCTCAAGACCCTTAAAAGGTACTAAAGAAGTCGTTACAAAGTCCATCTCACTACAGTGGTTCTACAATAACTTTATGAATCGGCGAGAATAGTTTTTGTGTGCAAAAAAACC
Organism: Gobio gobio; assembly: GCF_949357685.1. Taxonomy (NCBI): domain Eukaryota; kingdom Metazoa; phylum Chordata; class Actinopteri; order Cypriniformes; family Gobionidae; genus Gobio; species Gobio gobio. Next base: position 19,152,810 of record NC_137108.1, on the reverse strand, counting down.
CTAAATAACGACTTATATAGTGATGACGATTTCAAAACACGGCATCATCAAGCTTCGAAGCGTTATGAATCAGTGAGTCGAATCAGCAGTTTGGATCGCCAAATTTCAGCAGTTTGGCGGTTTGACACGCGATCCGAATCATGATTCGACTCACTGATTCATAACTCTTCGAAGCTTGATGATGGCGTGTTTTGAAATCGTCATCACTATATAAGTCGTTATTTAGGGTTTTTTTGCGCACAAAAATTATTCTCGCTGATTCATAAAGTTATTGTAGAACCACTGTAGTGAGATGGACTTTGTAACGACGTCTTTACCTTTTAAAGGAGCTGTATGTAGGACTGTGGCCAAAACTGGTACTGCAATCACTTTCAAATTACTGTTGAGCGGTGTATCCCTCTCCCCCTCCCCCTGACTCGCGGTTGCCAGATAGGCTGCAGGATCCAGCAGGAACGTAGGCTGCTACAAGGAGCTTTCAATGGCAAGTGACGAGTCGTACACATTTATGCTTCAAGAGCGATGTTTTGTGAAGTAATTATGAATCGCAAAAATGTACTAATGGCGATTAGCCAAATATAATCGTAAATATGAACGCTCGTATGTGACAGTACATTCCCACATGAAAAAATACTATAGTATATTATAGTAAAATTACAGCAAAGCTAAATAACATTAGCAATGGTCATACAGGTCAACTTGCAGCATGTTTTGTCCACTATATGCGAAGAACGAATGAGGAATAATTTTTACCGAGGTAACGTTAGGCTACTGTCTCAAATACGTTTTCACATTGCCATAATAGGCGTGCTGTTGTTTTCCTCAGCGTCCCAGCATAATGACAGAGAAACGGGCTCTGATAATGCATTACTAATGTTAGCAATGACGACTCGCCGTTTTTATTTACCAAACAATTCCTTAACGTTACCTTTTCAATTCAATGACCCACCTCCTCCATCTGCGCTAACCTAACGTTACTTTGCACGAACATGCATAACTTTATTCGACTGTCATGAATATTTGAAATGTCCATTTACATTAAGTACAAGTTAGCCAAACTTAGATGAACCTTAACCTGTCCAGGAGAAAATTAGCAACGTTGGCATCAGTCTTCAAATTATTCTCCGTTTTCAGCCGTCTCCATCTTTCAAAGGCATCTCTTATACAAATCCTTGTTTTATTTCGGACACTGTCAAGTTTTTCTGATTCATAACGAGGTCGTTTAGGTTTCGTAAAGTTAGACATTGTTTATCCAAAAAGTTTACAGCTGCAGCTGTGGTAACTAGAGCAGAGCTGGCAACCCGAATGCAGAAACACTAATGACTTCGTGATTGGTAGATAGGCGGAGGGTGGCGCTTCAGGCCAAAACACAACATGTCAACATCAACATCAGTTGAGGGCTGCAACTTCACTTTTAAAATGACAATATCTTGGCCGGACAACCGTTGTCAGTGATATAAGTATTTTAAATTAACATGATTTCTTAATGTCTATTGACATATCAGGGCCATTTTATGATTAATTGAAATACATTTCTTACATACAGTTCCTTTAAGGGTCTTGAGAGTGTAAAGTACATTGTGCCAATGGAGGCCTTTCAGAGCCATCAGATTTCAACTAAAATATCTTCATTTGTGTTCCGAAGATCAACGGAGGTCTTACGTGTGTCGAACGACATGAGGGTAAGTAATTAATGACATAATTTTCATTTTTGGGTGAACTAACCCTTTAAATGATTACTATTATTATTTTATGCATGACTTGTTTTTACAATTGAGTAGGCTACATCCCCAGATATCCCTATGTTTAGCTCACTTCTGGAGACAAATTTAGTTCTATAGTTTCTATTAAATATAGTTAAACACACAGACACGCTAACACACACACACACACACTGGCTTTTCATGTCTTATGAGGACTTTACATAATTGTTATACTGTGCAAACTGTATATTCTATCCCCTAAACATACTCATCACAGAAAACTAGGCTACATTTTCACATTTTCAAAAAACATAATTTTGTGTGATTTATTAGCTTTTTTCCTCATGGGGCAAAAAAATTTCACCATGCACAAGGTCAAAGTTTTATGGAATTGCCATCCATTTAAATCGACACAACGTTGGGAATACCTTAACTGTTTTTTTGTGTTGTTGTTGAATTGTTTTTAGAAATGAGAACGTTCCAAAAAGAAGGTTTTTGGAGTTTTTGTCATGTTTAGTTGCAAATGTGTCCCCAAAATATAGTTAAGTTGGTACACACACACACGATTAATTTACAAGCGACTTTGACATGGACAGATATGCTGACGCTTATTAACACACACACATAGCTAGTTAGCTTACCCGTAGGTCTGATTCACACGATTCGCTGTAACTCAGGTGAGTCATTTTTACCCAGGCATGAATCTCACGGGCAAGAAATTAATTAATGTGTGATTCATAAGACTCGCACTCTCGCAGACTGAGACTGAGTAACATCTAGTCCGCCCACGTTTGACATCACTTTTTGGCAATACACCAATTCCGCTCAAACTCAACGTGTCAACATTATCATCCGTCATCAATTGAAGGTAAAACACCCCGACCACGAGCACACACACGCCGCCATACACATGCACATATGTTTGCAAATTAACATTTGTACTTATACAAAAGCATAACATGGCGTAAACTTACAGTTATAACAAAATCAGTGATATACAAATAATTTAAGCGTCCCAAATAAGTCGAAATCTGCAGCATACGTATATTTAGGCTAGTACTGTGTTTGTTGTTGTTGTTGTTGTTGTTGTATTATTTAGATGTGATTCTTATTTCAGACATTATCCCTATTCACACACACACACACACACACACACACACACACACACACACACACACACACACACACACACACACACACACACACACACACACACACACACACACACACACACACACACACACACACACACACACTCACACACACAGGTTTGTTTTGCTATCTAAGTAAGGACATTCCATAGGCGTAATGGATTTTATACTGTACATTCTATCCCCCTACACTACCCCTACCCCTAAACCTACCCATCAAAGGAAACATTCTGCATTTTTACATTTTTAATAAAACATTGTTTAGTATGTTTTTAAAGCTATTTTAATATGTCGTAATACCTGTCATTATACAAATTTGTGTCCTCAGTAAGCACAAAAACAAATACACACACACACACACACACACACACACACACATAAGCGCACGCACGGCGCACACACACACACACACACACACACACACACACACACACACACACACACACACACACACACACACACACACACACACACACACACACACACACACACACACACACACACACACACACACACACACACAGCAAGTCTATCTCAATAGATACCTGGATTTATCTGTCTCCATTTCCCTCAGACAGACATCTTAAAGGTCTCTTTCTCTCCCTCTTATCTTCCTGACTGAGCCCTCTGTGTCTTTCCCTTTTTCGTTATTCTTTAACCCTTCCTTCAGTAACAGGTTGAGCAAGTGAGACGGGATTCTTCAGTCTTAGATCTCCGGCCTGGTTGCACCCTGAGCAGATAAACCTGATTGGGTCATTAGTGCTTACTGATGTGATTGACAACCAACCAGCTGTTGATCTAAGGAACATAACATGTAGAGTTATAATTGTTTAGACAGTGATGATAGATTTGTGATTTAGTCCCACATAGACAAGCATGTGCACACACACAAATACACACACATGCACACACAATAAGGAAGAAAGATCAGATGCATTTTATTTAGTGTCCAATCAGGAAATGAACATGTCTGGTGGGTTTTGATAGGTGTTTACCCAAGGAAAACCCATCGGCATAATGGTACCTATATTTGGCATCAACAAAAAATGTTTTGGCCATTTTATCATCTTTTAAAATATGCCCATAGTAAAAATTGTGTGGTACTGTAAGTCAACGATAATAATCATATCATTCAGGGGGATAGGAATGCAGAAAAGCAACATAGCGCAAAGATCATAAAAGACATGCATCAAGACATAATTACACAAACACCTTCATCAAAGGACGACACGGTTGGGCGGTCCTTGTCTATAGTGGTTAAGGGCCTGCTAAAAAAACACTAGTAGATTTAGTGTTGGTGGGCTCTTTCATTAAAGCTTGTACTACCAGGTTTTTCAAGAGAGGCTACTAACAATCATTTTTATCTAAAATGGGAATCACTTTGAATGAAACGCAAATTACACATATGACTTCAAAATACACACACACACACACACACACACACACACACACACACACACACACACACACACACACACACACACACATATATATACCGATCAGGCATCACATTATGACTAAGTGAATAACACTGATTATCTCTACATCACGGCACCTGTTAGTGGGTGGGATATATTAGGCAGCAAGTGAACATTTTGTCCTCAAAGTTGATGTGTTAGAAGCAGAAAAAATGGGCAAGCGTAAGGATTTGAGCGAGTTTGACTAGGGCCAAATTGTGATGGCTCTTGTGGGGTGTTCCCGGTCTGCAGTGGTCAGTATCTATCAAAAGTGGTCCAAGGAAGGAACGGTGGTGAACTGGCGACAGGGTCATGGGCGGCCAAGGCTCATTAGCCTGTGTGGTCCAATCAAACAGCTCAAAATGCTCAAGAAGTTAATGCTGGTTCTGATAAAAAGGTGTCAAAATACACAGTGCATCATAGTTTGTTGCGTACGGGGCAGCATAGCCGCAGACCAGTCAGGGTGCCCATGCTGACCCCTCTCCACCACCGAAAGCGCCAACAGTGGGCACATGAGCAACAATGCTTAGGTAGGTACATGTCAAAGTAACATCCACATGGATGGCAGGACCCAAGGTTTCCCAGCAAAACACTGCCTCCGCCGGCTTGCCTTCTTCCCATAGTGCATCCTGGTGCCATGTGTTCCCCAGGTAAGCGATGCACACGCACCCAGCCATCCACGTGATGTAAAAGAAAACGTGATTCATCAGACCAGGCCACCTTCTTCCATTGCTCCGTGGTCCAGTTCTGATGCTCACGTGCCCACTTTTGCCGCTTTCGGTTCTATCAGAACCAGCATTAACTTCTTGAGCAATTTGAGCTTCAGTAGCTCGTCTGTTTGATCGGACCACACGGGCCAGCCTTTGCTCCCCAGGTGTATCAATGAGCCTTGGTCGCCCATGACCCTGTCGCCGGTTCATCACTGTTCCTTCCTTGGACCACTTTTGATAGTGATTCAGTTTTGGCGATGCTGACCCAGTTGTCTAGTCATCACAATTTGGCCCTTGTCAAACTCGCTCAAATCCGTACACTTGCCAATTTTTCACCTGCTGCTGCCTAATATATCCCACCCACTATCAGGTGTCGTGTTATTCACTTCACCTCTTATGCCTGATCGGTGCATCATTTTATATATCAATAATATATCATTTTAGTACAAAAAAGTCACCAGAAAAAAAGTGAATGATATCAGTAGGCTCGAAAAAAAATATGTTTTATATTTTGCAAATGTTTAAGTAGGTTTTGGGGACATCTGGGTATATTTTTGTTTTTAAGCATGCACAGATATGAATGCGCAGAAATGAGCTTGTATACAATATTTCACATTTCTTAAGTGAAACGATGGAAAGTAAAAGTATAAAAACCCAAGTTGGTGAAAGGGAGATGAAAAGTTTTGCTGTTCTAAAGCAAGAGACCTGCTTTCCAGTTTGATAAAAGTTTAATAAAAAATAGAGCTGCCTAGGGGACATGAGCCTAATATATGTACTATCTAATAAAAACATTTCAGCTGGAGAGAAGGAAAAACATTTGAAAGACATTTAAGCAACATTCAAACACTGCAAACTAGAAAATGCTAAATTCACCTATTAGCATATTCATCTAACAAATCTACAAGATTTACTTTGATATCTTGATAATATGAATCATCTGTGGTCAAATCTTTATATTTGCACATGCATTGAACTTTAATGCTATTATTTTGGCTGAAGCACCATATCAAAAGCCGTGTGATGGCTGTGGAATGATACATAGAAAACATATGGCAATACAAATGCAATTAAAGACAGCTTTCGTTTCAAAAATACCTCTTACGTTTCCTTCCTTTATACAGTTTAGGACGTTAGTAGGTAAATCTCATAAAACATATCAAGAACATGATCAGGTCACATTTCAACGCCTCCGAAAAGTTAAAAGAAACTTCCTGATTACTTAAAGTAATACTGAAGACTGAAGAAATGACTGCTAAAATCGTAAGAAAGAATAAAATGAAAATTATACAGCGCAATATTATTGTTTTAACTGTAATTTGATCAAATAAATGCAGCCTTAGTGAACATAACATTCTTATTTAAAAAAATATATAAAATAAACAACCTTACTGATCTCCAACTTTTGAACAGTAGTGTTATTCTCTATTATTGTGAAATGTGACCTGTACATGTTTTTGTGAGTTTTCTGCTTTTATAAGGAGAACTGGGAGAGAATATCCATGATTATGTCATCTCTATTACATTTGAAACACCCCACCACTCTTGTTCAGATATAAAAACTTTAACAGCACTAGACAAAGCCTTGAACGAATATATACATACAAAACATAACATAACATTTTAGTGTGAAATCTTCAGACGACTGGAAATATGACATGGTGTTATTCAGTAATACAGCTGAAGATGCACTTCCACTCTCAAGAGAATCTAGTGGAACTTATTGGAAGGTTGAGATCTCTATTAATGCCTTGTTCTCCATTCTCTTCCGATGGCCTTGTTATGAAGCGTTTGTGTCTTGTGAAAGGAACCTGTTCTCGATGTTGTCTGCACAGTTAACCAAATACATGTCCCTCAGTGTTTCTATGAACTTCTGGATGCAGTGACAGGGCAAGACATTGTTCCCTCCTCCGTTGCCACTATCACTCCAAACCTTCAACATCTGGTAGTGGGCATCCTTGCAGTTCCGGTGGTCTTGTTCTGCCCTGTCAATGTTCTGCTCAGAAACACCAAGCCGACGTACAAGTTCTTTGAATCGTCCGATAGGGACCTCGTCCAGCACAAAATAGAAGAACTCGTGAACTACAGAGAAAGAAATGGGGAGAGACGGACAACAGACATGAATCATCTTTCAACTGTAATTTCTCAAGCGTCCAGGGATTTGTGAGTCGAAACAAATACACACAGACATACTTTTGATCTCTCTTGGGACACAGTCTGGGAGTTTTCTGTGCTGTTCTGGTTCGCACGGCTGATTTGTGAAAGGAACGCTCTCATTTATTGTGTCTGGTGGCACAGTGATAATCAATGTCTGTGGAGAACATAAAAAAAAACATAATTACTTAATAACATGCATAAAACTATCATTCATTTCAGTCGTATCCAACTTTTGGTGATTCTATGGGCAAATATGTGAGATAATGTCTGTGAATTTTCTTGGCGATGATTTTTTCATTGGTAGGTCGCCAGGTCTTTCCCAAACCTCCCCATTACATGAGTTGGGACTCACACACACACACACACATTCACATATACAGACAATTTAGAATCTCCGATTCAATCACCTATACTGTTGGTTTTTTGCTACACGGTCTCACTCCAACTCATCACATATTGACGCTAGGTCAGGACCCCTCGGCACAGGGTACCCCTTTGGCATCATTTTCTGACGTGCAGGGAAGTCCATTGATTTCAGTTGATGCCATTGGTCATTTAGATTAAATTGAGAATCACACTCCAACATGTCATAATGGCAAAATCATAACCCAATATATAATTTCATCATGACAATAACATTCCCACGCCAAAGGTTTCTTATTGAAATCAATGGAGCACCCTGCGCGTCGAAAAATTACGTACCCTGTGAGCTGAAAAGTCAAGGGTCCTGACCAAGCATCAATATGTGACAAGTTGGGAGTGAGACCATGTTGGTTTTTGGACTGTGGGGGAAACCGGTAGCCTGGATGCCAGCCAAATTTAGCCCAGCCTACAACATTTGAGTTCGGGAAATTCAGTCTGGGCTTGATCCGTTGTGGAGCAACTATTCCCGAACAGAAGCTGTTCGGACCAATCAAATTGTCAGGGGGGGCTTTATATAATGATGGACAGATGATAAACACCAAAGAGCACTTGGGTTTAATTCATTCTAATCCTAAACGGAGAACTTGTATATGCATTCACCTTTACTATTTCTCTCAAAAATGATGATCGTGTTGGTAAGTACTCTGTGTATCCTTAAATTCTTTTTACAACACAGGCCAAGATCGTTTACACTCATCTTCTTCTACTTCTTCTAGCGTTCGTGCACTGCAGTTGAGTTCTGTTGACAACTATGCGTCGCACCGTTGCTCTGATTGGTTCATGACCTCAAGGCTAGATTATTGTAATGCTCTACTGGGTGGTTGCCCTGCTCGCTTATTAAACAAACTCCAGCTGGTCCAAAACGCAGCATTTCGAGTTCTTACTAGAACCAGGAAGTATGACCATATTCGCCCGGTTCTGTCAACACTGCACTGGATCCCTATAAATCACTGCATACATTTTAAAATCTTGCTTACTTATCTTATTACTTACAAAGCACTAAATTGTTTGGCTCCCCAGTACTTGAGCGGGCTCTTAACGCATTATACTCCCTCATGTATAATGCGGTCTCAAAATTCTGTTAAGTTGATAATACCTAGAATATCAAAATCAACTGCAGGCGGTCGATCCTTTTCTTATTCAGCACCTAAACTAAGGAACAGTCTTCCTAGCATTGTTCGGGAAGCAGACACACTCTGTCAGTTTAAATCTAGACTAAAAACACATCTCTTTACTATGGCATACACATAAAACACTTTTTCAATTAAATGATTGTTCGGCTGCATTAACTAGGTCAGCTGCAACCGGGAACACTTCCCATAACACCTGATGTACTCATTACATCATAAAAAGAATGGCATCTACGCTAATATTAGTCTCTCTGTTTATCCCGAGGTTTACTGCAGTAAGCCGGATCCGGGCCGTATCTAGATCAGATGGTGGTCCTGCGCCCAGCCATGACCAACGCATCCCTGAAGAGTCAGCAGAGACCGTGTCAATTAGACTCCCGCTGAAATTGCCTCATCGACATGGCATCCTCAATAAACCCGTGATGACTCCGATCTTTAGAATATTTCGATCTAATATGACAAAATTAAGCATTGATTGGTAATTGGTTGACCTAAATTGGTATTATCTAATTGTGTACTTAAATTTAACAGCTGATTGGTTGATTGTAATCCATTACATACCTTTCTATGAAAGTTATCTGACATTATCAATATGAATTTGTTCTGACACAGTTTAACTCTAAGTTCTTGTCATGTTTTATTACCATTTTCTAAACTATAGTGAATAAACTCTGATAATGTGAGAAAATGTTGAAGGCGTCTGGATAAATTCTGGTTTTAACTGCATATACAGCACCAATTGAGCATTTATTTATGAAAGACATTATGTTGTGCTATTATGTTGTTATTATCTATCATTATTTTTTACTACGGGAAATAAGGTTGGTTAAGAGTCCAAATAGAAAACTTTGCAAAAAAGTATACGTATTAGTATTTATCTTCAAAACTGAATCATCTTCTCTGAAGACAGCACTACAGTGATTATGTGTTTAGCATCAAATGTGAATCATTCACGCTGAGGAGGAAAACGGCGCGGTGTCAATGTTTGTCATAGGTTAATCAAGAATTGTACCTGATCTTCGTGAGCAGGTGATGATGACTGCGATGACAATGCACGAATCCTCTTCCTACGAAGTCTGAAGCCTTCATATAACATGAACACTCCCAATGCTACAACCGTGATACAAGCACAAACGGGAACCAGTATTTGATGTAATTTGTCTGAAAGATCAATATGATGAGAAACACAAAAAATTAAAATCACCTCTCAACAATTCTTGCCTGAAGGCACATGTTGTTTTTGTGATACACTTTGCTTAGTCATGGCAGGGCAAATTCAAAAGAACATGAACGCTAGGTGGGACTTCCCAAGATTGCTCATGTTTTTCAGAGATGTCTGTACTGGTTCTCTTTATCGATACACTCTACATAGTTTGCCAAGAGTGGCCTGTTTGGCATCCACAATATGAGGAAAGCTATCAGACAACTGACTCAGTTTCTGTCTCTGATGGACTCACATTTTGGATGTTTGTTGATTAGTACTCACCTGGACTTTTTGTGATGACGGTTTTAACGTTTGGTGGAGTGCTGACTATGCAGAAGTTTTCACACCCCTCCCGACATCTATAGGGCATAGAGAAAACTTTAATAAACATGTTGATTATTATGTCTAATGTTATTCAGATCTCTTAATTGATCTGTTAAAGGAACACTCCACTTTTTTTGAAAATAGGCTCATTTTCCAACTCCCCTAGAGTTAAACAGTTGAGCTTTACCGTTTTCGAATCCATTCAGCCGATCTCCGGGTCTGGCGGTAGCACTTTTAGCATAGCTTAGCATAGATCATTGAATCTGATTAGACCGTTAGCATCTCGCTCAAAAATGACCAAAGAGTTTAGGTATTTTTCCTATTTAAAACTTGACTCTTCTGTATTTACATCGTGTACTAAGACTGACGGAAAATAAAAAGCTGCGATTTTCTAGGCCGATATGGCTAGGAATTATACTCTCATTCCTGCGTAATAATCAAGGAACTTTGCTGCCGTACCATGGGTGCAGTGGCGCAATGATATTACGCAGCGCCTGAAAATAGGCTAACAGGAATGAGAGTATAGTTCCTAGCCATATCGGCCAAGAAAATCGTAACTTTTCATTTTCCGTCGGTCTTAGTACACAATGTAACTACAGAAGGGTCGAGTTTTTTATTAGGAAAAATATCGAAATTCTTTGGTCATTTTTGAGCGAGATGCTAACGGTCTAATCAGATTCAATGATCTATGCTAAGCTATGCTAAAAGTGCTACCGCCAGACCCGGAGATCGGCTGAATGGATTCGAAAACGGTAAAACTCAACTGTTTAACTCAAGGGGAGTTGGAAAATGAGCCTATTTTCAAAAAAAGTGGAATGTTCCTTTAATTAGCCACTAAAATAATCTTCAGGGAGCAATTCAATACACTTGAACACTAGCAACAACATGCTAGGAATACTCTAACATACAATTGAATAGATAAAACAAGTGCCCGCAATGTGACTTACTCGACACATTTCTCACAGGACATCTTCTCCGCAGCAAGGTAATAATCTTCTTTGCACTCACACTTACTATTCTGTTCCTCAGTACCTGACAAAAATGGAAACATTAACCAAGGGTATCCTACAATGTAAATATAAGATTAATATATCTTTATTTAATTTATAAAGCTTAATTAAGCTTGAGGAACTTACATTCCACGGTTTTCATCTGCCCAGGCCCACAAACCTTACAGCGAGAACATTCCCAGTCCAAGTCTCCTAATATCTTCTTGTAATATCCATCCTCACACTTACAAACCCTATTGGTATATATTGTACATTCTGATTTCTCTATGGAATGTGCTGTGGATAAGTGACAGATGAAAGACATATGAAAACATGGCAAAGATCAAATTAGTTAGTTGTGTGAAATTTTTAAAAATTATCCACGTAATGGGATACTTTCATCCAAAAATCATCATTTACTCACCCTCATGTCCGTCCAAACATTTATAACCTTCTTTCTTCTGTGGAACCCAAAGCAAGATTGCTTTTTTTTTTGGTCGATACAATTAAAGTCAGTGGGGTCCAATGTTGTTTTCTACCCCATTGACAATCATTGTATGAACAAACATTGTTTTTAAATATCTTCCGCAGAAGAAAGAAAGTCATCCAGATTTGGAATGATGTGAGGGTGAGTAAATTATGACAGAATTTTAGTTTTTGGGTGAACTATCCCATCCAAAGAAGAAATATGAAAAATGAATGTTATAATGGCATTACGTTTGTTGCATTGCTGGCAGCTGAAGCAGTTTGGGTAGTAATTTGATTTCTCCATGTAGGTTCCATTCTTACATATTTCACAATTTGACCTTGTGTTCTTTTGAGTGCATTCATCTGCCAACTTAAACCCTAAAGTAGGGAACACGGGTAGAAAGGAGGAGAAAAAAAAACATCCATGAAAGCTGAACAAAAGATTTCTGTGGAAAACACACACCGTTGCTACATTATCCATATAAGCTAAATGCTAACAGTGTTGCTCCATTATATGATAAATGTTCTTCTATCCAAAATAAACCACAGCAGTCACATAATTTAATGAAAGGACATAAACTGGACATAAACAGCAATTCTTTTGACACATTACACATCTATAACCTAAAGCATTGAATTAATTTAGCTTTACCTGGATGACATTTATCACAGCAGAATCCCTCCTTTTTGCTGACGTATTGATTTTCCTGACATTTTTTTTCTTTCCCATTCTTGGGTCCACCAATTTCAAAATTTGATATTGTATATGATTGGCTGATTAGAATCTGTGGGGAACACAAGAACATTTGGGTTAAACATGTGTGGGGAAATGACTGGCTATGCTTGAAACAGCATGCAGTTAATATTATGTGCAGAGTGAACACAATACTGTATCCCACAATTACATGTACTCTGCTTGACCTTTCATTTCAAATGTGGTGATCAAACCAGAAGTAATATCTCACAATTTTAAATAGCTCCTTTTTCACTCATTGTTTGGTTAGACTGTATTTATTATGAAAATAAATTAGTTTACTAAGTAGCCTACTGCCTACAAATTTTATTATTAACAGTAGGACCAAATACATAATAAATGATTAATATATTAATATACTACATTGTTATTACACAATCTCATATGTTTGTTGCATGTCACATTTAATTTGGCAAGTGTCCGGTTATTAAAAATGATATTTTGCATGTCTTATCAGTTAGATGTCTTATCCTTTAGATGTGCCATCAATGAAAGAGTCTCATACTTTTTTGTTGTTGTTGAAGGAATGGACTATATGTACAATACAAAAAAGTGATTTCTCTGATTGGTGGATATTTCTTCAGAATTATGGGTAAGGTAGTTCTTTTTCAGGAAACATTTTTTAAAACTAAAGTACATGTCATGGCTTCTACAAATGCAAACATCATCACTTAAAAATCTCATGTCTGTCTTAAAAGGTTTATACATTACCATTCAAAATAAATCACAGAACCTGACCGGTGTGCTCCATTCAAGTAGAAACCGAATATTTAACAAATCAAAACACCCCTTATGATAGTCAGCTATGATAAAAAACATACCACTACAAATTTTTACAGTTATTTTAGACGATAGCCTGGGCACTTTTGAAAATGACGGCTTATACTGCTGTGCTGAGTAAATGCTTTTCAAATCCTGTCTTACCAGCAATACATAAGCGCACCGCTGACATGTCCTCATGGCCGCTGTAGAGGGCGCTACATCACCAAACACGCTATCCGGACAGGGCGATGGATCGGTGGGTGAAAGAAGAGGAGCGGGGAACAACTGCAAGTAAGAGTAAATCTTTTCCAAACAGTTCATTTTACAACATTATATAGTCAAGAAAAAGCAACAGTTTTCATGAACTCTGATTTCCTTGTATAGCATATCAAGCAAGCAGAGTAACGTTAGCCTAACCTGTTGCGAAATCATGCCAACATGAGAAACTGAAAAATCAGATATAAACCACAGTATCAAATATCGATTTGTAACTGTTAGACCCCCATAGACATGTAGACTACAAAACACTAAACTTTCTCCCCCGTTTTACCCCTTCGGGACGGTACAGTCTCGACGCTCACACTTGTTGAAAGTGCCAATAGCCATAGTTCCGTACAGTAATTGAACAGAGGACAGCGCGTGACCTTACCTCTACTCATGGCGATCCAACGTTTTCCTTTATTATCCTCCCCAAAACTTTTTTTATCATCCTCCACTTAGCAAAAAACATAGGAAAGCGATGAAAAACGTGAGATTTGTGCAGTATCGCCACCGTCCATTTCCTCGGAGAAGGAAGGGCAGTCTTTTACTGGAAATGTTATGCGTCACAATAAGTCCGCTCCTCCTCGCGTGCCAGTTCTCGTGAAGGAATTCGAGCGGCGGGATGAAACCGAAAGTACTTATTTTACAGCTCTGAGAAAGGCACAGTCTTTGCACCGTGATGGCGCCACATTGCAGGACACACAATGTGCTCAACTTTCATAGTTAAAGTATTAAAGCAGTTATTGCTATGTTGGGTAAAACTTTATTTTACAGTGTCCTTGTTACACTACATAGTAATAACAGTAGGCTACATTATGCATAATTACATGCAACTAATCCCAACCAACCCTATCCCTATAGTTTAATATTAGTCAGTACTTAGTAATAAGACTGTAACTAACAATAAAACAGAATATACTTTATCATACAGCCTACCCTAATACCTCTAAAATCCAGCAGTTGTTCTAACCCTTACACTCTTCACATTGATCAATTCCTAATAGGCTTTTCACTCATTTCCCCAACTTCTGCAGTTATCTTTTTCTAGTTGCATTCACTCATTTCCCAAAGTCATCATGAATGCTGAATTGTCAATACAACTGAAGATTTTGAGAGAACAGCACATAAGCTCACTTCATAAATTGATGTTGATTTTCCTAAAATGTTTTTGTTTGAACTCACCATTATGGTGATTAGTGTTCCCTTTGGTTGGACACTTGGAACGTCATTTATATTATTGCAATTCTCTTCCTATTAATGCAGTGATTCAACAAGATATCACAGTTATTTGGTTTCAAAGGAAGGGAAGTAAGGTTGCTTTTAAAAGGTGACCTAACTTCTAACTAAATCGTTAACTCATTTTTCATGTCAATCAATGATTTATATTTGTATTCCTCTATAGTTGTGATAATATCTTGCATGCTTGAGTAACACACAGACTTCTACATTCAGCATGCAAAACACAACAATGACCACATTTACATGGGAAGCAGTAATCGAATTATTGACCTTATTCTGAATATGACAATATACTGGTTAAAGTGATTACATTAATTGCTTTTACAATATACTTTTCATGTTCCCGTTTTGCATGTTACAGAACATAGATGTGTCACATGTAATTACGTCCCCATGCCACGCTGTCCGACGTTCCCTCCAAAATTCCACATATCAACATACAGTTTGTCTTCGTTATGGTGTACCATATACAGTTTTTGGGTGTTTAATTTAAAATTTTACGAAAGCTTCAAGTACAGTTAACAATTCGTCGTGTTATACGTGCAAATACACAACGGCGGCCTCCTCTGTACTTTCATTCAGCAACATTTCATTCATGCACCACGACTTGGAGATACTGGATGAGAGTACGAAGTAAGGACTGGTGGGAGAGAGTAGTTTGAAGCCATGCTCTCTTGTTTGCTGTCAAACGGTTGACCACTGCCGTGTGCTTATGTATCCTGTGGCAAAATGTGGCGAAAACTCCCACACAACGTTAATAGTGTGATTAAGGTGTACATGTACATGTCTATAAAGCACTTTGATAATGCTATTAAAATAGGAATACTCCACATGTTTTAATTCGATTTGTGTTTATTTCGAGTATGACTTTAGCAGGAGGTAATCAGCAATCGCTGTTTAGTTTCTTAATCAGAGTATTTTCTTAATCGGGTTAATATTGGAATATTGTTGTCCAAGTAAACGTACTGATAACAACAATGGGCTATACTAAGTCAAGAGTAAATGTAATGTAAATTATCAAGTACTCTACAGTTATTGTTTTAGTTATTAGAGGTCTTGTGTAAGTGAACTGTAGTAACTACGCAGTTCAACATACTATTCCTATTTAAGGCAATCGGTTTGCATTCTTTTTTTAAAGGGGCTATATGCGTTTTTCTGAAATTTAAACTCGCGACTGACACCTGTGGCCAAAAAACAGAACTGCTCTTATTTTCTGCTCGCTCTCGCAGCGGTGGTGACGTCACATCCGCAGACAGCGCGGGAAAAAAACGACCCGACAGAAAATAGGAAAAATAGGATACAGGCTTAGGTGCACCCACTGTGAGCGGACAAGGTGTCAGTATGCTCATCAGGAGATCTTTGAGTCATAAATGGTAAAATAAAAAGGCTATTGTTACGTTTATTTTGGGGAAAAAGTTGCATATAGCCCCTTTAAGCAACTAATTCGATTTTACAGTGTAGTCTTTATATCAAACTCTCTGTGCTACATATTAGAATGAAAGAAAACTCAAGTCATAATTCACCCAAAAATAAAATTTATTTCTTCCTAAAACAAAATACATTTTTAAGAATGTTTTGGTTAATGGTTGCAACCTGCATCCGGATTACTGATTAAGTGATTTGAAGTTGAGAACCAGGTCAGATCGAATCTTTCAAGATGGTTTTGTAAGTAGGATCAACCGATTCATTGAGAAGATCTGACATCGCTAAAATTTGCTAGAATACATAGGCCTATATGACTTTTACCCTGAATAGCAGTATGGGTGAGTTGACTCCAGTTGCCAAAAGTTGGAGCCAGCCTGCAGATTTTGGCAAGATATTCAGAGGT
Organism: Gobio gobio; assembly: GCF_949357685.1. NCBI lineage: Eukaryota > Metazoa > Chordata > Actinopteri > Cypriniformes > Gobionidae > Gobio > Gobio gobio. Next base: position 19,136,256 of record NC_137108.1, on the reverse strand, counting down.
AATTTTGGGAACACATCTAGTAGTGTACAGTCATGTTCAAAAGTTTACATACCCCTGTGCAGTTTAACTGCTCAGGACAAACAAGGAACTCATGAACAACCATCACAAAAAACAGGTAACGACACAGTATTAAGAATCAAGGGTATGTAAACTTTTGAATGGGGTCAATTTTATAAATTCACCTTTTTTTTTGTTTGGTATTGTGAACTATATGTATACCTCTTTTATGTAAAATATCCAGGACAGTACAAAAAAAAAACAAACATGCATTTTGTATTAACACTCTTATTTAGTTAAAATAATTAACATTTTGCTGATTCTGCAAGGGGGGTTTAAACTTTTGAGCACAACTGGATGATGTGTATTTCTACTCTCATGAAGAGTCACAATGGTGTCAGAAAACCAGTCATATGGAATGCTTTTATCATACATTATGGTGGTTTTTTGTCCCTCTTAAGCCTTGACATTTTCAGTCACCATTCATTGTCAATGCATGCAAAGAGGAGTACATACAAAATGTCTCCTTTTGTGTTAAGAAAGAACGTTATGAGTTCGGAATGACCTGAGCGTGAGTAAATGATGACAGAATTCTCATTTATGAGTGAATTATCCCTTAGTAATGGCACATTCTCATACCACTGCAGACTTCACGTAAAAAAATGTCTCATATACATACTTTTTTGCATAGCATAACAACTGAGGAAATCATTTCATAGCTCTCCCTGTTACAAGTTTTGTATATATTGATTTTTCACTAGGTGGAATATGAGCCAAAAAGGCTCTTAAACTGTTCACTGCTAGGTTGAGGAAAAAGTTTTTTTATATTATAGCAGACAGAATGTTGCGCTAGCTGCTGAGGCAAAGAAATTATTTCCTCACCTCTGAAACCACATCCTGTCTCCATTTCCCCCGTGACCTGCAGTGTAACCATGGAGATTGTAAAAATGTCTACAGATTGTTCTGTAACAGTGCAAAGACTAATTCAAATTAAGTATTAAAGTTTGATGGCTATTGATTTTAAGTTTTGATATTTCATTTGCAACATACGATGATAATTACACATGGAGTTTATATATATATTGGGAGGTACAAAGTTACTTTTGAAAGGCGAGTTCTCACCTCAGCACATGATCGCATAAAAAGCATAACTGATTCCACTCTTCACAAGGTTGTTTAACCACAGACACTTTGCCTGCTCAAATGGCAAGATCCTGCTGTTTCATTAGCTTGACCAACCAGGCTGCACCCGCAGGGTTTGCTGCAAAATGAATCAATTATTGTTTTATATATATATGAATGAATGAGGCATTTATATAACGCTTTCATGTACTACTGTACACCCAAAGCGCTTTACAACTATGTCAGGAGTCTCTCCTCAATCACCACCAGTGTGCAGCATCCACTTGGATGATGCGACGGCAGCCATAATACAACGGCGCCAGTGCACTCACCTCACACCAGCTATTGGTGGAGAGGAGAGAGGGTTATAGAGCCAATTCAATGGATGGGGATTATTAGGAGGCCATGATTGGTAAGGGCCAATGGAGGGAATTTGGCCAGGACACCGGGGTTACACCCCTACACATATACACATATATATGTTGAAAATCCCTATGAAACTGTTGATGTCACTGAAGCTCCACCCACTGTTGACATCTACAGCCTGTTGTGACTCCAATAAGTGGCCTTTAAGAAGGGTTGATTCAGTAGAGCAGCCATTTTCTCTTTGTTTTTGTCTTTGCTGCGCTGGAATTTTCATATGGTGCTACAATGTGAGTTATATTAATTTGGCTTGTCTGTAATATGTATGTTCTGAATTATTTATGATATTGTTGATTTACCATATATCTTTGTTTATTCATATTCTCTATAAGTTTAGAAATCACATTATGACAGGCAAAATGGGCAAGCATAAGGATTTGAGCGAGTTTGTCAAGGGCTAAATTGTGATGGCTAGACGACTGGGTCAGAGCATCTCCAAAACTGCAGCTCTTGGGCACGTGAGCATACTGGACCATGAACTGAACTGGACTGGAACTGGACCACGGAGCAATGGAAGAAGGTGGCCTGGTCTGATGAATCACGTTTTCTTTTACATCACATGGATGGCCGGGTGCGTGAGTAACAGGATGCACTATTGGAAGAAGGCAAGCCACAGGCAATGTTCTCCTTGGAAACCTTGGGTATTTTGGGTTACATTGTTGCAGACCATGTACACCCTTTCATGGAAACGCTATTCCCTGGTGGCTGTGGCCTCTTTCAGCAGGATAATTCGCCCTGCCACAAAGCAAAAATGATTCAGGAATAGTTTGAGGAGCACAACAACGAGTTTGAGGTGTTGATTTGGCCTCCAAATTCCCCAGATCTCAATCCAATCGAGCATCTTTGGGATGTGCTGAACAAACTTACAGGACTTAAAGGATCTGCTCCTAACATCTTAGTGCCAGATACCACAGCACACCTTCAGGTGTCTAGTGGAGTCCATGCCTCGACGGGTCAGGACTCTTTTCGGCAGCAAAAGGGGGACTAACATAATCATAATCCCAGCAGGCACACAACGTCATAAGACGTTGATATTTGGTTACATTTTGGTTGTGACGTCAAGTGACCAAAATTCAACGTCAGCTCAACGTCTAATGCCAACGTTAATTTGACGTCCAATACCAACGTCAGCTGATGTTGATATTTAGTTGTTTTTAGGTTGTGTTGTAAAGTAACCAAAATCTAACGTTGAACCAACGTCCCAAGCCAACATCATATTGACGTCAGATTATAACATCATTAGACGTTGATCCTTTGTTGGTTTTAGGTTGTGGTATTAACTAACCAAAATCTAACGTTGAGGCAATGTCTCAAGCGAACATCATATTGACGTCAGAACCCAACGTCAGATAGACGTCAACATCCAACGTTGGATGGACGTTGCATTTTGGTTGAAAATGAAAATCGGGTTGACGTCAGAACCCAACGTCAGATTGACGTCAGAACCCAATGTCAGATCAATGTCAACATCCAACGTTGGACGGATGTTGCATTTTGGTTGAAAATGAAAATCTGGTTGACGTCAGAACCCAACGTTAGATTGACGTCAGAACCCAACATCAGATTGACGTCAGAACCCAACGTCAGATAGATGTCAACATCCAACATTTGACGGACGTTGCATTTTAGTTGAAAATTAAAATCAGGTTGACGTCAGAACCCAACGTCAGATTGACGTCAGAACCCAACGTTGGACAGACGTTGCATTTTGGTTGAAAATAAAAATCGGGTTGACGTCAGAACCCAACGTTAGATTGACATCAGAACCCAACATCAGATTGACGTCAACATCCAACGTTGGACAGACGTTGCAGTTTGGTTGAAAATAAAAATTGGGTTGACGTCAGAACCCAACGTCAATCTGATGTTGCGTTCTGACGTCAACCCGATTTTCATTTTCAACCAAAATGCAACGTCTGTCCGACGTTGGGGTCCAACGTCAATCTGACGTCATATTGACGTCCGGTGACTGCTGGGATGCTATGCCTGATCTTTGTGTATACCTATGAAATGACCAATATGTACTACATATGTATTCTGTATTAAACTTTAAATGGATGTTGCTTCATTGTGTTTTAACTGGCAGCCCATTGTGATGCTCCCCCTGCGAATCAAAGTATCCTAAGAGTCTTTTACATATAATATATTATCAAATATTCTATTGACTGTGTAGCAACAAATGCAACTCCAAGACAAACCTTCGTCTAGTCACCTTGCTCTTTATACAGTACATTTTCACCCGAGTTCACAAGCGAGTTCACACTTACATAATTCATAGCCTACTTGCACACTTCACACCCCCATCTTCACACACATACATAAAATCAGATTGAAAGTCCCCCTAGTCAATAATTGTATCCTTTAAAACTCATCTTTAATCACCTGTGAATATTCCTGTGAAAGTTTTTTTTCTTTGTGCCTTAAAATAGCTTGAATGTAACTCTACGCCATTGCTTCATTTAGTATAAGCAGATTCATGAATATGCAAATTATCCCTGCCACCACAAGCTCAGAAATACAACTTACTGAGGTAAACGCTGCACAATGGCGCTCTTTACAACATCAGACACATACCGGTATTAATATGATTATCCTTTTGCTTGACTACGTTATTAAACAGCTAATAATTTGTTGCTAATGTTCCACAAACCATGTTCCCGTTTGCCATCTCAGTCGGCCTTCAGTATCAGTCAGCTTTGAACATCATAGAACGTCAGTGGAGAATGGCATATAGTTCATCATAACATCGTAATATACATAATTCACCCGCTATATTGCTAAAGCTACCCAATTTTTCATATCAACATAAAAATATACCGGGATAACCGGGGGCCTATACCATGAAGCCGGTTTAGCTGGCTAGCCAGATATGTTTAGCCTTAGTTTGTGCCAATCCTGGGTTTTTGGTACCATTAAAGTGGTTTGGCTTTTAGCAGTGTTCATCTCCATAGTAACTTAAGCTCCATGGCTAACCTGCTCCAGGCAGGTTATGTTCTGGATAAGAGATCAAACTGAAATTTGACCAATCAGCTGTGAGCAAACTGACACACCTCTGATGCAATAAAGTCACTCCCAGTTTTTCTACTCCAAATTAAAGGTCACTACATAGCAAATGGTTTTTAAAGACTAAAGTGTCTGGCTTTTAACAATGCTTATTTATTATAATAATAATATTGAATGACTTAGATATCATTTATGTAATTATTATACCCTGAATCAATTACACATGTATCATTTTAGTTAAATCAATCATTAATAGACACATAGTTAAAATTAATATAAATAGCCTATATAAAGGTCATACAAATAAGCTTTAAAATCAATAAATAAAGCTATACAAATGAGCTTGTGGTGACATGTGAGCTAAATGTTCAATTCTCTCTATATATCAACTAAACTAACTTTATAACCTTTACTTGCACTTTCTTAAAGTTGTCCACTTTCATAGACAGCTCTTTTCTTCTTGCTGTGTAAATTTGTTTCAAATTCGTAATATTTTTCAATCATGTAATATTCTGCAGAAGAGAGAAATCAATTTCGCTGCTTCTCTCGCGAGAAGTACATGTCAGTTTCACTGATCCACAGCATGTGATTGGCTGTTCACTACTGATGTCACAGCTAAACTCCTAAACTCAGGATCTAAGCCATGAGTTGACAGAGAAAGCTGATGATCAGCATCATGGGACCAACAAAGCCTGAATAGATTGGTTTGGTTTTGTCAACTCGAAACTAATCCTGTAACCCTGAGTTTGTTAAACTACCATCATGGTACAGGCCCCCGGTTTCTCTTGAGACTCCCCTGCTTCAGAGAAGAGCTAATGGTATGCTAAAGCCCACTGGCATGTTGACGTGATTGGTTACAAGGTATTTTGTTGGTACAAGGACAGTTTATGACGTCAGAAACACCAGCGATTTCAAACCACGTTTTTGAGACTGTCTTTGATTCACTGCCGTTTTAAGCCCGGGACTTATTTAATTTAGACTTTTTAAAATCTAATTTCAGCTTTTCTCTCATAATTAGGAATTAATTCCTATATATAATGTATATAACGGCCACATTTTTTTAATTCAGAATTTTTAAAGTCCTAATTTCAACTGCTCATCTCACAATGCTTAGCATGTCATATTTGTGACTTTTTATCTAATAATGAGAACTTTTACAATCATATTTTCAATATTTTATCTCTTAATTATGACTTTATGATAATTATAATTGATAATTGAATGAGCTGATCAGTAATATAGTTGAATATTTAGTGTCCCCAACTGAGCAAGTCAAAAGCCAAAGGGTACAGAGGCGACGGTGGTAAGGGACCAAAACTCTGCAGTATCTATACAGCTCTTATCGTTGATTAAATTGATTAGCTTAATGTGCTCCACTTGTGTTTAATTGGGTTTAATTATCTGAACGTGTTCCTCCTGAAATTTGTTAATAAAACATCACTTGGGATTGTGCGGACTCCGACGCGATTGGGAGCAGAAAAATAATCGGAATGACACCACACAATCGAGGATTGTTTGGGGAAAAAAAGGAGTTTGTGACAAGCATCAAATCAAAATCCCTTGGAGGTGCAAATCGGGCTTATAATATTGTCTGTGACCAACCTAAAGAAGGCCATAGAAAAGGGCCTGCAGACGCTACATAATCTTGCCAGAAACTCATCCAAGTAAGTGGATAGAGCAGCCGGAGATCTCCAAAAGGAGGTGGGGCGGATAGGGATACGGTCTTCCTATGTCTTCAAGGAGAGTTTGTAGATCCCACCACCTATTGGAGCTGCTACAATCCATCCACCAGACTCCATCTTAAGACTCTTTAAAAAATAGCCATTTAAAACCGCGCTGAACTCCCATCAAGCCTCGTCGTTTTCTTTTTTAGAGAACAGTTATTTGACAATATAAATGCCAAAAGAAACATTTCAAAGCAAAGCATTCCATTATCAGTCAGGATTTTTATCTGCAGCCCTTAACATCAGTTATTCACAATTTGCTATCAGATGTCACTTAAAAAGAAAAGTGTGAAAACATTAAGAGGAAAAGTACAAAGCACACTGCCACAACTCCTCAGTAACGGATTTGTGACGGAATAGAAATTCAAACTGATCTAATATGACAGCATTGAAGAAGGGTCTCACTCATAAGGGGAAAAAACTCTTTTACTTAAAGACTAAAGTTCTTTAAGGTTACATGCCTGTCAGCAGGTGATGTTATCTTGTCGATTTCACAACATCTCAGTGGTTGTAGTGATGTTGTGGTAAGCCCTCCTTTTACAGTAAACATTTATTGCACTAGTGTGTGTGCACGTGTGCTGTGGTGACATGTCTAATTTACAAACTACGAGAAGGGCATGACTCTTCACTCTCAGTGGTGTCAGTTCCACTGAATAAAACCAATGAGTTGACAGCTCATAGGTGTGAGCCACAGTTGGGGAGACAGATTAAGAGAAAACAAAGTGAATGTACACTCTAAAAAAAAAGGCTCGTAATCATAGGGGAACCTTTTTTAGTGCTATATAGCACCAATTATGGTGCTTCAGTGGTTCTTCAGCGGTTCTTCAGAGGTGCTATATAGCACCTTAGTCAAAGAACCGGTGAAGAACCTCTGAAGAACCGCTGAAGAACCTCTGAAGAACCGCTGAAGAACCACTGAAGCACCATAATTGGTGCTATATAGCACTAAAAAAGGTTCCCCTATGATTACGAGCCAAGGACCATTTTTGGTGCAATATAGAACCTTTTTTTTTTTTAGAGTGTATGTTTTGGAAAATAACCCCCCAAAAGAAACCAATGAGGCAGGTTTCAGATATGATGTACTTTATGCTAACCAGTTTTTGTCTTCATCTTCATTCATCTGAACTCAGAGTACAATGATGAGCTTCATGGATTCTGTGCGATGGGACGTTATTTCATTGACCTCACTACTAATCTCATGTCTCAGAATGAGTAGCTTTTGAAAAGCTAGCTTCTTTTTTTTTTTACTCATGCTTTTACTCATATGAGACACAGGACCCTTTTCATCTAGAGTGTTTTTTTGTGCGTATGCATTTGTTTAAAAGAGAGACGGAGAGAAAGAGAGAGTTTGTTTTGGAACTAGTTAAAAGTTAAGACAAGACAGGAAACATTTAATGGAAAGTTTGGGGTAGAGGAAAAAGAAGCGCAGGAGAAATATTGACAGAGAGCAATGCTGCTCAATTGGGGGTCCTAGACCGAGTCATCCATAACTTTGAACGTTAGACTGGTTTTAATATGAGTCATCGTGACATTTCTGATAAGATTTAATGCTGAAATGTTATCCCCTCATCTTCAAAGTTTCAGAGGGGCCTGACTAACTCACATCTCTCGTCGTTTTCTCACCGACTCCCTGCTTGTAGGCTACACAGTTTCAAGGTAAGACTTTACTCTTTCTCAATGTGAATTTAAAAGGATTTAACAGGTAGGCAAATGGCAAGCTAGTTCAGATGTACATGTGAGGTTACAGGACAAGCTAGAATAATCTTATTGTAATGGTTGAAATGTTTATGATATGCGAATAAAAATATAATAGACTCAAATATACAAAAGTCAAGCTGAATTTAGTAAGAAGTCAGCGAGGGGTCTCGTGTTTCAAAAGATTGTTGTATAATCATTGAGAATGTTGTATAATCTTTTTCCATTCACTTATTCATACAGTAGAGATGAGAAATGGCAGAATAATGTTAGGCGACTAACCTATTATTCGTTATAACATTTTATTTGTTTTAGAATAAATATAAATGATTACAAATATATAACTTATAAAAACGTAAGTAAAAATACATATCGTCGCTGTCAGACGGAAACCTCGTATATTTTCTTTTCGTTCATAAATCATCAAGTGTGTTCGATTTGAAGCGCTGCCAGACCGATTGGTGTATTGACATCCAAGTACCGCGAGAGCGATTCTAAAGCATACACAGCCATCTGTTCTCCAATCGCTCTCGCAGAACTTGGATGTCATATAGCCTACCGATCAGTCTGCGCAGTGTGTTCGAGATGAACTGACACACTATTGATCACCCTTTACGACTGTCTGTGGGTTTTTGCAAATATTTAACCAAATGAAAAGGATTTATTAGAGCTTGTGACTAAGATTGTAACTCATTTGAATCCTCAAACTATCTGTAATAACTCCACCTGCCTACCTATATCGTGAATAAAGTGCCACACGCAGTTTGGACTGTATCTGCTTGTTTGCAATGCAAGGGTAGCTAATAAAGAACAGTTTGTTTGAATTAGTACAGTGTTTTCTTTACTCAAGAAACACCATATATATAAAGGCTAATGTTTTATGTATTTGAGGAGTGAAGAAGAGTGTCTAGCTAGTGTCTAGTCTAGCTAGCAGTCGTCGAGGCATAGCCAATACTGCCACAACTATAAACACAAGCCTGTGCGTAACGCTTTATCTTTTCTAACATAATCCCAAATAGCAGATTACATCTGGCACATTCCCCATATTCTTTTGGCCCACATACTGCATGGAATGATCAGTGATGACTAGCATACATATCCGGGCCTCATCTGGGCCAACTATGGCACATATGGCTCAGTTCTGGCAGCGGCTTGATGTGTGCGGCCCAGATACGGTCCATATGACCTTTGCCGCTGCCAGAACCGAGCCATATGTGCCATAGTTGGCCCAGATGAGGCCCGGATATGTATGCTATCTGGGAAGCTTTTGACCAAATGATAAATAAATTGAGCGCCCACATAGCTACAGTAAACTTTATAACCTGTGCATTGATGCACTTATTTCCTCAGAGCCGTCGTTCTAATGATGGACAAATTCTCCGAAATTCGCTGGTCAAAAACCTTGTAACTTCATTCGATTTGGGTAAAATGTCAATAAAAATGACACATGCAAGTGTCTGACCATATGTATCTCATTTTCTTTTTCATTTTCTGAAAAGTAGCGGTTTTGGAGATACTATATGTATAAAGTGATACAAATATTTTATTTTGTTGAAGATATTTATGCTAAATGCAATGTGTGTTTGTGTGTGTGTGTGTGTGTGTGTGTGTGTGTGTGTGTGTGTGTGTGTGTGTGTGTGTGTGTGTGTGTGTGTGTGTGTGTGTGTGTGTGTGTGTGTGTGTGTGTGTGTGTGTGTGTGTGTGTGTGTGTGTGTGTGTGTGTGTGTGTGTGTGTGTTGCATTTAGCAAATGATTATACATGTAACTGATTTTAACTTGATCTTAAAATAAATGAAGAACTTATTATAAATGGAAAAAGTTATTTATCATTTAACAAGAAGTAAGGCCATCATTATAAGTCATTTACAGCCAAGTAATGCATTTATGATTTCTATGACTCTTTATGCTAACACATTTAAAGTCATTCCAGGTGCAATGTGTCATTCTGAACCTTCACATGCTTCTTTATTTTCTCTTCCAGTAAGATGCTTGTCCTGCTGAGTGTCCTCCTGCTCTCGTCACATGTCCTTCCTCTCGTCCAATCACTGACGTGCAATGAAGAAAAAGAGTACTTGCATAAAGATCGGTGCTGCAAAAAATGTGAACCAGGTAAATGAAATTCTGCCTCATCACTGAGTGCAATCATAGATAGTTTGAGGAGAAATGAGCACAGTTGAGTCAGAGTTGAACTTAAGAAGAGATCAAATGAGCTAAGCTATTATCAATTAAGATTAGATAATTAACATAAGTTGAGAGAGTTAAACAAACATGTATGAACCAAATGCATGTGTAATAAAGCAGGCCAATCTAAAATCAAATTTCAGAGACACATTTGATTGCAGACTTAATCAAGACTGTTTAAAAGTTTTTCATATTTTTGAGGCATATTTGAATTGAAAAAGACTGGATGTACTCTTTCAAAATCAAAACCGACTGCATTATCTACGAATATTTCAGGGTTCAGTTGATTTATGGTTTGCTGACATTTACCTAACATCTTAGAATGACACATTTCTCGTATGAGGATGACTTGTTCTCTGAACTCAACCTGGTAAACTCTCAAACTAGTCAGCGTTGAATGCCACATTGAATCATTTTGCCTGTACAGCTGCAGAGTCAGCGTGATTCTGTCACTCTCGTGTCTCAGTACATCTCACATGTGTTTCCCTGCTTTTGTGTGTGTGTTTATACAGGTCAGTTAATGGTACAACGATGTGAGAAAGGTTCTGATACGCTGTGTCGCCCATGCGGAGATGGCTACTTCGTGGACGTCTATAATGAAAATTACAATTGGTGCTATGAATGCATGATGTGCACCAAAGAAAGTACGTTCACTCCATTTCTTTGTTTGTCACAAAAAAGGTTTTATGTCCATACAATGATACGTTCTGAATCTTCAGATGAATCAGTAAACTAGAAATACCAAACATGACAGTAAAACAAGACGGGGGCTTCCCCTTCAGCAGATCGTGGTGGGTTTTTAGTACGGAGGTAGGTGGGGGTCTGAGAAACGTCTGAGTGTCTGGTAACAAACATGATACGGGACAGTAAATGTTAAAAATACACGTGTAGCTCTGGAAAAAAAATGGCACCTGAATGACGGAATTTATTATTTGGAACGGAAATAACTGCCTACTGAGATGTTTTGATATGCAGATACCTTGCTAAATAGATTCAATTTTACGATTAAACAACATGAAGAAACAAAAGACTTCTCAGAAGGTAGTTGGAAGAAAAGGAGAGGAAGTGCAAGTAATGTTTGAAGCAACTGAACAAAGAAATATTGCTGATATTTTTGAGACCCTCCATGCTGTAAAGACAAGTAGGCTATGAATTTCCATCCACCAAAGGTAGATTTGCTGATTAAACTAGAGACTGTAAACTATATGTTAAACCAGCAGCATTTTTTTAACTGTGGAAGTGAATTCTGTACAAATGTTGTTTATCATACAGTAGTTACAACATGAATGACTGCTGAATCCTGTAAATTACGCAGAAAGTTTGCACATGATTCTGTGAAACCTGTGCCAAATTATGCTTTAGCTCAGATTGTAGACGCTTACAGTCACATAACCAGGCTGAGTCTGAGTCTGATAAAAAAAGAGATGAGTAGAAATGAAAAGTGAAGTGGCTCAAGAAGTTAATTGTGAGTCAGCAGAAAAAAAATGTTTGAGCATACTGTTTTATTTTGATACTTGTCTCTTGGTGAAATGACTGTGCTTCCATCACATATGGGTTTTATGCCGTTGGGGTTGGTTTGTACTAAAGCTAACAGATTTAAGCTTTCTCTTTTTGTTACATGAAGGTCAAATATAATTTCATTTGTGTGCGTGTGTAAATTTTATAATTTGACTCTTATCCCAGGTAAATATGAGCAAAGGCGGCTATGAAAATAAATCTGAATTGTTTATCCTTTTGATCTTTCATTCGAAAATGTTACTAAATTCTAACCTTTCATTGAAGTAAAACGATTGAAAGTGGAGGGAAACTCCAATTTTTGGCACCCCTAGAAATTCTTATGAGTAAAATATCTCTGCAGTATATTCCCATTCATACTTACATTTTTAGCAGGGTGATAGGAGCATGACATTGTCCATCTATGCCTTTCTTTTCCACAGGAGTATAAATCTGAGGAAACACAAAGGCCAAATTCCCTTAATCATTCATCACAATGAGTAAAACCAAAGAATATAGTTCTGATGTGCAGCGAAAGATTGTTGAGCTTCACAAAATATTAAGTGGCTGTAGGAAAATTGCTGAAGCATTGAAAATCAATCAAATTCCAATCAATTAAAGAACTAAATCTGTGATATAGACATGTGTTTATATCGTCCTAATGCATGGTGAGGAGGGCCAATACTCTCCAAGGATCACCGCTGGACAATTGCAGAGATTAGTTGAGTCTTGGGGTCAGAAAAAATATTAAACAGCACCTACACCACAAGTTGTTTGGGAGCGTTTCAAGATAAATCCTCCTCACTCATATTCAGTTGTCAGACACGACTGGAACTTCCCATTGGAACTTCCCACAAACCCACCAGTTGGGTTTGTTGCTAACAGGGATAAAAAGGGATTTTTTTAAATACCAAAATTAGCATTAGCAAGATGGCAACAATACGCGTGCCTACGGTTAAATATACTGATGGATCATTAATGTTGTTGGCCTGTTTTTTTTGCTGGAGGTCCTGGACATCTTGTTCATTCATGGTATCATGGATTCTAGCAAATACCAACAGATAAAAAAATCAAAACCTAACAAAGCCTCTGCTAGAAATCTTATAATAGGCTGTGGTTGGATCTTCCATCAGGACAACGACATAAAACAAACATCAAAATCAACGCAAAAATTGGCACCAGGCATTATAGGAGAAGACTGAGATGATAGATGATATCTTATGAAAAGGACGATGCAATAATTAGGTGCCAAAAATTGTGGCCAACATGAACAAGAGAGAATTTTTTTATTTCCTAATGAGATTTCCCCCTCACTTTCAATTGTTTTTCTTCAATGAAAGGAATTTTTTGAATGAAAGATCAAAAGCATAAACAATGCAGATTTATTTTCACAGCCGCCTTTGCTTTACCACAGGTGCCAATATTAGTGGAGGGAGGGCACTGTATATAAAAAAACAAACATTAAACAAATTTCCACTAAGGTGGACAATAAAGTCGAATGAATGAATGAATGAATGAATGAATGAATGAATGAATGAATGAATGAATGAATGAATGAATGAATGAAACAAATATTCAATTATTGAAAATATTAAATGAATACAATTTTAATTTATTGTATGAATTAGTGAGTTTGAATTGTGTGATATAAGGAATACAAATGGACACATACAGTTCTGCATAACCCTTTCACTGTTTATATATTATGTTATTAATATAAACGTTATATTCATTTACATAAATTATTATTATTTATTTATATTCATTTACATAAGTTATGACTGTTGTGGTAAAGTTTGTGTACTTGGTTACATACGTAGTTACAGCTAAATTTTAGAATATTAAAATGAATCACAAAAATAATATTAATTATTGCATTGATGCTATAATGATCCAAATTAACAGAAAAATCAACAAACTATTTTAATAGTGCTTGTGTAAATGTATTTATATTCAGAGCATCTTTGAGATGAAATGTGATTTAAAAAAGAAAAAGAAAAAGCAAAGGTACATTTCTTTTGTGGATCATTTCCAATCAAACTCCAATCAAATTTTGCCAATATTTTAGATAGTGTATAAATAAAAACTATGAAATTAGCATAGCAGGATAGCAACCATTTTAAAATGTTATCCACCACCATCATTTCCTCAACAAAAAGAATAGTTTGATATATGGGTACAATTTTAATTTTTTTAATGAAAGTTCAGGGGAAAACAAAATTCATTGGACTAGTGAGTTTGAAAAGTGTGATTTAAGGAAGTACTACAGTTGAAGAAACACATTTGGACACATCCAGTTCTGCATAACCCTTTTCACGGTTTCAATTTTGCAGATATGAAGTATGAGAAGAACTGTATGCCGAAAAGTAATGCTGTGTGTACATGTGAGGAGGGCTACAGATGCAGTGACAGCAATTGCGAGATGTGTGTGAAAGTCCAGACAACTACTACTTCTACTTCTACTAAAAAAGCACCACATACCCAGGGTGAGTGTTTGAACCCTGACGAGCTGTTGTCATTCTGTTCAAATAGTCGCTGTTGAATTACTGAAAGCTGGCAGAAAGATTGTCACAGGCCTTAAAGGAACACGCCACTATTTTTGACAAAAATTTGAGTCTTAGCGTTTTCGAATCCATTCAGCCGATCTCTGAATCTGGCGGTAGCACTTTTAGCATAGCTTAGCATAGATCATTGAATCTGATTAGACCGTTAGCATCTCGCTCAAAAATTACCAAAGAGTTTAAATATTTTTCCTATTTAAAACTTGACTCTTCTGTAGTTACATTGTGTACTAAGTGAAAATTAAAAGTTGCGATTTACTAGGCCGATGCTGTGTAATATCATGGCGCCGTTGCACCCATGGTACAGCAACAAAGTTCCTTGATTATTACGCAGGAATGAGAGTATAATTCCTAGCCATATCGGCCTAGAAAATCGCAACTTTTCATTTTTCGTCAGTCTTAGTACACGATGTAACTACAGAAGAGACATAATATCGAAACTCTTTGGTCATTTTTGAGCGAGATGCTAACGGTCTAATCAGATTCAATGATCTATGCTAAGCTATGCTAAAAGTGCTACCGCCAGACCCGCAGATCGGCTGAATTGATTCGAAAACGGTAAAACTCGACTGTTTAACTCAAGGGGAATAATTTTCAAAAATAGTGGTGTGTTCCTTTAAAGGGATAGATCACCCCACAATTAAAATATTGTCACCCTCAAGAGTTTATTTCTTCTGCTGGACTCAAAAGAAGATATTTTAAAGAATGTTGGCAGTTGATGGTAACCATTGACTTTAATAGTAGGAAAAAAAACATATGATAGAAGTCAACGGGGCCCTTCAACTGTCCGATTACCAACATTCTTCAAAATATCTTCTTTTGTGTTCAACAGAAGAAAGAAACTCATACAGGTTTAGAACATTAGTAAATGATGACAGAATGTTCATATTTGGCTGAACTATACCTTTACCTTTGGCTCAGCTTTACCTTTAGTTGAAGAAACGCAACTAAAGGATGGACACATACAGTCCTGCATAACCCCTTTCACTGTTTTGATTTTGCAGATATGAAGTATAAGAATAACTGCAAGCTGAATAGTGATGATATGTGTACATGCGATGAGGGCTACGTATGCAGTGACATCAAATGCAAGATGTGTGTCAAAGTCCAGACAGCTACTACTTCTACTAAAAAAGCACCACATACCCAGGGTGAGTGTTTGAACCCTGACGCGCTGTTGCCATTCTGTTATATTCATTATATATCCATTTACATCATTTATAACAGTTGTGGTATTTCCAGCTGACAGACTGTCACACACGCAGTTCTCTACTGACCTGTTTACTCTTTCTCTCTCCTTTTCTCCATTCATTTGCTCCCTTTCTATCAACCTCTTCCAGATAATATGTGGATCTCGGTGAGTCTGTGTTTTGCGTGTCTGTGTGTGTGCGTTCTGTTCACCTGTTTCCTTCTCATCAGCAGACATGCACGACCATGTGGATGGATCATGTCAGCATCAACCGGTCAGTGCCACTGTAGACAATGCTCTAATTCACAAACAAAACCATAGAACTGCTTTGACTGCTTGACACACTGACGTTCCAATGCATGAACAGTTTGGGAATCTAGTATGTTAAGGGTGTTTTCAGACCTGTAAATCGTTTGCTTTGTTTCTGAAACAGGGACTTCATTTGTTACAGTGTAGCATTTTCTTCTTGGTTCGGTTCACTTTCACAAGGCTACATTTCAAAGCATACCAAAATGTGTTTATGCAAGTCACACATGTGATAAAATCTGTCCTCTTATTGGTCAGAGTTTTCTCTGCATCCTCCATCGAGATGGATCGACAAGTTTATTGTGGCTTTATCTTTAGCTGTCATGACACACGCAAACAGTTATACGAATGTGTAATCATTTTGTAAATCATTTTTACATCATGCCTACAGGTGGAATATAGCAGAATATATAATATAATGAATATAATATAATATAATATGATTTACTGACTAACTGTTCAGGGTGTTGTTTATAATATATTTATTAGAAATAAAACAAAACATAGCATAATAATATAACATAACAGTATAATTAATATAATATCATATATCCTATCATATATTATATCATATCATTTCATATCAGATGTGATTGACTGACCAACTGTTCAGGGTGTTGTTTATAATATATTTATTAGAAATAAAGCATAACATAACAAGCATAATACTATAACATAACATTATAAACATAGTAAATATTAGATAATATAATTAATATAATATCATATCATTAATATTATATATCATGAATTTCATATCATATAATATTATTCATATAATATAATATAATTAATATAATATAATATAATATAATTAATATAATATAATATAATATAATATAATATAATATAATATAATATAATATAATATAATATAATATAATATAATATAATATAATTAATATATAAAGATTAAAAGAAATGGAAGTATATCATATCATGTATCATATCATATCATATCATATCATATCATATATCATATCATATCATATCATATCATACGACTGACCAACTGTTCAAGGTGTTGTTTATAATATATTTATTAGACATAAAGCATAACATAACAAGCATAATAATATAACATAACATTATAAACATAGTAAATATTAGATAATATAATTAATATAATATCATATCATTAATATTATATATCATGAATTTCATATCATTAATTTCATATAATATAATATTATTCATATAATATAATATAATTAATATAATATAATTAATATAATATAATATAATATAATATAATATAATATAATATAATATAATATAATATAATATAATATAATATAATATAATATAATATAATATAATATAATATAATATATAAAGAATAAAAGGAATGGAAAGTAATAATGATAACACATTTTTAACTGATCAAAACAATATTAAAGATTGTTTTTTGGAATCATGAGTAGAGAGAGAACATGTTTGAAGTATATCATATATCATATCATATCATATCATATCATATCATATCATACGACTGACCAACTGTTCAGGGTGTTGTTTATAATATATTTATTAGACATAAAGCATAACATAACAAGCATAATAATATAACATAACATTATAAACATAGTAAATATAAGATAATATAATTAATATCATATCATTAATATTATATATCATGAATTTCCTATAATTAATTTTATGTCATTTAATATTATTCATATAATATAATATAATATAATATAATATAATATAATATAATATAATATAATATAATATAATATAATTAATATAATATAATATAATATAATATAATATAATATAATATAATATAATATAATATAATAAATATAATATAATATAATATAATATAATATAATATAATATAATAAATATAATATAATATAATAAATATAATATAATATAATATAATATAATATAATATAATATAATATAATATAATATAATATAATATAATATAATATAATATAATATAATATATAAAGAATAAAAGGAATGGAAAGTAATAATGATAACACATTTTTAACTGATCAAAACAATATTAAAGATTGTTTTTTGGAATCATGAGTAGAGAGAGAACATGTTTGAAGTATATCATATATCATATCATATCATATCATATCATATCATACGACTGACCAACTGTTCAGGGTGTTGTTTATAATATATTTATTAGACATAAAGCATAACATAACAAGCATAATAATATAACATAACATTATAAACATAGTAAATATAAGATAATATAATTAATATCATATCATTAATATTATATATCATTAATTTCCTATAATACATTTTATATCATATATTATTCATATAATATAATAAATATAATATAATATGATATATTAATATAATAAAATATATAAAGATTAAAAGGAATGGAAAGTAATAATGATAACAATATTAAAGAAATGTTTTTTTAAATCATGAGTAGAGAGAACATGTTTGAAGTATATCATGTCATATCATACATCATATCATGTATCATATCATATCATATCATATCATTTCATATCATATCATATCATATCATATCATATCATATCATATCATATCATATCATATCATACGACTGACCAACTGTTCAAGGTGTTGTTTATAATATATTTATTACACATAAAGCATAACATAACAAGCATAATAATATAACATAACATTGTATAATAAATATAATATAATTAATATCATATCATATAATATAATATGTATTATTAAAATATATTTATTAGAAATATAGCAAAACATAGCATAACATAACAACATTATACAATATATAATAACATAACATAATAACTATAATATAATGTAAATGTAATGTAATATAATTAATATAATATAATATAATATAATATAATATAATATAATATAATATAATATAATAATATAATATAATATAATATAATATAATATAATATAATATAATATAATATAATATAATATAATATAATTAATATAATATAATATAATATAATATAATATAATATAATATAATATAATTAATATAATATAATATAATTAATATAATATAATATAATATAATACAGTACAATACAATACAATACAATACAATATAATATAATATAATATAATATAATATAATATAATATAATATAATATAATATAATATAATATAATTAATATAATAAATATAATAAATATAATATAATATATAATATAATTAATATAATATAATATAATATAATATAATATAATATAATATAATATAATTAATATAATATAATATAATATAATTAATATAATATAATATAATATAATATAATATAATATAATATAATATAATATAATATAATATAATATAATATAATATAATATAATATAATTAATATAATATAATATAATTAATATAATATAATTAATATAATATAATATATAATGTTAGCAGTTTTAACTGATCAAAACAATATTAAGTATTGTTTTTTGGAAACGTGAGTAGAGAAAGAACATGTTTGAAGTACAGAGATGGCAAATTTCCAAATGTAGTGAAATTATTTGTCACCTCTATAGTCACTTCATAGTAATATGTGATAAAATGAAAACTAATTTATGTGGTTTCTATATTTATACATTTTGAGTTTAATATTTCACTCAATATATTAAAAGATGGCATGAAATTGTACCGCATAGCAGGAATGATTCTTTAATAATGTGTTCTTTAATAATGTGTGTCGTACTGGGTCTTCAGGTCTCTGGTCCTCCAAAAAGAGCCACTCTGGATCCAGTCAGTGCACAGAGGAAGAGGAAGTACCAATGCCAGTGCAGGAGGTGTGTGGAAAGACAGAGAAACTGGAGGATGTCTGAGAAAGGAGGAGGAAGAAGGCCGCTGATGCGTCTACGGATTGAGTATTTACTCTAGTACGAGCCTGCTGCTGCCATTTACTCAAGAGAAGAGTGAGAGGAATCTGCACTCAGGTGGTTCATCCGATGGTTCTGTGAGATTGACTGTCCATGCTGAGGAATACTGAGACACAGAGAGAGATTTGACTTCCCACTGCACATAAAGACACACTCAACATCCAACATAGAGCTAATCTTTAGGCTTTCTTCACTGCACACTTTTTTCTTTGTATGTATAATTGTGTAGAATATGTGTATAATTGAGCACAACATGCCCATGGTTTTAATGTATATGAATGTATAAGAGAAAGGCTATATATTAGGTTGTAACTGCTTAACATTTTTTAATCGCTTTAAAATATAATGTCAAATAAAGTGGTCATAGAAGCTGCATGTGTAAAATACATAGCATGTCGCGTTATCATGTAATGTTATCTATCCAATTGCATAAAATAGAAAAAGGAATTATATTTGTAAGTCCATCTTGCAGTGAAATGAATTGAGTACTCAGGGAAACATAACGAAAAATAAACTTTTATTGATTTCTATTGCACTTTACAATCAATATCAGGCATAAAAATGGCCATTACAGAGACTATACAACACATCACATGATGACTGAGTTCTGGGCGAAGAAACAATGTTGACATTTCCAGACCACCATCAAAATGTCAGGGCTTTTTTGATGGAACATCCATCATGTCTGCCACATAAAAACCAAAGAAAAGAGGAAGAACACTGACAACATCAACCAGGGACTTAACATGATTGAACAATGATAAACCGCATGAGAGCAAAAACACAATTGTAACAGAATTAATCACGGTTATAAATAAATACAAATGTTTACTATTTAATAACGGTATATGTCAAGATTCGAAATGCCCCATAAGTTAATAAATAGATATTCATTCCCTTTAGATAAAAGTGATTCAAAACACTTTGAAAAGAGGCACTGAGATTCGGCTTTGTTCCTGAGAGTCATTCAACCATCATAAGACCTGCAGTGAACTGAAAGCCTGTGGTATTGACATTAGGATCCCACCGCTGTTCTGATGGATTAGAATCAGTGGTTCGTTACGCGTAAACCGTACTGTATGGGTGATATTTCAGAGCTGGCACGAACAGTCAAGCTCGTACGCAACCCTTTTGTCATCCATACAGTCAGTCAGGTCTTCCCCTAACGCAGCTTCTCTCGATGAAATCCCCTGCCAGGGTTAGAGTTTTAATACTGGGTACTCATGAAGCATCAGTTAAAACAAACCACACAGCAGTTGGAAGAAGAACGGACACATTTTTCCCATGATCCCTCACAGCACCTCTTCTTTAGATATGTGGCACTCTTTCCCTTGCTCCTGAGATGGGAAGAAGATAAAGTCGTTCTCTCTGCTCCGTTCCTCCTCGGACAGATGGACGGTAGGAGACTGAGGGTAGGACGCGTTGCTGGTATTTAGTGCTTCTTCTCGGAGTTTGTGTGCTTTTTTCTCTCCTCCATCCCATCCAAACTGATTGAGCAAACTAACAAAAACTGTCTGGGGACCGTAGATGTGGAGAGGGCCTGCGAGAAAGAGAGGATTTGTGTTAATTTTTATACTATTTGTGCATGTTTGCTTGTTTTGTTTTTTTCTCAGTAAAATATTTGTGGGTCAGTGACAAATAAGTGTCCTAGAAAATGACAAATCTTTTGGATAAATGTAGTTTAAAACTGCCAAGTATTTTTGTATTCATAAATAAAAAATGTAATGACTGTAAAACTGTAATGTGGTCAAACCAACAAGTCAAAAGTATGTTATACATTGAACACATGGGAGTGCACACACACACACACACATTGTATTTTCATGTTTTATGGGGACATTCCATAGACATAATGATTTTTATACTGTACAAACTGTATATTCTATCCCCTAACCTTAAACCTACCCATCACAGAAAACGAAGGGTTTACCAGGACCACACACTAATATAATTAATATAATATATAATATAATATCATTTAATATAATATATAATATAATATAATTAATAATATAATATAATGTACTGACCAACTGTTCAGATTTTTTATAATATAATATTAAACAAAACATTAAGAGCAATGGATGATGTTTTTTTTTGGAAACATTTCAGTAGAGAAAAGAAATGTTTGTACAGTACAGAACTCTTGGGAAGATGGGAAATTTCAAATGTAGTAAAATTATTAATAAATTACCTCTATAGTCACTTCATTGTAATAATAATAATAATATATATATATATATATATATATATATATATATATATATATATATATATATATATATATATATATATATATATATATATATATATATATATATATATATATATATAGTCAAACATTAATAAGAAGTGAAGCAGTTTTGTTAATAAATAATAATAAAACAGTACGCCAAACTACTTGAGAAGGCTATCTTTTCAAGAATTTCATAAACTTTTATTATGGTATGATACACTTTATTTTTATTCACACCCCTTACTTCATGCTATAAAGCTGTGTGATTTTAGGTCATATTCTTTTAACAAATGAAAAGATCTGGGGGGAAATGAGCATCATGTGTTTGACCCTTTTCATGAAAATCACAGAAAGCATTCCTTTATAGTACCTAAATTGCCAGTTGAAGGCACGGTCTGCTCTGAGCTGAATGGCTGGTGAAAAGAGCTGTCTGTGCTGCGATTGGTGGGTGTGCTGGCATGTGACAGCGTCTCCTGTTGGTGGGGCTGCTCATCAGGTTGGCTGGGAGGTATGTTCTCACTGTCCACCTTAAGAAATTGAAGGCGTGTAAGTCATATAATTCATGACCTGTATGTTAAAATACTGCACAAATGTGCACTGACTCATTACTTACCTCTATATTACCCAAAGAGCACTGCCTGACGACTAATGAAGAGAAGAAACAATGAGAGGTAAGATTAACCCCAAAATAAAACCTCTGAGAAGAAACGTGTTTTGTTCATGTGTTACTCACAATGCTTAAAACATTCCTTTTCTTTCTTTCTGCAGAACCGGAAGAAGAGTGTGAGGATGATGACAGATAACATGACAGTAATGAGCCCAAATAAAATCCACAAAAAATTATTGCCATCTGTAAAATAAGCACAAGGAAGTAAATTAGCATAGCTATTTATGTTGAGCTGAATAGGTGAGATGATGGGAAAGCGCTTTTCAAGAAACAGTGCTCTTAACAGTCATTAGATAACAGCAACGGTACTCTAAAATCAAAATCTAGATGTCCATGATTAAATATCCAATGAGTTTTTGATTAAAAATAAGATATTTTGTCATGTTTTATTCTGACACATCAGTAATACCTGACTTGTGATTATTTTAAACTTTGAAAAAGGTTGCTAACAAGTGGCTAAGTGAAACTAACTATAGAGGTTGTCGGAGACATTAAACATCATGCATTTTCAAAAAAATATATATTATAAACTGTAAAAATACTCCCTTGCTCCCTCTAGTGGCATACCCCTATAACTTATTAACATGTATGGTTTGGCTAAAACAAAACTGGAAAAATGTTTTGATTGGCTAATATCAGATTATAGGAATATAAATAGCTGAGGGACCTAGTGATCAGAATACACTGTATGGCCTTGTTTACACCTTTTAAGATGTATTTTGGGTCAGGGTTAAACAGCGGCTAAAACACTTTGAGCTTGTCCACTTTCCATCACTTCCAGAGGAAGTCGAAAACGCATTACAACGTATTGCTTTCGTAGTGAAAACACTCATGTGGATGTGTTCAAACAGCCACAAGAGACCACCTACACTCCGCCTACTGACTTAAAGGTGGGGAAAGTGTTAGTTCAAAAATGCTTTATAAAAGTGTCTTGGGCCGAGGACCAAAACAAACTTGTAGCCAATCAGCAGTAAGGGGCGTGACTACGAATGATGGTGCGAAGAGAGCGCTCAGTGCACGTCAGTATTCAAAAGATACGACACAGGACGAGCGACAACAGAACGAGAGATGGCAGAAAAAAAAACATGTGAAACAAAAGAAGGCTTACAATCAGGCAAGAAGTATCATTTCTATGCTTTCCAGCGCTGGAGAGAACTCAAGTAGAGCTAAAGCGCTGAGGTTGCTTTATTTCTTCTCGATAGGCGAGCAACATTGGTTTTGTTTTGTTTCACAGATCTAATATATGCTAGCTTTTGCTTGAGTATGCTCGTGTGTCAAGTCAGCGATGATAAAGACCCATTCATTTCCACACTGTATAAGCCTGGAGAGTCTAAACCTCCTCACTGTCTGTTTCAAGCGTCAGCTCCCAAAGTGTGTCCGAAAAGTAAGACAATAAACTCCTAATATATGTTTGTTTCCTTTGGTTCCTCTTTTCGTGATCGATATAACCCTCTATTCTTGTCATATTTGTAGTATGTTCGTCAGTTGGACTGTCATGCTCGTCCTATCGAGTTGTTCATGAGAACTGTGTTTGTGTTTTTGGGATGTAAGGGATGACTTTTTCCCTGAACATTCGACCTGGATTACCATAGTAACACACAATAGTAGTATTTTTAAATTATGCAGGGTTTCTCATCACGTCACTTTACCACGTGACATCAGCAAGCAGGCTCCTGATTGGTTAACACGGCGCGAATTGGCGGCAAAGTTCAAATTTTTCAACTCGGGCGTCAGACGCGAATTCGCTTCAAACGCGTGAATGCACAAAAAGCACCAATCGCGTGTAACGCGCAAGACGCTCAATTCGCGTCATTCGCGTGAACTGGTCGCGCGAATGAGGCGGAATCGTGTCCATCGCGCCGCAGGACCTCCAGACGCGTGTCAACCTTTTTTTTTCATTGACTTAACATTGAAATCACTCGCTCTTGACGCTCTATTCGCGTTTGGTGTGAACGCAGCATTATGGTAATGAGCGTTTGTTTCCGAGATACGCGCTGTACGCGGTAGACCAATCACAACAGACTGGGCCATCTGGCCAATCAGAGCAGAGTAGACTCATGGAAAGGAGGGATTTAGAGAGACTGATTCATCCATTGAATCGTTTGAGAATCATTGAACACTGTGATGATGTGCAATGTATATTATGAGAAATTGAAACGTGAAACATTTGATGCATGTAAACCTGTTGTTGGAGACCTCCAAAACAAAATGAGGAAACTTTAAAATAGCATAATAGAGGCACTTTAATGGTTCTCTGAGGTCGATAATAATAGTATAGTAGTAATTATTATTAGTAGTAGTATTAGTAGTGTTTTAACTAATTATAAAAATAAAGACAAATATATAACTGTTGTGAATTACATTTGTACTATGATATAGAAAATTAATATTTGGTAATTATAATAATGAAAAACTCTGAAACATGCAATGCATCAGACTATACAATTATTTAATTAAAATTATCGAACTAAGCTATATCACCATTATCGTGCTGCCCCATTGATTTATTTTCATTTTACATTCAATATATTGAATTCGTTTTTCATCAACTCACGAACCCCCTGCAGCTCCCTCACAAATCATCCGTTTGGGAAACCCTGATGTAGAAGAAAACAGCCATGCTTACCCAGAAGGCTCTGTGCACTTATGGAGGAAGGGGTGGATGAAGTGGTGGATGAAGTTGTGGATAAAGGAACATCAGTAGAGGTGTAGAACGGGCTAGGGGTGGTGATGGGAACACATTCCCGACACTGGCCTGTGTATTTGTCTATTGTGGTACATCCATAACCCTCCTTACAGCGACAGACTACATCTGATGTGAGCGTACACTCCTCCTTCACCTCCATATAGAAATCTAACACACACACACACACACACACACACACACACACACACACACACACACACACACACACACACACACACACACACACACACACACACACACACACACACACACACACACACACACACACACACACACACACACACACACAGAGACAAACGTGTTTTCAAAAAGAAGCACTTTTTGCCATACTTCCTGTTTCTATTCTCACTTCACCTTGTTTATACTATCATGGGAAAATTGAATGAGCTTCATACCAGCCTTGCAGTTCTGGAAGCAGCGGTGGCAACTGGATTCTCTGTTCTCCTCACTAGTGAAGAAACCAGAGGGGCATGGACGACACTCACAGTTTGACAGGAAAGAT
Organism: Gobio gobio; assembly: GCF_949357685.1. Lineage (NCBI taxonomy): Eukaryota > Metazoa > Chordata > Actinopteri > Cypriniformes > Gobionidae > Gobio > Gobio gobio. The sequence continues at coordinate 19,110,591 of NC_137108.1, read as the reverse complement.
CCTGAGAGATGATGGATGGCCAGGAAGACAGAGACGAACAAAAGGAAAGACAAATAAAAAAAGTAGAAGAATTAGGTCAAATTCATTAAAACTAACAAGAAATATGTTTTTCATTTTTAAATAAACATTTGATTTAAAGTAATGAGGCTGATTAGGTAGCCTAATTATTCAAACCTAAAAAAGGGTCGCAAAGTAAATTCAAATGTAGTATCTACTCAGACAGTACGCGATTTCGGACGCAGCGATTGTCTTGTAGCGTAAATAGTTTTAGTTTTACAATTTACAGCACTGATTCTTGTAGTTCTTTACCTATAGAGGCTAATGAATCGGAAGTCTTACACATTCACAGGAAATAGCTTACTTTCACATCGAAAAATACGGTGGAAGGAGTGTAACGGATTTATTGACTTTTTTAATATTTAATCACACCAAATGATTCTGTTGAAACAACAGCCATATGAAATGTACAGGTGACATGGTGATAGAAAAAGATATGGGATGGGAGGAGAAAATTATATTTCAATGCTTTTGCATTCACACGCAAAACTTTTTTTTTTTCTTTTTTTTGCAAAAATAATGCATTTATTCCCCTAAGAAACTTTCCATTCGCTTCCAAACATTTGCGTTCTCTTGCAAAACTATCGTGCTCCCCAGAGAAACTAACTTGCAAAAGCACTGAAATATTGTTTTTCCTCGCGTCTCATAATTTTCCATCACAAAGTTTTGCAAGAGAAAATGGGGGGTGGAGTTTTGCATAAGAAAACACAAAGGCATTGAAAGGTATTTCAGAGTGGAAATAGCCCACCTTGTTGGCAACCTTACCCACCAATGTCTGACCCAGAAAAATATGTGTGGAGAGTAAAGTGGGAGGTGTAACTTTTGATGTGACCCAAGATCTGCCATTTTGAAAACTCATTCTACTCCCTTTTCCCATCGCACATCAGTTTGCAGAGGTGTCTATTTTAAATTATAATGAAGAACATATTTGAAAAGTGGAAATAAAGTACCTAACAGGAATTTAATAGGGGTGTTTAATAAAGTGTTTAATACGCATAATTTGGGGTAAATGTAGGGGAGACAATTAGGCTAATTTCCTAATTATGAATGTAATAAATATAGCCCACCCAATAAATATTTGGTCACTTTCCAAAAAGATGTATGAAATAATTTAATAAGCGATTATAATTATAATAAACGCCTTATCACGCAATAACTTTATTTATTTAGTTGATTAGAATGCAGTCCGTAAGTGTTGCCTCTTTGTCGCCATCTCTGTTTGAAACCTGCAATTGCAGTTATCGTCTTTACGTGCGTTGTGCATCAGCACGGCTCCTCAGCGCGGATGAATCTAATGTTTTGAGGAGTGTGTGTGGCTGTCCGTCACTGCACCGGTGTGGATCATAGACCGTAAAAAAATATGGACGACGCGACAGCATTGGCTTCCGCTGACGAAAGTTGAAGCTTTCGGAGGCCCGCACACGGTGCTGACATCTTGCGTAGATTTGGGACCGAGTCTGCGCAGTAGCGATCTCGGGACCGGAGTTGCGCGGTAGAGAACAGGAAGTAGAGGCGCGATATCAAAAGCCCGCCCACACTCTCACAGATGCAGAACAATTCATTATGTTGGTGTGAAATAAACAGTTATGGAAATGTAGAAATTAAAGCTAAAGCTCCACTCTCCTCCCAAAAATCCCGAAAAAAGTCTGTTAGTTCACTCAGAGAAGCCGTCAATCTCAGCTGTCAATCATGACATCACACCCCCCCTTTTTATAGCATAAAATAACTTGAACATGACACTATACAATAACACAATAACACTTGAAATGAAATCATCGGGATAAAAACTAAATGACAGAAACCAACTTTAGGAAACAATTATTTGAAGTGTAATTTGTCTGGCGACTGGCTTCCAATGTAATACATGGAGGGGCGGGGTTTATGAGCTCTACTGGGACCAACCACCGGGGGGCGAACGAGGCGCGGAGGTTTAAGTTTCTGAGAGGAGTGCTGCAGGCTTGGTGTGGATATGTCTTGAAAGTAAGACCAAAATAAGAATGTTCACCGGAAAATGTCGTCTGAACAAGTAAGTAACATGTCCGCCACTTTTGTTCTGACCAACTGAGAAAAAAAAGCATTACAATAAATCGCGCTACCAACATGATTAAATCTAACGATCGATAACATCAAACCGTGCTAACTATTATTATTGTTACACTTTGTTCTCAAATAGTTAATGTTAACAATATCAGCATTGCGTGACTACATTTATTTAGTGTGTAGTAGCGTTACCTGTAGATTTAAATTTCTGTACAGTCTACTCTTTTGCTTTTGACTACGGGTGAATCTCCAGTTGTCACTGATGATTGTCGTTTGGATCTTTCTGGATTACAATCCGTAATCAAAATGATAAATTGAATTATTCAACTGCTGTGAGAAAAGGCTATAAATGATCCACCACATGGCACCTGCAGCATTCTCACATGCGATACTTTTACTAGCCGGACTCCTTATTTATAGACGTTAGGTAATGATGCAAAGACGAACGGTGCCATGCTCGAATTTCCCATGGAAATCCACCAGTACCACTCAAATTATAACACATTATTACAAGCTTTTCACCGTTATGAATCGGGCTAAGGTAAGGAGATCGTTTTAAACACTGGCTAGTTATGTACTTGCTCAAACATTTTGATAAAAAATGAAAAGTTTGATTGGTCAGTTTCTGTTAGTCCCGTCTAGGATGTAATGATAAGATTTGCGTGTTTGTGGAATGTGGAGTTGAATTTGAAAACTGCGAAGCAAATACTGCAAATACTCGTAAAATCAGTCGACACTTTAAAAGCCTAATTTGGATATATACTTGGATATGTACTGCTGCAAGAAACCAAGCCATGCAATTCCCTAACACACAATAACAGAGACAATTGATTATGAGATCATCCGAGTGTTTAACCAGAAGCTCTGTCATCTCAGATTAATATTGCATAAGGGCATGCAAAGGTAAGTAGGCCTACAAACATTTATAGTGTAGGCTATCATTATAGTTAAGATTCTAAACATTAATTCATATTGTCGCTGTCATACCTTGTATCTCCAAATGTTCTCATTTTTATAAAAAAAAATTCATAAATCATTACTATTGGTCACCCTTTACGTGTCTCTGGGTTTTGAAATATCTAACCAATGAAAAGTATTCAAAAGAGCTTGTGGCTAAATCTCGTAACTCCATTGGTTCTTCAAACTGTCAGTCAAACCTCAGAACTCCACACGCCTCTATCGTGAATGACGTGCCGCACGCTTGGAGAGAGATCTCTGCTTATATAATATTAGGGTAAATAAATGAACAGCATTTTCTTTACTCAAGAAACACTATATATAAAAACTAATGTTTATGTTTGAGGAGCGGAGAAGAGTGTCTTAGTTTGTCATCGAGTCGTAGCCAATACTGTCTTAAAGGGTTAGTTCACCCAAAAATGAAAATTCTGTCATTAATTACTCACCCTCACGTCGTTCGACACCCGTAAGACCTCCGTTCATATTCAGAACACAAATGAAGATATTTTTGTTGAAAGCTGATGGCTGAGAAAGGCTTCAGATAGGCCTCCATTGGCATTCAGTACACTTATACTCCCAAGACGGATAAAAGGCACTCAAAACATCGTTACAAAGTCCATCTCACCACAGTGACTCTACAATAATCTTACGATGCGACGACAATAGTTTTTGTGCGCAAAAAAAATCAAAATAACACCTTTTTCCAACTTGTTACTGCCTTCCGTGTGTGCCTCCACGACGCATGCGCGAGAATATGACGCAGATCCGGCGTTCGGACAGATGACCCAGAAGTGATTTGTTTACAATCAGAGGAAGACGCGCGTATCTCAGCTGTTGGATTCTACATTGATCGTGCTTTAGGTCTCGGCGTAGTGCTCAAAATGGGGTTAGAGTGGCATTTCATGGATTCCCGAACCCCGGCGCTACGTCATATTCTCGCGCATGCGTCGTGGAGGCACACGCGGAAGGCAATAACAAGCTGGATAAAGGTGTTATTTTGATTTTTTTTTGCGCACAAAAACTATTGTCGTCGCATCGTAAGATTATTGTAGAACCACTGTAGTGAGATGGACTTTGTAACGACTTCTTTAGTACCTTTTAAGGGTCTTGAGAGTGTAAAGTACATTGTGCCAATGGAGGCCTTTCAGAGCCATCAGCTTTCAACAAAAATATCTTCATTTGTGTTCCGAATATGAACGGAGGTCTTACGGGTGTCCAACGACATGAGGGTGAGTAATTAATGACAGAATTTTCATTTTTGGGCGAACTAACCCTTTAAATTAGGGTGAACAAATGTTCTGTTTTCCCAGGACATGTCCTGTTTTCAAGTCCTGTCCTGGCCCTAATATAACAATTTTCTATCCATTCAGAGGGGGCATACTTTAAATGTATTGCAATTAATAAGGAATCTTCGAGTAAACTTCGAGTATCATTTGAGTATCTCATTGCCGGGCAGAGTGTCCTGAATTTCGTTAATCAAAATCAGGTAACCCTATCTTAAACAGCCTGTTTGTAACACTTCATCTTTAATAACATGAGATTTTGGCCAAACTGAAAGCCCGCATAGCTAATAAGCTGATAAAAACGTAATGCACTTACTGCCTAAGTCTTCATCATTTCCGGCCTCGCCCCTGCACTAAATATCATATTATTATTGCATATAGTTTACTACAATACACTGGGGGGCAAGTATCTGACACTATTTGCACAAGGTACAATTAGCATCTAACAACTATTTACATTTAGCGCAAAGAAAATGCTGCTTTATTGCACATTCTCACTGCAAAATAGCCTCTGCCATATCCTTTTTCTTCTTTTTTTTTACCATCATCATGTCCATTTAGGTGCTCATTAAAAAGGTAACTTACAAATTGGATGCACACATAACTGACAAACATGAATGCACAGAATAGATGAGAGTAAAATGGCTATCCTAACATATTTAAAGGCGTAATAACTAAATGTGTATTTGACTGTGCAGAGACTTGAGCTCAAAGGGCACATACTGAATTTCTTTAAGGCGGATGTGGGTGCTTGCACACAGACACACTCACGTACGTGCACACACACACACTTATATGCACAGACACAGATACTTGCTGACTGAGGTCTCTTAAGGGGAGAGATGAGAAATAGCATCAAAAACAGGACGTTACACAGAAGCTCAAACAGGCAGCGGCATTCTAATGAAGGAAGTGGTTGACGCTTCTGTGTCAGAACGTACCGTTTCCCATCACGAGAGAGAAAGAAAGAGAAGGAAAGGAAGAAGATACAACGATTGAGAAAAACTTAATAAATAACAACTGATTTCTTGAGCAATTTCTTGCTCAGACCACAGTCGTAATACTGGGAAGTGTGGTGACTGAAAACTCCGCTCACGCACACCACACAATCAGGGATCGAATTCAGAGAAAGTGATGGCCGACATAAAAGGCTCTGGGAAATATTAACGCCCCAACATGCATTCTCACCTGCTTGACACAAAGGCAAAGTAGGGCAATTTTTTGAGAGGGCTCTGGGACTTCTCACTTTACCGTCCTGTTCAAATCAAACGACAGCACAAAAGAAAATTAGAAACGGATGCGTCCAATACAGTCACACAGTATCTTTAAAGTGCACATTAGAGTTGGGTTCTGTACATCAGATCACACATTGTGAACACGGATCTCTTCACAACGCGTTAACATAATATATCATTTGCATTATAACGTATAGCATAATAATTTACCATCGGAAGGCCATATATCAGGTGACCTGTCAGCATCACCATGGCTGCAGATAAGACTGTCACAAGCATCTGTAAATAATACAATTATATCAGACAAGTGTGCCATGTCGGCTACACAACATATCACACACTCACTGGAGAAAACATACCAAAAAAAAGTTTGCCAAAAAAAAGTCATTTGTGGATCTGATGCAAACAGCAAATAAGTACACGACTGGCTTCTTGTTTAGTTAACTTTTACCTGTTTTACTAAATCGTTTAATATTTCAGTCAGCATCTTATAACAAAAATATAGCAAGTGAGAAACACAAAACAACATAACAATAGCTGCAATGTAAGTAAAATCAGTCAGTACCTCACAATTAGTAGAATCCAAAAGGTCCTCAAATGCTTTCAAACTCAATTTCTGTGTCTTCTGCCAATTGTTCTGCTCATATCGTTTCCTCACCTGCTGTTGCTGTGTCTTCCTGTCACTCTCCACCCTCTCTTTCTCACACTGCCCTTCACCTGCTTACTGTTTTGGAGAGAGAGAGAGAGAGAGAGAGAGAGAGAGAGAGAGAGAGAGAGAGAGATAGCTTCACGTCCTGTCACGGTTTCATTGATGTTTCATTATTACTGGTTTGATTAAGGCTAGGACACATTCAGAATGGGAGTGCATTTCTAATTGGAGTAGTTTTGGAATGCATCATAAAAATATACACAAATGAACACATGCATCCGTTTGCACGGAGCTGCACACAAAATGAAAATAACTTATTTTCTATATTTTATGTAGAACGAACACCCTTTTAATGGTACATACACAGACTTAAAGGGATAGTTCACCCACAAATGAAAATTCAATTCAATCATTTACTCACCCTCAAATTGTTCCAAACCTGCACTATAAAAAATGCTGGGTTAAAAATAACCCAAGTTGAAAATGGACTAACCCAGCAATTGGGTTGTTTTAACCCAGCGATTGGGTTGTTTTAAGCAAACATTTAACCCAACCGCTGGGTTAAAACAACCCAATTGCTGGGTCAGTTCATTTTCAACTTGGGTTATTTTTAACCAAGCATTTTTTAGAGTGTGTATGAGTTTCTTTGTTCTGCTGAACACAAAAGAAGATATTTTGAAGGACGTTTGTAACCAAGCAGATAGAGCAACCATTGACTATACCATAGTATTTTCCCCCTCCTATGGTAATCAATGGTTGCTCTATCTGCTTGGTTACAAACGTTCTTCAAAATATCTTCTTTTGTGTTCAGCAGAAACTCATACAGGTTTGGAACAACTTGAGGGTGAGTAAATGATGACAGAATTTTCATTTTTGGGTGAACTATCCCTTTAAAGCCACCTTCACGAAGCAGTTTAAAGACAAAAGGTCATACAGTACTATTTTAACTCACGCAAACGTCTGTGGCTTTCATCTTAAATACACCGCTTGGCCTTTTTTCCCCCTCCAATATTACCTTATTAAGCAACTGAGAGCATAACAGACTAACAGATAAACACACTTAAGAGGAAAAAATGACCTATAGTTTGAAAAAAACGCAGACACTATGACACAAAAACTCCACTCATTGCAGTGTGTGTTCAGCAGTAACCTTTATTCTGAAATCTTTTTAAAGCTCCAGTCTTTCTGTACACTTGCAGTAAAGCGAGCAATTCCTGTTCTGCTTTGGGTTACACATACATATTTATATATACATATAGTCCTGTTGCTCTTTAAATCAGAATACACATGTGACACTGCTTTAGTTCCTCCCCTTAGACACTCAGGTGGGTCCTGGGAGCAAAACACTCACTGGACAGCATCTGATAGCCACAACCACAGCGGCACATGTGTATATTTAAAGAGAACCCGTAAAAGATAAACATTACGATTCCACAGTAGGAACAAGTTGAGACTCATTCCTGTGAGATGTTACAGAATGACACGGAGATGCTATGAATGACTGAGATCATTCAGACGTTCTTCCAGACTCTTAATCTTAAATGTTGTAATTCTCTTGTCAAGGTTCAGGACTTGCTTGCATAGCCAGCGTTTGAGCATTGCACGACTCTCGCTTCGCCTCTTCTAGGTTACAGTATCGTTGCATTCATACATTTATTGCAGATAAGCATTCTTTCTAAGCACGTTTCTCTTTTTTATTCAAAATCTGTTATTCGTTTTGTGAAGATACTGTGTGGAATTTACTCATTGTTTGTAGCCACTGCAAATCTGAAGAATCTTTGAGAAAAATTCAGTCAGCTCCAATGAGTCAGCTTTCCTGACTGTATACTATTGTCATATTCATACAAGACCAGATTTGCGGTTATTGAATTGTTAACGGAATTCTCGTAAAATACTTTTGCTTTAAGGTCATATAGCAACAAACAAGAAGTAAATTGCTGTAGAAAAGAAACAACCACTTACTCGTTGCAGAAACCTGGAGTGCTCACTCCGTACAGTACATACACATGCATACATAGTCTTACACACATAGTTCAGCTCAGTGCTGCGAAACAAACACAAATAAACTCAATTAAAAGATTTTCTGTGGACGAACAATCGCTCAGTTGTATGCAGAAACGTCACAAACACAGACAAAACCTTTTCCTCAAAATCAAACTTGTTTAAATCACAAAATAATGTGAAATAACTGAAATATTCCGTCAAATCAAACAAATCTGAATGAAACTTCACAGAGGTCAGAGGGAAAAACCTAAGGCAGACACACAGTGTTGTTCATCAGTCAGTATGCAAAAAAATAGAACGAGATAAAAAAAGAAAAACAACCTGAGGATGGTTCATAACATATTGTTCAACTGAATAAATGCTGTTCTGGCTCATCATAGAAAGTGATATGTACTGTGATATGTTTATTAAAGCTTTCACTCTTTGTTTTTCTACAGCGGAAATTTACATGCTGGATGTACAGCACCACGTTTTTTCAAAAGCATGAGGTTCTCATTTTCGCTGTTTGATGCATCTTTCCTGAATGTTTTATTTCACATTTGGCACTCGAAATGTCTCTGTAAGAGGTTTAGTCTCTATTCTTGAATACAAGCTGTGGTTTACACTCAGACTACAGATATTAATGACCAACAAAGCCAAAATAATGTGGGTTTGTCAGTTTCTTTCTACTGTATTAGTCCCTGTGGGTGTTTGATTAGAACTAGAAAGTGCTCCTCCAAAAGGAGAGCCGATTATTACAAATCACGTGAGGTTCTTGAGAACGTTAGCCTATAAACAGATTACACATTCATTTGCATGATATATTGCTCAAGATATATTCTCCAGTAGATCTAACCTAGGGGTGTCCAAACTTGGTCCTGAAGGGACTGTCCTGTAAAGTTCAGCTCCAACTTACCTAAACACACCGGTCTACAAGTTTCTAGTATTCCTAGTAAGACCTTGATTAGCTGGTTCAGGTGTGTTTAATCGAGTTTGGAGGTGAACTCTGTGGGACAGTGGCCCTCCAGAAGCAGGATTGGACACCCCTAATCAACAAATCTTAAAGGTGCTGTATGTAATTTTTGGACTGTACTAAAGCCTAAAATACCAAATTTTGTTTGCAGATATTTAGGAAACATGCTAGTATACTTGTTTCTCTGATAAAAAAAATGCTACAGCCAGTTATTCTACTTTGAAATGTGCGTTCTGTGTCGGAATGTCCATTTTTGTTTTGGTCTGTGTGATTCTGCCCACTGCCAATTTACCCAATAGTATTTCGGCACCCTGGGTTGCCAGTCGGCGGAAAACACAGCTTATTGCAGCCATGGACGCAAGCAAACGAACTGGGTCAGAGATCGCAGATTCTACCCGACCTAAAAAGCCTCAGCGTCCATCTAAAAATCTCTATGAATGGGAGTATTAAAACACGGATAAATGAATTCATCGACTTATAAGTGTGTAAGTATCCTCGCCTTTCATTGTCAAGTGCGCTCGCTCCTATTTCATGTCTTCAATCTGGCAACCCACGTGAGCATGGAGTCTGAGGAGGAGGGGGCGGGGGAAAGAACCCTCACCAAGATTTTGAATTTGGACTGCAGTACCCATTTCGACCACTGGCTGTCAATATTACATACTGCACCTTTAATTTGCAGGACTTCCAAAATCCGGCAAATATTCCCTGTTTCCACCTCAGAGTACAACATTGAAACAGATAGTTAAAAATCAGAAACAAAGTAGCAATTATGAGAAACAAGGAAGCAGTTGTGAGCTATAAAGTCACACTTACCAGAAACAATGTTATGAAATATAAAGTCGCAATTACTAGAAACAAAGCAGCAATTGTGAGATATTAAGTTGCAATTATGAAAAAAAGTGGCAATTGTGAGAAACAAAAAATCACAATTGTGAGACATAAACAAAATCGCAATTTTGAAATATAAAATCACAATTATGAGAAACAATGTCGACATTACTAGAAACAAAGTCATAATTTTGAGGTATAACGTTAAAATCAATGTTGGGTAAATTACTCTAAAAAAGTAATAAATTAGTAGCCACTACTTCACAAGTGTAATTAGATTACTGTACTAATCACTCCCTTTAAAAAGCATTACATTACTTCTTATTAATTCTTTTCTAAATCCCATATTAACCTCGACCAGTTGAACAATACAAGGATAGGCATGAAACTGGTCTTTTAATTCTTTCAAATAAACAATATAAAAATGCATAAATTATTCTTGAACAGACCAAAGTATTTAGATGAAGATGGTTCAATTAAAAACACACATTTTTATATACATTAGACGTTAAAGTTTAATGTTAATTCCACTATTGTTTTATACAGAATTGTTCTATAGTCTATATTTCATGCAATTACATCAGAAGTAACTGTAATCCCTTACTTTACTTTTCGATTGAGTAATTCAATTACAGTAATTTCACCCAACACTGGTTCCTATTTTGAAAAACAATGTCTCAATTGTGAGATATGAAGTCGTAATTCTAAAAGAAAGTGGCAATTGTGTGAAATTGTGAGATATAAAGTTGCAACTTTGAGATATCCGGAAAAGTCGTAACTATAATTTTTCTTTTTTTGTTTGTTTTTTACTCTGAAGCAGAAATGTGTTTCCATAAGATCTCTATGTTAGAAATGGATAGAAAATAACATTTAGTTTGTAAAACATTTGATGGGATCATAAATCATTCATCAATGAGTTTAACCCAGGGGTGTCCAATCCAGCTCCAACCCCAATGAAACACACCTAAACCAGCTAATCAAGGTCTTACTAGGCATACTAGAAACTTCCAGGTAAGTGTGTTGAGACAAGTTGGAGCAGGACAATGGACTGAGTTTGGACACCCTTGATATAAACCATCAGGATCTCTCTAAAGGATCACTGGTAGACTCTAACAAGATCAGATGCTCTGACTATCATGAACTTTCATCATTAGCATGAAAATAACTCTCTCTAAAGGACTTCTCCCATATCACCTTATTCTACAGATTACTCTCCCACCCATTTCTAAGTCTGCAGTTCTTAACAGAACAGGTCTGGACTACAAGACAATGAAAACAACAGGTCAGACAAATGGATAGATCTTTGCATCAACCTCATCCATCAGAGGCACCAGCAAGGTCTCGAGGACACGAAACACAAAAACGCCAAGGGTGAACTACACTGGAAGGATTTTACTATCCAAAATAGAAATACTAGATACTTTTATGGACCGAGCAGGTCCCATAACTATAGCAGCGATACATATACAGCATTTTCATGAAAGTCTATTTTCGGAAATGTATCTCCACCGGCAGAGAAATCATCAATATCATTTATCTTAAAGACGAAAAATGAGGGGAAAAGTGAAAAGGAAATAACACAGCGGTTGACATGCGTAACGCTCTGACATCTACTCAGAGCCATAACATCCTCAAATCTCACTCGTCTGACCTCACCCATCACTCATGTTTTCCACCCGCAAGGGAGGAAGTAAAAGAGTTCATTACTCTAAGAGCGCATACAGCCGAGACTCCAAAGCAGCCTGGCATCAGCACAATACCGTTAGCATGAAATGTCATATATTTCATGTGAATTCAGGCACGGAGATGGGGGACGTGCAGGCTACAGTTACCTCCACCCTTCACTAGCATAAACAGCCCAGTATTTACAACAGCTCAGACAGGAAGCACAACACACCCACTGACCCACGGCTTACAGCGGCACGTAACGGTACAAGCGGCAACAATAAGTGAGCAAATGTCCCCTTAGAGTCTCTAGGAAATGGAAACTTTGTGAAAACAATGTCATTGATTTTCTGCCAGATGTACGAAATCAAAAGTGATTGTATTCACTGCTGAAAATATGATGACTCAGACATTTGGCTATGAGATCGGAAAACATGATTGATACTCGCCGGTGGACGGGCTCGCTGAAATCAGATAAAAGCAAACGGTCTTGTGAGGACTCTCATCTTTAAAATGGTGTGAAAACAGTACCAGAGGGGAAATCATGTCGGAGCGTGTTCTCTTTTGGGCACGGAGCGCACAAAAATGTAATTCCGTTTACCACCACTAGAGGCAGTGACTAGATAGTCTGCAAAAAAATGAGCAGGGCTGATGTTGGTACTGGTGACAGGTGATGTGAAGAGATGAGGGGCGCTTTTTCTTCTTCTTGCAAACACCTTCTTCGGATTGCTGTCGTCATTATCTTCCTCCTTCCTCGGTTTTATCCCTCTCTGTTTCTCCATTCGTATCTATACCTCCTCCAGGTACAGAAGAAGTGGATTTACTGTAAGGTGGTAAAAAGAATAAGTCAGCAAAACATACTTTCTTGTGCTTTGGAAAATAGTAAAATATAACTTTCAGATGCGGTTTAGTTTCAGGTAAATAGTGATTTATTAGAGAGTATTGTTTTGCAGTATATTTCAGAGGATCACGCAAAAAGGACGATTCTGTCATCATTTACTCACCCTCATGTCATTCCAAACCTGTTTTTATTTATTTCTTCTTCTGAAAATAGAAGATATTTTGAAAAATGTTGGCGACCAAACAATTTCGGTGACCTTTGAATCATAGTCTTCCATATAGACATTCCTCAAAATATCTTCTTTTATGTTACACAGAAAAAAGAAAGTCATACAGGTTTGGAACGACATGAATGATGACAGCATTGTTATTTTTGAGTGAACTGTGAACGATGTGTATCTATGGCCCTGTTTATACCTGTTGTAAAGATGCATTTTGGTCGATTGGATTACAAGTAGACAATGGAGACACATTCCTGCTTACACCTGGTGTTTTAATCTGTCTCTTTTGTCCACTTTCAACCACTTCTGTTCTGATTTCTTTGAGGGGAGGGTCTATGGGCGGGTAAATGTACAAAATGTTTTTTTCTGATCTAATGGACGGAATAAGTTTGCGCAATTTACATATGAACGCACCCGGAGAAGACAATAAAACATACAGAGCTTTTGTTTCTGCTCTGACAGCCGTAAGACCACAGTGAATGCTATGTGTTTGTGTAAGAAATCAGGAATGGTGAGAGAACATTGTGCTTGGTATGATTTTCGTCTTTAAACCAAGCATGGGTCTCCAGCAAACAAAGTTTAAATCCCGTCTGGATAGCGCACTTCCCATAATGTGTAGGCAGAGAGTAGACGGTCTTTTGTGGCTGCCACATGAGGATTTACACTACGATAGCAGTTCAGATGTGTTTTTACTACCTCTGGAAGTGGTCAAACGCGGACAAGCTCAAAACATTTTAGACCCCGTTTACACCTGTATTTAGTGTTGTCCACTTGTGATCCGATCGACCAAAATGCATCTTAATACCAGGTGTAAACAGGGCCCATGTGGCTGACCTCACGAATATGCATATATGAATGTAAATCCATGGTTTACAGCAGTGTCATTTTAGAATCATTGAGAGTTACTTTTATAGTTTTTTATTAATTGTTTGAATTTGTTTGGTTTTTTATATTTTACGTTTTCCTTTTAATTTTAGATCTAGTTTCAGTAATTTGGTTGTTTGTTTTTATCATTTGTATTAGTTTTTTAAATAGGTCTATAAAGTTTTTATTCATTTTATTTAAAGAGGTCATGAATTGAGAAATCAACTTTTCATTCAGCCTTTGATATATAAAAGTTAATCGTGATATAAGAATATCCGGTAAGTTTCGGAGCTGAAAACGTCCTTATTAGTCAAAGAAAAGCTTTTATAGACACCAGGCCCAGCAAACGCTCGATCTCAGAATGTGCCACACCTTGATGTCATTGTGTGGTGAAACACCGCCTCTGCAGAAGAAGATCAACGCCTACTTCATCGCTGCCTGTTTAGCACCACCCACCGATTCGCGCATGTAACATTGGCCTAGTGTTAAACCAGATCGAGCTACCAAGCAATAAACATGCCGTTGAAAATTACAAAATATTGTGCAGTGCCTGGGCTCGACAGTAATGCAACTGTGTTCATTCTAATGCCTGATCTGAAATGTGTTGAATCATGTAGTCAGATGTTCTTTGTCTGTGTGTCAGTAAATCAGACCAGTGACTAAACGTCAACTTGCGTTGTTTCTCTTAGTATGATGAAAATAATCTGTTATTTAACGGTGATTCAATTCTATAAAGAAAGCGATCAAAGAAAGCTCCCTTTGCGATCATTGGAGCAGCGCGCGCTGAACCTGTCAATCAAACAGGAGAGTTTATCAGTGACTCCCGTTTTATTCAACGAATCTCTTAACTATATCACGTTTGCACTGGTAGTGAAGATGAAAGCATACGTTGGTGTACAGAAACTGAGTTGCAATGATGAGATCGTGTGATCGGCTACAATGATCACTGCAACCTTTCATGCCACAATCTAAATATAATGCCACAGATCTAAATATAATGCCACAGATCTAAATGTAATGCCATAGATCTAAATATAATGCCATAGATCTTAATATAATGCCATAGATCTTAATATAATGCCATAGATCTAAATATAATGCCACAGATCTAAATGTAATGCCATAGATCTAAATATAATGCCATAGATCTTAATATAATGCCAGAGATCTTAATATAATGCCATAGATCTTAATATAATGCCATAGATCTTAATATAATGCCATAGATCTAAATATAATGCCATAGAGCTTAATATAATGCCATAGATCTTAATATAATGCCATAGATCTAAATATAATGCCATAGATCTTAATATAATGCCATAGATCTTAATATAATGCCATAGATCTAAATGGAATGCAACACTTCTCACGATTAGTTAACCATGAGAGCTGTAATAGTAAAAACACGTTAAAAGAGAGAGTAATACTATTTCAAATGGAAAGACGTTAGCCAATCACAGCAGTGGGTGTTTACACTGAATTCTCACAGTAGGCACGTCCCTTAAAACAGAGCGTTCAGAGCAGAAGGCTAAAATCAGGGTAGGAAAAATGCCTTTTATTTATAAATTATGACAATTTTTGATGTAAAAAGCTTTCTAACATTATACGTGCACCCCAGGAAACATCATAAAACAATAAAACAACGCAGTTCTTGACCCCTTTAAGTTTTAGATATTTTAGTACATCAAGTTTTTTCAGAAATTAACTAAAATCATTAAATAATTAAAGTATTTTTTTGTGTTTTATTTTATTTCAGTTAACATTTATTTAATTTCAAGTAAAAAAAAATTATGGTTTTTGTTTGAGTTAACAATAATAACCCTGTTAAATGTACAGTGTAAAATCTCAAAATCTTAGTACCCAGGATACAGTATGAATAGTGTGCAACAAGATCACCCATGATTAACAGTTTTAAAAGCCCATATGTTTATGGATATATGCATACTTGTCTCCACTCTGAGTGATGAGTCTCCTACAGGTTTCCATCTGCACATCCAGTCCTCTCTTCATACTGCACATCTCCATGTACTCGTGAAGATGGCGGTTCATGTCCGATTTAGCTGTGGCAAGTTCCAACTACAGAGAAACAGACTGAATCAGACCGGGCTGATGGGCAACTATACTTGCATTTATATGTACATTTATTCTCTTAGCACTTTGATCCAACATAATTAACAAGAAAATAGTAGAACAATACTATTAACAGTGCGTATAAAACATATTAATTCTGACTGTATGACAGGGATAAAGTATAGTATAGTTAGCCGATAATGATCGGCTGACTATACATTATCTCAATTAATGTTGCAATTGACCATTCAGAATCAAAAGCTGTGTTATAATCTGAAATTAAAAGTAAACTATTCAAACTTCTCACCTCGATCTGGTCTATAGTCTCCTGATATTCTTTCTCCCTGGAATTAAAAAGACATTCAGTGTCCTTAATCACCTTTTCCAAACAGTCCTCCTGTTCAGACAGAAAAAGAGAGAGAGAAATAAATCCCACAGGCACATTATCTCACTGCAGAAGCAGAAGCACTCACCAGAAGATGAGATTTTACCAGAGGGTAAATAAAATACTAGATTAATGACCCCGCTGTTGGAAAACTCTAAACACTTTGAGCTTTCCATGAAATGCGACACAATTCCAGGCCGCATCGCATTAACTAATGCCAGTAATGTTTAGCATCGAACCACCCCCAAGCAAACTGGACTGAGTACCCTGACCTAAATATGAGCAGTGTGTGTGTTTGCATGCATTCAATGAGTGAACCCCATGACTGGATGACCAGAAGAATCCTATCCTCCTATGGAAAACCTCTGACACTGAGCAAGCATGTGAACCTAAGCTTCATTCTATGTCACATTTTCTGTGTCAGATACCTCCTGGCTTCTATTAAAGATGCCCACCCTTTGAGATGAACTCAATACTCACCAGTTTACCACAAACATTAAAAAACATATGAAAAAGAATGTCGGATAGAGAGACAGGAGGAGAGGGAGAGAGTGCCTACAGAATTAACTTGTGTATATATATATATATACACCGATCAGGCATAAAATTATGACTAATATTGTGTTGGTCCCCCTTTTGCTACCAAAACAGCCCTGACCCATCGAGGCATGGACTCCACTAGACCCCTGGAGGTGTGCTGTGGTATCTGGCACCAAGATGTTAGCAGCAGATCCTTTAAGTTCTGTAAGTTGCAAGGTGGGGCCTCCATGGATTGGACTTGTTTGTTCAGCACATCCCACAGATGCTCGATTGGATTGAGATCTGGGGAATATGGAGGCCAAGTCAACACCTCAAACTCGTTGATGTGCTCCTCAAACCATTCCTGAACCATTTGTGCTTTGTGGCAGGGCACATTATCCTGCTGAAAGAGACCACAGCCACCAGGAAATAGCATTTCTATGAAAGGGTGTACATGGTCTGCAACAATGCTTAGGTAGGTGGGTGTGTCAAAGTAACATCCACATGGATGGCAGGACCCAAGGTTTCCCAGCAGAACATTGCCCAAAGCATCACACTGCCTCCGCTGGCTTCCACCTTCTTCCCATAGTGCATCCTGGTGCCATGTGTTCCCCAGGTAAGCGAGGCACACGCACCCAGCCATCCACGTGATGTAAAAGAAAACATGATTTATCAGACCAGGACTTTCTTCCATTGCTCCGAGGTCCAGTTCTGATGTTCACGTGGCCACTGTTGGTGCTTTTGGCGGTGGACAGGGGTCAGCATGGCCACCCTGACTGGTCTGCGGCTATGCAGCCCCAAACTGCGATGCACTGTGTATTGTGACACCTTTCTATCAGAACCAGCATTAACTTCTTGAGCAATTTGAGCTACAGTAGCTCGTCTGTTTGTTCTGATCACACAGGCCAGCCTTCGCTCCCCACGTGCATCAATGAGCCTTGCAATTTGCTCTGACTCATCTAGCCATCACAATTTGGTCCTTGTCAAACTTGCTTAAATCCTTACACTTGCCCATTTTTCCAGCTTCTAATGCATCAATTTTGAGGACAAAATGTTCACTTGCTGCCTAATATATCCCACCCACTATCAGGTGCAGTGATGAAGAGATGATCAGTGTTATTCACTTCATAATGTTATGCTTGATCGGTGTATACACACACTCACAAATATATATACATACTGCATATTCATATATGCATATATATATATATATTTACAAATACTGAGAAAGAAAATAATTTTTTCATGAATAAATGAATTTAGATAAATTATTAGAAAGTAAACATGAAGAAATATCAAACATATTTAGTAAGTGCTTGATAAGATTCTTGGATTATAATCAAAAGTCTTTAAGGTCCTTTCTATAAATTATGCCTTATGTGATTTCCACAGCACATTTATTAAATATTATTCATTTTATTGTAACTACTGTACTTGTAATTGTATGTTTTATAACACTCCACTTACTCTTTTGTCAGTTTTGATTTATTATTATTATTAAGGGGGTAAAAAACACTTTTGTTATTTTGAACAACTTTGTGAACCTATCAAAATGTAACGAAGGCTTTGCGAAGAGGCTGTTACTGAAAGATGGGCCAGGGCCAATTATATTAGACCTCCCAGCAAACAATCAGTAAAGCCAATCAAAACAGAGGTCATTTACATAGAGCTGTTATAGTTACAGTAGCAAAAATAGGCCGTTTAACTTTAAGTAGGAAAGAAGGTGGAAATTAGTTTTTTAAACGATGTCACATTTTATTGTCTGTATATGATATGACCCCTTGAGTTCTTGAAAGGCTTTTGATCGTGGGAAAGTTTGCATGTGCATAAATAAATGAGGAAGTAGTAAGCAGTAATGTGCATTCAAACACAACCACAAATATCAACCACATATAAACCATATGACCCAGAATGCAGTGCACTAACCTCTCCTTGATTAGTGTCCGTTGTTAAAGTGCATCCTGGGAAATCTTCCCACAGAAGGAGCGTTTCCTCCGTCTCTTCCCAAGCCAGAGAGTCACAGTCATCTTCAAACTCACACTCACGCCTGGCAAATACACAGGTAAGTCATTACATTAGTTATAAAAAGACTGAAAAAAAACAAAGCAGTTGACAAGTAGGAACCGCAGCTCTGACCAAACATTGCAAGGCATTTTTAATCTCTCACAATTGAGTCAACATTCTCTGCATCTCTTCATTGATCTGGAGGGTTGAAGGGGTGCAGACTTCATCCTCTCGCGCACCACCTCCATCACTTTCAGAGGTGCTGACTGGCTCATCTGTCTCGCTGCCATTGGCAGGCTGCGAGGTTTGTTTACGGGCACGAGAGGTGATGGCATTTTGAGGGCTGGGAACCTGAGATGGCAAGAGAGAGAGAGGGTTAGCTCATTAATAACTTTAACCTCAACATTTTTGACCTAACATAGCATTGAAACAAATATTTATAGGTTCAACCACTCCCTGTTCTACCCATAATGCAATACACATCAGTTCTCTGTGCCTCAGACACACTATAGCAGGCATCAGCAGAAAATCACAGCAGCTGAGTCAGAGACAGAGAGGGGGCTGGGATGTTGTATGAATTACAAGGGTGCAAGATTACACGATACGTATATATGACATACACTGCAGAAAATCATTTTCTTTTGGTTTTCCAGTAAAACAGTTGAAACTGAAAACCATATCACCTGAAAACAATAGGTTTATTTGAGCAGCATCAGGCCAAGTCAATTCAAATGTATTTTTATAACGCTTTTCACAATACACATTATTTTCAACAACAAAAATACAGCTTCACAAAATCATGACGTTAATGTTTATAATATCTTAATACTGCCATGCCTTATAGTTGCATTTAGCAGATTAGATCTCTGTGATCATTTAACTTACATTTTGTGATGATAAATCAAGCAGTTGAGATTTGCTGTAGCGTATATATATTGCTTGACGTGTGTGTACTGTATGTACGCTGATAAAGTTAGATTTGGATATACTATAAATCCACCTTTATAGTATATCCAATATGGTTTACATTTTGCAATGATACAAGCAATCAAGCAGTTGAGCTTTATAGTATATGTTGCTTTACTTTATGTATGTGGATCAAATTGGATATACTAAATATTCAACTTTATATAGAGTTGAAAAAAGTATTTGGGGTAATTAAAATGACCTTAATTCAAGACATATTCTTCGGAAAACAATTCTTAAAGCGTTATTTCAACCAAAAATTCTGTCATTAATTCCTCACCCTCATGCCGTTCCAAACCCGCAAGACCTTTGTTCATCTTCAGAACACAAATTTAGATATTTTTGATGAAATCCGAGAGCTCTCTGACCCCTCCATAGACAGTAATGTAATTAACACTTTCAAGGTCCAGAAAAGTAGGCCATGTGACTACAGTGGTTCAACCTTCATTTTATCAAGAGTCGAGAATACTTTTAGTGCGGAAAAAAAAACAATTTCTTCTAGTCTGTGCTAGTCTCCTACGCAGTTTATGCTGGTCAGCTCCTGCGTCAACATCACACGCATGCGCCGTGGTGCTCGTGTGAACAGCATCGGCCAATGGTAAGCCAGCGTTCTGCCGTAGCTCTGACGTAACGCGGAAGCACTGCACTGTATTTACTACGTCAACAGTATAGGAGACTGACAAAGACGTGAAGAAATTGCTGAACAAAGTTGTTATTTTTGTTTGTTTTTTGCACACAAAAAATATTCTCGTCGCTTCATAAAACTAAGGTTGAACCACTGGAGTCACATGAACTATTTTAACGATGTTTTATACCTTTCTGGACCTTGAAATTGTTAATTATTTTAAATAACATTGCTGTCTATGGAGGGGTCAGAGAGCTCTCAGATTTCATCCAAAATATCTTAATTTGTGTTCTGAAGATGAACAAAGGTCTTACGGTTTTGGAACAACATGAGGGTGAGGAATTAAAGGGATAGACACCTACATCTCAAAAATTTTGTTTTTGGGTGAACTTTGTTTCTTCAGTAGAACACAAATGAAGATTTTTAACTCCAACTGTTGCCGTCTGTCAGTCGTATAATGCATGTGAATAGGGTCCAATTCTATTAGAGTAAAAAAAACATGCACAGACAACTTCAAATTAAACCCTGCGGCTCGTGGCGACACATTGATGTCTTAAGACACGAAACGATCGGTTTCTGCGAGAAACCAAGCAGTATTTATGCTATTATTTCATCAGACGAATGTCATCAGCTCTCCAGACCGCCATAACTTCCTGCGAATAAGGTCAAAATACCGGCGTGATCATAGAAATATATACGTAGATTCCTCATTCGACCGATCCGCACAGGCACTGATGAGGCATCTATGTATCTATGACAGCACAGGTATTTTGACCTTACTCGCAGGAAGTTATGGCGGTCTGGAGAGCTGATGACATTCGTCTGATAATAGGTGAAATAATAGCATAAATACTACTCAGTTTCTCGCAGAAACCGATCGTTTCGTGTCTTAAGACATCAATGTGTCGCCACGAGCCGCAAGGTTTAATTTGAAGTTGTCTGTGCATGTTTTTTTTTACTCTAATAGAATTGGACCCCATTCACATGCATTATACGACTGACAGACGGCAACGGTTGGAGTTAAAAATCTTAATTTGTGTTCTACTAAAGAAACAAAGACACCTACATCTTGGATGCCCTGGGGGTAAGCAGAAAAACATAACATTTTCGTTTTTGGGTGAACTATCCCTTTAATGACAGAATTTTCATTTTTGGGTGAACTAACCCTTTAAGGTGCCTTTGTACTCCACTGACTTCCACTCAGAATGTTCCTGATTGGAAATCCTACATGATGCATGTCACCTAAACTGTTATTACAACCATTTATGTCTTTAAATTTAAGTTAGCTTACATTTTGTAAGCTAAATGCTCAGTTTAGCTTACCTGCTCACATTCGCAGTGATGTCTGAATAATTATTTTTCATTCTCAAAGCCTTCATAACCACATATGAAATTTACATAGGTAATTGTAAAGAAAACACCCCAAAAAATGTTTTACAATTGTGCGGCGTTCAGACAAAGATCGCCAGTGGAGCTTAAAGGGATAGCTCTCCCACAAATGTCTCTCTCATCATTTACTTTCTTCAGATAAACACAAACAAATATTTTAGGAAAATAATCAAGCTCTGTGAATCCATAAAATGCAGGTGCCGCTCGGTTAACGCTTGAAAAACCACACACAATGATCATGATGATTTTGTTCGCTGCTTATTGCGCTTAAACAGTCATATACACACAGAATAATGTCAAAATGCCGGTCTTGGCGAATATTCATGTAAACACTGTCAGTTATGTTTTAAGTGAGCGTAAACAGTTGAGAAAGAAGAGTCAGGTCTTAAAGTGACAGCAGCCTAATATACCTGCTAAGGATTAGGAGGCCATGATGATAGACAGAGGCCAATGGGCAAATTTGGCCAGGATGCAGGGTTACACCCCTACTCTTTTTCAAAGGACAGCCTGGGATTTTTAACGACCACAGAGAGTCAGGACCTTGGTTTAATGTCTCATCTGAAGGACGGTGCTTGTTACAGTGTAGTATCCCCTTTGCTGGGGCGTTAGGACCCACACAGGGTGAGCACCCCTTGCTGGCCTCACTAACACCTCTTCCAGCAGCAACCTGGTTTCCCCAGGAGGTCTCCCATCCAGGTACTGACCAGACTTAGCTTCAGTGGGCAACCAGTCTTAGGCTGCAGGGTGATTTTTATTTGTATTCTTTAAAAAACAATGATAGCATAACATAGAAAAATCAGTAAGTGCAGATGTTTATTTGAGTGTGTGAATACCTTAAAGATTGTGATTGGATCTTCACAGTTTCTTTGTTGGGCAACATCACACAGGCGAGCTGTGATGTCAATACGTCTGCAGATGTCCATGTCCACTTTCATGGCCTTCTCCTGGATCTTACTGTCCAGCTCCGACAGGTTCTGTATGTGTGGGCATATGTGTGTCATTTGAAGCAAGAATAAGATAAAATAATAATAACAACTAATTTCTATAAAGCACTCTGTGTACTATTAACGCCACAGGAGTTTCAGATGATGTGAAACTGAAACTTCAGTAGCATGTCTATTTTGGCACACAATGAGGGAAAACTGTGATGATTGTGTTCCTTGGACATCTAGCTAACAGATAATGTGTGTATTGAACAAAAACAAGCTATTTTTAACTCTTTGAACTGTGTGATAAATCTTTTCTGGAAGAGTATTTGATACAACGGGTCATGTCTGATTTTCAGATAAAACACATCAGAAGATTTAAATAAACAAAGCTAATTGTGGAAAGTGGGGAGGTGGGAAAGTATGTTGTGTGTGAGCGTTTATGTGAACAGAAACACAAAGCTCATATATTTCCCTTAAGTATTTCTCCAGAAAATGTGATGACTGTGGTCCGCTCTCGAAGAATGTGAGTGCTATGAGTGTAGTACCGGTAGCTGCGATGAATACACATTCTGTTCATGAGCTCGCCAGAAACAAACCCATGAGTGTGTGTGTGTGTGACTTGTTGATATAAACTCCAATGCAATGAAATGGCTGCTATTTGAAAAACAGCTTAGACCAACATGAATTCTTGTGCTGGTCCAGGCCGGTTTGTGCTGGTTAGTGCTGCTCTGGTACTGAACAACCAACGTGTTCTTGATAATTCAGGACCCACTATCCAGTACCCATTCACTGTTATTGCATTGAAAAACAACTTTAGCAGTGGTGCAAGGATGACATAATTGTGTAGGCCAAAACCTGGAAATGAGTTAGCACTACTGGAGCTTTAGCACTTCCGGTTCCATTTTTTTTTTACGTGTTTTTGATTAGATGCTTAAAATAAGGTCTGTGTTTTTTTTTTTTTAAATGAATAATTATAATGTGTTACATTTATATAGCGCTTTTCTAGACACTCAAAGCGCTTTACATATAGAAGGGGGAATCTCCTCAACCACCACCCATGTACAGCATCCACCTGGATGATGCGACGGCAGCCATATTGCACCAGAATGCCAACCACACGCCAGCTTATTGGTGGAGAGGAGACAGAGTGATGAAGCCAATCGTATATGGGGATGATTAGGAAGCCATGATGGACAGGGGCCAATGGGCAAATTTGGCTAGAATGCCGGGGTTACACCCCTACTCTTTATCGAAGGACATCCTGGGATTTTTAAAGACCACAGAGAGTCAGGACCTCGGTTTAACGTCTCATCCGAAGGACGGTGCTTGTTACAGTATAGTGTCCCCATCACTATACAGGGGCGTTAGGACCCACACAGACCACAGGGTGAGCACCCACTGCTGTCTTCACTAACACCTCTACCAGCAGCAACCTGGTTTTCCCAGTTGGTCTCCCATCCAGGTACTGACCAGGCTCAGCCCTGCTTAGCTTCAGTGGGAAACCAGTCTTGGGCTACAGGGTGATATGGCTACTGGCTCTTAAAGCTTTCACTTGTCTTATAAAAGGTGGTTGCTATTGCCTAAATGGGACTACAGAGGTTCTCGGGGGCATAGAGACAGAGCGTATTTAGGCCACTCCCACACCGGGGGAACAATCCAACGCTCTCCATTGACTTTGTATTGCGTGAGGCTGCCTCCTTGTCGTTTCAGACTTATAACAAAAAACAGAACAATGTCTAAAAGCTGATATGTGACAAGGTGTACAGCAAACAAGCTAAAAAACACAGAAATAAGTTTTTATAAGCTGTCGACCCCAAAAAAATTTTAAGCAGACAAAAGTAGAAACAGGCAATAAGACATGAAGCATCAGCAGGAAGAATGGGTACATTTTGGGATCCTGACACTCAGTATGCCTACGTGTGCATACATGTTGTCACTGTTAAGTCAAATATCCAAATGTCAGTTTTATAAATTATATTTCCTGTCGCTGATTACGTTTGCCTCCAGTGGGCGTAGTTCTCAGTGTAATATAGCATGTCTCAATTGCCTGTACCCACTTTTTTGTTCCTTAAACTTGCTTGTTTTTTTGGGTCATCAGCTTATAAAAACTTCTGGGTTTTTGGTTCTGGGTTGTTTAGCTTGTTTGCTGTACACCTGGTCACATATCAGCTTTTAGACATTGTTCTGTTTTTTGTTATAAGTCAAAAATGACAAGGAGGCCACTTCACGCAATACAAAGTCAATGGAGACGGTTCTTACCCTCGAGACATCCTAGGTGTATATGACTTTCTTCTTTCTGATGAACACAATCAGAGTTATATAAATAAATATCCTAACGCTTCCAAGCTTTATAATGGCAGTGACGGGGTCAACTGAGTTTGAAGCTCAAAAAAGTGCATCCATCCATCATAAACGTACTCCTCACAGCTCTGGGTGATTAATGAATGCCTTCTGAAGCTAAGCAATGCGTTTGTGTAAGAAAAATATCCATATTTAACATTTAACGTTATAAAGTCAAATATCAAGCTTCCGCCAGACTGCCTTCCGTATTCAACTTACAGAAAAAGAGCAACTGACGTACTACGCAACTAGCATAAGTGTTTTGAACCGCGAGAGGTGTTACACTTTCTTCGTAAGTTGAATACGGAAGGCAGTCTGGCGGAGGCTAGATATTTACTTTATAAAGTTTTAAATAAGGATATTTGTCCTTACAAAAACCCATCGATTCGCTTCTGAAGGCCTTTATTAACCCCCCGGAGCCTTCTGGAGTACGTTTATGATGGATGGATGCACTTTTTTGAGCTTTAAACTCAATGACGGGGTCCGTTGCCATTATAAAGCTTGGAAACATCAGGATATTTATTAATATAACTCCGATTGTGTTTATCAGAAAGAAGAAAGTCATGTACACCTAGGATGTCTTGAGGGTCAGTAAATCATGGAGTAATTTTCATTTTAAAGTGAACTAATCCTTTAACTGCAATTACATTAAAATAGATATTAAATATATTGAATGCTATGCTGCAATTTAGAGTGTTCTTTGAACCACTTACTGTAAAGTAAGACTTAAGTACATATTTGTGTCATTTCATAATAACTTCTATTGTCTTCACAATATGGTTAAAGTGTACTGACAAGCATTTATGGTAAATTAAAATATACTTTAAAGCCACACATTTGTAATGATGAAGTTGCAATTGAGTACATTTATTAACATTATTTATATTTAAATATACTTTTAAGACTTTTAAGTACACTACAAGAGCACATTCAATACACTTATTTTTAACAAGGGAGTTCGACATGAGGTTCGGAACGACATGAGGGTGAGTAAATAATATAATTTTCATTTTGGGTAATAATGTCCTGTCCTGTCCAGTGTGTTTGGGTCATGTATTTGTTGTTTGAGTGTACTGAGAGTGTGTTTTGCTTCTCACATTGCTCATGAGTCCTTTGAAGAGCACGAGTTCAGCTTTCAGCTGTTGCACCTTGAGGGTCAACTCATCTTGACATTCTTCACTCTCCTGTAGGTCCTACACACATAGACAAATGCATATCCATTAGTATTATTAATAAACAATTCCTTTTCTGTCTTGGCCAAAATCATCACAATGTTCCTCATATACTTCCAAAAACCCAACCTAACTTCATAGCTAACAGTATGACAATAAACCTACTGACCCACATAGAGCAAAAACGTACATACAATAATTACATAGTAACCATATAATTACATAGTGAACAATTATTTTGAAACTGAAACTTATAATTAAGTTACTAAAGAAGACTTTAAGAACACAGTTATTTTGAGGAAAGTTATTTTATATATAAAATTCTGGGTTAAAAAATTAAGTTAAGAATAATCAATGCAGCTCTAAGACCGGTTCAGGACTAGGTTTAACCTAATCAATTGAAACTAAGAATAAACACTAGATTTCAGATATTAAAGTAACACAGAGATAAACTAAACTCTTCTTCAATTACAAGTCAAGTCAACTACATTTATATAGCGCGTTTTACAAAGCAGATTGTTTCAAAGCAGCTTCACAGTGTTAAACAGGAAAATAACGCAACAGAATTTGATATGGCTGTACAGCCGCTCTGGAGAAAACAGTGATGTCATTTCAATTATCATACAGTGACAATGAGGGCAGATCAGTAATTTAGTTGATTTAGTTAATTTAGTTAACTAATTAGATTTATTTGGATATTTAGTTGAAAATTTAGTGTCCCCAACTGAGCAAGCCAAGCCAAAGGCGAGGAATACACAATAATTGATATCATTAAGCATCATCCTGTATATACTGTAGCATTTTTATATAACCTATTACTAAAGTAAAACTGCGTCTAAACACTGCATCTATGTAAAACATCTAAACACTGACTATTTCAATCTTTTGCACACTCAAGAGATTCTCCTGAATTCAAGTTCATCCAAATAACACTTGATTCCACAGGTAAAACGTGCCAAAAACCTCATAAAAATGTAAGTAACACTTGATCCCAAAGATAAAACATGCCAAAAACCTCAAACTGCAGACAACATCATTTTCTTGATCTGTTTACTCAGTCTCCAGTGATGTACTGTACACTACTGTTCAAAAGTAAGATTTTTTTTAAAGAAATTAATACTTCATTCAGCAAGGATGCATTAAACTGATTAAAAGTGACAGTAAAGACATATCAAATCTAACATTTGAAAATTTAAATAAATTCTGTTCTTGTCAACGTATTCTGGAAAAAAGTATCACTGTTTCCACAAAAATATTGAGCAGCTGCAGCACAATTGTTTTCAAAATTGATTATAAGAAATGTTTCTGAAATGCATACATCAGCATATTAGTATGATGACAGCTTTGTCATCACAGGTATAAATTTGCATTTTAAAATATATTAAAATGTAAAAAAAGACTAATCTAATAATATTACTGCACTACTGTTTATTGTACTCTTGATCAAATAAATGCAGCCTTGGTGAGCATTAGAGACTACTTTCAAAAACATACAAAAAATCTTAACGATAATTGAAAGATAATTGATTTAAAGTAGGGCTGTCAAAAGATTAATCGCGATTAATCGCATCCAAAATAAAAGTTTGTGTTTACATAATATATGCGTGTGTACTCTGTTAATTATTATTTATATATAAATACACACACATTCATGTATATATTTAAGAAATATTGGCATGTATATACTGTATATACATTTATATAATCTATACTATATATGAATATAAATGTTTTATATATAAAAATAAAATAAAAATCTTAAATATATACATGCTTGTGTGTGTATTTATATATAAATAATAATTAACAGAGTACACACACACATATATTATGTAAACACAAACTTTTATTTTGGATGCGATTAATCGCGATTAATCTTTTGACAGCCCTAATTTAAAGACTTTGTTGTTAAACATTATTTTAGAAATAGAAAGTTGTCAGGACAATGAGGTTGCAATGAAGTTAAATGTGGTAGGTAGACAATAATTCATATCTATGAACAGCACATGGTAGAGAAGCAAAGAGATGGTGTGGCTTGAAAAAGTGTTCCTCACCTCCTG
This sequence comes from Gobio gobio, assembly GCF_949357685.1. Classification (NCBI taxonomy): domain Eukaryota; kingdom Metazoa; phylum Chordata; class Actinopteri; order Cypriniformes; family Gobionidae; genus Gobio; species Gobio gobio. The sequence continues at coordinate 19,082,534 of NC_137108.1, read as the reverse complement.
TAGATCATTCATTCTCTGTTCCATGTCCATTCTCATGGTGTATTCCTCTTCCCATCTGAGAGGAGAAAACAAGAACATCAGGACCAACAGCAGAGCATGACCCAACAACATGTACTTTTCAATTTTGCTAGCTAAAAACTTGAATATATCACATCAAGTACAATGAAAGGTGGTCCATACATTGCACGACTCGTGCAGTGTAATTAAAGCCTTCTAAAGCTGCATATTAGATAACATTTCAGACATTGTTTATTGAAAATCTTTCTACCCTAGCTCTATAATAGCCATCATTTAAAGGCTATACAGTTAACTATAGAACCGATATAACCCGGCTGTGAGAAACCCACTTCTAGCCAAAATAACCTTGAACTTGATTACATGTCGTTTTTGCCAAAATAATGCGAGATGTCTCACTATTCCATTGTGTAAACAAAGTCAACAGTGATTACAAGGTGTTTGGTTTCATTTATTTGACATGTTCATGTACTAGATGAATAGTCTATTCCTGGGCTATGGTTAGACGGCTATTAAATTTCCACTGACAGCCCAAATTATGCCTTGTTTTAGCCTAAACATCAGGGCCCGTATTCATAAAGATTCTAAGAGTCCTCTCAGAAAACTCCTAATTTAGCTTAAAAACTTTTACGTAGGAGTCTTAGCTTAAGAGCTATTCGGGACCGATCTGAGAGCAACTCTGAGCAAAGAAAATACAAAAACTTTTATCTCAGTGAAGAGGCGGGGCTGACCCCGTTGCTACGTATGACACAGTCTTTTGAAGACTGTGATTGGTTGGTTGTCCAAAAAGGGGAAAAAATGAGCGCTTTTAAGTATAGGGTCTATTCACTCCTTCACTTTGAATTTACAAGCGCAAATTGTCCTATTTTACCGTTCTCTCTCACCCACACACACACACACACACACACATACACAATATATAAATGTACACTGAAAAATTAAATTAAGCATAATTAATTTGTGCTCGTTTAAATAATTTAAAAAATATATATATTTTAATTTAAAAAAATGAATTGGTTTAATGGGAATTGCATGTGTTTTTGTTTAAATTGAGATCAAATAAATTGATTGCGACCACTTACGATAAAACTTTTTAGTAAATTCAACAAATCATTTTTTTCAGTGTATATAAATCCTTTTATTATTTACCATGCTGTTAATTATAAGGTATTTGATTGGCTTAGAATTATAAACATTGTTCCACTCTTTCCAATTACACTGATTGCTGGTATGTCTATTTAATTGGTGGTTTGAAAGTTGGTTTTAATGCAACAAACATGATCCCTGCACGATCTAATCTATTGTGTCTCTGTTGTGATTAAGTGATTAAGTCACTGTTATCCATCGTCTGCAACACATTTCTTCTCCCTCTTCGTCTTTCTGCCATTTTCTCCACTGCTAAAGAAACTCTTAAGCCTCTTTAAAGTCCTCGTCCGTGCTCCTAACAAATTTGACCTTAAGACCTCTTTTAAGGGTTAAGATGCTTTCTGAATTACTTTTTTCTTTACTAGGATTTTTTAGTTAATTTTAAGAGTAAACGCCTACATTTCTAAGAATTTTCTGAGAATTTTGTCACTAGGAGCTACTCTTTGCATTAAGATTCTTTATGAATACGGGCCCAGGGCTGTGTTTAGATGGCTAGTAGACGTCTTTTAAATGCAAAATTGCTTGCTGGGTCTGGTGCATTCAAAAGAAATGAAACCAATTTTTTTCAGTGAATCTGATCTGGTTCACAAAACTGGTCTAAAGGATTAATTTACAATCTGACTGACTCAATAATGTATGTTTCACACACAAAAGTATCACATAACTTGACAAGACTTATAGACATATAGAATATAGCACACACGTCTAACTTTACTTTTATGATACTTTTATGGTGCTTTTAGATCCTTTTTGGAGAGGGAAAACTCCAGCTTCCATTCCATTGTAATTGTATGAGAACAAGTAAAAAATGGCATGAGAGTGAGTAAATTATGGCAAATGTTTCATTTTCGTGTAAACTGTATTTATGCTATATAAAACACATAGCAAAGAAAGACAATTGCTCTTGTAAAGCAGGAGAAAAAGCAAAACATGTATTGTTCCCATTATAGAAGGATATTTGTGTGTGTGTGTGATCTTCATGCGTAAGTGTTTTTGTTTCTGTGAGCATGCTAGATCAATTTAAGTGCATCCATTCAGTCCTTTTAAATGATCCATCAGCCCAGTCAGCTCGACAGTAATTTACTGTGTGGCTGTTCAACAGTAATATTGTCCAGTGCAGTAGTATTGTGCAATGAGGTGGAACCGAACAAGCCCTGTCCTTATGTAAGAGCTACTTGACATTCAGAGCATTGCAGCAGCCTCTACATTTATTAAACATCCTCACTGGACAGCAAGGTTAGTTTGAAGGCTGTGCATTACTGCCAATTCAAGGTGCAAACATACAGTTACTGAGGGGAGCGACAGATAACGTGAGCGACGCGAGGAGAGAGGGCGGAGAGAGAGAATGAGTGAGAGATTGCTTCTCTGCAGCCTGAGCCCTTGTGTATGTACTGCAATGCAGATATAACAGATCATAGCTGGAGGCCATGGCTGTAATAGAGCAGCTCAAATGAGACAAATGTTTTACGTTCCAGAACATATTTTAGTGAATGTATTGTGCATACATGTACAAATGGCAAGTGTGCTCAGCTTCAGAAATTTGTATGTGAATTTAATGTGACATTTCCAAAAGAACACTTTATTTTTTCTATCCTTCTACATTACAGTTCATATGTTTAGGGTCTGTTAGATATTTTAAAGTTTTTAGAAGTCTCTTCTGCTCACCAAGGATGCATTTATTTGATCAAATATACAGTAAACACAATCATATTGTGAAATATTGATGGAAAAGCTGAATTTTCAGCATCATTACGCCAGTCTTCAGTGTCACATGATCCTTCAGAAATCATTCTAATGATTTGGTGCTCAAGAAGAATCTTTCTTATTATTTTCTTTTTTTTAAATATTTTTTTTGTAACATTTGTCAGTGACTTTTGATCAGTTCTTGCTGAAGGAAAAAAATATTTCTTTAAAAGAAAATAAAAATCTTACCCCAAACGTTTGAGCGGTTGTGTGTCACGTATAATGCATTAAGAAAAATTTTTTTAGTTTCATGTAATAGTGAAAAAATAACGTTTGTGAATCAATGAATCGATTCAAATCACTAATTCAGTGATTCATTTGCATCACTTATCACTCAAAATTTTTCTGTAAAATATATGTTGGTAAATGCTGATGTTTATGTCTATGTTTTGTTATATATGGATATGAATTATGTGCTTTCAGCTGTTCTGAACGCTTTTGGGATGAATGGGAACGCCGACTGTGAGCCAGGCCCCATTACTCAACATCACTGCATGACCTCCCTGATGCTCTTGAGTCTGAATAGAAGCAAATCCCTGCATCCTTGTTTCAACATCTAGTGGAAATCCCTGAAGATCCCTGAAGAGAGGAAGCTGTTATTGCAGCAAAGGGAGGGATTCATGCTTTTGCCACACTTTTGAAATTAAATGTTAGTAGAAGAGCATCAGGGAGGTCAGGCACTGATGTTGAGTGATGGGACCTGGTTTGCAGTTCCAATTCATCCTAAAGTTGTTCAATTAAGGTACTAAGTCACAACAGCTCCCTGGTTTGTGCACGGGTCATTTCTGAACACAGAATTGTCTTTAATGTCACTTTTAGATTTGTTCTAGAAAGGGGTGCCCACATATTTTTGGCACTACTGTTTTAAAATAATACTTTTATTTATTTACTATACACATAAAATTGGTCAAAAATGACATGAAAGACATTTATAATGTTACAAAAGATTGCTCTTTTAAATGCTTTTTTATTTATCAAAGAACCCTGAAATAAATGTTTCCGCAAAAATATTAAGCAGCACGTCTGTTTTCAACATTTATAATAATAAGAAATGTTTGTTGGGCAGCAAATCAGCATATTAAAATGATTTCTGAAGGATCATGTGACTCTGAAGACTGGAGTAATGAAAATTCCAATGATCAAATAAATGCAGCCTTATTGAGACTTCTTTTGAACTATTAACAATCTTACCGAGTACAAGCGTTTGAATGAAAAACCAATGTGGAAAACATGCCTTGATTATTTTTAACTAGATTTTCATTGTATTCAATTTTGAATCTGCTTTGTTAAAATGATGGTTATATAAATACTGGGAAGTATACAGTACCGATCAAATGTTTGAAAACATTATTATTTTTGAAAGAAGTCCCTTATGCTCATCAAGCCTGCATTTATTGGATAAAAAAACAGTAATATTGTGATATATTATAACAATTTAAAATAACGTTTTTCTATTTTAAAATACTTTAAAATATCGTTTATTTCTGTGATACAATGCTGAATTTTCATCAGCCTTTACTCCAGTCTTGGAACACCCCTCCAAATCAGGTGTTCGAATTCAGGTGTTCCAATCACTTCCATGGCCCCAGGTGTATACAATCAAGCACCTATGCATGCAGACGCTTCTACAAACATTTATGAAAGAATGGGTCGCTCTCAGGAGCTCAGTGAATTCAAGCGTGGTACCGTGATAGATTGCCACCTGTGCAATAAGTCCATTCGTGAAATGTCCTCAATACTAAATATTCCACGGTCAACTGTTAGTGGTATAATAACAAAGAGAACAGGAGAACGGTACTTGCCTGACAGCATTGTGCCACGTGTAAAGTTTGGTGGAGGGGGGATTATGGTGTGGGGGTTGTTTTTCAGGGTTTGTGCTTGGCCCCTTAGTTCCAGTGAAAGGAACTTTAATGCTTCTGATTTCCAAGACATTTTGGACAATTTCATGCTCCCAACTTTGTTGAAACAGTTCAGGGATGGCCCCTTCCTGTTCCAACATGACTGCGCACCAGTGAACAAAGCAAGGTCCATAAAGACATGGATGAGTGAGTTTGGTGTGGAGGAAATTGACTGGCCTGCACAGAGTCCTGAGCTCAACAGCTTTGGGGTGAATTAGAGCGGAGACTGCGAGCCAGTAATATTCTCATAAACACACTCCTAAACCTTGTGGAAAGTAGAGGAGTTGAAGCTGTTATAGCTGCAAAGGTTGTGCCAACTCCATATTAAACCCTACAGATTAAGAATGGGATGTCATTAAAGTTCATGTGCATGTAAAGGCAGGCGTCCCAAAACTTTTGGCAATATAGTGTATATAAGCCGAAATAAATGAGATATCATTTTTTATCACAGACAGAGAGAAAAACACTTTCGAGGAAAAAAGCCACAGACAGCAAAAGACTGCTTACTAAATTAGAAAGCCAAAACAGAAAATACATATAGACAAGAAAGTCTGAAAAGAGCTGAAACCATTACTAGAGCAAATGACAAAGCAGTCAAACGGAGAGACGCTGAGCACAAGATAACATCTGTTATGAAGCAGGCGGTTTTAAGACAGAGAGCCAAAATGACTTTTGTGCTTCTCAACAGTGTTTTCACCTGTTCTGATGAGTCAACAGACGGTAATGAGTTTGCGAACTGACGGTCCGTTCAGTCCTAGATAAAGCTGCTATACGTGACTGACAGCAGGTGGAATGCGGCGCTCTGGCTGCTGCAGGTTTGGACTTAAAAAGAGCCGTGGGCCTGACTGAATACCACCATGTGTTATTTCCCCTATAGCTGATTCTTATCTTCTAAATACTGTATGATCTTCCCCCTCATGTTCAACTCTAGCTTGGCAAGTAATAAAAGCCTTTGGTATATACCAATAGTTAAAGTCAATTTTAAAGTCCATTTAGCTCCACCTTAACAGATTACTAAACCACTGTATTTTACCATTTTTCCTATGTCCCCATGCAGGCCTGCGTATCCCAATTTCATGATAAAACTTACTATATGTGATTTTTTTTGGGGGTATATCATTAAAGATTCTCTATATTCTTTTCAATTATTACATTTACTTTAGCCATTATAATCAAGGCTTTTAGCTTGTCCCTCAATTTATTGTCCACCCTGTAATTTTTGACAATACTTTCCCTTTAAATGTAAGTTGGAAAAATTACATCATATCATAAAGCTGTCATCACTGCTTTGGAGGGAAAACAACTTGGGAAAGTGAGTGAGATCCTCTATTATTTTAATTGTCTATTTTGTATCTTTCAAATTTGATGTGGTCCACCACCATGTTAAAGGAAAAATGGAATAAGTTAGTAGAAAAATCTTTTTTAAACGTACAATTTTAAATACCATACAATTCTTCATTAGATAAACCTTCTGTGTTAGCTTCTTTTTGCTCAGACGTAGTGCAGTGGCTGATTTTAGGTCAGAATGTCCACTCTCTTAAGTGTCCACCCTATTAAATCAGTGGACACTGAGAGTGTACATCGTGATGTGAAGGTAATTTATGTTTAAAGTTGAAGAAGTAGTGTATTTAAAGTTCTTTGGAAATGATTTACGTGTTGTTTCTCATCTAAATGCCATTCAAACTAAAGTAATAATGTAACTGGTTGTATGTGAGATATAAATCATCCATCCATTCTTTATATCACTTGTCCTTCCTGTTATTATTTTGTCCATTCTGTTATCACTTTGTCCACCCTGTTAAGCATTTTTTTTTTTACAATAATTTCATAAAATCAGCACAAAACATATTAATAATTCAGTGATAATGGAAATTTACTGGAGTATCAATAAGGCAGTACTTTAAAAACTTAACAAAAATGCCTTTTAGGCATTAGTATTTGAAAATAAGTACGAAAGTAAGTACAATTCATGCACAATATTCATATTTTCTGATAATTTATTAACTCATATGCTTTTAAAGGGACAAAGGTCCATGAGGTGTCTAAGATAATGTATACAGTGCTCATAAATTAGAATCATAAACATTTGTCCCTAACAGGGTGGCATTTTTGATATTCCATTTAATTTATTTTGTTTAATAAATGGTTAAATTTATTTACCCGAGCTTAACCCAAAGTCATTTTTTCAAATGTTTTACATCTCCCTACATAACTACACGAAAATTTGTTTGACTTTCTACATTTTATGATAGTTAAAAGCCACCGAATACCAGGAATGACCCAGAAATATGTTTACTTCGTGTATCTGCACATAACTGCCAGCAGAGGATTAATGCTCTATTTTATCTCACAAAAGTTGCAAGTCACAACACGTTCTCTCTCTCTTTTTTTTTTTTACGGATTCCACTTGCAGGATGACTAGTTCTTTTTGTTGTGGTCTTAAACACCTGCAGGTTCCAGCCTTTTCAAGTTTGAAAAGTAACCACTTCATGCAGGAAGTGCAAAGTGACTGCAGGCTGCTCTGCAATGAAACAAGGTTTGTTCGTGACAGATGCACAGGTTATCAGAGGTCAATGCGAGTCAGGTTCCCCTCAGTACCAGAAGGGCAGAACATTGAAACATCCTGAAATAGCCCAGAGTACAAGTGTCTTATCCTCCTGAGAAGTTTTGGATTTGACAATAAATACAATGGGGTTCAAAAAACTGAGCCTACCACTGAAAATGCTTCTATTTTGTATTTTTCTAATTGAATACATTTTTATCGTAAATTATATTATCAAAGTCAAATTTGATCATTTCTTAAAGGGTTAGTTCACCCAAAAATGAAAATTCTGTCATTAATTACTCACCCTCATGTCGTTCGACACCCGTAAGAAGATTCATATTCGGAACACAAATGAAGATATTTTAGTTGAAAGCTGATGGCTGAGAAAGGCTTCAGATAGGCCTCCATTGGCATTCAGTACATTTACACTCCCAAGACCCATAAAAGTCACTTAAAACGTCGTTACAAAGTCCATCTCACCACAGTGACTCTACAATAATTTTACGATTCGACGACAATAGTTTTTGTGCGCAAAAAAAATCAAAATAACACTTTTATCCAACTTGTTCTTGTCTTCCGTGTATGCCTCCACGACGCATGCGCGAGAATATGACGTAGATCCGGCGTTCGGACACATGACCCAGAAGCGATTTGTTTACAAGCAGAGGAAGACGCGCGTATCTAAGCTGTTGAATTCTACATTGATCGTGCTTTAGGTCTCGGCGTAGTTCTCAAAGTCGGGCTAAAGTGTGCATTTCATGGATTCCCGAACACCGGCGCTACGTCATATTCTCGCGCATGCGTCGTGGAGGCACACACGGAAGACAAGAACAAGTTGGATAAAGGTGTTATTTTGAATTTTTTTTGCGCACAAAAACTATTGTCGTCGCATCGTAAAATTATTGTAGAGTCACTGTCGTGAGATGGACTTTGTAACGACATTTTAAGTGCCTTTTATGGGTCATGGGAGTGTAAATGTACTGAATGCCAATGGAGGCCTATCTGAAGCCTTTCTCAGCCATCAGCTTTCAACTAAAATATCTTCATTTGTGTTCCGAAGATGAACGGAGGTCTTACGGGTGTCGAACGACATGAGGGTGAGTAATTAATGACAGAATTTTCCTTTTTGGGTGAACTAACCCTTTAAACTTTAACTTAAAAAAAACTATTCGGAGTGTCTATTTACACTAAAGGCATGTTTACATGACAACGATGTACTAAAAACAGACGATCCCGTTCACAAGAATCTGAGAAAATGACTAAAAAGGCTGCATTATGCATGCCAGGCCAGTAGATTGAGATGTCGCTTTGTCAAAAAACACCCTGCAAACACGTAATATGCATGCGCATGACATCACCGTTTTCGCAGATTGGCGTTTTGTTGCTTACATGGAGAAGATAAAGGTATCGTTTTCCAAACCTTGCACTTTCAGGCCCCCAAAACGCTGTTGTCGTGTAAATGAACGGCTAAAACGCATACAAAGTTTTGCCTTGTTGGCAGAGGCTATTTACACTAACTCCTCCCACTGACGTCTGGTTGGGCCAGACAAAATAAAGGAAGGCGCTGGATCGCCAACATAGGGCTGAAACGATTCATCGAGTTACTCGATTAACTCGATTACAAAAATTCCTCGAGGCAAAAATTCTGCCTCGAAGCCTCGTTAAAATTCCTATGACTATATGACTATACGCACAGGGATCTGATTCTCACGGACCGCTGTTCAATGTTCAGGAAGCACACCATAGCGCGATACATTTTAAATTTAGTTGGCGCGATGACGGAGAGTAAAGATGTCCATAAATGGCAGAGAATGTCTAAAGTTTGGGATCATTACATTCTTAAAAAAGAAGAGAACAAGGTGCAAAGTGTCTACTGCAGAGTAGAACTGGCATTCCACAGCAGTACGAATTCAATGGTAACGTAGCCTAAGCCTATACATTGATGTTCGCTGATTTTAATCCCATTCTGTATTTGTAGCGATGTCGTGATGCGGTTTGACTAGATATGATGTTTAGCTCTGATGTTTTTAAGTAGTAAACGTATTCACGTTCAATTGCAAGAGAGTATAGCCTAAAAAAAAGAACCCCTTCACACACACACACACGCATGCACCCTCGTCTCTCTCACGTGCCAGTCAGACCAATCGCGGCAATGCATCACATATGCTTAAACTTTTATGTAGCCACGCAAAAATAATTTCAGCATGCATTCACTGTATACACCGGGATGTGATGTTGTGACGCGATTTTTCGAACGGATGCTTCACCTAAAATGCACCGCAATGCAAGTGATCCAAGCCAAATGCAGTGTTCTATTGAAAATGAATGTATGTATTTCTGCCGTACCAAACTGCAATGAAGCAACTGGTCTGACTGGGGCGTCACTCTTCCTCACGCACACACACAGACACACACAGGATGCTAGGTTACCATAGCAAATAGGCTCACCCCAGAAATGATATATTATTTGTTAGTAGCCTAATGGTAAATGCTGCAGGTGTAGAAATCTACATAAAAGATATTTACTTTGATGTCAGGGCTAGATTACAGCATGAAACCTGTTGTGCATATTAATAAATTAAATTGCTTAAATTATTTGTTTGGTTGTTTAAACACACACACACACACACACAAAATTATCCGATTAATTCGATCGATTAAGTGCTAGATTAATCGATTACAAAAAGAATCGATAGCTGCAGCCCTACGCCAACAGTACCAATAGTGTAGTGGTAAGACCCAAGTTCGAATCTGCCTTTGCTCTACTCGCTCCACTCCATTTTCCCATCACATATCAGATCGGAAAGCCATTTATTTCCAATAAAAATGAAGAAAATATTCGCAAAATAGAAATAAAGTGTCTAACGTGTGTTTAATAAAAAAAGTTAGGGTTAGGGGAAGGTGTAGGGAGGGCTTACATTAGGGCGGCATCCATTTAATAATTTTAATAAATATAATAATTTACACTTAGAAAATACTGCTATTTTTTACAGTGTAAATAGAATGTATTGCTATTTTTACATAGTGTGGATAGAATATATTGCTATCTAAACTTAAATAGCAGTGCTATTTAAACGTAAATAGCAGCTATCGTTTAAGAAAACATGCTATTTTCACTTAGTGTAAATAGAATCTATAAGTGTAAATAGCTGCTGCCAAATCGATTTGGTATTTAATGTCAGCAGCACTAAAGCTAAAGAAATAAAAGAATGTTTCTAGATCCCTGGATGTCATTCAAACTGGCAATCATGTCTCAAAGCCACCATGACTCATACACTCCTGAAAAGCAGGGAGCTTTGCAGCAGAGGTTTTTCATAAGGGCCACACACAGAAACCACTTCTCACAAACAAACATTGAGCCATAATAAGCATCTATCTTTATATTCACCTTCGCTTGTACTCATCCCTCTCCCTTTTGATTTTGGCCAGGACGTTGTAAAGTGCTCTTATCTCTGGGGTGATGGTGTCTATCTGGACACCCACGCCGTCCGGGTGGACCCACGATACTCCGGGACTGGTGACCCGAGTCTCTGACCCACTTCCCAGTTTACGAGTGTGGTTGTAGGACCAGATAGTGCCCGGGAGGAAGCGAGGAGGAGGGTTGGGAGACGTCCCGATGCCAACGCTGCTCACTTGTGGAGTATTATTAGAGTTGTTGGTGTTGGCCGAGGCGGGTTCGGTGGTGGGTGTAGACAGGCTAACCGTGATGGTTGGGTTTCTGGTAGTGTTTGGGTTGGTTGTGGTCTCATCGTCAGCTTTATTAGGCTCAAGCTTGAGGACAGACGTAAGAGAAGGCATAAACAACGTAGTGGGTCTTTTGGCAGAGTTGTTAGTGTTTTGGAAGGACAGAGACCCAGGCCGGACAGCAATAGGCCCAATAAACCCGGTCTGGACACCAATTTCTTTGGTCTTTCCGTCTTCCACGCCTCCACCTGCATTATTGCTGTTTAAAGCCTGCTGAAGCTGCAACTCCAATATCTTATTGCGTCTCTCCAGTTCATGCACTTTAGCCAGAAAGCATCGGAACCGCAGATTGAGGGTCTTCAGGACGCTTATATTTGATCCCAGGTCGTTCCTCAGTGCCATGGCTGTAGGTGGAGGAGGTTGGGACCAGTGGAGGGATGGACTGAAGTGCAGGTAAGAGGATGCCGTAAGGTCAAATGCGGTTTGGGGGACGCCAGCAAGGCCGGGTTGTTCTCCGAGGAAAAAAGAGGAAGGGTCAGGAGCTCCGAGGACAGCAGCCTCAGGGAGTAAACCGGAGGGAGAATCGGGATGACCGGGTCCTTCTGGATTCTGATGCTGTTGGTGCTGCTGCTGATAATGATGATGGGGGGGAGAATTCATGCTACGGTACGGAAAACTGAAGCGCTGCAGATCTGGCATGAACACCAGCTATGTCTGACTCCAAAAGTCTGACGTCAAAACAATTAACGGCTTGGTTTCAATGGTCAATATTGTTTAGCGACCCAGCGACACGGCAATGTCCACATTTAACTCGTTAAATCCTTATGCAACGAGATAAGAGTATTACAGCTTGCGCGTGAATGCTGAGTAAGGATGAGACGCTGATGGAGATGAAGCGACTCTCACTGCAGCAACCGAGAAAAGCGTCAAATGTGGAGTAATTACAGAAGCATGCAATACCTGTACTCTAACAAGCAAAATATGTCGTAAAAACGTTAACGAAATAGATTCAAATTAGGTCCAAACGAAAGTCTTGTGGCTTCTCTGCCTGGAAACCTGAATACACTTGAGCCTTCGAGTCTCTGCAGCGCTTCAGTGCGGATAGCCTAGTACCGTAATATCAGCAGTATCTGACGCATTGTGTCCGTTTACATTAATATTACAGAGCCGCAGTATAATGTTTGGTAGATGATATTACGGAAAAGTATATCTAAATATAATATATCACTGTTTGAAAACGAACAACAGCTCTCTGTGTGCTATTCCCCTTCTGTGTTTGCCCAAGAGGGGCACTTACGGTAACAAACATATTACCTCATGCATCATAATAACAAAGCAACGGCGACGTCACAAATCTGCAACAAATAACCATTGTACTTCATTGGGTCTTATTTAGGATTTGTTTATTTATTTGCAAGCTACAAAATAAACATATCAAAGTCTTTTCATAATTCCAAATTTTATTCACATTTCACATTTATTCAGAAATAGTATTTTGCAATACTTTGGAATGGATAGTGCCCTCTAAATATGTAAAAACATAAATACACTATGTATATTCATAAAATATTTGGTTACTCAAAATATGAATAAATAAATACACTGGACTCAATAATAGGCTAAACATACAAAGAATAAAATAAATATGAAAATACTTATGAGTATTCAGGTTGATTGGGACACTTTTCCCCAGTCTTGGCAAAAACGGTCCCATTCAACCTGAATTCACCCCTACTAGAGCTTCATGTGTAAAAGAACCAGTGTAAAACTGAATAGGTGCATTAGTGTGTAAAACACTTATAGGAAAACAAATCTATATTTGAACTAAAACAGAGATACTTTGAGCTAACTAACTGCTTTAAGAACTACTGTTTCTGTCTTAGATATCAGCAGTTGCTAGAGGTGGATTCTTTAAATCATTTTTCATCTCTCTTTCCACCTCCTTCCCTCTCTCTCTTCCTAAGTTGACCTGTGTATCTAAGTTTGTAGTATCCAAGGCTGCCCACCCGACTGACGCATTGTCCTGACAGGACCCTCTCTTCCCTCTACTCTTCCGTGAGGAATCTTTTTTCACGCGCTCCCCAGATGGCTGGCTAGTAGGTGTGCTTTTTCTTCTCCAGCTGTAAATATAAGAGAGAGTGACGCTTCCACGATGCCCTGCATGTGTGGAAAATACAGAGATAGAAAGAGAAATGTGAGGAAAAATACAGAGAAATTAAAATGATTAAAAATTTATAAATATAAACAGACAAAGAGTCTAGATAGACAGATGAACAGATAGATAGATAGATAGATAGATAGATAGATAGATAGATAGATAGATAGATAGATAGATAGATAGATAGATAGATAGATAGATAGATAGATAGATAGATAGATAGATAGATAGATAGATAGATAGATAGATAGATAGATAGATGGATGGATGGATGGATGGATGGATGGATGGATGGATGGATGGATGGATGGATGGATGGATGGATGGATGGATGGATGGATGGATGGATGGATGGATGGATGGATGGATGGATGGATGGATGGACGGACAGACAGATGAACAGATAGATAGATAGATAGATAGATAGATAGATAGATAGATAGATAGATAGATAGATAGATAGATAGATAGATAGATAGATAGATAGATAGATAGATAGATAGATAGATAGATAGATAGATAGATAGATAGATAGATAGATGGATGGATGGATGGATGGATGGATGGATGGATGGATGGATGGATGGATGGATGGATGGATGGATGGATGGATGGATGGATGGATGGATGGATGGATGGATGGATGGATGGACGGACAGACAGATAGATAGACAGACAGATGAACAGATAGATAGATAGATAGATAGATAGATAGATAGATAGATAGATAGATAGATAGATAGACAGACAGACGGACGGACGGACGGACGGACGGACGGACGGACAGAGATAGATAGATAGATAGATAGATAGATAGATAGATAGATAGATAGATAGATAGATAGATAGATAGATAGATAGATAGATAGATAGATAGATAGATAGATAGATAGATAGATAGATAGATAGATAGATAGATAGATAGATTTAGCTCCTGACCATCAGAATCACTTCCATCTGTGCTCCTTCCTCTCCTTCTCACTCCATCTTTTCCTCTCAAGCACAGCAGATCATAGACGTCCTCCCTGAAGTCCCGATTCATGATCTGGTAGATGAAGGGGTTTATCATGCAGTGGGACTTGGCCAAAACAGCAGGGATGAGCGAGACCTCTGGCTTCAGAATGGACACAAGATGTGACCGGTGTTCGTCCATTCCTCCGTGTGCAGAACCCACAGTTGAACTGGATCCATGATGCCCTACTGAATGGGAATGATCTGACGTCATGTTCCTCCAGGTACCAAAAGCATCTCCGAAGTGTTCTGAAGAGGTCCAGTTAAGGAGGAAGGGAAACCCAAAGACATCAGAGAACCCTCCGCCATGGCCGACAGCTGCTCCTGATGTTCCGCCCAGATGAACCGCTCCCCCGTCTTCCTCCAGGTGCTCTTCTCTGGCAGTCAAAGCGGAGTAAAGTGAAACAATTGCATAGGGAGTCCAGGCGATCAGAAATGAGGAACACACCACTGCTGCTATCTGCAACGAAAAGTTTCAGAAACTGTATACTGTTATATCAGAAAGAAATGACAAATTGTGTGGATCATAAAAAGGATAAATTTGAATAGAAATGTGCAAGAAAAAGCAGGGGAGGCATCTCAAACGGGGCAAATAAGGTCCCCTGTGAAATCAGCAGGGCTATTTATAGGTTTTTTTTTATTCACTTTTTATTTTTTGATGCATTTTCAATGTAGTTTGGATTTTATTTATTTATTAGTGTTTTAAGGCCATCAAAATTGCGCTAACTAGTATAATAAAAGAAAAAAAAATTCTAAGCATAGTTTACTGTTAGAGGCATTTATTTAGAGGCATTTTCAGACCATCACAACTTCTGTTTCCTACCAACTTTAAAGCAAGCAGGTTGTCAAGGTATACGGTACCATATAAAAAACAAAAATGTATTTGTAACAATTAAAGGATGCAGATTCTGAAATCCACTGCCGCTTCAATATACCTATCCTAATTCAATTTATAATCAACACATTAATCAATATTTATCCTCCCATATTATTATAATGATTTTTAATGATTCTTACCAGTTATGCTCCGTCCGGAAGGACATCATGTATATACTTTCAATTTTAAATGTCTGTGGAGGAGCTTTGACCTCATATGTGGTACCACTTGAAAGCTTAGAGTCTCTGCTTTCTGGAGATATGCATCACTTTGGCTGGCATTTGTTCTACACAAAGTAACTTATTTACTCTGGTACCATTTCCGCCCGGATTTGGCCTACCCAAATTGAAAAGCGTCCCATACCCACATACAGTGGTCTAAATTCAAATTTTGGTGTCATTTTACAGGAAACCCTTTGAAGTTTCATAAACCACTGCTAAAAATGATAAACATGTAAGAATACGTTCTTGGGACAGGTGTTGCGAATTAGGGGACAGGTGTTGCGAATTAGCCCTGGCTATAAACACTGTGATACATGCATCGGATTGTTCTTTATGTAATAATCTATGTCTATTTTGTATCTGTCCATATTCAAATAAACAACAAATAAAAATAAATACGTTGCCTGAGCTGTAATATAACTGTTGAGAAATTGTATGTACCCAAAAAAGTGTAGAGGGAGCGCGGCCTACGAACTCCTTGTGAGACTTGAAGCTGGCTTCTGCTTATGAAACTATTCTTCAGTTCATTTTTCTTTAATTAATTGCACTCCCGACTCTTGGTCTTCATTCTTCACAACTGGTCTTGAGTCCTAAACTGTTATCCCCTAACACCATTTTTTTCCCATTTATTAATTTTGGTTCCTTTATATCACAGTAATTTATCTATCTTTTTTTTTTGTGTGAACAATATCAACCTATACACTTTCATGGCATTTCATAACTATTTTACGTTTTGGCGAATTGGTGGTGAATTAATATGAATTCATACAATGTAATTTGTACATTTTTGTACGACCTGCTTACACACCACTGAGGGTTAGGTTTAGGGGTGGACCTTCATAATTGCTTTTTTTTTTTCTCAAAAATGTATGTTTTCATACAAATCGAATATACGAATTCTTACAAAATTACCCACTCGTAAAATAGTTACGTTAAATAGTTTTGTCTGAGAAGACTGAAAAAAATATTTTTTACTGCTTGTTTAAATTGCTTAATTAAAATGAGCTAAAGCAACACAATTGCAATACATTTTGTCCTAACTTGATTTGATTGTGTTCAATCCACTTTAAAGGTGCTCTAAGCGATATTGGGTGGAGTAACTTCTTGTTGACGTTCGAAGTGTTGTCAAACAAAACAGAGGCTAGCTAGACCCTCTCTTCTCCTCCTCCTCCCCCTCCCCTCCGTGCTTCCTGATTGGAAGCCCTTCTGCCGCCGGAGTTCTCGCCACCTTTCGAAGGCTTTTCCGATGTAAATTGGGGACTTTGCGCGTTCCTTCTCCTTTTCCCTTTTCGTTGCAATTTGTTCATCAGAACGTCGTCTCTTTGGTGGTGTGTGTCGGCCATATCAAAATCATATAATTCGAACTTCCCTCTTTATGCTTCTCTCTTCTACACACCCCCCTTCATGTGCACGTGCACTAACCCCAAACCTCCACCCCCAAATCATTCTTGTCTGTTATTGGCTGGAGCACTGTTTATTATGTTTCGTTGTCCAGACTGCCCTAAGCTTGTGCTGACTACAGAGACCGCGTTTTTTTAAAGTGTGTTCAGGGGACAGGCAACTAGCGGATAGTGAGGAGATGTTTGCTGTATGTGACAAAAAAATGTTGGCCTAAAAAACATGTGACATCGCTTATAGCACCTTTAATATAAGTCAAATTGAAGTTTACTTAATCCGTTTGTGTTGAGATTACATGAATGATTTGTGTTGCATTAACTGAAATTGGGTGGGGCTTGTTAGTTCCAAGCATGCTTTGCATATGGCTAAATCAAGAGAGAGTAAATGTTGTTATTTTATGTATTTTTGAGCAAGATGAGAAAGGGGGAGACTTGATGTGTTTAATAGTGTTTAATATTCAATTATGTTGGAATTAATAGAACCATTTAAATTACAGTGGGTTACCACAGTGGAGAAGAGTGGAGCATTTGCTTAGGCCGTGGACTAAAACAACTAATGTCATTATAACTTTACTGAAGGAGCTTTTAATGCTTAGAATTTAAGATGCTAATGTGTGCTGTCACTAGCCAAAAGTTTGTCAACTAGCTAGTGCAATATTACAATTCAGTTGTGTAACATGAAAATATATGAATTTGAAGTGGATGAATGAATATATGAAAGTGAATGCCTGAATCATGTCAGGGAGTTGGGGATCAACAATTCTATGATGTTTAAGTTAAATGAACAAATTATGTTTGTTTAACTTAATTGATTCAAGTGGGACCGATGTACACAATTAAATCATGTAAATCCAACACACTTTTTTTTCAGTGAAGAGGGTCCTTTCCAAAGGCATTATGGGTGATCAGTTAGAGCTTGTACCTTTGTCAGCCGAAGATCTTTGCTGTTGTGAGTGACACTGGAGGAAGGGATTGAAGCCAATATGCGGCCAGAACGATACACCTGAAATCACACAACACTATAGCAACTCTTCAATTCACCTTAATGGTTCTTCAGTCAACATTGGGATTAAACTGTCACATTGATCGTAAAAATCATATTTTTATATCAGAACAAGGTCAAATGATCTCGACATGTATTAGCTTGCTTATTAATACTGATCATTCTCACCCTGATGAGGATGGCAAGGTATGAAGCGATGATAGTGAGGGTGGGAACTCCGAAGCAGAGTAACAGGATCAGGAAAATATAGACTCTATCATTGATTGAAGACTTCATCCTCCACCTGTGGCCACAGGAAGCAATGCATGAACACATCAACACATATTTTCTGTGCTGTGGGCCTTGTGGGTAAAATACCTTACAGCTGCTTAAAAGTGAAAGCCTTCTGAAAGCCCTTGAGAATGCACTCTGAAAACACCAACAAATCACTGGGGAAAAGGTTAGCAACCCAGTTTTACTAATGGCAATGGTTCATTACCAGTTTATGGTGCAGCTGGTTCCAAACGGTTCCGGGCCATAACTACCAAAGCCAAATACAGGAAGTAAGGCCCAGAACAATGTATAGATCCACACTAGAGCGACAGACAGAGAGGCATGTCTTCTTTCAATCCACTGACCTGAGACAAAGGAAAAGGTACATTAGTAAACATCTAAAAGCTTGCATGATGGCTCCATAGTTGCTGCAAAGGACTCAAATGTATTATTGTATCGATTGTCACAGCCTGATACAGTTAGCTGAAAGAAAGACGAGCAGTCCATCAGAAATAGAGATCATGTTTTTCACTGAATATGCATAAAAGACAACTATAATCTCTGTGGTGATTTTGTGCAATGGAATACTATACTTTCAAGAGAGGCAAATTGTAATTATATAAATACATTTCTTCAATTACAAATCAGCTTAAGTGATCTAATTTTCTCAGCACATGCTCTGTTCTCTCTATGTCTGAGAAAAATAAGGAGTTAGGCATGTATGAAAATTACAATGTAGATTTTGACTTTTTATTGGCATTGTGCTTATATCTTTCTTATACAGACTCTATAAGTAGGCCTAACCTATTAATATAAACCATTATACTATTACTTTGATGTGTGTTTTTATTGGAGGTTGAAGGAAGTAGGGGGAATCAATAATAAAAGAGGTCTCAGATTATGTATCACGTGTCTTCCCTGGGTGATAACAATTTTATTTTTATTTTTGTCCAACAAGGACAACGAAATTCTACTTTCATCCTACTGTGGAAAGGAATGCCTTTAAACTAAGGGATAGTTCACCCAAAAATGAAAATTATCCCATAATTTACTCACCCTCAAGACATCCTAGGTGTATATGACATTCTTCTTTAGGACGAATACAATCGGAGTTATATTAAAATATGTCCTGGCTCTTCCAAGCATTATAAATGGCAACCCAAAATTTGAAGCCCAAAAAAGTGCATCCATCCATTATAAAAGTAATCCACACGGCTTTGTGGGGTAAATAAAGGCCTTCTAAAGTGAAGCCATGCATTTGTGTAAGAAAAATATCCATATTTAAAACTTTATAAAGTAAATATATGGCTTCCGGCGATGGCCTTCCGTATTCAATTTACGAAGAAAGTGTGGCGCCTCTCTCAGTTCAAAACGCTTGTCCTACGTCCAACGTCATACGATACGTTGCGCCAGTTACGCTTTTTTCGTAAGTTGAATACGGAAGGCGGTCCGCCAGAAGCTGGACATTTTACTTTATAACGTGTTAAATATGGATATTTTTCTTACAAAAAACACATCAATTCGCTTCAGAAGGCATTTATTAACCCCCCCAGAGCCGGATTACTTTTATAATGGATGGATACACGTTTTTGGGCTTCAAATTTTGGGCTGCCATTTACTGCCATTTATAATGCTTGGAAAAGCCAGAAACATATTTTAATATAACTCTGATTGTAACGTTATTCGTCTGAAAGAAGAATGTCATATACACCTAGGATTGCTTGTAGGTGAGTAAATCATGGGGTAATTTTCATTTTTGGGTGAATTATCCCTTAAACTGTACCTTAATTGCAGGTCTCGGTAATATACAAGAATTCAAAACATAATGTACAAAAAAAGATGCACAAAATCTAAACAAAATGAGAATTACCGTATCGAACGCTACAGATCTTGAAGCAGCGGTCGAGGGAGATAAGGCAGGTGGTGATGAGAGACCCAATTCCAAAAACAAAGCCCTGAAGCCCATACCACATACATCCTGTTTCCCCAAAAATCCATGCATGGGACAGACTAAGACAGACAAATAGAGAGGGGAAAAAACATTTTAGAGCACTAAAAAACCTGAGCACAGCAAATCTAAAAATATCCTGAAGAACTCTGCATAATTAATATGCTCACATTCTGCAGATCTATGTTTATTTTCTCTAAGACTATACTTTATCAGTTTCTTATCAACTGTCTGGGGTTATGGTGTAAACAAGTCCACAAGCCAAAAAGTCAGACATGACAATTTTAATCCACATACTGCATTGACCCAAGAATGTAGAATTGAGATGTTTCTCTTATTTTTCTTCACAAATGCATTTCTCTATCTTCTTTTACCTGAGGGCATGTTTTGGTGGTTTGTGGGAGGGAAAAATACTTTCAGCTATCAAAGTGAAACACTTTTGGCCTTTTGAGAATCCACTCCAGATTCCATGAAAAGTGTTGGCTCAATTTCTGAGGATTTTTGTTTTCTTTCCCTCAAAAATCTATTCCTGTCATAAGTATAAAGTATAAAGACATGCATTAAATAAAGCAATAATACAAAATAAAGCAAAACTGATTGGAGAGCACATCTAAAGTGTTTTCCCCTGACCAAATGTCCCTTTTAAATCCTCTCTAAAGTCAAATCAGATCAATATTATTCCTTGCGTAGATGTTTATGCAATAGCATCATCAATGGCTTATATTCGGACTGTCAATCTTCTTTCTTAACCAACACAATACTTTGCCCATGACTGACACACACACACACACACACACACACACACACACACACACACACACACACACACACACACACACACACACACACACACACACACACACACACACTCCAGAAACTACTGATAAAAAACAAGAGCGAATGATGCATGTCATAGACTAATACAGGCTTTAGCAAAGAGAGCTTTGTACACGCAATGTACACGATTGCCATGCCAAGCAGTGAAACCCTTCAAAATACATGTTAAAAATCATGCTGTAAATGTTTTTTTTTAATAGTTTTTTTATTAATGCTCAAAACAATACACAAGTTATAACAAAAAAGCAACATAATACGAACAAAACAACAAAAAAATACAAAATATAAATTAAACATATTGATAAATTATGAGAATTACGTGATACTGAAAAAAGGAAAAGAATTGCAAACAGATAATGTTTTTATGGCTTTTTTTGTTCTCAGATATTTTAATTGGAAAAAGGTATTTTTCAAGTTCTTTCACAAAAATAAGAATTTATATATAGCTTTTATATATTTAGATTTATGAATGTGGAATTTAGCGAGTAACAAGATCAGATTAATTACAAATTAGATTAATTTATTACTTTTTTAGATTGATCATAATCAACAAAGCCCAGTACCACATCCTTCCAATACACACATTCTTTATCAAATTCATTCCTTATAAATCCTAATACATCTTGACAAAACATTTTAGTAAAGGGACAATGCCAAATAAGATGAACTACAGTTTCCTCAAGGTCACAGAAAGAGCAACAGTTGGGAATATCCTTTTTGAGCTTTTTTAGGAAGTGACTTGCTGGGTAACACTTATGAATCATTTTAAAATAAATCTCTTTTACTTTATTGGTTAAAAAAATAGATGTGGAAGCATCCACACTTTTTTCCAACAGATATATTACCAATTGCATTATTCCAGTAAGCGGTCACAAGTGGTAATGTAACAATGTCATGCTGAAATAGAGAACGGACTGATCTATTATTATTTTTATAGGGTGAAGCAAAACACAATTTTCCAACAGGAGTACTGACCAAACTCAGAGAGACTGTAGAGATTGAGTACCTCTCAATAAAGAAAGAGCACCTGATGGGATAGAACCCATAACTTTTGAAAATTCTTTTGGAGAAACAGGAAACAGAAAATTATCTACAAATTCCTTATATGAAAACAACAACCCTTGAGAATTGATTAATTGACTGACTAATAAGATATTTTTATCAAACCAATTCTGAAAAAAATATTGATTTATTCTTGTATAAAATATTACAGTTATTCCAAATAAAATAAATATTAAATATCTTAAATATTAAAGACCAAGCCAAAAGAGCATGCTTATGAAAAGCAGATAAGGTCGCTGGTAATTTTTTAATTTTGTAGTTACATAACAGAAAAAAATCCTGCTCACCAAACTGAGAAAAAACATAATTGGAATAAAGTTCCATAACCAGTTAATTTTAAAGGTATAATTTAAAGTACTTAAGTACTAAAATCCAGAATATTAAGACCACCCCTTTCACTAATATTCATTACAACGGATTTTCTAATATAATTAATTTTTTCCACAAAATATTAAAGAGTATCTGGTCAATAATTGTACCAAGCTTTGATTCCAAATGAACAGATTGAGCAGCAGTATAGGCCGTCTGCCTTTCTAAGAAGTACTCTACCTCTCAAAGAAAGATCTCTTTGTAGCCACTGGTTGAATCTTTTCTGAATTTTATCCGTAAGGGGTTGAAAATTAAAGATACATCTTTGTTTTTGGTCCTTTATATAAACTCCCAAAATAACAAACCTTTTCTTTCACAGGAATATTATGAATAAAGGAGTCATTGCAGTTTTTTTATGTCCCAGAGCTCACATTTATGAACATTTAAATGCAGGCCAGAGGCTTTGAAGAAAAACTCAATAATATGTATTGCCAAAGGGATCTGCATTGCATCCCTAAGAAAGAGGGTGGTGTCATTAGCAAGTCCTTTCAGACTGCTGGTTTTTATGTGAGTACAGAGAAGCTGAGCAGCGAGAAGAAAAAGGTGAGGTGAAATGGGGCCTCTGTGTAAATGTCCCATCTAAAATTGCAGTCAGTATTACAGTTGTGGTACCTTGAGATGATGATACACGGTGCCCCCAGCAGGCTGTAGCCGAAATCACAAACGGCCAGATTGATCGTCATCAGCTCGTGCACTCTGAGCTTCTTTCTCCTCTGACCGTAAACCACCAAAACCAGCCCATTCCCAACCACTGACACCACACCTGGGACAGAAATGTAAATCAAAGAGTCAACAATCATCTACACAAACAAAAATGCAGTTATATTTAAGGTAATCAACAAAAAAGCCAGAAATTTCACTATAAATTAAATCAATCATTTGAATATTTGTTATATATATATATATATATATATATATATATATATATATATATATATATATATATATATATATATATATATATATATATATATATATATATATATATATATATATATATATATATATATATATTAGTGTCGCAACTTTGCATTACGTCCAATTATTTTTAAATTAGTTTATTTTATTGCAGTGAGCTAAAAAATATTGTGAGCTAAAAAGTATTGATTGTTAAATGGTTTGTAGCTTTGTGGAATATAAATAATATGATTAAAATACTTTGCATTGTATTTATTTATTTATTGTTTGTTTGTTTTGTGTAATAGCAGTGAGCAAAAACTATTGTTAAATGTTCAAATGGCTTATAGCTTTGTTGCCACAAACACAATTTTATTCCGTAATATTATATGAATAAAATATTATGGAATAAAATTATATATATATATATATATATATAAACTAAACATGATATGTGTCAAGTGTTACCATTTATTGATACACCTCTTAAAGTGCCCCTATTATGCTTTTTTTTGGATTTTGCATAATTGCCAGCCTATAGTCTACATGCAGACACTTCTACAAACATTAGTGAAAAAATGGGTCGCTCTCAGGAGCTCAGTGAATTCAAGTGTGGTACCGTGATAGGTTGCCACCTGTGCAATAAGTCCATTCGTGAAAATTCCTCACTTCTAAATATTCCACCGTCAACTGTTAGTGGTATTATAACAAAGTGGAAGCAATGGGGAACAACAGCAACTCAGCCACGAAGTGGTAGGCCACGTAAAAGAGAGCTTAATGGAATGGGTTTCCATGGCCGAGCAGCTGCATTCAAGCCTTACATCACCAAGTGTAATGCAAAGCGTCGGATGCAGTGGAGTAAAGCAGTGGAGACGTGTTCTCTGGAGTGACGAATCACGCTTCTCTGTCTGGCAATCCGATGGATGAGTCTGGGTTTGGTGGTTGCCAGGAGAACGTTACTTGCCTGACTGCATTGTGCCAAGTATAAAGTTTAGTGGAAGGGGGATTATGGTGTGGGGTTTTTTTTTTTCCTTCCAGGGATTTGGCTTGGTCCCTTAGATCCAGTGAAAGGAACTCTTAATGCTTCAGCATACCAAGACATTTTGGACAATTTCATGCTCCCAATTTTGTGGGAACAGTTTGGGGATGAGTCCTTCCTGTTCCAACATGACTGCGCACCAGTGCACAAAGCAAGGTCCATAAAGACATGGATGAGCGAGTTTGGTGTGGAGGAACTTGACTGGCCTGCACAGAGTCCTGAGCTCAACCCGATAGAACACCTTTGGGATGAATTAGAGCGGAGACTGCGAGCCAGGACTTCTCGTTCAACATCAGTGCCTGACCTCACAAATGCGCTTCTAGAAGAATGGTCAAAAATTTCCCATAAACACACTCCTAAACCTTGTGGAAAGCCTTCCCAGAAGAGCCGAAGCTGTTATAGCTGCAAAGGGTGGGCCAACTCCATATTAAACCCTACGGATTAAGAATGTCATTAAAGTTCATGTGCATGTAAAGGCAGGCGTCCCAAAACCTTTTGACATATAATGTATCTTCAAAAATAATAATGAAGCATTAATAATGATATAGAAACAGATAACTGACCCGTGATGATGAGGAAGATGGCTATGCTGAGGTCAGTGGATGAAGAGAGTTGTGAGCGGAAGGCATGAGGGATGGAGGACGGGACAGAGACAGACCCCATCCATGAGCCATTCACTCTCTTAGACATGAACTATTGACAGAGAAAGGAAAATTCAGAGAAAGACAGAGACATAATGAGACAGTGCTGCTCTGCCCAACTAACATGCTGGACTTACATGAAAATCAAACAAATCTGGGAAAAGTAAAGTTGCATATGCAAACATAAGTATTAAAGCTCATGTTCTGTTAACATTGCCTTCACTGGCTGTATGTTTGGGACCTTCAGACCAAAATGATTTTTGTGTAAAAAAAAAAAAAAAAAAAAATGGTATTCAAAATGAACCTGTCTTTCACTTTCAATTCATTTAAATATTTCATAACTCATGACAAATATTATCAGCATTAACCCATGACCCATGTTTGGGTCAAATATGGGCAAACCCAACGGTTTAAATTAACCAACCATTTTTTAACAAACCATTTTTTAGAGTGCAGAAATATGACTGTTGAAGCATGTTATCAAATTATTAGAAAACCTGATAATTTGATACTTCAATGTTACAGATATTAAATAGGCCGTGAAACAAAAAGGAAGGCTTAAATAACTACCAAAAAAAAGTAACTTACTTACTGAAAATTACTACATATGGCATTTAAAACAGTAGCTTTTTACAGTAATGTTTTATAACATTAGTTAATTCATTAGATATCATAAACTAATGAACTAACAAGTAACAATATTTTTTGTTAGATATTTTATTATAATGTTTTATTTATAATTATACTTTTGTTCACTGTTAGTTCATAGTATACAACTTTTCATTTTAAAACTGTTAATATTAGAAATGAATATTAACAGAAAAGTAAATGCACATATTGTTCATTGTTAATGCTTGTTGTATAGTGTTACCAAAATCATTCTCACTTAGAAAATATTCATGGAGGAAAATAGGGGGAACATATATGAACAAGAAGGAATCAAACGGGAAAAAAAATATAACAAATTGTGTTAGTGTTATTTCACTGAAGCTTTCTGTCCAACATAAATAAACCATGGTCACATCTGAGCAAAGAACAAGGTGAACAAGTTTTTTACTCACCTTTCTCTTTGTCAGTCCACCTGTTCTGTGTTTGTCTCCTCTGTCTTTTCCAGTCTGCCTCTCTCAGAATCAATCTCAAAGTGAAATGCTCGCTTTTCAGTCTTAAGCCTCTTTTGTTCCTGTTGCTCTCTGTTTATACGGGAGGAGCGAATCAATTTCGCTGTGGTCAATCTGGCAGAGGACCATCAGTATTCAACAGTAACCCTCCCATCCTTTTGAACACCCCCCGCCTCCCTCTTCATGTGAACCTCTACCATCCTCTCATCCCTTTTTCACACTTTACCTCTATGATTAGAGAATACAACAGACGGAAGTTAGTTTTAATAGACAAAGGGAGCCGTAAATATGTTTTAGAGAGATGAAATAACATCACAGCAGACACGGCACTTGTTGGTGCTATAAGATTAATAGAGCAGTGGCATAATCTGTGTATGTGGGTGAGAGAGAGAGAGAGAGAGAGAGAGAAAGAAGGGAATTGCATATGGAAGAGTAAATGTGCAAGTATAACAGCCATCTGAACTATAAGCAACTCTTAATCCTCTGTCTGCATTTTTATCAAAAGAATTGGACAGCTTTAAAGTGCACACGCACACACATGCACAAGGATGAGCTGCACCATAAATCCCACAATCCTATGTCTCAAGGCTAAATCATGAGTCACATGCAACTACATCAATACCACATTAATTTTGTCATAAGATGATTGTTTGGGCATAGCATTGTAAAATAGCCTTATTTAAAAGAAATGTTAACTATAATATGATGCATAGTTAATAATGTTGAGTGATAAAGTCGTTGTTTTTTATCCCCGAAAGCTCCATGCTCATCATTTGGTAAATCTGTGCCATGCTAATGCAATGCATTAATGTTGAAACGTCTATTGGTCCTCTGAATCCCACATCAATAACATTGATAGACATATTTCATAAAGGCCCATCAGGTGAAATAATGGCATGTCTATGTCAGGGTGCATTATTCATGGAAAACTACCCCCGATGCACAAACGGACAGAGTATTGAACTAATAGAGTGTGTCAGGGAGAAAAAGAGAATGCAACAGAGTGCTTGGATGAGTGCATGAGAGCAGGGAAGTTGAATTTAATTCAAAACTATAAGAGGTTAGAATATTTTTAAATCATTAACAATCAGACCAGGTCTAATAAAACTTACCTGCATAATTCTCATGATTGGTAAAGGCATTTAAAAAAATGACTAATTCATGGGCATTTCACTCTTAAAATTAGGGTTAACAGTGAAAGTTTATCTTTTTCATGTTCTATATGCATGGACCTTGGTAAATGTTGTAACTTGCGGTGTCCATATTGACAGGACGCATGGAGCATGTGACCAGTGAAGGAATTGAAAATAACCACATTTGCTTTACTGTTGTCAACCCCCATCTTTCTTTTCAGAAGGGCCATTTGGAATTCCTAAAGACAAGGGGGGGGGGGGTTTGGTCTGATTGGTCAGTTTAAATATCTCACATTTGGTTTCAGTCACATGGTCAAGGAGAGATAAAAATAAGTTGTAACTGTTGCTCTTTTTCTTTTATCCTCTGGCTCTTGAGGTCTTTGGGCCTTCTCTTCTTTCCCCTTTCCCTTCTCTCTCTGGTAACATTCTAGTCATGCTGTGTACGATTAATGGTATAAGTTTATCATCTCATACATCCATTTTTTAACTATTTTAAGTGTAACCATAACCAGATTTTGTTATTAAATTCTTTCTATTACAAATACTGTGCTAACTGGTTTTGATTTGGTATCGACTTTGAAGTGCTCCCTATTGCAATTCAATATAGTCACATTATAGCAACGCTCTCCCACATATTTTGCTATTGTAACTGCACTTATTTGCGCCATTGGTATAAGTTGCAGTGGGTGGAAATAGACGAGAAATGTACTGTTTTCTTCCATCTTTCTGATATATTCTCAAGGGCCATTCAAACCAGTAGATAACACAGAGGAACAATATTGTTGGAATCATTTTTTTTTCAGTTGATGAACAATAAACACGACCACCAATCAGAAACTACCTGACTAATTAATGAACTCAAGCATAAGTGGCAGAACGCATAAATACAGGAATGGTGTGAAAAGGGAAAAACATCCAGTATGCGGCAGTCCTGTGGGCGAAAATGCCTTGTTGATGCTAGAGGTCACTGATTCAAGCTGATAGAAGAGCAACTTTGACTGAAATAACCACTCGTTACAACCTAGGTATGCCGCAAAGCATTTGTGAAGCCACAACACGCACAACCTTGAGGCGGATGGGCTACAACAGCAGAAGACCCCACTGGGTACCACTCATCTCCACTACAAATAGGAAAAAGAGGCTACAATTTGCATGAGCTCACCAAAATTGGACAGTTGAAGACTGGAAAAATGTTGCCTGGTCTGATGAGTCTCGATTTCTGTTGAGACATTCAGATGGTAGAGTCAGAATTTGGCGTAAACAGAGTGAGAACATGGATCCATCATGCCTTGTTACCACTGTGCAGGCTGGTGGTGGTGGTGTAATGGTGTGGGGGATGTTTTCTTGGCACACTTTTGGCCCCTTAGTGCCAATTGGGCATTGTTTAAATGCCACGGCCTACCTGAGCATTGTTTCTGACCATGTCCATCCCTTTATAACCACCATGTCCCCATCCTCTGATGGCTACTTCCAGCAGGATAATGCACCATGTCACAAAGCTCGAATCATTTCAAATTGGTTTCTTGAACATGACAATGAGTTCACTGCACTAAAATGGCCCCCACAGTCATGGGATCTCAACCCAATAGAGCATCTTTGGGATGTGGTGGAACGGGAGCTTCGTGCCCTGGATGTGCATCCCACAAATCTCCATCAACTGCAAGATGCTATCCTATCAATATGGGCCAACATTTCTAAAGAATGCTTTTAGCACCTTGTTGAATCAATGCCACGTAGAATTAAGGCAGTTCTGAAGGCAAAAGGGGGTCAAACACAGTATTAGTATGGTGTTCCTAATAATCCTTTAGGTGAGTGTATATCTATGGTTCAGGGTGCTAGATAATTACAGACAGGTGTGTTGGAGCAGGGTTGGAACTGAAATCTGCAGGACGGTAGCTCTCCAGGAGCAGGGTTGGACACCCCTGATCTAGAACATGAAATTAAACCAAACACCTTGTAATCACTGTTGACTTTGCTGACATGATGGAATATCATACATCCTGCAAGTTTTTGGCAAAAACATGTAACCAAGTTCAAGGTTATTTTGGCTAGAATTGGGTTACTCATAGCCAGACTAGTGTCTATACTTAACCGCAATGGTGAAATAACGGCTGTTGCTTGCTGGGTTATATCTTGCAATTATAAGGAAAAAAAAAGAATTGTGAGACACTCGCAATCACGACTTTTCTAAGAAACCTTTTTTTTTTCAATGGCTGAAACAAGCGTCCATACAAAACCTAAACAGCACATTAAATTTTCATAAACTGTCGAAAGTGTATGAATATTTATTCAGGCAAGCACGAGCGGAACAGTTCAGTACGTTATGCAATTTTTGCCATTTACATTGTCATAAGTTGCGAATGGTACCCCTATTCCTTACCATACCACTTTTTTGCCTACCGAGCACAGTAGTCTGGTACTAAAGGGTGAAGCTAGACCAATGTTGATTGGTTGACAGAGAATAGTCACTTGTGGGTGCTTGTCAACTGTTTTTCCTTGCAGCCTTGGCTCAAAGCATGTCTTCTTTTGACAACAGCCACATGCCGAGAAGCAAACGCAAGCCGGATGAGGGTTTATTATCCCAAATTGTACCACTGTGGAAACAAGCCATAAGGGTATGTTCACACAATGATATACAAAAACCTGAAGTGACAGTCAAAACAATTCACGTTCACAAAAATGACTAAACGCTGTATGCAGCTAGGTCAGTAGTTGGCGATGCCACTTTGAAAAGACAGACTACACGCCTATGCACTTATGCTCTTTCACTGAGCACAGGCGCCAAATGCACATGCAGTCACCTTTTCAGATGTATTGCTGTTAGCCTAGAGACAGACAATACCATTTCAAAAAACTTGCACTTTGAAAACCAAATGTAACGCCAAGGTATTTTAAAATCCTAGATTTATGGTACTAACTTTGGAAGCAGAGTCTGTGATAAGAGTAGCTTGTTGCGGCATACAGTACATGCTCTTGTTAGTGCCTTTTAAAGAGCAATATAAAAAGCTTTGTTTGGATCTCCCACTGTGATCAGAGTGTAGTCATTGTTTAGCCGTCCCAACATGCTCTTACATGCGTATCAAAAGGAATCTCCAGTGACCACTTGATTGGATTATGTGGAGTGGGGGTGTGAATGAGTTTGTGGGGTGGAATGTTGCATAGAATTGTTAGTCTTGACCTCAGTTTATATTTTTTTAAATAAGCTGGCTTCCTTTAATGAACAGTCACACATTTTAGAATGAGTGCTCTGACCCAAACTAGTCACTAGATGAAACAAAGACAACAGCTTCCATCCATTTCTCACAAACAGAGGACTTTATTCCGTCACAGGTTCTCAGCAGACAGAAAAGCCTTTTTGAAGTCAATATCCATTTTTAAACCTCACACAAACACAGAACAGAGCATTTTCATATAAAAATAACATTGGTCTTCAAAGGAAGCATGTAATTTCCATCCAGGCATGTGGTGCAAACATCCAACCAGATGAGAAAATGGGTCACGTATCAAAAAGGGCAGAAAGGTCACATCTATTCCTTGGAGGACATGTGTGCCATCAAGTCACAAACACGGTTGCTGTACCCAAACTCGTTGTCATACCTATGGAAGGAAGAGAATGGATTAGTACCACTTAAAAGCACACAAGCAAAGGGTTTCTTGTGCCCTTCAAGTAGAGTCAGAATATCTTGATTAAGAGTCCAGAGGACAATGTCTAAGTGAAGCCGCATTTACACATGCCACATGATACACAAGTTGCAGAGGTGTTACTGGAAGGGGGTGTGTTGATTTCAAATATAAAACAAAAACAAAAAAACAAATCCAAAATATAGATATAATAAGGGATAAAGTGTACCTCTAGGCGATGATCACAACCTGACGCAAAGCTGCTACTTGACAAATAATTGGCTAAATTTGTGCAAGATGAACATTTCAGGGATAAGTGTACACTCATACCACAACATAATTATGGGGACATTAAATACTGATTGTACATTAAATATAAATTACTCGTTTAACTTAAAATTGCCTTTTATTGTACGGTGTACAAAACCTCCTGGCAAGATGACAAACACTACAACATTATAGCAAAATCAATATTGAAGTCCTATTGATTTCAATATAAATCAATACCTAAGAGATGCATGACAGCACCATTTGTATGAAATGAGATGTAACAGCCGGCTTCTGATACCCAGATGAGCGGTCTATATACAGACGCTTGACAGTCGTTATCGATCAAAAGACCTTGGTATGCCACAACTGACCAATCAGAATCAAGCACTTCAAAGAGCAGCATAAAGGCCTATAACCTCTATACAGATCGGTGAGTGCAAAACAAGTCTGCATTGAATGAATGATTTTACGTGATGCATTTTTAATTAACTATTCATATGTGGTTATTTGGGTTCATTCAAGACTAAAAAAATTAGGTACAAGTGTTCTAGATGCAGTATCTTACCATGTGACCAGCTTGACAAAGTGATCATTGAGGGCGATGCCAGCATTGGCATCAAAGATAGAGGAGCGACAATCCCCATTGAAGTCAGTGGACACCACCTGCACACAGAAGAAACTCAATATGCTGAAAACTTCCCCAAAACCTTTACACTCAACCTTGACAATTTGATATGCATACCTGGTCCTCTGTGTATCCCAGGATGCCTTTCATGGGTCCTTCAGCTGCAGCCTTGACCACTTTCTTGATGTCCTCATACTTGGCCTGTAGTCAGCAGGAGACATGGAAAGCCGACCGGTGTCAACTTGAGGTAATTTAACAGAAGCCATTTGGAAGGTTTGAAAATAAACTCACAGGTTTCTCAAGGCGGACGGTCAGATCCACCACGGACACATTGGGGGTGGGGACACGGAAGGCCATGCCAGTAAGCTTTCTGAAACAGGAAGTAGCAAACATCAGAATGCATTTGGATTGCAGAAAGGGGAAGCAAAAAAAAAAACGAAGCACATCAAATACCTAAACTTCCCCCAAACAGAACATTCCACTTTTGAGTAAAGATCACAAGACATTTTTATGTACTGTAGGTCAGTCAACTCTGACCTTTAAAAGTGTGGGCGTGCGGACTGCTTTTGCAGAAGTAGGGTTTTAAAGTAAAATTTGCGAAAATTAAATTGCAATCTAAAAGATGCAATTTAAACATCAGTCATGATGGGAGGGTGGCACTGACCCATTGAGCTCAGGAATGACTTTGCTCACAGCCTTGGCAGCCCCAGTGGAGGCTGGGATAATGTTCTGACTGGCACCACGGCCATCCCTCCACAGTTTCCCAGAGGGCCCGTCAACGGTCTTCTGTGTGGCTGTGATAGCATGAACAGTGCTCTGAAAGAAAAGTGGGAGCGTTAACGTTCTGGGAACGATTATAAAGCCTAAGCTTCACTGGCACCTCATTTATCAACTGATGCATTTCGGTAAGAGCCAAATGAAGGAAAAGTGGAACAGCACATTGTCAGACGCATCACGGCAGGTCTCAATCACTTTTAGGTCAAAAGGCTCTTTGGTGAGATTGAAAAGGCCATTTAATCTTACCATAAGACCTTCAACGATGACAAAGTTATCATTGATGACCTTGGCCAAGGGAGCCAGGCAGTTGGTGGTGCAGGAGGCATTGCTGGACAAACAGACAGTCACAAAGGACTTGAATACTTAATGAAATTCAGGGATTTTATCCATGTGAAAAATGTTTGAGCACACTCAAGTTAACTTAATTTGCTTTAGTACACCCCCTACAGGATATAACCATGATTGCATATCTCTACAGCATAACATCTCTGCCAGAGAATAATCAAACGTGGGTATTTTCTAATTAACACAAGTTAAATAAAAGAAAATTATAAACATTAAATATAACCACCATCCATTTTATTAAATAAAAAAAATAAAAATAAAAGTACACATTACAAAACTTATTTTAATTAAGCATTTAAATAATTGACAATTATCCAACAAAATTTAAAATAAAACTGACAAGTAACCAAGTAATTTAAAATAAAACTTTAAATGCAAAATTGGTGCATGTGTATACCAAACTGTAGATCCTTACCTGACAACTTTAAGGGAGTTATCATATTTCTCATGGTTGACGCCCATGACAAACATGGGGGCATCTGCACTGGGGGCAGAGATGATGACTCTCTTGGCACCACCCTTAAGGTGAGCCTAGCAGGAGAGAGCAAAGGTTCAGACACAGGAAATGCACAATATAGTGTTGATAGCTGACGTAATGACTACATACAGAAGCCTTCTCAATGGTTGTGAAGACACCGGTAGACTCCACAACATATGTAGCACCTGCATCACCCCATTTAATGTTGGCTGGGTCTCTCCTGGATGGATACAGATGGACAGATCATGAGTTCAGCATTAAATGCAGCATTTAATATTTATAGGGACAGCACTCACTCGCTGAAGACTGTGATGGCCTGACCATCAATGACCAACTTGCCGCCTTCTGCCTTAACCTCACCCTTGTATTTGCCATGGGTGGAGTCATACTTGAACATGTAAACCTGCAAAGAGAGAAGGGAAATCATATTTGGATTCTTTAATTGCGTGAAAACCATAAGTCAAAGTTCAGGAGAAAACTAAGTATGAAACTTGCCATGTAATCAAGGTCAATGAATGGGTCATTGATGGCCACAATTTCTACTTTCTTGGACTGGACAGCAGCACGTGTCACCAGACGCCCAATGCGGCCGAATCTGAGACACAGGAGGAAATAAAGCTCATTTTGAACCATTTTCTGCAACAAAATCAGTTCTCAGTATAGACTACAGTTCAAAAGGTTATGATAAACA
Organism: Gobio gobio; assembly: GCF_949357685.1. Lineage (NCBI taxonomy): Eukaryota > Metazoa > Chordata > Actinopteri > Cypriniformes > Gobionidae > Gobio > Gobio gobio. Next base: position 19,048,733 of record NC_137108.1, on the reverse strand, counting down.
AGATTTGTTTCCTTTTAAAGACAGCAGTAAGGCGACATTCAATTGATCAAAAGAGACGCTTTGAATAGAAAGTTTAAAAGAACTACCATTTAAAGTATCATTAAAAGAAATGTATCAGTTCGAAGTACAGTATAGTATAAGAAATGTTGAGCCCCAAATCCACATATTAGAATGATATCTGAAGGACATGCTGAAAATTCAGCTTTGCCATTACAGAAGTAAAATTACATGTTGAAAAAGCATTGAATTGTAATATTTTTACATTAGTTTTCACTGCATTTGATTAAATAAAATGCAGCCTTGGTGAGTAAAGACAATAAATCCAAATCAAACTTCAAAAAGGTAGAGAATTTGTAATGAACTTTAATCAAAAATGCTTGCTTAATTTAAATTTACAAAAGTAGAGTTCTGCGGTTCCAATATTGCAGGAGCGCAAATCTCATCACTAGATGGCACACATGTCCCTCGTCTGAGTAGACATGAAACAACTTCCTGTCCTCATGAGTCCTGTGACTGGACCCTCTTGTATCCCACAAGGCAAAAGAAAACCAGTGAACAGCACCACCCTTTACCAAATATAGAAAGGGTCCTAACCTTCAAACCATTCAATGTGCCAACAAAGCTAAACCCTGAAGAATGGTTTAGTAGTGTTTAGATAACCGATCCTACCAAAGCGTTAGAGACAGTTTGGCAGAGCACCATAAAGCTTGACTTTGATAAAGAATTTCTGTAGGCCTCCAGCTGTCATTGTGAGCTATTTTGGTACTCATAACACCACCAATGCTGAAGACAGATAAGGACTGACTGCATGAAAGAGTCACAAGAAATCCTCTTCTATTGCAAAGCCCATTAAATCAATACATAGGCCAAAGAAAAACAAGTGATCACAGTACATACTGCTTTGCACTGATAAGACCTACTGATACGGTGAAGGTACAACAACTTCAAAACATTTGCATGAAGTCCACAAAGATTGAGAAACAGGCCAAAGGTATAAAGTCCTGTAGATACAATGCTCTTGGTCAACTGTTTGATCAGTGGAGTTACATTTTAAATCAGGTTAAATGCAAGCTTGCAAGAGGAATGTTGTAATGGTCTGTAAAAGGTGAACAATACGAACATTTTGGAAAAAGTAGCCTATATTTGACCATTCAGTTCCACTTTAACTTACATTTTAAGTAACTCACTTGTGTTAATATTTACAATCAAAGGTTGACACATTAGTGAAGACACTACGTGTGAGCCAACATAAGTGAACATCAAGCTGGATCTAAACTTTGCAGGACAGTAGAGCAAGTCCTTCATAAGCACCAAAGATGTGGTGACATTTGGGTATACATGCATGAACATTGATGTACGTGCCCAATGCATGTCGCTTAAATTATCACATGTCCTGTTGCATAACTCTAAAAGCCTTGGAAAGGTCACAGCTGGTGCTAGGGTCTCCCATTGCAGAGACGCATCAGCTGGTCAGTCAGAGATTTAAATCGAGTTGAATTGTTGGGTACTGCATTGTGGCAGGAGTATGACACGGCTGTGTAATTCAGACTCAAAGCGAACTCTGACCCAGGAGTATAAAGTAAAGCAAAAAGACCAAGTACACAGATAAACGTGCCATTATTTGACGTCGATGACGTAAACGCATACACCGCGTTGGCACAATCCCAACAGCCGCGCGACTGGCTCGCGCAGCCGACGCCCCCGCCAATCATTCATCTGAATCAATGAGCAATCCAGTAAGGATATTGAAATCTGCTTCAAAGTGTTTCAATCTTCAGGGGCTTTTTTCGATTTAGTAGCATCTTAACATTTATACTAGGCTACTCAACACCCCAAAACATTACTACATTATAAATAAAGTTTGTATGGAAGGCTCTCCTTGAAGCGTTTTAAACATGACAATAACTGTCGCATTATGAGTTCTTACCCGTTGATACCAACTTTAACCATGATGCCTGATTTGGTCTTGTCCTCTGGAGAGAGAGAAAAAAGAAAAGAAAAAAAACACAATTATTTGTGCGTCAGTCGAAGCACAAAGTACAGGTTGTGAACTTTAACTGAAATCTAGACAATGCAGAGTGAGTGTAAACATCACGGTCCTTTTAAACTTAAGTTTATAGTATTACGTTCAAACATTTCCCTTTAGGCCTAAAACTTTGCGCTCATTGAGAAGTAATTTTGATTTGGGCCTGAACAACTGGTTCTCATGCAATATCGCCCAAACTGTGTTCCATGCATATATAGGCTAAGCAAGGCAAATATTTAGTTAATAAGCTCAATAAGGATTTTCTACCGCTACATAGCCTGATAAAACACTCAAATTTATTACATGAATGAAAACAAAGTGCATGTGAAGCTGGTATGAATGTTCATTTACCGTTTGTGAGAAGCCTCTGTTCGTCCTGACACTTTGGTGTGAGTGGACTGCTCATCAGCATGAGGTTAATTTATATCTGCTGCGATGGCGGTGGCCACGCCCCCTAGGACTTTGAGACATAATTTCCACGCCCCCTTAGAATGTCAAGGTCGTATTGGGGGGAAGTTGGATGAAACAACAGCATCTCTTAAATAATTATAACAAACGAAATCAAGCTTACAGAAAGTGTTTACATATTATATTAAATCTATTATAGAACTACTGACATATTCAACGTTTGTCATTTTTGGAAATTTAGCATGGAATAAGATCAAGTTTAATGTCTTCAGTAGCCTAATAGGCCAGGCCTTTTCCCTGTAACTTCTTTAGTAGTAAATAGTGCGTTTGAATAGGCTTTTAAAATAAAACATCTGTTGGCATTGATGAAAAGGCACTGTGTACAGACCCTGCAAAACAACACATTTAGGATAAAATGTGCGTGCTAATGGTATTCTCTTAGAGAAAAGAACATTTGATTTGAGTCTGTCCACCCTGACCTTCTAACAGTTACTGTCCCAGACTGAGAGAGAGCGAGATGAAGCAGGGGATCAAATCACCCTCATCGTGAGTGTGTGACATTTATAGGAAAGACCATGACCCTTCCCTTTTACCCAGCCATTTCTCACATCAGTAGGGAATCCAATGCCTTTGTACCTGCAGAATCACTACCCAGTGCATACACCTTCACATGTACATCTGCAAGTGGTAAAACCAAGAAAACCAGAAAAATGATTGAAGAAACATATCATAAACAGTATGAAAAGGACACGATTTCCTGTTTAAAACAAGAACAATCTTTCAGAGAGCGACAGGGTAGCTTTAGTTTATAGATTTGCATAGTGAATTTAATCACAAATTACATTTGATTAATCGCATTATAATCTTTCTGTTATCCGTCTAAATTTTGCGTTGGTGTTAATTATCTTAAATGTCATTGACTCTTTGTCTCTTTTCTGCAATTAATCACAGGGTTATACTAGCAATTAACACTGACATGATCCTGGAGATATAGGTGCTCCATCATTGTGTGAGGACAGATTGAATAAAATAGATCCATGCTTTATAACAATCAGCTGTCATAGTGCAATGTTCCACAGTAAATCTGCACCTTTGTTGCAAGATATGCTCTGTGACTTTGCAAAACTACAGAATTGCCCTTTGTTACTTTGCATTAAAGTAGTACTCTCTGTGGTGTTAAGTAACATCTGAGTATGCCCTGAAGCCTGTCGTGACTGCTGCTGTGGCCATTTGGCTTCTTTTGATAGTTCAGAGGTCACAGAGATGAAGAGGCCCAACTGAGTTCGTCACCGGATATTGAAGAGGGGTGTGACAGTTTTGAAATTGCAATCTCACCCTTTAATCACCGCAATGTCCTTATTAAATGGGGTAGCTGTAATGTATATACTTCTATAAGTACATATAATATGAATTCCGAAGTCATTCTTCTCATGAAAACAGGTTGAGAGCGCTCAGCAACTGCCCCTCAGAATAGTGTACGCATATCCCTGCTATCTGCTCCCCAGCCACCAGAGAGAATGTGCTGGACTGTCGCCAGGGTCAGGCTAAAAATACACAAACACTCGAAGGCTGACCCCGCACCCTTTTCACTGCAGCTATCTTGTGCTCCTGTGGAGTGACCTGTACGATCCACTTCACTCTGTGTCGACTGACTCGCATGATTCAGGCAGAATCAGACAAGCTTCTGAAAGTAACCCTGACTGACACAAACAGCACGTCTGTCACGTCATATTGCCAAATTCACCCCAGACAGCTCTTCAGTTTGTTGAACTCTGGGGACGAGTTGTTGTTGGTTTAAATGCTGTTCTCCAGTGTGGATCATTCTTTACTAGCTCTGTGCGTTGGTATGTGAGGTTGTTATATATTAACAACTAACCATAAAGTGCCATGGCTGTTTGAGCTCAGAGTCCAAGATCTGATCTGTCGGGATAAGTCTAGTGTCTCAAGCTTCATGATATAGTGCTATCTTGTGGTCAAAAAATCCATTTAAGACTGTCTGAGCTGATTTTCATCATTTAAAATGTACTTACAAATGTGTTACTATGAGCAAATATATGGATGTTAATAATATACAATGTTGGCAGAATGTTGGGGTGGTGAAGATTGATTTAAAGTTAGTTAGGAAATGTCCCTTTAACTTCCAATTTGGCCTCAGGATGACTTAAAATTGTTTAGATTAACTTAATATAATGCTAAAAACACATCAGTCCTATTTATTTCATTGCATTTATAATTATTACAAACTTTTTTATTATTATTAAAGAATATACAGTTCTTGTAACTTCTGAAATCACAAAAATAATTGTGGCTAGGTGAAAATCAAGTTTTTAATGTTGTGTCTGGTGTTTTTATGCTTTAAGCAAATGCATAAGTCAACACCATTGCTGAGTATTTCCCCCTAAACATCCAGTGATCCAAAGACAGTCTCAAAAATGCGGTTTGAAATTGCTGAACCTTGTATCCAATCATGTCGACGTGTGGACGGGCTTTAGCATAACGCCACCTTGGAATTACAAGGTTCTATTATGCATTCTGAACAGTTTTGAGATATTGAGCTTCAAATATTTTGCATTCCATATAGCAACAATTATATGGGGAACAAGTCTCTTTCATACATGAAAATGAATGAAATGTATTCTAAATGTACAATATCAGAATCCTCTCAAATTTGTAAATGGGGATTTTTGGAACAGGCCAAATGCAGATGATGATCATGAATACTATGCATCCCTTTAGGGAAATTCAAACATCCAGTAGCTCACACAACACCAAATAGTTACTGACAATGGACAATGGAGTCACACAAAACACCCAAATTCGAATAAATAGATAACACAACCACAACAACCTATTAAAGGAGCTGTACACCAAAAAAAAAAAAAAAAAAAAAAACACATGATAGTGTCACATCTGTCTGTTTGTTTGATCTTTCAGTTGTTTTTTGATTCTGTCACGTGTTTCTTTGTCTTAGTTTCCCGCCACTTGTCTGTTTCCTTGGTTACCCTTGTTAGTTAAGTTCTGTTCAGCTGTGTTTAGTTAATTATCTCGTTTCTGTCTCCTATTTAAGTTCCTCTTGTTCACTCAGTCTTCGTCTAGTCACTGTTACGTTACCCTGCTATGTGGATTGTTTCCCTGCCTTTTCTGTATGTGCTGAATGCCATTGTTTAAGTTTATATTTGGATCTTCTGAGTCTTCAGACTGTTCCTGTGCACCCCAATAGTTACAAATAGAACCTTCTAATGCTAAAAAAAACCTCTTTCTGCTTTGAATTAAATGGTTCTATCTTGCAAAACATGAAATGAAGCAATGATTTTCAAACAATAACTTCAAGTTTTCAAGAAAACTTCTAATGCGCTTTGGCATTTCGGGGGTCTGAAAATCCAATAGCGTTTCAAAGTGGAAATATTTGAAAATTATGTAAATGTGTAAAAACTGTGAAGTTATGCGCATGCGTGTTATGTGTTCAGTCTATAGGCGGTATAGACCGGTCTTAAGACCATTGAGGGTCTTGTCTCGGTCTCGACTGCATTTCTCCTCAGTCTTGTCTTGGTTTCAGAGTTAGAGGACTCTGGATTTTATCTCAAGAGCGGTCAAGACCACAGCTGCAAGGATATCACTAAATTGCCCGTGCATTGTCTGATTTAACATCATTAATGTGATTTGATGTAAAACTTACTAAAATGCAATCAATAACTTCTTTGTAATGTGATTTATTTTGTTACTTTGCTGCCGGTGTTCAAAATCAATGCAGCATTGTCTCAAAAATGCCCAAAATTAATATAAATGCCCACAAAATTCTGAGATTTTGTTTTTTATATAGAATATAATAGAATATAATGAAGCAATATCACAAGAGCAGGAGAACTGTTTTCATGAAAATAAGCGTGATTGCAAATGATATTTAATTATACAAACGTTCAATAAACAAGAAGTTCATATTAAATGACATTTTAAACTGTGGCTTTGCTAATTTGGCGTCGTTTCGTTGTTAAATGAATCAGCTGCTTTGAACAAATCGGTTGAATAAATGATTCCATGACTGTTAATATTTTAATGTTAAATTAATCTGAACATTATTTATGCAGATTTAATTGTAGGCTACCAATTCAGATGCAACTTCTGTGCCGTGAGTTTTATTGTTAGTGATTTGATTGGTAACATCGCTATAGTTTCTTACTATTCTAATTGTGTGTATTCATTAAATATAAGACATTTCTCTGACAGTAGATATGGATCTAGATGAATTTAAAGAATGCTGGTCTGGTCTTGGTCTCAACCCCACAAAAGTCTTGGTCTTGTCTAGGTCTCGGTTTTGGTGGTCTTGACTACAACACTAGTGTGTAGTGTTTCTTTACAAAGTTACATCACCAACTACTGGCCTGGCAGCAGAATACAGTGTTTTTAGTCATTTTCACAGTTTTTTGTTTTGACAACATTGTTGTCTGTATGTGAAACCTTTCAAAGCCAAAAAGGAAAAAAAAAATCAGTTTTTAGTACATTGTGTAAATGTACCCTACGTTAAAAGTTATTTTTCGTTCTTCGCGTTTTATTTTTAAAAAAGTCCCGCATTTATCAACAGTGCATAGAAAATATTCTGTATTTTGTCCTACGAATAAAAATTTAGAATGTCCCTAAGTGGGTCCAAGGAAATAATTGCATCCAACATTTGTCACAGCTGTCTTTTATAGGGTTTGACACCAATTACGCATCGTGTTTAAAACTACAAAAATGATGTCCAAACACAGGACATATGTGGATTGCTTAATGCATACTGTGACACTCTTAAATCAAGCATAGCGTCAGTTCTGGCAGGTCACGTTAGTCAACTCGCATCAGCTGTACGTCACCTGATCATGTCTACCTATAGGGATACGACGTCTATCACCAGATACATATATATAGCTCCTCAGTACTATCAGCTGCTATCGCGTTTCTCCAGAGCTCATTTACCCTCCTCCACCCCCAGCTCCTCCTCTTGTCAGTCAGGATTTGGTATTCTGATTTCCCTTGAATCAGACTAAATTCCTGAATACTTTGTACATTTAAACATTAATGATATCTGGAATACATTATGTTGGTTCCGTTCTGTTTATCCTAAGGGGGGTTATTGCTGCTCTCCTTGCTCTTAACCATGTTAGGCTGCATGGATGCGCAGGGAGTTCTTGCCCAGAACAGAACCATACCGGCAATCCAAACTACATGCTAAATAGTATATGCTATATGCTAATATATGCTAATGTGCTAATCATCTTTGACGATAGTGGTCCTGACAGAAATGCTTTTGTGTAGTGTCACTATTCTACCACTAGATTATCTGCGTAAGCATGATCAGAGATTTGCTTATATTTACACACATTTCTACATATAAGTAGCCTACAAGTTGGTAGATCCCACACTTTGCGTGAAACTTGCGCACTTATTACGCACAAATCTGTGCGTACGCACCGTTGATAAATGAGGGCCCTGGCTCTTCCAAGCTTCATAATGATAGTGAATCGTGAGATTTTGAAGCCCCAAAAATTGCATTCATCCATCCATCAAAGAGAAATCCATACGGCTTCACGAAGTTAATAAAGGTCTTCTGAAGCGAAGCGATGGGTTTTTGTAAGAAAAATATCCATATTTAAAACTTTATAAACTAAAAGAACTAGTTTCCTGCAGACGACCGTACACATAGTCATAGACTTGCGGCACGAGTAACCTCTTATTCGATATATGACGCAGGATATCGGGTAGCTTATCCTTTGACGCCTCTTGTGGCTTAAACAAATACACTCTAAAAAAAAAGGTTCTATATGGCACCAAAAATGGTTCTTGGCTCATAATCATAGGGGAACCTTTTTTAGTGCTATATAGCACCAATTTTGGTGCTTCAGTGGTTCTTCAGTGGTTCTTCAGCGGTTCTTCAGAGGTGCTATATAGCACCTTAGTCAAAGAATCGGTGAAGAACCTCTGAAGCACCAAAATTGGGGCTTTATAGCACTAAAAAAGGTTCCCCTATGATTACGAGCCAAGAACCATTTTTGGTGCCATATAGAACCTTTTTTTTTAGAGTGTAGGGCTGTGCAATAAACTCAAGCTCCTCTTCTCTTATATCGAAATCCGAGACATTTCTCTTTAAAATTTCTAGTTTTAGATTTCTAATTCACGACAGGTGCTTTATTTTGCTCTATCCTCTGTGCTTCCGCATTTGTCAATACATCATGCATCAGGTCAGGGGTCACTCTTTCGCCGTAAATTGATGCGTACGGCCGTCTGCTGGAAGCTAGTTAATATAGTTAATAAAGTTTTAAATATGGAAATTTTTCTTACAAAAACCCATCGCTTCGCTTCAGAAGGCCTTTATTAACCCACTGGAGCCGTATGGATTACTTTTATGATGGATGGATGCACTTTTTTGGATGCACTACCATTATAAACCTTGGAAGAGCCAGGACATTTTTAAATATGTCTCCAATTGTATTTGTCTAAAAGAAGAATGTCATATACACCTAGGATGGCTTGAGGGTGAGTAAATCATGGGTTAATTTTCATTTTTGGGTGAACTATTCCTTTAAATTGTTTGGGCTGCGTTCATTTTGCTTCATTATTCTCTGTTCTGATGCACATTCACATTCACATTCATTGTATTGCAAAAGTAGCTTGGACATTTTGTATAATTCAGCAACTTTCTGTATAACATCTTTTGTGTTCCATTTACTTTGGGTTAGTTTAACAAATTTAAGAGTACGTTAAAAGTAAATAACTTTGATATTAAATCATATACTGTCAAAATAACTGTAGAACAGAGGACAGAGATAACAAACCAATTCACCAAATAATTTTTAATAATACGGCTTAATATGACTGACATAAAACACTATTCAGTTCTTAGAAAGAGAATGTGTTCCTATACTTATAAAATATGTAGTTCAAGTTAAGATTTTATGGCTAAACATAGTAAGGATTTTTTTCTTTATTTAAGCTAATCCTAACACCCACACATACATTTCACAGGCTGATTCAGTGATTTGAAGGGTTTTTTCATGCAGTTCCCAAATGATTTAGTGGTTGTGTATGTATGTGAGACTACCAATTGCTTCTCAGCATTAGAAGAGGAAAAAATTCTGAAGAGCAGTCCTGTTTAAATCCATTTACAGTAATTGATAATAGTGCATCACATTGTTCAATAAATTGTTTCCAAGAGTAATAATTAAGTTCCTTAATTAAAACTAAATAGCTCACATAGCCACCACTAAACCCTAGGCTGCCCACTCCTCACCACAGGAGCATGTGGATGTGTGTCAGCCTGCGTGTCCTTGTACAATGGGAGCTGATTAAGACTGTGAAAATCCTGACACATTCTTCCAATTTGCATATTTGCAGCCCATAAGGAAAAAAATATGCAGAAACAGGTGGAACTCCTTGATTTGCAGTGTGTGGGAGAACACATTGAGAATAACCTGGGTTTCGAAGAGAATAATAAGAACACTTCATGATCAGGGAACGCAGTTAAGTACATGCAGAATGCAAAAAGAAACATGATGGGAGAAATTTTATTCATGCAAAAAGTACAGAAAGTGCGCAGTATATGTTTGCGTTCTCATGCATTTGTGAGACTATTTGAGACACACTTTAAAACCTTTATTCACTAGTAAACTACTAGCAGAATATCAAAAATGAAGGACATTGTAGCTCATCTACATCTCAAGGAACGAGTAAAACACTTTGCTACCTTCATTAAGAAATAAATATACAAATACAGCTAAACAACATGTCACTTTAAATCCCATGTAAAAAATACGTATATTGAAAGACACGGTATAATGAATTTGTCCACCTAACTTTGTACAGCTCTTTTCACAGGGTCCCAGACAAGAGTTTGGTAATGACCTCTACCTAAAGCTAAGCAGGACAACAGTCATCTCATCATCTCGGCCCGTCTCTCAGTTCATTATTAGCAGCCGAGGCCACTCATAGAGCCGATCCGATCCAGTTTCAGGCCAAAGCAGCCTCGATTCCAACCCCTCCGCAACCGGTCCGGCGGAGCTCGCTTCTGATTGGCCAAAGCACCCTTCAAGAGGCGGAGCCAGGCATTCTCGCTCTGCACAGGTATGTCAATCCACTTGGGATATTCTGCAACCTTTAGCCCAGAGCTGAAGGTCTGCACAGGCTCTTCCTCACTCGTGAGGTTCTCAAGATCATCAAGGGTCAAAAGGTCATTGTAGCGCTCAAGGAACTGCTCAATGACCTGCATTGAAGAGATAGGAAATATGTTTCAATGACTGTTTGTGAGTTAAAAATATATTTATGCAAGTAATGAGGAAGCCCACCTGCATGGCTTTGTCAGGGGTGTGCAGGGCTCGGGTGTGGCCTGGCACCGGATTGGCCAGAAGGACTAGAAGCACCACAAATACAGAGGAGCACAGCATGGTGCAAGTGATATTGGCCCCAGATACACCACTAATGCCAGTCAGGATTTAGATGAACAGATTTAGATGAATACACTCAAACCCAGATCAAAAAGAGAGTCGCATGGGAAGACAAACAGAAAAACATTCTGCAGAAAATACTACATGTACATACAAAGAAACACAAAAAAACAGAAAGAGGTTAGTTTGTGTTAATGTCATGCATTAAACCACTGCATTTTTCAGATTATAAAACAACATTTTATAATCTCAATTTATATAAATAAAATTAAATAATAGACAAATCCAGGTCACACTGCACCCATATGCATATAGGAAAGGAAGTAATGTAGGATTATTATTATAATTTTTTTGTTGTTGTTGACATTTTCATGTAAATATATTTTCTCCTCAAATTCTGTCTGGACTTTTTAGAGGACTTTGTTTTCTTTTTTTGCATGAGTGTTTATTTATTTATTTTTTCCTTGCAAAAATGATTTAATTTAATTTAAGTTTAATTCAGTACACTAAAAATTACAATGATTTTCTATTTAAATCAGCATAAAGACAGTACAACAAATATTATGATGTATAAAACCTCACTTTTCACATTACAAGAATAAAAATGATTAAAAAAAAAACGTATTTGTTTGTTTTTGCATTAAGGTGATGAGAATTTGAGGGAGAGCTAAATAATAATGATATAATATGATTAACAATGCAAAAGAGTTCCTCGAAGATAAAAACAGCCTTCATTTTCTATAAAGAAAATATAATATTATTTTTATTTGGGTGTAAAATATGACCCGGACATGTTCTTGGCAGGTTTTATGAGATTCAATCACATGCTGTGCAGAAACAAAAAAATTGCTTGCAAAAAATGCCAAAATTATTTGATATTTACATTTAGTCTTAATGATATATATCTAAAAAATATATATAGTTAATAAGTTATACAAACAAATAATAGTGTTTAGTAAAAATCTGAGCTGTTTAACATGAATTTTCACATGAAAATAAGAAGATAAAGTTTTGTTTTACTCACCAATAATAGTTCGAGGATCTTCTAAAACTTGACTGAATGCTTTAGTCCTGCTCCATCCCTCTCTCTTTCTCTCTCTTTCTCTCTCTCTCTCGTCTTAGTTTTTGGCACCTGCTAAGAGCATCCCTGTCTTTCCCTTTCCTCTCTCTTCCTTCCTCTGAGTGCAGGAATGTGATTTAATGCGAGTGGTGTTTGTATGTCAGTGTGTGTTTGTGTGAGCTTGGTGAGTATGTTAATAGTAAGGATGAGGTGTCTATATATGCTTTGCTCGTCCCCCCTTTCCACTCATACAACACACACCTCTTTTCCCTCCCTTTTCTCTCTCTCTCTCTCTCTCCTTATCTTAATGTCTCTCGGATGATGTCAGAGGTAGGGGGTGTTTGATGTTGTCGGGGTAATCAAGCATGGGGATGCCACCTTCTGCCTGGAATATGACATCATATGCACGCACATCGCAAAAGAAATCGTGACACAAAAGCAGGGCACCACAACCAGGTGTTGCCCTCCTCCGCCCTCTACTTTAAATGATCTCATCCTTCCTTTTTTCATTCCTCATCCATCCATCTCTTGTCCCCTCGCATCCTTCTGTTTGCAAGGTGCGACTTTGGCTGCCAAAAGCACCATGGGCTGGCAGAATATTGTGTCTGTTGAGAGGACGCCAACACTTTTTTAGTGGACTTAACTCAAGGAGATATATAGAGCTTTCAATGTGTGTTTGGATAGGAAAGAGACATTTCTTGCTGTTTCTGTGTCATACGCACATGTAAAGCAAATGCTTGAGTCCTAAACTCATGGTCGATGTCCATCATGCATGAGAATAAAGCTAATTTTTAAAGTGCATTTGCATTGCAAGTAATTTATTGAACATGAAACCTTGATTTTTCCCCCAATTAATCCGCTCTTGTGGGTCACTGTGAGAAATGTCTTTGTGTCTTTCCTTTTCTTTTTTTCTCTCTCTGTGAGTGCCATCACAGACTGCCAGTGCCATCTGCTTACTGCTCCCCCCCGGCCTCAAGAACATGATACAAAAGCCTACATACACACACACACACACGTTTTATGGGAAAATAACCCATAGACATAATTAAACGGTATATTCTATCCCCTAACAATAAAACGCATCACAGAAAACCTGCTGCATTTTCAAAAAACATCACTTACTTTGATCAGGACCAAAAAATGTCCCCACAAGGACAAGGATTTTGGGATCTTGTCATCTTAGTGGGGGCATTTTGTCACCATAACTTAGAGTTTGCAGGACGCACACACATACAACCTTACACATGTTTTTTTTTACAAGAATATAACTAAAAAGCATGCAGTGGTTTATTGTGTCATAACATAACAATACATAACCGCATCAATAAAGCCTTCAAGATCACCATGTGCATTCAGATAAAAAGTAACTTTGCCTTGCATAATTTACACATCGTTTACAGTCATTTACTGTGTCACAACATGCATTAAATTGCCAAAAGTTTTGGGACGCCTGCCTTTACATGCACATGAACTTTAATGACCCATTCTTAATCCGTAGGGTTTAAAATGGAGTTGGCCCACCCATTGCCGCTATAACAGCTTCAGCTCCTCTGGGAAGGCTTTCCACAAGGTTTAGGAGTGTGTTTATGGGAATTTTTGATCATTCTTCTAGAAGCGCATTTGTGAGGTCAGGCACTGATGTTGGACGAGAAGGCCTGAGCCGCCTGACTCGCAGTCTCCGCTCCAAATCATCCCAAAGGTGTTCTATCAGGTTGAGCTCAGGACTCTGTGCAGGCCAGTCAAGTCCCTCCACACCAAACTCGCTCATCCATGTCTTTATTGACCTTCCTTTGTGCACTGGTGTGCAGTCATGTTGGAACATGAAGAGGCCATCCCCAAACTGTTCCCACAAAGTTGGGAGCATCAAAAATGTGTCTTGGTTTACTGAATCATTAAGAGTTCCTTTCACTGGAACTAAGGGGCCACGCCCACACCATAATCCCCCATCCACCAAACTTTACACTTGGCACAATGCAGTCAGGCAAGTAACGTTCTCCTGGCAACCGCCAAACCCAGACTCGTCCATCGGATTGCCAGACAGAGAAGCGTGATTAATCACTCCAAAGAACACGTCTCCACTGCTCTGGAGTCTAGTAGCGGCGTGCTTTACACCACTGCATCCGACGCATTGCATTGCACTTGATGATGTAAGGATTGGATTTGGCTGCTTGGCCATGGAAACCCATTCCATGAAGCTCTCTACGCACTGTTCTTGAACTAATCTGAAGGCCACACAAAGTTTGGAGGTCTGTAGCTATTGACTCTGCAGAAAGTTGGCGACTTCTCCGCACTGTGCGGTGTGCACCTCAGCATGCGCTGACCCCGCTCTGTGATTTTACGTGGCCTACCACTTTATGGCTGAGTTGCTGTTGTTCCCAATTGCTTCCACTTTGTTATAATACCACTAACAGTTGACCGTGAAATATTTAGTAGTGAGGAAATGATTTGGAGGGGTGTCCCAATACTTTTGGCAATATAGTGTACACATATGTGGGTCAATCTCAGGAAATTATTATAAAAGAATATTGTATATAGAAAGCATAATTATATCCTATATATTTTAATTTCAATAAAAGAAAAATATAGGACATTTTAAAAGTATTGTAGATAGGTAGGTAAGAAGCACCTGAGATTGGTGCATTTCCTGAGAATGACCCTTACACAAATATTTAGTTCACAGTGTTATATTTAATTAAATATTTTATTCAATGTTCCTCAATCACGGGCCGAGGCCCTTCCAAGAGGGCCTCAAGATGATTTAAAATAAGATTAAACAAGCAGTGAAATAAGCTAAAACAGGTCAAATTAATTAATAAACAAATCAAGATACTTCTCATTTTAATTCATGCCCTCAATAACTGGTTGTTTCCTCAAGCAGGATTCCAAGTATTGAAAAATACTGACTTTAGAATTGCAATTTCAAGACCTAGAAAAGTAATTTAAATGAACAAAATCAACCGCCACAGGCATTTATATAATGAATATACATTTTAGTAATGAATGCCATATTTTATGTTGTTCGAATTGTGAGGGAATAAGCCTATTTTTTTTTTTAATGCTTAATCCATATCCATTAAATCACAAATGACTGTAAGAGTCTCATGAATTTATTAAAAAGAGTGGGAACACTGAACAACATTTAGCTCATAAAACTTCTGGAATCCTGAAATAAATGTATTTTAATTATAATAAGGCTATTTGTAACTTTTATTATTTACAAGATATATACACATATATTAAATAAATGTGTTAAAAACAAAATATTGTTGTGGACAGTGAAGGCTTTGGAGTCAAAAGGTTGAGAAGCACTGACTGACACAAAGACAATCTTAAACGTGTAGATATAATGCACTGTCACAACCCAACACAATCATTTCACTTCACCACAGCACGAACACAATATACAATTCATTTATGATCCAACTCTCATCATACAGACACAACAGTGGTATAACACAGTAATACTCTGACAAGAACACTTCTAGAAACACACACACACACACACACACACACACACACACACACACACACACACACACACACACACACACACACACACACACACACACACACACACACACACACACACACACACACACACACACACACACACACACACACACACACACACACACACACACACACACACACACACACACACACACACACACACACACACACACACACACACACACACACACACACACACACACACACACTGAGGTATCCCTGGCTTCATAAAGGCATCAGCGTCTAGAGAGGGGCTCTTGTGTTTGATCAGGTTGAAACCAGTGTTTTTACGGTTGTGTACCCTGTCTGAGTTTCTCACACTGTGAAGGATCGTAGGTTTATCCAGCCAGCTGCTGCCACTAGCAACCAATCCAGCAGGAACCTAGCAACAGAGCCATTTAGAAGATCTAATTACTTTATTTACATTACAGTGCTTATTTGCTCTAATTACAGATATCAGTTCAATTCAAATGTATATAATATACAAGTTGTCAAAAACTCAAAGTTTTTTTATTAAAAAAAGTCGTAATTAAGTATTTGACCACTTTCATCATAATTATTTTTTTTTTTGCTGTTTTACCTTTACTTTGCATATTCACAAATTAAATGAGTAACAGCACTTTGCAACACTTTTCTTCCCAGTCTGATATAGTTTGTGCTGCACTATCCTTCTATAACAGCCTCTGCAAAACTTGTATTACACTATGACAGTTTAAAAACCAATCCACACACTGCAGCGTAGTGGACTGAAATGATCAGGGATCTCAAGTTGCTCATTTCTAACACTGGGATCCTTCAGAAGGATATATGGAGAGTGGTAGGTGCTACATACAGCCCGGCCGATAGAGGTAACAATATGCTTGGTGAAGATGTGGGTTTGGCAGACCTGGGTGGAGTCGGTGTGCCTGAACACAATGGTGAAACCAGAGGGAAGGAGGAGCCCCGTGGAGCCAGAGGGGTGGAGGGTCGAGGCACAGCTGAAGACTTGGAAGTCTGATGCGGAGCCAGAGCAACGGTAGACCAACATGAAGAGGGACAAGGGAGACTGGCAGAGCATGAGGGATGACAGATCATGGCGGATCCGAGTTGGAGCCAATGGGTTTGGGGGTCATGATGGAGTCTGGGGCCAGAGGCTTGAGGTGAAGCTGAGGGATCCACAGGCCGAGGTGGAGCTGAGGGATCCACAGGCCAAGGCGGAGCTGATGACTGGAAAGTCCCAGGCAGGTCAGAGTAGCTGGGTGGAACCACAGGAGGAGGAGCCTGGGGGCTGAAGGGAGAAAACGGAGGCGAGGTAGAGGAACTGGATGGCTAAGGCCAGGGGTGTCCAATCATTCTCCTGGAAGGCCACTGTTCAGCAAAGTTCAGCTCCAACCAAATTAAACAAACCTGAACCAGCTAATCAAGGTCTTACTAGGCATACTAGAAACTTCCAGGCAGGGGTATTGAAGCAAGTTGGAGCTAAATTCTGCAGGATATTTGCCCTCCAGGAGCAGGTTTGGACACCTATAACTTAGGCAGAGGTGGAAGGAGAGGGAGGCTGGGCACAACCATTCGTGACGAAGGAGACTTGGACCAGCGGCAACGAAGACGACTAAAGCTGGGCATACACTGTGCGATTTTCGTCCGATTTCGAGCTGACTCGTGCAACTCTTTTTTGGGTCGGGCCGATTTTCAGCTTTATCGTGCGTCGTTTGTCGTGAGGTGTTCGTGCAGTGTACAGGGGGAAACGAGAGGCGACAAACCTCTCCCGATCGGCAATCGGATGGTTGGATGAATTTCTGGCATGTCAGAAATTCTGGTCGCTCCTCGTGAGGTTATTAAACAGCTGAAGTAGAGCTACGAACTGATTGCTCTATTTCTCATAACTGCGCCTGCGCGAAAGCAGAAGTTGAACCATTTCATCTTTAATGCAGCAAGAAAGAAAACAAAAAGAGGGAGATCTTTAAGTTATGTTGGCAGTTATAAAATAGCAGAAATTTAGCAAACTGTTGCTTGCTTCCAGTTCGTAAGACGTTCGAACCACCATGTTTAGCCTATCAGTGCCTCTTTAATTAATTTAACTTTGAATAATAATTTACTTGTTTTACTTTCACAAATTATTTTATATACTATTATTTAATATTTACTTAATTTTATTATCATGGGAAAAATGTGAACCGTTGTCCATCATTTGACAAAAGAAAAGAATTACAAAATGTCACGGCGCTGTCACAGGGTGTTTTGGTGACGGTTCATGTTCATGTTTTTAGTTTATCATGGTTATGTTTGAGTTTGTCATGCTCACAGTCTTGTCATTCACTTCCTGGTTTTGTCATGTGATTCCCATGCCCTCATGTGATCTTGTGTCTTGTCCTGTCATTGGTTCATTGATTAATCACAGTTCACAGGTGTCACTTGTCTTGTCATTAGTCTGTGTGTATTTAGCCCTCATGTTTGCCATGTGTCCTTGTCTGTTATTGATGTTGTAACCTGCTGTTGGTGAGTCCTATGTTTAGCCATGCCAAGTATTTGTTTTGCCAAGTCTTTGTTCCTCGTTTTGAGTTAAGATTTATGTTAAGATTTATATTGAATAAAGCTGCACTTGGGTTCTCAACTTGCCTCCAGTGGAAAGTCGTTACAGGCACAATATAGATTTTTCAGTTAAGTCAGTTAAAGTAAAATCTGACGAGCTTTCGTTGCATTCTCACAGAGACAAGATAAATCTAATTTAACATGCTGATAATGTATAGCCTATAACTGTCTTAATTTATATTTTTTATATTTATCTTGTGGCCCATATTGTGAAACAAATTAGAAGAGAAGTCTAGGCCCATTTCATGTTAAACAAGTTGTTTTTGAAATAAAGCTGCTATTACTTTCTGATAATAATAATACTGATATTATTGCAGTGTTCTGACATATTATAGACTGATAATCATTTTAATTATAGGCCTATAATTCATATGCAGAGTATCAGTTATGCATTGATGCGTTATAAAATTAACGTGGGGGCAAATTAAATGTAATATCAATTTAATAATAAAAGTAAGCCTACACTAATAATAATGATAGCTGATGCATTTGATAGGCTATCTCTCTATTATAGTTTTTTTCGCGCATATTTCACTTGTACAGTGTGAGCAGACAAGTCGCGCTCGACGATCGGTCCGCACAGTGTGAGCACATAAATCGTGAGCTTTGACTGTACATCGCATGCGATCTACTCGTACAGTGTGAGTAGGAAACCTTGCTGAAATCTCACAGAAATCGTGTATGCCCAGCTTTAGTAATGGGCTTAACCAGCAGAGACAAGGATGCCTTAGGACTGGCCTTAACCAGCAGAGACTGAGACAACTTGGGACTGGGCTTATCCAGTGGCAATGAAGACTATTTGGAACCAGCAGAGACGAAGATGACGTGGAACTGGATGAAAACGGAGATGGTAGACCAGGAAACATTTCATAATCCAGCATAACATTTGTGTGGTGTGATGTGGTTTGAGGCTTTATTAACGTCCAAACCTACCCCAAACCTTACCCTTAAAACAATGCACATATAGTGTTGGTAGCACAACCGGATAGCTAGCATTTCTTGTTGAGAGACCGGCTCACACACCTGAACAGACTCCGCAATGGCCTCGGGTTCCAGGATGAATGTGGCCTCTGTCAATCGCTATGGCTCTGTTTTCATGGCGGGCTCAGGCTCAGAGTCAGCAGTGAGCTCTGGCTTGTCATCCGTGGCGGGCTTGGCTGAAGGCTGGCTGGGCTCTGGGTCTGGAGTGGGGCTGGCGTTGTCCTAAACAGGAACATGCCACATGGTGAGTAATTTTCGACCAGCACCCACTCCACATATGCAGCAAAGCTCCCTCGAGGACCATCCACGGGCAGGCACATAACGAACGGTTGGGATAATGGGTGAGGCACGCCAGATCTAAGAAGTCCCTCATATGATCTTCAAGAGAGCAATCTTCCTTCTCTAGGAGAAGCAGGTGGACTGCAGGTACATCCATACTTTTCCTTTGTATATCTAATCTAGAGTAACGTCTGGACTGAATCACGACGATCAATTCCACTCCAATTTTCAGGAAAGCTTTTAACCTTCTGACTGTTTAGTTAAATCATGACCCTGACTCGAGAAAGTCTGGACAGAATTGCCACTTTGTCACATTAGGGGCTGTGCAGATGCTAAACAGGAACACCTTTAAGTTTCCTCAGTGACTTCAAAAGACCCTCACAAATCAACGCCGACTCCACTATCCCAAAATGTACATTATGTATTCCTGTGTGTATGTGTGTCCCCATGTTATATTAGCCTAGTTATGATTATTTGGTTATGTTTGGGTAAGTTTAAACGCTTTTATCCGTATGTGAGAATGTTTCACTCCTTTGATGTCTTAAAATGTTTCTCTCTTTATGCCTTTAATTAATGATGTATAGTATGTTACGATAAAAAGCATTATATTATGTTTTATCATACTTTGGGGTAAAAACTGCACCAATTCTAACACCATCATAAAACATGCAAAAAAGGCTGGAAGGGAGACACTTTTTCCCGCTCTTGGTCATCCCACTCAAGATAGGTGTGGACTGATTGATCCTTAAAAGACACTAACATCAGAAATTGATGCTTCCTGTTGGAGGAGACAACACCTTCCTAATTTTCTGGCAAAACTTGCTTTCAAGTTATCCTCTTAAATTAAACTTCACAAGTTTTTAGCTTATGTGCCCCTGTTTTAAGCTGATTTGATTCTTTGGTGGCTCTCAAAGTTTAACTGTTTGTAATTTTTGCCATTCTTTAATCTTCTCTCTCTTTCTTTCTTTGCTTAAGTTTAGCTATATATCCATAGTTACATTTATTAAAATTATACCCACGCTTGATCGTCTCTGTTGCTGCTCACAGATCACTTTAACGTTTGATTTTGCTTTGTACTTTTGAGCTAATTTGCTACAGGTTCATAGATCTGTAAAGGTTAAGTGTAGTATACTTCAACAACGAGAGAAATGCGTGATGCAGAATGATAATGAAATAAGAGTTTAATCCATTCAAAGAGCAAGAACACTACACATAGCCTCCTGGGACCCAGAAAAAAACGTTTTTCATGTCATTACATTGTTTAGAGCATAAGAAACACATTTATTTTTTTTGTTGAAAAAATATATTTTATCGTTATTTGTCATCTGTAGCTGGCACCAAGACTAAGTTGTTTAAAAAATAAAAATGACGTGAAATGGCATGTATAGGCAAAATCAAAATCAATCAAAATACAATTTTAATTTAAGTTTGCATGGTAACTTTGACAGAGCCAAAATTAGACTTTTTTTCTTCCTGTGGACCCCCTAGTGTAAGTTTATTCTTTGAAAACCACTCAAATCATCAGCTGTTATAAGGCCCCTAAAATCTAAACTAATACAAATAAATATTATAGGTGATTGGAAAAGTTTAGCCAAGTAGCGGGACGTGAACGCAGACTCACACACAGAAGTAGAGATGTCTGCCTCTTGCAGACAGCAGAAGGTGCTCTTATTTTATATAACAAACTCACCAAAACAGCAGAAGAGTAATTGGCCTCTACAGTCCTCTCTGACTGTCACTCAAGAGACAGAGAAAGAGCCAAAGCGAGACAGAGAGAGAACGCTAGAGTGAGAGAGAAGGTGTGTAGGAGGACGGGTGGGCGAAAAGAGAGGGATGAGACAAGG
This sequence comes from Gobio gobio, assembly GCF_949357685.1. NCBI lineage: Eukaryota > Metazoa > Chordata > Actinopteri > Cypriniformes > Gobionidae > Gobio > Gobio gobio. The sequence goes on along the minus strand of NC_137108.1, from coordinate 19,027,643 downwards.
ATGAAAAACGAGGGTATGGTAGGATACGGCTAGAGCCCACCAGCGTGTCACCTCTGAGTGAGAGAAAGAGGCGAAGGTGGTACGTGTGAGTATGTGTGTTTTCTGTAGTTCTGTAGGCAGGGAATCTAGCAGTGTGTGTGTGTGTGTGTGTGTGTGTGTGTGTGCGCATGTATGGTGAGAAATAAGAGTGGGCAGATTCATCTGTGTAGGCGTGTGGGTGGGTGAGAGGACAACAGACCCTGAGAAGAGCACTAAATTACAAAATAAAGGTTTTCGAGTTCAGAAAGTTTGGGAGTGAGATGGAGAGAAAAAAAGAAAGGATGCGAAGGCCTAGTGATTCTGTCAGAGCCAGCTGTGACTGACAGACCTCAATGCTTGCTTGTGTGCAAAACAAAATTGAGCAGAGACAGATCAACAAACTATGCTGTAAATTTTAAGGGCTGCAGAGATTTCTTTAAAAAAAAAGATTCTTTGAAAAGAGTCTTTCATTCCCGAATCTGACATCACTTGTTTGGATTCTAAACAGCCAACGGACTGGACAGTCCACATTTTTACTGCTGAAATATTGTCAAGAAAAGGGTTGGAGCCAAACTCTCCAGGACAGTGGCTCTCTACGCTGAACTTGCCTACCCCTGTACATCCTGCGCCTGCATGAGACAAAATAACTTTCCATGCCAGCAGGTGGCAGTAGTCTCTATTTGTCCTCTGCGGATATACACTATATTGCCAAAAGTATTGGGAAACCCCTCCAAATCATTCAATTCAGGTTCCAATCACTTCCAATCACAGGTGTATAAAATCAAGCACCTAGGCATGCAGACGCTTCTACAAACATTAGTGAAAGAATGAGTCGCTCTCAGGAGCTCAGTGAATTCAAGTGTGGTACCGTGATAGGTTGCCACCTGTGCAATAAGTCCATTTGTGAAATTCTTTCACTACTAAATATTCTACGGGCAACTGTTAGTGGTATTATAACAAAGTGGAAGCAACTGGGAACAACAGCAACTCAGCCACAAAGTGGTAGGCCACGTCAAATCACAGAGCGGGGTCAGCGCATGCTGAGGTGCACACACTATAAAAATAAAAGGTGCCTGGAGGAACCTTTTGGGGTTCTTCACTTTGCCACACCGGCGGAACCATCTGTAGATCCTGTAGGCACCCTTTCAAAAGAGGCGGTTCTCTGAGGAACCACCCAGGATTCCTGAGGAACCCTTCCTTTAGGAACCACCTTGGGTGCTTCAAGGCACCATTTCCCAATGTAACCTCCCTGCACAGTGCGGAGAAGTCGCCAACTTTCTGCAGAGTCAATAGCTACAGACCTCCAAACTTCGTGTGGCCTTCAGATTAGCTCAAGAAGCTTCATGGAATGGGTTTCCATGGCCAAGCAGCCGCATCCAGGCCTTACATCACCAAGTGCAATGCAATGCGCCGGATGCAGTGGTGTAAAGCACGCCGCTACTAGACTCTAGAGCAGTGGAGACGTGTTCTCTGGAGTGACGAATCACGCTTCTCTGTCTGGCAATCTGTTGGACAAGTCTGGGTTTGGCTGTTGCCAGGGGAACGGTACTTGCCTGACTGCATTGTGCCAAGTGTAAAGTTTAATGGAGGGGGGGTTATGGCGTGGGGTTGTTTTTCAGGGGTTGGGCTTGGCCCCTTAGTTCCAGTGAAAGGAACTCTTAATGCTTCAGCATACCAAGGCATTTTGGACAATTTCATGCTCCCAAATTTATGGGAACAGTTTGGGGATGGCTCCTTCCTGTTCCAACATGACTGCGCACCAGTGCACAAAGCAAGGTCCATAAAGACATGGATGAGCGAGTTTGGTGTGGAGGAACTTGACTGGCCTGCACAGAGTCCTGACCTCAACCCGAAAGAACACCTTTGGGATGAATTTGAGCAGAGACTGCGAGCCAGGCCTTCTCGTCCGACATCAGTGCCTGACCTCACAAATGTGCTTCTAGAAGAATGGTCAAAAATTCCCATAAACACACTCCTAAACCTTGCGGAATGCTTTCCCAGAAGAGTTGAAGCTGTTATAGCTGGAAAGGGTGGGCCAACGCCATATTAAACCCTACGGATTAAGAAGGGATGTCATTAAAGTTCATGTGCATGTAAAGGCAGACGTTTGCTGAACAGCCAATCAGAGTGCTCTCTCTCAACGATGGCTTCAATGCCAATTCAACTTGCTTAATCGGCCGAAAAGTCACCAACAGTGATCCAACGGTTACACTTTAGTTTAGGGTCCAATTCTCACTATTAACTAGATGCTCATTAGCATGCACATTACTAGGATATTGGCTGTTTATTAGTACTTATAAAGCACATATTAATACCTTATTCTGCATGACCATATTCTACATCCCTAATACCTAAACTTAACAACTTACTATTTATAAGCAGTAAATTAGGAGTTTATTGAGGCAAAAGTCATAGTTAATAGTTAGTTAATAGTAAGAACTGGACCCTAATCTAAGATGAAAACACAACTGTCAAACATGTCCGACTATGAAAAGCATTTCAGTTTAATACAAAAACACATTCTTTAAGAACAGTATTTTTGCTCTTAAAAATACGAAACGCAGAGTTGGAGGGGAAAAAGGTCTAGCCATGTTTTTTTTTAAGTTAAATTTCTTCTAATTCAAGTTATTTTAGAGCATTGTGTCAAGCAAGACACTGAAAAAGACACAAGATACAAATGCAATGGGCAATGGACATGTCCGTCTTGTGTATAAAAGCTAAGGAAAAAGCTGCGCAGTAGAATGTTCTTTATGAACAGCCCATAAAGTGATAGCTCACCCAAATATGAAAATTCTGTCATTAATTACTCACCTTCATGTTGTTCCAAACCCAAAAGGCTTTCATTCATCTTCGTAACACAAATGAAGAAAATTGATGACATTTTTGATGAAATCTGAGAGCTTTCTGTCCCTCTGTTGACATCAATGCAACTAGCACTTTTGAAGAGATCATAAAACCTACCACGTTTTTCATACACAAACAGGCACCCTGTATATTCTGCCTTAAATAATAAGATTAAATAAAAGTTTTTGTAAAAAGGGTGAGCAAAGAATGGTAGATTTTTTTTTTCTATTCCCTGGCTGGAACTGAGCGGTAAGGTTTAGTTGGGTTTGACAGCTGCGTTTCCCAGGTACAGACTTCAGCGAAGGCCTACACATTTCTGCAGTCATTCCTGATATAGGTAGCTGGAGGATATAATGAAGACTCTGGCGCATTTCCCAGCTGTGAAAGGATTAACTATACGGTCAAATTGTGCAGTCACGACAAGACACAAACATGCTCATAAGCACTGAGCTCTCTAGGCTGAGGCAATGAGAAATGTAGCGGAACATAAATTAAAGGGGCGGATGGGATGGCACATTTACATATAGGTTACACCCCCATGCACCATGGAATTGCTGTTATGTTTCATGTGCTAAATTGTTTTTCTGGTACTGTTTTTACTTCCAAACAACTGTTTACTTCCACATTCACAATGCTAAGGTGTTTTGGTGACTGCCAGGGTGTTGATATGCAGTTGCCAAGGTCTTTGAGTTGTTGTTAGCACATTGCTATGCTAGTGCATTAAATTGCTTGCCGGTGTGGTAACAAATCTGGCCCAACCTCGAAAGGAGGCAAAGTCCCTTTCAAGGAAAGTCTGCTAAATCAGCGACCATATTTGCAACACCTCCGGTGTCATGACAAATCGGGTCCTCTCTTGAAATCGGGTCAGTTAATGATAATCCTATATACAAATGATTTTAATTTAATTTAATTGCATAATAAACCAATGGGATCACTTGGTCTTAACCCTTTACCTGTCACCCCCCTTTTTGAGCATTTCGTGAAAATGCACTACCCAAACTTAAATGGTTGTAATTCATGAACCCTTTGGACTAAAGACTTATGGTTGGTCTCTTTTAAAAGAAGACACTTGGCAGATTATTGCTGAAGTGGAAAGAAATTATAGAATTAAATTATATAAAAGTTATTGAAATTTAAGTTTATTGTTATAAAAATATAATAAAATAAATATTATTTATTTTATAAAAAAATATATAAATTAATATAGGTTTCAGCCTAAAAAAAGACAGAAAGTCAAAGCCAAAATTCTAACCAAGTTGTGTTCAAAATTTTAGGTCAAAAACTCAAAAAATGAGTTTTCTGTAAGACTTTTAGCTGCAAAACCTCCAGAAATCCACTAGGGGTTAGACACACCATATTGGTGACCCCTAGAGGTCCTAGTTACTTGATCTGGCAGATATTCTCTATATATAATATTATTTTCTGAATATTTTTGGCTAAATACTAGAATCAATGTTTATGTTATGAACTTTTAGCATGAAAATCAAAGTTTGAATGATTAAAAGTGTGGTTGTTGACTTTTTGTTACAAAGGTGAAAACTCCTGTAATGATACAGATTTTTTGATGCAAACTCTTGTCACTCTTGTCATATATTAATCCATTACTCTTCCAAAATATATATTTTCTGCAAAATCATCAACAAATATGTATTCTTGAGCCTTAGACCTTTCCCATGATATATAGTTTGTCATGACTAGATTAGGATTTAATAGTAATATAGTGAAGTAAATGTAGAATGCCCGTATACGGGCAAGTGACAGTTAAGGGGTTAAAGGAGACCCGAATCTGGGAGGGGGATCCAATTTGTCACTACACTCTCAGTCTCAAGGTCTGGCTATGCAAGACTAGTAAGCCAAGCTATCCCAATGAAACAATACTTTTAAAAGGTACTCTTTAGCGCTTGATTACAATTCCAACAAAATCATGTTATGATAAATGATATTTAAACTAAGTTATAATGACCATTAAAGTCTGTATTTGTTATCTTATGTACTAGCATAGCATAGATACACGATTAGCCTGATAGCTTAGTTTATAAATGCATTTGCATTTGCCCTATGTGTTAATTTAAGTGTTAAATGTCCAAATATTTTAAAGAATGTAATGATCCTATTAGGTTATTATTAACAGTTTATCAAGTGAAAGTATGTTCAATTTGTTGTATTATGCACTATACAGGTGCTGGTCATATAATTAGAATATCATCAAAAAGGCAAGTTTGCTGGCCAATTAAGAACAGGGATAATATGGTCCTTAAACCAGGTATTGGTTGCTTTAGCACTGTGTGCAGGTGCCAAGTCCTGTTGGAAAATGAAATCTGTATCTCCATAAAGTTGGTCAGCAGCAGGAAGCATGAAGTGCTCTAAAACTTCCTGCTTTACGGCTGCGTTGACCTTGGACCTCAGAAAACACAGTGGACCAACACCAGCAGATGGCATGGCACCCCAAACCATCACTGACTGTGGAAACTTTACACTGGACCTCAAGCAACGTGGATTGTGTTCCTCTACTCTCTGCCTCCAGACTCTGGGACCCTGATTTCCAAAGGAAATGCAAAATTTACTTTCATCAGAGAACATAACTTTGGACCACTCAGCAGCAGTCCAGTCCTTTTTGTCTTTAGCCCAGGCGAGATGCTACTGATGCTGTCTGTTGTTCAAGAGTGGCTTGACATAAGGAATGCGACAGCTGAAACCCATGTCTTGCATACATCTGTGCGTAGTGGTTCTTGAAGCACTGACTCCAGCTGCAGTCCACTCTTTGTGAATCTCCCCCACATTTTAATGGGTTTTGTTTCACAATCCTCTCCAGGGTGCGGTTATCCCTATTGCTTGTACACTTTTTTTCTACCACATCTTTTCCTTCCCTTCGCCTCTCTATTAATGTGCTTGGACACAGAGCTCTGTGAATGGCCAGCCTCTTTTGGAATGACCTTTTGTGTCTTGCCCTCCTTGTGCAAGGTGTCAATGGTCGTCTTTTGGACAACTGTCAAGTCAGCAGTCTTCCCCATGATTGTGTAGCCTACAGAACTAGACTGAGAGACCATTTAAAGGCCTTTGCAGGTGTTTTGAGTTAATTAGCTGATTAGAGTGTGGCACCAGGTGTCTTCAATATTTAACCTTTTCACAATATTCAAATTTTCTGAGATACTGAATTTGTGATTTTCCTTAGTTGTCAGTTATAATCATCAAAATTAAAAGAAATAAACATTTGAAATATATCAGTCTGTGTGTAATGAATGAATATAATATACAAGTTTCACTTTTTGAACGGAATAAGGGAAATAATTCAACTTTTTGATGATATTCTAATTATATGACCAGCACCTGTATAGTAAGCTGCACATATTTTAAATTAATATTGTGTTTGTATTTAATATAATCATTAACTAATAGTTGATAGAAACCTGATTTGTCAAGACACCGGCCGAAGTCAAAAGAACTCGCCTCCAAATCTCTATAATATGGATCTTCTTTCAACAAGTTTTTCTCACGTTTGATCCAACTAATATGCAGACAAAAAACAAAACAAGTAATACTAAAAATATGGTATCATAGAGAAAACCCCTATTGACCCTCATGACTGTGGCTGCACCCAAAATCGCATACCCTCTTGATAGGTACATCTTTTGAATAAGTATTTGCGACTGATAAAGTATTTAGTATGTTGAATGTAGTATAGTATGAATGTGTGTAATATGAATCTGGATGCAATACATTTGCCACGTGACCATAGCTAGGTAACAATGTAGTCCGTTATACTGATTGCAAATTGATGAGGTTGTGAATCTATTACATTACACATTTTAGGTAATATAATCAGACTACTTTTTTGATTGCTTTTGACCTAACAAATGTATCATTGATTTGAATGGGATAATCTTGTACAATATTGATATAATACAAAAAGAAAAAATATATTCCATTCTTTATCAACAACATGAAAGGCCTTAAAACATCTTTGACTTTACTGCCAACTCTCCAGTGGCCTCATAGGATTGTAATGTGTCTATTGGATGAGTCTCAATGGTAGTACTTCCAGGTACTTCGCCTGCTGTTCTATACATTTTATGAATTAGGGATGTGTGAAGTGTATCGTTTACGATAATATAATTGCCACTGCATGTCAGGTGCAACTCCCCAAAAATCCACAACTAACCCGAAAACTATAGCGTGAAAATACTAGATACACAATAAGTGAAAACTCATCTGTACAGTACAAAACGGGAGAAGTAGTTCTTCTCAAAGATGGACGCTCCAACCCCTACAATCATGTGCAGGTGATCGTGATAATTACCCCTCTACAATACCACTTAATCAGTGGGGTGTCAAACTAGTCTGATCTAAACCGCTTTACCCACAGGCCTGCTGAATGGCTTCGTATACCCTTCAGGCACAACCTTAAATTATCCCCTTGCAAGCAATCACTGCAATGTGATTAAAATAAACACTTTGCCTACACACGCACTACATTTCAACAGAATTAACAGCTTTGGGAGGAACAAGTGCTGATAATTGTGGTGTTTTGGGCCATCTTTTGTGGAGACAGAAAAATCTCATGCAAGCACAGAGAAAATGTCGCAGTTCATGGGTTACGAGCTCAGGTCCTCGCGATGCACAATACGATAAGTGCGTCGCCATGGCTACACAGGCACCGAGCCAAAAGGGTGGGAAGAAAGATCGCACATAGCTGAAGTTCATCTACTGAGCGTTTTAGCCATTTGAACCTGAAGAAAACTTTTTGCACGTTGATAAATGTTCTGTGGCGGGAGCAGAGCGATGTGAAAAGTGAAGTCAATAGGTTGTGCTGTATAGCAGTCATGATGCACTCAGGCTCAAAGGAAAATATCACTTCTACCTCAACAGTTTTTGATCTGATTTCTGAGGTGATGTTCTGAAAGGCAAGGTCAGGATATGACAAGCCGTGAAACGACTTCATGCACTCTCTTCCCAAGGAAGGCGATAACCAAAGTACTTTATGATTTCAGATTTCAGACACCATATCTGTTTAGAAACTTTCTTTTTAATAGGTATGGGGGGAACAGACCACATACTCACATTCCTTTGCAGCATTTCATTTAAATGATTCTTTTTCAAAACAAAATCCATTAAAACGGACAATATACATTTATAACACTTATACCACAAGGTTGAAGAAAACCTCTCACTAAAGCAATAAGGTTGACAAAAGTATTGAGTAGCAAGATAAATACACAAAATCATTGTGTACATTTCTAAAAGATGACCTTTGAGTCCCCAAGAGCAGACTGGGAATGGTTTAACTTCCGGTCTTGTGTCATACAGGTCCATGTCAATTCATAGCAGTGAATCTCACTGGCCACTTTCTTGTCCAAGCATCTGTTTTAACTTATTAAATTTGTTTTTCCCGATTCTGCTCTTTCTTTTCATTATGTTTTTCTTCTTCTTCTTAAACTGGCTTCCCTTTTTCTCCTCTACTACCTCTTTTGTTGAATCTCCATTCAGTTCCTTTACCTTCTGCTTTTTGTCAGGTTTTTTTTGGACCTTTTGGATTTTTTCAACCTTTTTGGATGCTTCCCCATCCAACTTGGCAATTTTGGCTTTTTTGGGACCATGAGATTTATTCTCAGATTTCACTCCAGCTTTCTTACTGATGATGGGCGGCTGAGATTTGTTCGGTTTTAATTTCTGCTTCTTGCCCATGTTGATTTTCGCTGGAGCTGCAGCGGGCTTCTGTTCCTTAGATTCTGGCTTTTTTTGGATCTGCTCCGATGATGCTGCTGCAGTCTCCATTTTTGTAGATTCTACTTCATTTTCTGAAAAATAAATTTGAAAAACTAAAATCAGATAGGAAAATATAGCTGCAAGCAGCAATTATCAGGGCCAAGCACAAACACGACAAGCATTGCCAACATGGCTGACAGCATCAGACCAACTGCAACAACGAGCAATTAAAGACATTAAGATGATTTTAGGCAAAATGGCTGAAAAATCAAATAGTCACTAGTAAAATTATTTAACGGTTTATCACTTTAGACCAATAGGTGGCACTGTGACCAAATTGATGCGAGTGGTCAGATTAAGGTGACAATGACATTGTAAAGCTTTGTGTCATATTGTCACCAAACTTTGCATGAGATACAGCCTAATTTTTGTTGCTGCGTTATACGAAAACTGTTTCGTTCATCAACACGAAACTCATAACTTTTTTCCAGCATGGTCTAAAGATGATCAGAGTCAAATTTGGTGAAAATCAAAAAAGTAGGTTTTTAAAGAAACTCAAAATGGCGGACAGGAAGTTTGGCCAACTATGACAAATTTATTCTTGGCATGACCCAAGGAATGCATTAAGACCAGTTTCATTACATTAAATTAATTTAATCAAAAGTTACTAGCATTTTTTTAAAAAGACCACAAAACTTGGAGCCGGAGACACATACAGAGTTTCATAACGATACGCCAATGCGTTCATAAAATATAGCATTTTACGTCAAAATTCAAAATGGCCGACACCTCAAAGCGGCCCATATGGGAAAATTGGGCATCATTCATCTCCGCATGCTATACCAAATCTAAAGACCCCAGTTTTGTAAAGGCTGATTTATACTTCTGCGTCGGACCTACGCTGCATCCTCTACGCCGCAAGTTACGCGTCGGTTTTCATTTATACTTCTGCGTCAATGTGCAATTCCACATGCAGACCGCTAGGAGGCAGTGTCCACGGGCATGTTGATGGTAGCCCACAGTATCAAGGCAAAAGCCGAAGAAGAAGCAGCTTGTTTAGTGTTTACATCGTCGGAGATCAGCAGCAGTCATTGCGTCAGATAACGGCTTTTCTTGCAGCTTGAGTTGTTGTATGTAATACAAATTAAGCATCTCTAGTTGATTAGTAGAGTTACATAAGAGGCGATCTGGCGCTGGAATGCGTTTTTTCAGAGTGCTCGTGGCGCTGTTTTCAGTATCGGTGGCTCGTGGACAAGCGCTTCAATCGATTGCTGTTGTGGAGACTATTCATTCTGTTGAAATCACAAAACGAAATGCAGCCTAAGTGTCCCTGTTCTTGATATACAATCACTGATTAACATCTTTGGTTTTAATGAAAAGATAAATAAACTATACACAGCGGATCTATGCATTTATTCACTAACATAAACAATCTCTGGACTACAAAATATTGTGTTATATAGCAGATATAAGGATGAAACTATCATCCCATTTCTGGACACACACTCCTATCGCAGATTTTTTAAATCTATTTATTGACCTGAGGGAAGGGTTCTGGCAGACCAATCACAGTGCTTGTGGTCCGCGTAGAATTGACGCGCTGTTACATTTTTGGAGAGGTGCGCGTCAGTGTACGTCGTAGGGTACGCGCACATCACACAGCCTATGGCGTAGCTACGATGTACACTCGACGCAGAAGTATAAATTGGCCTTAATTCTTGGCCAAACCAAAAAGTGAAATTTTTTAATATCTCCTGACCACTAGGTGGCACTACGCCAAAACGCTGTAGGTAACCTCAGGTCATGGCTGTCTTAACACACAAAATTTGGTCAGAATATGCTAAAGAGTTGCAGATATATAGCCTCTGTTCTTCGCATGTTCTTCGTTTATATTACAGAAAATTACATCAATGACGTGCAATCGAATCGTCTTGAGTCACGGAATCAAAACTTTTTTTTTAAACGAATTTTTAACTTATGGTTCAAACGTCAGCACAAACGTACGTACAAATTTGGACAGTTTGTGGCACTAGAGGGATTGACTTAGAGACTAGGGATGGGCATTTTTCAAAAATATTGTATTTGAATATTTGGGCTCAAACTAATATTCGAATATTTGTTAATTTAAATGTTGTTTAATGAGAAAGACGTTATTTTTTATTCATCAAGTTGTCGTCACCACTTCTAAACAAGCTTACGATTAGGAAATGTACACAACAAGCTTACATTATATATTTTCTTTTAGTTCAAAACATTAAACAATAAACGTAAAAACAAAAAAATATAGCTAAAGAACAAAAGCATACGGTTTTACAGAAATAAACGCTAATTAAGCAGAGCGCACAGATTTCATGTGATTTCTCATAGTGGTGGTGGTATTATGATAGCTCAGTTTCATTCATTCATTTTATTTTATTAAAAGTAACTCTTAAAAAAAAAAAAAAAAAACATTGTGAGGCAGACGACAACATAGTGATCAAATACAATCAACACGCGCCACCCAGTGGATTTGGTTATCACCGAGTTTTAGTGGGATTTATCATGGATTCATGGCCAGCAAAGCAACGTAGCAAAATTCAAATAGTATTTTTATTTTTCAAATATTAATTACAGATCAAATATTCAACTATTTGTGCACACCCCTATTAGAGACTCCAAAATTGCTATGTGACAGACCAGACTGTCCTCCTATCTGTGTGCCAAATTTCATAACTTTCCACGCAAGCGGTTCTATGGGCAGCCATAGACTCAAGAGTGGAAGAAGAACGCCTCTAATGAACAAGTTTTGGAAAAAATGGGAAATAAGCACAAACCTGTTTCTTTTGCCACAGTAGGGATGGTGTTAGACAGCTTCTTTAGCTTGGCCACAAAAAATCCATCCATGTTGTGTGAGTGAGGGTAGAACCGGCGTGACAGTTTGAGAGAGGGATGGAAACGTCTCTCTTTGAATCTGAGGAAAAAGAGATCTTATTTTCAAAGTGCAATTCATCATGTATTACGCTTTCTCTGGCAAACTTGCTTGTGTAACTCAATTTATGGTAGTACAGCCTTTATTACTGTAGATGGATCTCAAATAAGGTCTCATTACCTAGTGAATCCCTCCTTGCCAAAGTCCAGTCCAGTGGGGACCAGCTTAACATTTCTCTTCTTCAGAGCGTAGTCCACCACCCACTCATTCTCCTCCACCTATGGGGAAGACAAATCAAATCTTCACAAGAAATTCACTTCAAAAAATGAGCATATTTAGGAGGACATAAAATGCAATCATCCAGACATTTCATAAGGTTTTCAGACAAAGATTCATGCAATTACTGTCCATCCATCTCTTCCACCTGGTTGAATATGCAATATCTGTGTCAGACCATGTCAAATCAGACAATTTATAAAGGTTTTTGCTGCACCAACTCAGATTTAGTTCATAGGTTGCTCATTTGTGGTTGGTGATCTAAAACTAAGGTCTGTAAAATATTTACACTAGATTCTAACACTCAAGTATTCATTATTTTCAGGCCACAGACACAAATATACTCATAAAATGTGAGATTAACATTGAGCCATTTGGAAAAATCTTACTGTTCAAAATGTTGGGTTCAAAATATATATTTTTAAACAAATGTACATTTGTATTCAGCAAGGATGCAGTAAATTGATCAAGTGTGACAGTGTAGACATTTATAATGTTACAAAAGATTTATATTTCAAATAAATGCTGTGCGTTTCAACTTTCTATTCATCAATTCATCCTGAACATTTTTTAAACCGCACAAAGGTTTTCAACATTGATAAGATGGATCATGTGACATTGAAGACTAGAGTAATAGCTGTTGATTTCCTTTTAAAACAGAAAACTATTATTTAGAATTGCTTTTTTTTCTGTTTTTGTTCCAATATATGCAACCTTCGTGAGCATACATCCTTCAAAAAAAATCTTTTTTTTAAATCATACCAATCTCAAACTTTTGTAGGTGATGACTTCAAACCCAATTTTGCATATATAATTAGGGTTGGGTATTGTTTGGGTTTAACGATACCGGTGCCAAACGATACTTTTAAAATGGTACCGTGCCTAAACCGATACTTAGGATACTTAGTAGGTATTCTTGGTCTACTACAAATCAGCTTCAAGGTTCAGCATTATTTTGCAGAAATATGACCATTATTCTCTGGCTAAATATTTTAGAACGCATCGCCTTATTGTTTCCATGGCGATGCGCCATGCTTCTCACGTGGCACAGCAGCCACAATAGCATTGTATTACAGATGTATCGCTTTTTAGTTTTTATTAAAAATATACAACCAACCAGAGCACTAGGGCTGCGCAATATATCGAAATTTTCGAAATATCGCAAATGTACATATCGCAAGGGCACACAATATCTGAATGATTTTAATAGGCTACTTCAACATTGTGAAAAGTGTACGTTTTAGGTCCGACGCATATAGCAGAGAATAGACTGAGCACATGACTGTTACTTACGTGACTTGCTTGACGTTAAAAAGAGTTAAACGCAATAACTAATAACTTGCGAAAAACAACTTGCAGTCTTGCGCTGTCTGACACACACACAGAAACGTGCGCACAAGACATTTCGAGTGACACATTTAATATTTAAAAAATGATTTTATTTACAACACGGAAACACCTGGAACTCAAGGAAGTGTTGTGACGCATGACAAAAATTAAAAGACTGACAGCAGAGGTGTTACACAAAACTGACGGTTCGGTACGTACCTCAGTTTTGAAATCATGGAGTTCGGTACAGCAGTTTTACAAAATTGCTTTTTAGATTTAACAGTTGTGTACTGAAGAAGAAAAAAAGTGTCTGTCCTTGAATTAATTAAATTATATCTAAAAGTGTATTGAAGATATTGCTGTAAACTATATAGGGAGCCCTTACTTGCACATTAATATTAAAGGTTAACAAAATAGAGCCCAAACTATTCAGTTGCTATTTATTTTAGGTATAATAATCAACACTCAAATAACACATTGTATGCAAACATGTAAACTTCACATAAGGCAGTTTTTGCATTAACTTCTAAATCTAATTATAAAATAGTTTTCTTCTCCAATTTGTTGTTAAAATATAATAATTTATACACAGTGTCTGTCATTTTCATGACAGGTTTATTTAACATGCATGAAATAATCAAGACATCACTAACAGGTTAAGTAAAATGTAATGAATATATAGGCTAATATAGAGCTTGTATTTAGTGAAAGAGTTGATTTCTCTAGTGTATAAAATTCTGTGCACACTGAATGACTGCCTGAGGTAATTATGTGATGCTAACGTTATGGTTTAGTTTACAAGCAGTTATATTGACGTCATTGAAACACTGATTTAGCGATTACACCACATATATAGGCTACATGACAGTAAGTTGTAATGTATCCTCAGCATACCTTCATTCATGTTTATTCTTTAGTAAGAGATGGTCGATCGCCTTCACAGATGATCGCGTTCACGCGCGGCCGCTTGAACTGTGATCATGAAGTGACCAGTCACGCCATATATAGAGCGTCAAAACGGCATTTATCGTTTGAATCTCGTGATAAAATGGACTGAATACTTAATATGTTCGTGTGGGAACTTGGATTGAAGTGTGTTCCGCGCTTCAAACAAGCCGACTGTGAACTGTTAAAGATTCGGTACCGGACCGTTCGGTAACGTTATACGCGTGCACTGAACACTAATATTTAATATATAAACCTACAATATAGTTTATTGTAGTTTTATTGAAATTACTATTCAGTTACAAATGTGCAAACAATGAAACCATTATTAAAGGTCAGATATGTTCTGCATACTGGATATCAGAGACTAAAATAAATTAAGCTGTATTGGTCAACTCACCATAATAGAGCATGTGCAATAAACAAGGTAGCCGCCAGTTGAAGAATCAGCGTTGACTGAGTCGATAGCAGACAGGATGAGCTCCTTCTGCAGGTGAGCCGAGCGAAGAATATCAGCCTCATCCTGAGAGAGAGAGAGAGAGAGAGAAATACTTTAGTTTTGCATATTCTCCATTCAGAATTCTAAACAAATCCTTCAGAGTAAAGGCTGCAGTTTAAAAACTTTAACATCAAATGCCAAAAGAATGAAAAAGGGTGACTTTCAGAACAGAATTACCTTGCTGGTTTTAACTGCTGGATCTTTAGAAATGACTCCTGTACCAGAGCAAGGAGCATCCAAAAGCACTCGGTCGAAACCTCCCATCACCTACAACACAAAACAGAACACCTCAGATTAAACACTGCTTATGGGAATGATACCAAAAACAAAACAGAAAAAAGCATTTTTAAATGACAACATGGTTAACTGGAAACAAATATTCTAATACAGAAAATGAAAAAAGGACGATGCAGACCTTTGGGAATTGTCTGCCGTCATAGCTGCAGATGACAGCGTTAGTGACACCGAGACGGTGGATGTTTCCCACCACGCTCTTCAGTCTGGCTACATTTGCATCATTAGCCACAATCATGCCTGTGTTCCTCATGAGCTGAGCTGCATCACACAAATTATACACAAATGAGACTCCAAAATCATTTCATAATGCTTACTTTTTAACATAACATTGTAGAAAGGAAATAATGTGCATTATTTCCACATTGTTTTTATTCTGGGGTGCCAATAAAAAGACTATGAGATTAGCCCCTTTACAAAAACACAGCAGTTGGTGTGACTGCTGTGGAGAAGCATATGCTCACCCATATATGTGGTCTTGCCTCCTGGAGCGGAACTCATGTCTAACACGGACTCCCCCTCCTGGGGAGACAACGCCATTACAGGTAGAAATGATGACGCACCTTGCAGCATGTACTGGCCTGCCAAATATTCTGGAGTTGCTCCTGTATGAAAGAGAGAAATACAATTAACACTTACAAATCACCAGTTATTAAGAACAAAGAAAAACAATGATATTTTGAAATGACACTGGAACTGACCAATGGGAACAGAGGAGTCATAGATAACCAGCCCCACTTTGGACCATTTCCCCAATGGATCCAGGTTTACTCCTCTGTTGATCAAAGCCTGTGTTAAAAAACAATCCATTAGAACCGGAAGCACTTGTGAACCAGGTTGACATGTGTTAATGACATTTTGGATTTGTTTACACCCGTTATTAACATCCATTTCCACTCAAAAGTGGTCAGACGTGATGCTTGATACATTCTTAAAAATAAAGGTTCCAAAAGGGGTTTTTGCAGTGATGCCATAGAACCACCATTTTTGGTTCCCCAAAGAAGCGTTCTGTGAATAGGTCTTAAAAGAACCTCTTTCTACTATAAGAGCATTTTGTGGGAGAAAAGTTACTTATGGAACCATCAATGCTAATAAAGAACCTTTATTTCTAAGTGTGTATTTGCATCTCATATGACCACTTGTCTCAGATGACTGTATACAGTACTCAAAATGAGTGTTAAAGTAAATGAAAATTCCCCATTTTGCTAGTACACAGATCTGTAGTGAACGATTCATCTAGCACGCTTAATTTTTTTAAATGTTAAATGAAAATGTCATAACTGGATCTTCCAGTGAAAAATGACACTCCTCTCTGGTGACTTCCGCTGGGCTTCAATCATTTAGTCCGCTTAAACCCCACCCCCCACAATTAACTGCAAATTTGCATTCATTTTTGAGTGCAACGTTCACGTCTCAAAATCAAATCTACAACTGATGCATAGAACAGTCCACGTACTACATCATTTTCCTTTTCAATAATCCATTACAATTGGCCGTACGTCAAAATATGGAAAACAAAAAAAAACATCTCTCGCTACTTCAATTTCATCACGACTTTAAGGTGCAGTAACATTTCGTGGCTTCAGTACTCTTTCGGATTATTGGGTTTGAATGGTCAAAAATATAAAAATGCACGTCCTGGCGAGTATTCACGTAAACAGTCGGGTATGTCTTTAGAGAACATTCACAGTTCAGTAAGAAATTGGATGTGCTCCAGTGTATTGGATACATTATATCTATTTTTTAAGAATATTTTTTTAGTTAATCAAATGCAAAAAAGAAAAGAAAAAAATTGCATAGTCTTCATTCTTGAATGCTGTTAAATATACCTAATGTATCCTACTATACTGTTTTATAAAACAATCTGCATTTTCGCTTATTTTAAAAAACAAGATAAAACTAAATTATATGTATATTGTTAATTACATTTAAAAATATTAAATTACTCGTATTATGAAATAAGATTTCGGTCATTCCAACTAGGCTTGCTGCGATAGTTGGTGTTGACGGTGAAACCGGTGTTCAGCCACAACACCGGTTACGTCACTTGCCCACCACGACACCGCGCCTCACCGTTGTTTTTATTTTTATAGTAATAAAAAATAATTTAATTATGTTAGAGAACAAACACTACAATTAAAAACTGAACAAAAAATTAATTAAAAAACTGAGCGCGGCTGAATTAAAAAACTGAGCGCGGCTGTCTATTCGTGTCAGATCAGCTCCAGGAGTCCGATTTCATTTATCACGTGACAAGAGGAAGGCGAACTTACTGACAAGAAGAGTGAGCTGTGACACGATGGAAGATTTAGTTTCTAAAAGAAATGCAAAAGCACCTGTTTGGCAATATTTTGGATTCAAACCAAATGCAAACAGGGAACCTGAAAACGTTAATGAGGCAATCTGCAAACTTTGCCTGACGAAGGTGGCAGCATACGGAGGAAACACATCTAATTTATACACACACCTTCAAGCGCACCACAAGAATGAGGCTGCCAAAATGGGCCCTGTGGCAAAAAATCGACCGCAGAATCCAGACGCACAGGTACAGCCATCAATTAGTGATGCATTTGCGCGATGCACAAAATATAAGAGGGACAGTGTGAGGTGGAACAATTTATAAAACATGAAAAGCTGGTGTAGGCTACTTAGTTTAAGTTAGGTTTAAGGTAGATATTTTTTCGTTCTGAGACATTTAAATGATTTAAAATAATTTATAATAAATCCTAAATGTTTGAAGCATTTTTACTTCGATGTATGAATAAGTATTTTAGGCTACAATTAATGCCACATCCGTTGCATTTGTTATTATTATCATTGGTGGTAGTAATAATAATAATGTATTTATTTTCTCCCATGAGGACTGTGCAACTCGCTGGGGCTCCAAGCAGAAAATGATTGAGAGGGTGCTAGAGCAGAGGACAGCCATCAATCGAGTTCTTGCTGATGACCGTAAAGCCAAGGTGAGCATCACATGGCAAGACGAGGATGTGTTGCAGTCGGTGAACAAAGCGTTAAAGCCAGTGAGCGAGTTCACCGACATTCTGTCCGGCGAGAATTACGTAACCGCTTCATCTCTACTCCCTGTGCTGCATCTTATTAAAGAAGACACATTGGCCCCATCGGATGAGGATGGTCAACTGACAGCCAACCTGAAAGCTGGCATCATATCGATTTTAGATGTGAAATATGAAGCTCTGCCAGAAGCAAGCCGGGAACTTATGCACAAGGCAACATTCCTGGACCCGCGCTACCGAGGTGACTACGACCCTAATATTGAGGAGACCAAGAGGATGATAGAGGAAGAAGCGGTCATCATCAGTAGGAGAGCGCAGTCAGCGCACCCCATGAGAGAAGAGGAAGCCGCAGCCGAGCCGCAGCCCAAAAGAAAAAAAACATTAGCAAGTTTATTAAACAGAAAAGCATGCGCTGGGACAGCTGCATTGACAATTCCAGAAAAGGTGGTGAGGGAAATCGCCATCTATGCTCAGGAGTCCCCCATTAACGCAGAGCAGGATCCTCTCGCCTGGTGGAAAGAGAATCAAGATAGGCTTCCTCTGTTGGCAAAGGTAGCCAAAAAATATATTTGCGTGTGTGCAACCAGCTGCGCATCCGAGAGGGTGTTCAGCACGATGGGAAACAGTCACCCCCACAAGATCTCTTCTTAAACCACAGATGGTGAACATGTTGGGGTTCCTGGCAAAGAACATTTAGGCGTTGTCTCGACCGTCTCCGCAACAGCCAATTTAGAGTTTTAATTTTCCTTTTGTTTTAATTTTGAAAAGCCAGTGTGGACTTTTGCCGTTTATCTAAGGTGATTTTGAAAGGTGTTTTTTTCATGTTAATTTCTTATTTATTTGGTACCACAGTGTTTGGGAATGACCGTAGGAATTTATTTGGTGTAGGCTATGCCGTCCCTCCAATCTTATTCGTTTGGCTAATATGTTTCTTATTTATTTGCTTCTACATTGTTTCCTGATTTTCAGTTTATTTTAAAACTTTTTTGTAAGTTATTTGTTATTTTATACTAGGCCTATTGCATTGTGTATTCTTATTCATTTTGTTAATAAAAGTTCTGCGTTTAATAGAAGCGAGTTCGTTTTTGTGTTTTTCATTGTACCTACTATTCAAGCAATTGGCGGCGAATTGCCGCTAATACTAAAGTGAAAGTAAAACGTAGCCTACAGGCATTTATAAGCGCATTATATAATATAATTATATAGAATTCTATGATTCATAAACAATTTATATAATTCATTGTGTATTCTTATTCGTTTTGTTAACAAAAGTTATCTTTTAGAAGTGTGTTTGTTTTAGTGTTTTTCATTGAACCCAGGCTATCACATTTGGCGCCTTGCCGTTAATACTAAAGTGAAAGTAAAACGTACGGGCATTTACAACCGCATTAAATAATTATATAGAATATAACAGAATGTTATATATTTATATACTATATACTTTTTTTCTTCAAATGTTCAAATATGTAAAATAACTTTGATGCCCCCAATATTAAATATGTTGAATGAATTGGACACTAAATAGAATAAATTATTATTATAAAACATTGTACATTAATTTACACTATTGTAATGTTGCTGTGGGAAAATGTGATAGACACCCATCCAATTCAATACATTATTGTAAATATTTTCAGTAGACCTACTATAGTGTAAATATTATCAGTACTATACTACTCCTTTGGTAGTGGAGCTCACCTTATCACCTGGGTTTTTAGCCACTAATTTTGTGGTGGCATGTGATGTGAGGCGCTTCATTAGATTAGAATTACTTTCCACTGACGTGGAGAGACTCTTTCGTCCTGGGCATAAGTTGAACGTTACATAAACATTCTTACCTTTCACCTCAACGAGGGAAAAGTAGTGCTTACACTTGCAGTTTGCGAAAGCTACCTTTGAAGTCGTTGGACTTGCCATCGTTCTGACTCCACCTGGTCGTTAGTGTGTGTGACTGTGCATATGCGTGTGCGTCATAGGTGTGTGTGTGAACTCAACCTATCAACCTCAACCTTGTCTCCCACCCACCAATCATCATCAGTTATGTGTAACACCCCAACCACCCCCCAACACGCACGTACACACTCATCATATTCGGATGAAAACCGCTTCAGTGAGCTCAATTATAGTAACGCTGCATTTTATTCTCAGTAACGCTAACAGCGTTATAACGGGAGAAACAGTCATTTGTTTGATTACTCGTTACTGAAAAATTAATTCCATTAGTAATGCCGTTTATCTATAACGCGGATATTCCCATAACTGGACATAATCTACACAGAAGTTGAATAAAGTTATCAACACCTTTCTTAACTGCATAAATAATAAATGAAGTATAGATTAATCATCATTAAAGCTACAATTTTTGCTGTTACCGTTGTTCTTAGATGAACATTACAGACAGACATCAGTGCTGCTGTCTTTAAGTTCATTTGGCGTGTGTGTGTGTGTGTGTGTCAGGGTGTCCCTCGATTATCTCCCTAGTTGGTGATTCAGTATATCGTGTACATGAATGTGGCCGACTCCCTGATCAGTGCCCTGACTACTGAACTAGGGAGCGGATTGAGACGCACCCACACAGACAGGACATTGACATACAGCACGTTCTCGTGTCTTGTCGCGCTTAGATTGTTTAAAAGTATTTACATGAATAAGAGCGTGATCATCTAATGTAAAGCTGGGCAAAAATGGATATCAAAACGGACGCTGCGTTAATTGCGTTAAATATTTTTCATGCGTTAAACTGAAAAAATTAAATCGCCTGTGTTAACGCGTTAATTTGCCCAGCACTAAGATGAGGGAATGGTCAAAAAACAGGGCAGGAACATGCTGGCCAAGCGAGTTTAAGAGAGAAAAAAAGAAGACTTTCCAGACCTGAGCCAAATCTCTCCTTCTGGTTTTCAGGGTGTTGGTTCTGATGGTGACTGGCCTGTGAATTTCATTGGCCTCAAGGAAATCAATCAGCTGGAATAGAAAATTGTATTTGGAACGGTTTAGTATGCATTGTTTGATATACGAAGTATTACAAAGAATTGTGTTCTGATATAGATGTACTGCCAATTCATATAGAGGTGGAGGGGGTGTGGCCATCCACCCCTTCAGATCTTGACAGACAGTTGCTTTATCCTGTTAGCATAGCCACACACCTTGTGAGCAAGCAGATGGGTGGTACTACAACAGGAAGCTTCTATACTTCAGCATCAAAAAAGCAAAAGCACATACAAAACACACACCTCAGAGAGAGAGAAAAGGTCCATGAGTTTGCTGATGAGGAACTGGTTGTAGCTGTAATAGGTGCAGAGGTCAGAGCGCAGCAGAGAGAGATACTCCGATCTCTCCTTGCCCTCCTCTCTCTTCTCACTGAAGTGAGACAGCACATCCACATTATCTTTGATCCTCTGATGGATGGTCTGCAAGTCCATCAGCAAAAGACCTACATACACGCGAGACGGAGGGCGGCAAGTTAATATACAACTCCAGATCAAATTAAATCTGGGAGGTTGTTGAAATCTGTAGTTTGATAAGTTGACTCACCCTCCTTGGCTCTATCCGCTGCAGCAGGGAGTTTGAATTGCTCCGTCTCATCAATATTTGCCTGCACAGTATCCTCCTCTTCCTCCTCCTCTTCCTTTTCTTTGTCACCATCTTCCTCTTCATCATCATCATCATCATCATCATCGTCATCACTCTCTGGTTTCATGCTCGTTTGTTTTTTCTGTTTTCTTGCAGCTCTCTCTATTGGCAGAAGCTGTCACGGCAAATGATGATGGGACATAAGGAATTGGCTATGCTTTGAATACTATATATTTTTTAAATATAAAATATAATATAGAACAAGTATGTAATGATAAACATTTCAAACGGTAGTATTTGATAGTATACTTATGAAGTGAATGTTATTATTTTGCATTTTAAAACCAATTTTGAGTCTTGACAGTCTGATTAAAGGGATAGTTCAACCCAAAAATGAAAACGTTGTCATTTACTCACCCTCATGTTGTTCTAAACCTGTATGAATTTCTTTCTTCTGCTGAACACAAAAGAAGATATTTTGAAGAATGTTGAAAACCAGAGAGTTGACGTAGCCATTGAACTCCATAGTAGGAAAAAATGAAGTCAATGGTGCCACACAACTTTTTGGTTACAGACATTCTTCAGAATATCTTCTTTTGTGTTCAGCAGAAAACAGAAATTCACACAGGTTTGGAAAAACATTTTTGGGTTGAACTACCCGTTTAAATAATGAGTCAAGAAAGAATTGCTGTTGATATCACGTCCAGTTATCTCTCATGTACTTTCCATTGTGGGATACAGTATTATGTGCTCCAAACTTCACATTTATCAATATTAGTAGAACGTCCGGATGTTAAAATGGAGAAATGTTACATACTGCGCAAAAGTAGTATACATTTGACAAAGGTCAAGATTTTCCCTATACAAGCATTTGTTTCATACCTCTTCTCCATCACTGTCTTGTTCAACAACTTCATCAGCACCATAGTCATCCACCATATCTTCATCATCATCTTCCTCCATTCCCTTGTGATCCAAGTCCTCTAGATCATCTTCATCTTCCCATTGGCTGTCGCTGTCCTCGTCTTCCTCACATTGCTCAATCTTACGTTTCCTCTGTGCTGGTTTGAGCCATTCACTATTCTCATCTGAGAAGCCTGCAATAAATATGAATAGATTTACAAATTCATTGATGCATTAAAGGGTTAGTTGGAGGGTTCAGAAACCTCTCGGATTTCATCAAAAATATCTTAATTTGTGTTCCGAAAATGAACGAAGGTCTTACGGGTTTGGAGCGACATGAAGGTGAGGAATTAATGACAGAATTTTCATTTTTGGGTGAACTTTAACATTGTTATTCCATTCGTGTTTCGCTTTTTTAAAACCTGTATGTACCTTTTTTGGGCTTTTCCTCTTGTTTGGGTTCTTTGGTCACTTGAGTTCTCTTTACAGCTCTGTTGAGATTAAGATAATAATAATTATTGACATGTTATCATCAGAGAACTGAGAAAAAAGGCTTCCTAATCAAAATAATTTTACCGTTTTCTTCCTCTGCTTGAAAGTTTTTTGGGCTCTTCATCTGTGAACAGAAGAGAACATCGTTACAATGTATATAATACATGGTATACAAATCATGAATGACTTAATAATAACACATAAGCCAAGTATGTGTTATTTACCATTAACCAAAAACTTGGACAGCTCAGTTTCTGCTCCCTTCTGTTTCCTGGACTTTCGTCCAGGTCCTCGTTTCACCCTAATGGTGGGATCCAACCTCCTGCCCATGATTGACACCTACAAAATTGTCCTGGGGTAACAATACAAGTAGTCAATAAAACAGATCTGAGCAGAAGTAAAAACGTGATAATTATAAGTTTAGAAACAGAAACTTGTACAGCGTGCGAGTTGCCATGTCCCATGTGTCTTTCCCCGTACATTATCACTCTCATGTAAACATAGCCATATACACAATTCAAAGCTTCGTTGTATTAAAAAATAAGTCTGACTTTTAATCGTGACAGATACAACTTCTACTTGCATAATTGGCTGTTTGATTGTCAGATCGGAGCGTGCGCTGTTTCCGCAATTTTTAACACAGGTAATGCTAATAAGGTTAATAAAATGCAGACCCATTAAGTTTATATTACTTCAGTACATTCAATATCACGTTTAGATAAAACACATTAGGTTTTATTTTGCGCACCATTCACTAGCACGCTGCAAACTACGAGACTAGCTTACTGTGAACCGATTAGGACACACAAATAGCAACTGTAAACCCAACAGATACTTACTGTTTAACAAAAACGAGTTCTTTCGATTATCCCGATCTTCTCTAAACCACAATTTTAGTTTTAATTTACGAAAGTTGCCAGAGTACATGTGCCTCTCTAATGCTGCCGTGAACTCGCGCACATGTGACTTCAGCACACGTTGGATTTCCGGAAGTTGTTAGCGATTCGTGAACGATTCATTCTTTGGAGTCGGATCTTTTCTAAATCCGTTGATCTTTCTCTCTCTCTTATTTTTTTACAGTCTATGGGTAAATCGAGGAATAGCACAGACACAGTCACACACACAGTTTTAATAAAAAAGCATTTTTATTTATTAAAATATGCAAAAATGTTTCTCACCAAAACATGTCAATGAATTCAAGTCAGACCGTAAAAAAATATTAAAGTACTGGCTAACGTCAATGAAAATATTTAGGTTCTATATGTCCAAGCTGAATTATGGTCGCGACAAACTGAACTGGCACACATGAAATTACCTTTAAAAAAAACTTTTAAAAATGAAACGTTTTTGATCCAGTTCTTTAAACCGAACTGTTCGAAAGAACCGATTCGCCTAAATGAATCAGACACTCGATTACTACTTCCGTCGCGCACATTCTGCGAAAGCATTTCGCTACTTGAAGTTGGCGGAGACTTTTAACTCAAGTGTTGCATGAATACAACTGCCTCTTCTTCCACGGCCATGGAGGACGAATGGGAGGAGGAGGAGCAGTTGGTTGTGGCGGAACTGTCTGGAATGATCAGCTCTGATTTACTCTCCAGTCAGCAGAGCACCTGTAAGATAGTGGACATTGACAGCGAGCAGCCCATGATGCAGGTGGGTCGGTATCTGTTCGCTGGTGAGTACGAGGACGCCATCGGAACATGTGTGTTTTTTGAAGAGGGTGGTGCAGACTCTAATCCAGCCCTTAAATACAAATGTCACACGATGAAGAAACTGATGCTGCAGCGGACCTTTCTGTCCGAGAGGAAGGAGGACGAGCCCGTCTCTAACCGCATAGAGGTGCTGGCTCTCCACGACGAAGAGTCGTTCGGCCGGAAGAGCGCAGTTTGTCACTACCTGGACCCGATAGACACGGAGAAATCGGTGCTAGACGAACCTAAAGATGGCGATGATCCAGAGATGAGCGACGAATCTGCGGATGAACTGGATGAGACTGAGGCGGGAGCCGCGCTTCTGGAGACGATGAACGCCAGCGGCTCTTCTGCACAGGTGGATGGTGGCTCCTGAGAGACTGATTGATTTCTGACATTGTGCATTCTGTAAATATAAGCTTTCTGTTTAATAAAAGTTTTATATTTTGTAGCCCAGTATGGATGTCTGTCCTAAATAATTTGCATAATTATATGCGCAATATTATCCATCTATCATTTGTCTGTCTATCAATCTATCCATCATCTGTCGATGTATCTATCAATCCATATATCATGTCTGTCTATCCATCAATTTATTATCGATCTATCTATCATCTGTCTGTCTATCCATCAATTTATCATCCATCTATCAGTCTATCTATCCATCAACTTATCATACATCTAGCTGTCTATCCATCAATTTATCATCCATCAGTCTATCTATCCATCAACTTATACATCTAGCTGTCTATCCATCAATTTATCATCCATCTATCTGTCTATCCATCAATTTATCATCCATCTATCTGTCTATCCATCAATTTATCATCCATCTATCAGTCTATCCATCAATTTATCATCCATCAATCTATCTATCCATCAATTTATACATCTAGCTGTCTATCCATCAATTTATCATCCATCTATCTGTCTATCCATCAATTTATCATCCATCTTTTGTCGACAGAAGGAGGCGGCCGCCTCATAATTCTCTATGCAGGAAAAACCCTGCTGAGACGCAAGAAGAAAGCAAAAATATATATTTTTAATAAGGAAAATGACAAAAATAGTAACTCACAGTGACTTGGATAAATTACTTTAATCTGATTACTGGTTTGGAAATAGTAACGCGTTACTGGCATCACTGCTCCTAAACCACACAACATACAAAGACAAATGAACCCACTTGTTAATATAATTCTGACACCAGAGGCCTATTGCACAAAACTAGGATAAGGGATTAAGCCGGGATATCTTGGTGATCCTGGCTCAATTTATCCGTGATCCGGTTGCACTAAAGCTGGATAGGGTGGCAGTTGGATGTTATGGTATAAATTACCATGGAGATTTATTCTGTGGAGCTAGCCTGCTCCAGACCAGGCTAAATTCCAGGATCTATTTAATCTCATCCCTTATGTCAGTCAGCAGTCACCACAAACGGAAACCAATAGTTATTCCACTGCCCACTACACATTGTTATCACATATAACTAGACCCACTGTCATTATTTAAACGTTTGTGATCATAATTTCAATAATTTTGGATAAATTATGATTTTTAGATGATGTTGCTATCATTAGATAATTTACGGTTTCCCATAGACTATAAGGCTATATATAAACATGATAGAATATTAGGGCCACAGAGGAAAAAAAAGAAAAGTCACAGACTTCGAAAAATTACGTCATAAAATTGTAACCCGTTGTTTTAGAGGAAGACGGTTGTTAAAATGACAGCTGTGGGGCATTTCGTGGAATTGTTCTTCAGTATGGTTTCACAAACAAGGACATACTTAATCTTTTGGCACATCAGCGTCACATTGTCATAAGTATCAGGACTGTAAAAAGAATATGCATCTTTTCCGCAGAAAGAACCAGCCTCATAAATGTATGACTTTTTCCTTCTTCCTCAGTGTGGCCCTAATACTCGGTCGTATAAAATACACATTCCATATAAATATAAAAACACAAAGTGTAACATTAGGTTCCTTTATTGAATAAGGATAAAACAAAGCAGGTAAACCATCAGCTCCTTTCGAAACTGAAGTCACACAGTCACACAATACAACAAAAGGATAAATACACATTCAAAGATAGATATTATATATATATATAAATATATATATATATATATATATAAAAAACACACCCCGCTTGTCTGCACACTGAAATAAATGCAGGACAAATCCATACACATCAACTGAACAGACAAATGAATGGAAGCAGTAGCCTCCCTGCAAGCTTGTATTACACACAGTATACAGCACAAACATCATAAGAGGCCAAAAAAAAAAAAATCGGTGGACAGCATAAGAAGCAGAGTACAACGGCTAAGATTAAACTGTACTACTGAGCGTAGTAATTATGTAAGCCTTTGATTATAATTTATCAAAGCCACAGTGTGATGGGGTTACTTTACACAATTTCACTCATATCTGTTGTCCATTTCAATTAAAAGTTTAACTGTTTCATAATCAGAGTGCAACTGTGTTTTTGGAGATGTGAATGAACTATTTGGATTGTAATTGTGATGTTTCAGCGGAGCGGTGAGTGTGTAATTGTGCACTACTTACGCATTCAGGAGGTCTGCAATACTTTTTCTCTTTGCTTTATCACTGTGGCGGTGTTGCCTTTCTTCTTAATTATGTCTTTTACCTCCTCGTATGCCTCCATGAGGATTTGTGCCTCCAACGGGGAAAAGTACGCCGCTCTAGTTGCCATGGTGAATCAGTGAATCTGTGATCGGTGGCGGCTCTATTTGAGTGAGCCGTGAGCGCGCACCTATCCAAGATTGGTTTAACCTGGCTTGATGAATCCGTGTCTGCTCATCCTGGCTTGGTCTTTGTGCAACCAATTAAGCCTGGATGCACTTGTTTTGGCTTCATTGAGCTCAGCTCAGTCATTTATCCTGGATGTCTTAATTCTACTTTTGTGCAACGGGCCTCAGGAATCAAATGGAAAGGATATATCATTGACATGGTACAACCACTCTATTGGTGAAAAACAGGCAAATAACACATTTTAGGCTCATAATGATGTAACTTTTGCTATTTTGTTTTGCAAATGTAGCCGTATAAATCTAATTTATTCTGTTATTACATTTGCAAGGTTATTAATTTGATCCCTATTAAATGGATAAATGATCATCATCGTTGTTTATCATCGATCTCCACCTCATCCCCTTCCCACTCTCCATCATCACTGGGGACACCAGCAGCAAACAGGTCGATGAGAGTTGGGGCCAGAATTGGTCCACAAGACCAGACAGGCTCCAAAATCCCTCCGTCCGTCTTCTTCCACCCCAGACCCTCGTCATAGTGTTTAGGCCTCTGGAAGATGGGCTCAGCTGCCCGCTTGGCCGCTGGATGTGAGGGATGAGTGAGTCTTGGCAGTGGGGCAGGCGAGCAAAATCGACTCTCGACTTAATGCTGAGGGTCTCGTGTTCTCTCACAATCTTCTTGAGCATCTTGCTCCTGACCTGCTTGACTGATGTCTCACACGCTTGACTGTACATCACACACGTGAAGACCTCCAGCTGCTCCTGCACTTCCAACTTTACCTTCCACTCATCGCCCAGCTGACTGGAGAAAGATTGTTGGGATAATTGCTAAGTTTGCTCTCTCCAAATATTCTATTCAATACATTCAAATTCAATTGTCTAAAATTCATCCACCAACCTGAAAGCCTTTTGAAATTTGGGGTTCTTCTGGAGCTTTTTGAGCGGTGTCACCTTGCCCTTGCCTTTGAAGGTGGTGGTACAGTCCTCACCACTAAACACACAGTAGCCGAGCAGGTGCTGCAGTACGGCTGCCCAAGAGGAGTGGCCAGCTCTGGGACATTGACCAGCTGACGGTGCCGGCCCATGCCAGTGTCGAGGTAGATGACGAGGTTGATGGTGTCAGCGTGATGCAGGAAGAAGAAGATGTCGGTGTCCAGGGTCCTCACTACTGCCGACTTGAATCCCAGCTTGACGGCATGATGCAGGCGGAGCACAACCGGCTTTCTATCTCCTCCTGGTCTGACTGGAGGGCATGGATCTCAATAAACTCAACCTGAAATGGCAGAAAACACCCCAATGCACGGTAGCTTATATTCTTGGCAAACAATCTTCTAACACAAGACCTCACTGAAGTTTCCTAGGTATGGATCAATCAACTTCTCCATCCGACGACATTAGCTGATGAGCTGTTCCCTCCACAATGAAAGCAGCCGCCTCGCACTTCTCCAGGTGGGATGCTTCCTCCTTCCTCCCCCAGACCTCGAGCATCAACTGATAAACGATAGAAAGCGAGTTTAATTGTATCGATATGAGCAGGGGTTTGGCAGCCCTGAGTGAGGGAGATTAATATTATTAACCTTATAAAGCCTATTGTATAATATTTTATATGCAAATTTCTAAGGCCTTTTTGATCATGATAGACATAATCAAAACTTTGCTGAAAAATCTACTGTTGTCTGATTTATAGTTTGATTATTCATACACAATGTTTTAGAAAACCCATGTTAAAATGTGAGTATCAAATATGATCCATCAGGCTTTTGAGTTTATTTGTTCATCTTTCAGTCATCAAAAACTACAGAGCTTTGATCGTGAAAGCATTTAAATATAATCTTACGTTATAGGGGAATATAGAGTGACAACTGATATTTATATGCATTTTAAGTCTATTACAAAGATCTCACTGGCTGACATTACAAGCTATCAGAATTTCATCATACGTTTGGACAATATAAATATCAGCAGGTACACCAAATTACAAATTTTTGCACAGTTTGGGCTTCTGAATAAAATTGAGGTGTTTTTTTTCCCTTTTTGAAAATATTGGCATTATTTACTAATAATGCCATAGTATATGTGCCATAAAAGCCTGAAGTATGAAACTCAGCTAAACACACACATATATAAACTTACATTTTAATACCCTGAAAAAAGTTAAAATAATAAGAACTACAAAAATTCACCATTAAACTAATACAAGGGAACATTATTTAATAATTTTTTTATTCATATGCAATAATATAGCAAAATATAGTAAAAATAAATAAAAGTATTTACCAACCCATTTTGATGCATGCAGAGTAAGGTGACCAGATTTCTGAAATGGAAACCGGGGACATTTCCTATTTGATTGGTCAAAATATCACTAAGAAATCTCATTTATTATTGGGCCTGTCTATTAATTAAAAACGGGGACAATATATTTTTGAATGTTTTTTGTTGTCGTTGTGGGCTCCCTATATTATTATTAACATTAATAATTATTATGATTTAGTTTGATTATTACGATTTTTGGTCTGGTTTTAATACAATTCACCGCACCCGCAAAAACAAAACAAAAAAACAATAAAACAATGAAAACAGTTAATAGTAAAACCACCACTGTAAATCACAAGCCGTTCAAAACAATATTAGAACACGACTTAACAAAAACACATTACACAAATAAAACAACATAAATATGATATGATGAATAAAACTATTTAACAAATGTAAATGTATTTAATACTTTCATTTTCAGAAGTTTATGGGTGATTCTTCAATTGGGGGCTATTTTGCCATCTTACATTTTGATGAATGAAATTTGGTTGAATTTTGTTAGAATTATGTCAAGACAATGTTTACATGCTTTGATGTAAAGATATAATAATGGCCACGACTGAGCTGAAATATAATTTGAGTATTTTATATCTATTTGCCAACTGGTACTGCAAAACGTCATTACCATCACAACATCAAAAAGTATCATAATGCAAAGAATGTATCAAGGAGATAATTTAAACTCATTTATCTTGCAAACATTGTTAACCTTCAACAATACGTATAAAAAACTAAATGTTTCCATTCAGCGAATTACATATATTTTCTTGTTCTTACCATCAAAATGTGTTTTTCTGTGTTCATCAAAGCACACTTTTGTTTAATTTCTGGAAAATTAATTTTAGATGTTTTTTCTTTGAATAGGTGGATGAGTATTTCATTAGGCTTTTCATGTAGCACCTGAAGATTGAACATAAAACAGTTTTAAATATATGTTTGCTGTAAATTAAGCAACGTGGCGGTAATGACATACTGTTCTGGTAATGACAGTGTTTTGGTAATGACATAAATGAAAAGTGCACTGATACATAAAGCAAATTTAAAGGCTTAAATAATGACTTCTGGTGAGTGTTGTTGAAAGAAATGGACAGATGTGAGGAAATATAAATATGACACTACCATCAACTTGAACATGTTTATTTCAATCATGAAGAAACCATACAATATTTTCTAGAGAGTCAATTGTTACAATGGGATAAAACAGCATAAACATCCTTCATAAACATTTCATAACTATGACTATTACCATTAGGTGAAATATTATATGTTTGGGTTGCATTGGGTTAAAACTAACAATGCATAATGAAACGTGTTTGCTTTCAAACACACTCAAAAAATTATTTTATGATGCTGTTCACTTTATTTAAGCAATTCATCTTGATTTAACACAATTATATCAGGTTTCTGGTTCAAATGTAATTGATTCATGTTAAACTGACTTAAAACCGTTACTCTTTGACATAACTTGATGTTTTCATTTTGAAATAACACGTTTCAATTAAGTAACCCAATCAAACAAGACTTTCACTTCCCATCATGCTTTGCAAAGGGCCTGAATTCGGAGAGTAAATGTTTAAATAAAGTGCTATTTGATGCCTTTTTAACAAGATGAGAAAATGGAGAGACTTTTTAATGCTTAATGTTTTGTTATGTTGGTATTTAAAATGTTTTGTTATGTTAGTGTTTTTGGAGGTTACCATTGTGGTGAAGTAGAGCATGTGCTTGGGATGAGGACCTGCTAATAACAATTAAAGCTATTTTAATAATAAAAACAACTACTTTGGGCATGCCATGGATGTAACAAAACCATCTTCTGGCTAGCCAATAAGACCTTGTAAAAGGTTTTGTAAAGGTTGTAAAAAATAGTATTTGACTAAATAAAAAAAATCAATTAAACTGTATTACTTGATTTGGTTTGTTTTTAATATTAATTTTAGAATAATTAAATTGAGTAGTTTTGGACAAAATTAAT
Source organism: Gobio gobio (assembly GCF_949357685.1). Taxonomy (NCBI): domain Eukaryota; kingdom Metazoa; phylum Chordata; class Actinopteri; order Cypriniformes; family Gobionidae; genus Gobio; species Gobio gobio. Next base: position 18,996,082 of record NC_137108.1, on the reverse strand, counting down.
AATGTTAAACTGATTTAAATGGCATTGAATTAACCTTATGTAAAAAACTTAAGTTTACTGAAATATACAATTTTAATTAAATTCAACATAACCCAATTACGTGGAACCTGTTGACATAAAAAAATTAAGTAAAACCCACGTATCATTTTTTTGAGTGCATGTATTTGAACATTCAAAATGTGAATTAGAGATGATAAAGGGAGATGGATGGGATGTGGAGAGAAAGAGATACTGGGCCCTAGTTTAAATGACAGGCATAGTGTAGTCACTCAATGAGCAAAGTGTCCTGAAGATCAACTCCAGCCTTTTTTCTATAATCTCTAGAGTCTAGACCTTTCAGTTGATTTCTTGGGAGCCATTCTGGTTAAAAAATAAGAAAAAATTGTTTTAGGAAGTAAGGCATCTCACTTAAGTTTCATTGTAAAATCACACTATTATGCTTCTTTAACTTAATTTATAAACACATAATATGATATAGATAGTGACACAGAATATGTCATTACCACCATCACAACAAGTTGTGTGTTGGTAATGACGTGATGCGGTAATGACATTTTTTTTATTTTTTTCAGGAAAAAAGATGCTAGGTCATGGATTTGTTAACATCATTCAACAGCTACAAAAAGAACTTTAAATACACATAAATCATGTGAATATAAATACATATTTATCAAAATATTGCTGCTATACAGCATTTATGGAAATGACGCTGAATAAGTCTACTCCATGATCAGAAGGAATTCATGATTAAATTACTTACTTTTTCAGACATCAAATATCACTGTTCTTCCATGGCTGACATGTGCTCCCCTGCTAGTCTTCATTTCCATGGTTACGGCATAAACAAGTCTTACCCTCAAAAATATCCTTGTTGTAATCATAGACTGTCGCGGTAATGACAGTATTGTTATGGACAATTCTAAATAGTTAAAAATATTCACAAATTGCACAGATATGAACCAGAATTATGCATCAAGTGCCTTTTTAAGTTACTGTTTAAACATATATTGTGATTTTTTAATGAACTGATAACATTTTATCACATTTTCAGAGCAGATAAGTTTTAAAGTCTGGGTTGGGGACAAGGCCTGAGTAGCCAAATATTAGTGATGAAAACATTTTTAAAAATGGAAATCAAACTGATTTTAGTGTATAACATTTTTTGGTGGCGCAATGAACATTATTTGAAATAACTAAACTATTTATTTTAAAATATAATAATTTTAACATAATGTATAACCTGGGGACATAAAAGTTCCCCTAATTGAAGAATCACCCTTATACTGTATAAATTACTTTTTTAACTTCAAATGTTTTGTTACGTTTGTTTTTGAAAATAACTCTTTAATTGGTCTAATTGGTTATTTTGCATTTTAGGCTTATTTTAAGCATGTGTTTAAGTATGTGTATTCTGCATTTATGTATTTGTTGTGAGCTAGGGTTAGGTGTAATTGTTTAGTTTATATATATATATCACTGCTTTGTGACTGTGGAACTTTTGGGGACAAAACAATCCCGCACCCCGTTGAGAGTCGAATAACACAGTGCAACACTGCATCGAGCATGGCGTATTTCATAATGACATTCATCCACAGAATTTCCTGGTGAAGACAAACACGCTAGAGCTCAAGTTTATAGACTTTGGCTGCGGTCATCTACTTAGTGGTGATGGCTACGAGAGCAAAATATACCGTGGTGAGTATTTTTGGAGTGTGGAAACCTGGATGTAGTGACTTTCTGATTATTTGATGCTTTGAAGAAATTGCTCAACAATGTGCAAATGTCTTGCTTACAGGATTACTGGGTTACACCCCGCCTGAAGTCTTCACTGAACCTCTATTCCACGCCATCTGGGCTCTAGGAGTGTTGTTGTACGAGATGGTGAACGCACGTTGTCCCTTTGGCAATAGAACAGAAATCACACAAGCCAAAGTTACATTTCGAAACTCCAACCTATCCAAAGGTGAGTGAAAAATATTGACAACATTGATAAACACACATAAAGCAAAGGCTCTGTTTAGAAATAGGTAAAGGTGAAGTATGTAAGATTTTTCAAGTTTAAATACATTCAGATTATTCTCCATCAGATGCTGTTTTAATAGATGCCAACATTTGTGTCACATGACTAACCAGCTCTCTCCTTAATAAAATTTGTACAGAATGCAGTGATCTGATTAGCCAGTGCCTAGCCCGGGATCCAATGAAACGGCCAACGTTAGAGCAGATGTTACAAAATGAATGGATCACAAATGATCCGGAGAGTCACTCGATCAGTGATTTCAGGTGTGAGGAAGTGTAACAGACAGAGCAGGATTATCATCATTTTTCTTCAATTCTGGATTATTTGTAGTGAGGTCTTCAAATTTGTGTTCATTGTTATAGTCAAGTCAAGTCAGCTTCTGTCACGATTCTATGAGAGAGGACTCAAATGCAGGAATGAGTGATCAGGGGTTTATTGACAAACAGCAGACAAGACAAGAAATGGTGAGGAGGTGAACAGTCCAAACAGTAGGCGGGTTAGGAGCACAATCACAGGCAGGAAGAGCAGCCACAATAACTAGCTCTAGAAGGTGGTAGACGGGAGAGCAGTTCTGACAGAGCAGCATGAGACCAGAGGATACCAGCGATGGCCAGGCAGGATTCCTAGGGTAATGCAGTCAGGTCATATCAGGAAACTCACCAAGCTTTCAGCTAGGCAAGGAGAGCAAGCTGCCAGGGAAGCTCTACGTGCAGGACAGGAACTAGAGACAGAAAACAAGGATACAAGACCAAAAGGCAGCACAAACACTTAGCACTACTAGTATAACACACGTAGGTATAACGAACCAGCAACCACATGAGGGAAAGAACACACCTTATAAAGGGAGCAGAGAACAAGAGGAACAGGTGGACACTCAGATAAACAAGGAGCAGAAAACATGAGGAAAGGGTGAGCGCACTCAGACAAGGAACAGGTGAACACACAATCAGTTAATCAATGAGGACTAGACAAGGACTAAACAAGGGGGCGTGGTAACAGGAAACAAGGAGGCAGGACACAGGGAGCACATGGCAAACACAAACCAAGACAAAGCCATGTGTTCATGCACAACACAAACAAAGACACATTAAACAAAGACAAAACATACAGAGCTGTCAGAGGAGAACCCTGACAGTACCCCCTCCAGGCGTCCAAACCAGGCAAAGAAATCCCCGGTGACACCAACTGGGGGGGCGGGTAGGGCATAAACATGGAAGTCCCAAACTGGCCAGGGAACACAGAGGGAGGGAAGGGGCGGGTGGGTACCGAACCTGGCAAAATGTTCATGGCAGCATTGAAAGGTGCTAGCTTAGGGAAACCATAACCAGAAAACATGGAGGGTGGGAAGGGAGGGGTGGGAACTTGACTGGGGAGATCCTTAGATACAGGGAACGGCCTAACTGGTCTGGACTTCCAACTGGGCTTGGTAGACTTGGGGGAAATGACAGAATGGGAGAAGACTCTTGAAACAGTCTCTGGGACTTCAGGGACAGACACAGGACTTGACTCGGGAGCGCCCTCCTGGGCTGCACTGACAGGCCCTGAAATTGGAGACCAAGTCCTCTCAGGATTGGGGACAGAAGAAGCCATCACTGTGACTGCGCTCTCCGGAGCGGGAACGGGCTCGGGGACTGCCCTCTCGGCAGCGGGCTCGGGGACTGCCCTCTCGGCAGCGGGCTCGGGGACTGCCCTCTCGGCAGCGGGCTCGGGGACTGCCCTCTCGGCAGCGGGCTCGGGGACTGCCCTCTCGGCAGCGGGCTCGGGGACTGCCCTCTCGGCAGCGGGCTCGGGGACTGCCCTCTCGGCAGCGGGCTCGGGGACTGCCCTCTCGGCAGCGGGCTCGGGGACTGCCCTCTCGGCAGCGGGCTCGGGGACTGCCCTCTCGGCAGCGGGCTCGGGGACTGCCCTCTCGGCAGCGGGCTCGGGGACTGCCCTCTCGGCAGCGGGCTCGGGGACTGCCCTCTCGGCAGCGGGCTCGGGGACTGCCCTCTCGGGAAAATTCCACTCTGCAGCCATGACAGGTTTGACTGAAATCTCTGTGGACTTGAGAAGACTTTCAAGACATTTATAGAAAGCCTCCGCAGCACTGATAATGGGCAGCTTAGGGACGGCCTCTGTGACCGTGACTGGCATAAACTGTCTCTGAGGGCATGACATGACTAGTAAAAGGCTTAAATGACTTCACAGGACTTGATACCTCAGTATCCACTGGACTTGGAGCTTGAGGATGGAGGATAGTAGACTGCTTTGCACGGGCCCTCTTCTTGCGCTTTCGACCGGTTGACCCGGTGTGCTTAACTGCCTCTGTAGTATCTGCAGCCAACTCGGCCCACCCAGGCAGAATAGCAGTGACTTTCGTCGCCTCAGCAGTGACAAACAGATCTGGCAGACTCTGAAGTAAAGGGAACAGACTTGATTGACTGAGGGACAACAATTGACTTGCCTGGCTCAGGAATGATCTTGGCAGACACCGGAAAACCAGAAGTTGATCTTGGAGACTCTGAAGTGGCTGGAACTGACTTAATTGTCTGACACATGACTGCGGTTGACTTGACTGGTGTTTGAATAACAGAGGTGGACAGGTCTGGTTCAAGAATGGCAGAAATTGACTTGGATTTAGTGACTGCAACTGACCTGGTAGCCTGGGAGAAGATAGCTGTTGGCGTGACTGGCTCTGGGGTAGCCTGAGCAGTCTCAGCTGACTCTGGGGTAGGTGTGATGGACTGGACCACCCTTCGCTCTCTGGACCTTAGTTTCTTGGTAGAAGCCAGGTGAGGATCATGAACATGACGTGACAGGTGATGAAGGGCTGGGTGTTTTCTGCAAGCAGATTCTGGTCGACTAGGCATACCTCCATGACTGCGATGACTAAGGTACCTGGAAAAACCCCAGAAATCCAGACTCCTGAGAGAATCCATCTCCCATGCTGGCAGGGGATCATCTAAGCAGGTGTTAAAGATGTCCTTGAGAGCAGCATCATTATAATCTAGCCCCACGGCCATGGTCCAGAAAAACTGGGCAAAGCCCACCACATCCAAATCCTCCTGGCGAAGAGCAGTCAAACCTCGATGACGGGCCACTATCTGCTGGATGTTAGCAGGTGGTAGGATTCTGATACTCATTCTGCGGAGTCCAATGTTGGCTGGTTCGTTCTGTCACGATTCTATGAGAGAGGACTCAAATGCAGGAATGAGTGATCAGGGGTTTATTGACAAACAGCAGACAAGACAAGAAATGGTGAGGAGGTGAACAGTCCAAACAGTAGGCGGGTTAGGAGCACAATCACAGGCAGGAAGAGCAGCCACAATAACTAGCTCTAGAAGGTGGTAGACGGGAGAGCAGTTCTGACAGAGCAGCATGAGACCAGAGGATACCAGCGATGGCCAGGCAGGATTCCTAGGGTAATGCAGTCAGGTCATATCAAGAAACTCACCAAGCTTTCAGCTAGGGAAGGGGAGCAAGCTGCCAGGGAAGCTCTACGTGCAGGACAGGAACTAGAGACAGAAAACAAGACCAAAAGGCAGCACAAACACTTAGCACTACTAGTATAACACACGTAGGTATAACGTATAACGAACCAGCAACCACATGAGGGAAAGAACACACCTTATAAAGGGAGCAGAGAACAAGAGGAACAGGTGAACACACTCAGACAAACAAGGAGCAGAGAACATGAGGAACAGGTGAACACACTCAGACAAACAAGGAGCAGAAAACATGAGGAAAGGGTGAGCGCACTCAGACAAGGAACAGGTGAACACACAATCAGTTAATCAATGAGGACTAGACAAGGACTAAACAAGGGGGCGTGGTAACAGGAAACAAGGAGGCAGGACACAGGGAGCACATGGCAAACACAAACCAAGACAAAGCCATGTGTTCATGCACAACACAAACAAAGACACATTAAACAAAGACAAAACATACAGAGCTGTCAGAGGAGAACCCTGACAGCTTCATTTATACAGCGCTTTATACAATACAGATTGTTTCAGAGCGGCTTCACAGTAATAAACAGGAAAATAACACATAGTGATGCAATTGGAGGCCTGTACAGACGAGAGATTGTGCGAAGAGGTTCTTCTGAGTTTTCTGTTTCTGTTTCCACAGGTTTGAGGGAGTGGCAGAGCGGCAGCTGGCAGAGCCCAGGACGTCCTTTCCACTCCATCTAAACGGTTTTGCAGAGGTCAGAATAGGCTTTTATTAAAGAAGTTATGGGTCAGTTAACAAATAATGTGTCATTGAAAATAGAAGGTGGGGAAAAAAAGAAAGTAAAAATTGTGTGACCACTGACGTTGATTGTTAATATTATTAAAATTGTCTTCACCAGGCATCATGTCCACATCATCTTTGTCCCTCTCTGAGGACAATATAGTGTAACAGACAGAGTAGTATTATTATCATTTATCTTCAGTTCTGGATTATTTGTAGTGAGGTTTTCAAATGTGTGTTCATTGTTATAGTCAAGTCAGCTTCATTTATACAGCGCTTTATACAATACAGATTGTTTCAGAGCAGCTTCACAGTAATAAACAGGAAAATAACACAATCAGTGACGCAATTGCAAGAATTCAGTTCTGTTGTAAATCAGCTCTAAACAAACATTCATGTGTTCACATGTTCATATAATCTTTGTATTGGGTAGGAAATAACACTTGCTGTCCTTGGTGGAGGGCTTGAGTTCGAGACTTGACCCGAAGCCTGAAGTCCAACCCCGAGCTGACAGGAACCCAAGCCGCCGCACCAGAGATCAGAGCCGGCCCACGTCTGAGCAAGAACATGAGAGACCGAAGACTGGAAAGAGTCATCAAGTCATCACAGCCACATTTGCTTTGTTTAGTCAGAACAACTCATCTTTATTTATATAGTTGTCACAGACTGACTGTGACCCCGGACTTTTATTTTGAAGGGACTGAACATGGGCATGTGCACACAACAAACTGTTTCCACCATTACACATACACACAAACTAATGCCGTGTTCCAGGCGACCCGTGTTTTTCCAACCTTCTTCCCTAAAAGTGCACCAGTCAAACCCGTGACTTCCCACCCGTGAACTCGTACTAGATCGATGTACTCTCAGTTACGAGCTCTGACGTCACACTAGCCCGCGAAGCAACAATGGCAGCCCCTGCGGATGCGGTGTTTATGAAAGTCGTACATTAAAAGCCAAATCGTTTTTTAAAATAAGGTATTGCTCTAACGTTATTCATCCGCAAATGCTATGCATTATCAGCAGCTTTTCTAGCCGTAGCTCGTTTTCAGGCCATTGAGTGCAAGAATAAAATAATACCAAATACATTTCCAAATATACAAATAACATAAAATAAAAGGTATGCGCCACTTTTCTCCTCCGTTTCCCTCAAATAAGCAAGGAGTGAGCACCTTTGGCGAATAGAAGTGATTGTAAATGAGCATAAGCACCGTATGGTCAGCCACGCTTTGTTTACATCAAGCTACCGCTCAGGCAGTTCGGCGTGACTTTGCCTGGAACGCTACAAAGTCGTGAGTCGTGGTTTGAAGTCGTAACTTACGGGCTCAGAAACCTGCCTGGAATGCAGCATAAATGCCGGCAAAATGTGCCATCCTGATGTAGTTGTGTGTTTGTAGCCCTGATGTTGCAACATTCCGTTCATCGTCCCAAGTTGTTAGTTTCATTGTTTTGTTTGCTTAATGCTGGAATTTGTTTAAATGTTCAGTGACGCATGCCGTTCTAATAGCATTACACAGAGAAGAACACCAAAAATACTTTACACCATAAGAGTTTATTTCATTTCATTCAGTTATCAGTTTAACTTCAATGCATTTCAAACAGCTAAACATCCCTTCTGGTTCACCTCTGTCGCGGAAATTCTCAATCCGTTTATCTGACTTCACCACGGACAATTCAAAACAACTCCCAGTTGTTAATATAAAACTACAGTATCTCGAGGTGATTCCCTTCTCGAATACATCTAACACAATTTCAATACTTCGAGGTAACTCCTCTCCCGAAGTAAGGGGACGGCGTCCCGTCGAGAAGCTACTATCACTAGCGTTTACTCAAACACACGAGCACACAGGTCTTTAGCATCTATACACTCTCACCGTCCTTCTCAGGTGTACGCTGGTCTCTGCAGACTCTTATTATTACAGCCTCACCCCGAGAACGGCTCTATAGTCTTCCAACTAGGGCTGCGCAATATATTGAAATATGGCAAATGTACATATCGCAATATGCATATCGCAAGGGCACGCAATATCTGAATGATTTTAATAGGCTACTTCAACATTGTGAAAAGTGCACGTTTTAGGTCGATGCATATAGCAGAGAATAGACTGAGCACACGACTTATGTGACTTGCTTGACGTTAAAAAGAGTTATTAAACGCAATAACTTGCGAAAAACAACTCCTTGCAGTCTCGTGCTGTCTGACACTCACCGAAACGTGCGCACAAGCCGCTCTTTTTTTGTGTCTTGTTACACACTCGAACTGTCAAATACACACAGTTGTGTCAAAATGGCTGTCTTGATGAGTATTCATGTAAACACAGTCGGTTATGCTTTAAGTGAAAGATATCAGTTGGGGAAATAAATAGATTTTACAGACTTAAAACAATATCGTATCGCATTATTTAACAAGGATATCGCATTTTTCTTCAATATCGCACAGCCCTACTTCCAACACTATCACTGTCTCTGCTGTGATCTATTGAGCGCAGAATCTTTAGTACTTCTATTCCTCAGCTGCGCAGCATATATACCTGACACGACTCCCAAGTTGCTCTTTGCTGAAATGAAGTTTTATTCACGGCAGGGAGATCACTGCAGTTGAATTTTCCTATTGGACGTTGCGGTACATCGTGACGTAGGATGGTACTTCCAACGGCTCACTATCCGCGCCCCTGGCACGAGCTCACCACGCCCTCAGAAATGTTTCCCCCAATCACATGAGGAGAACGGCTTCACTCCAGCATGAACTGTCATATTACATGAAGTAGAAACATTATGAATGAAACTGACTTGACACTTGCTTTAACATTGTATTGAAGAAAATACGGTTAAATAATGCAGTTGTCAGTACACGTCAGGCTTTTCTTGCGATATCATTGCCACCCGTCATGTGTACAGATCATTTTCATACATGAGACACGGAAACCGGGGACATTTCCTATTTGAGAACACAAGTACAGACAAGAATGCATATTGAGAAACGGCCAGTCAGATGTTTCTCCGTCGCTCTGCATACGTCATCTCCCTCATCGCTCTGATTGGTTTTAGGTCTATCCAATTGCGCCGAGAGGCATTTGAGCGACGCCCGTTGGTGACGCCCCTTTGGAAATGATTTGTCTATGAAGCTTTGCCAGACCATAACTCGGATACTACTGAGAATGGTCTGGTTTTAACCAGGCTAGTCATTCTCCATCTTTGCGACTCGCGAGTCAGACAGCTGTCAATCAATCCGTCACTGCGGGTCTCGGGTGCACACCCTCCGCTCAGCCCCGCCCTCGGTTCGTCCCCTCTGTGTCCGCCGGGCTCTGCCCACTTTTCCAGCATTTTTTGAAAATTGCCAGTGGGTGGAGTTAAGCTCTGAGCAGGGGTTTAGTTACCCTTTAATGCTAGAGTTGTTAAAATGAGGGTACTTTCTAACCTTCAACTATCTTGTGAATCGACGCACCAAGGGCACGGTTGCCACATTGTGGATAAACTAGTTACTAATCAAATTTGCGTCATGCGCTCTGTACGCTGACTCTCCTGCATACTTTGGCCTTTAAAATGATTTCCGTCAATCTTGAAGCTTACAGGAACAGTTTCCCAAAAACAAATAAAAAGTTCTGTCCTGAAACTCTAGATGGCGCAGGCTGACAGGTCCTTAAAGGTGCAGTGCATATATTTTCTGAGAAACGCTGTTGAAAAACGATCAGACCGAGCACTAAAACACACGTGTAGCCAATCAGCAGTGAGGGGCGTGTCCACTCATGAGAGGGGAGGTGCCTGTACGGCATAGCATGTTTGTGAAGTTGGGGGTGGCTCTATCAAGATTGGGGTGTGATCCTTTTGGGGGTGTGTTTGTTTTGGTGATTTCAAATATCAACAGTGTTTCTCAAAATTCGCTTACTGCACCTTTAACTCAATCTGCTTGCAATCACATCATTCTCTTTAGAGCACATCTGATTGGTTCCTGCTGTATCAGTAGCCAATGAGCTGTCATGCTCAACCTTCAAATGCTTTGTTAACATTTGCTGTAGTTGCAGCGCGATTTTAGAAACCCTCCACTTTTGCCAGCTCCACCTGTATTAACTGAAATCAAAAATAATTAGATTAAATCTGACATTTTTGGTAACGTTACATGTCAAATTACACATAAAACGTGTGATTTCTAGTAAAATGTTTCACTTTGTTAAACTTTGATAATCAAGTAGTCTAGCAGGAGAAATGGTTCCCATGTCTCCACTTGGCAGTTTTTTGTAACCTGTTTTTTGGGACCCTAATGGTTTCTTGTTAAGAATTTTTGACGTTTCCATTAGGTCAACTAATGTCCCACGGGGTTCGTTTGGTGGCCATCTTGAATTGATGTCAATGCCAGTGGCGAAAAACACAGATTTTCATAACTCCTAAACAGTGTTGCCATAGTTACTTTGAAAAAGTAATCTGATTACTGATTACTCCTTTAAAAAGTAACTTAGTTACTTTACAGATTACTTGATTTTAAAAGTAACTAAGTTCGATTACAAGTTACTTTATTAGTTACATTCAGCAGTTGCCGACAACACCTCTAGAGCCTCAACATAAAAATGAGAATGACCACCGTTTTTGCCAACACTCACTTTATTGGAAGTGGATTTTTAACAGTAACGTCAACAATGTATCTCCTGACATTTTAAGTTGAAATTAAAAAATACTTCCTGAAAAAAAAAAAACATGTTTTAATAAAAAATGTAATCAAAATGGTCTTTCTTGACTTCACTTAACATAAATATTCTCCCTGAGCAGTTTTTTTTTTCCTGGCTCAAAATGAGGCGGAGGTGGTTACTTCGATCATTAAATAATTATGAATTTAATCCCTTTTAAAGGTGAACTATGTAGGATTTTTGCAGTAAAATATCCAGAAACCACTAGGCCAGTGTTATATATTTTGAGTACTTAGAATATCCCAAATGTTTTCAACTATTTGTAAATCGTGAGAAAATTGCTATTTTAACCAAGGAACCGGGACGTGTGAGCTAACATATGCGTGTGTGGGAGTCGCCTGTCGATTGCGTCGATTGCGATATCTGCGTCACCCTCGGTTTCCGGTTTTATTCAGTGAAACACTTTACTCTCACTGCATTGTGAACAAGTGTCATAGCAGCCGCCGAGCGAACGTCATAACTTCCTTTTCAACACACTCAGATATATCTAATAAGATAAACAGAGTTGCATTACCTCATACTCATGACTGGAAAAGAGGAAGTGGCGCCGGCAACTATACCATAATAACAGTCCCGCTCTTCAATCGCTCCTGCGGCCTTGCTCAGCTCCACAACACTCGGTCCTGCTCTGCTTCAGACTACAGTAATGTTAATAATCGCATCCATGAACATGATTTCTGCCCGAGTCCTATCCTGACTGTTTCCCACCGGCTGTGAGGTGAAGACCACATGTCCCAAGATTCTGCGCTCAAACGTGGCTTCATCAAACTACGCTTTTGTTTTGAACAGGCGACCTCTAGTGGACGGAAAAGTTACATAGTGTAGCTTTAAATTATCACTTTGCAGTGTAAGATTACAGCTAACACCTTTAAATATTTAAATATACATTCAATTCAGTAAATAACTGAAACAAGCACAACAAACTGGCAAAATAAAAGGGTTATAAATGTATCATTCATATATTTCTACATCGATATAGAATATCTGTACGTCTGTGTTTGTGGAACTAATAGTCACTCTTTTATTTGTTAAACACAATCCAGAATTACACACTCATTATAGAAAAAACAATAAATTTATAAAAATATATAATCATAAGCTATGACAAAAATCTATATTAAATTTGTTGAGTGGATAGTTAAAAAATTGCAATTACAAAAAGAAATTCTTGAAAATAAATCTTTGGACTAATTTTATACAATCTAAACACGTTAATGAAAACGTACAAATTAATTTGTGTTTTTTATTAAATACATTTATGAAGAACAATTATATATATATATGAACGTAAATAATTATATGGGCCTACACAAATAATATAAAATTACAAGATTTATAGTCTATTGTAAACGTAATGTGCAGCTCTACTAAAGGAACAACAAATATATGATAGATACGTGAGAACAAGATATTTTTTAAATAATTATTAAGTGCACAAAACTATGAAAATATATGAAACGCTTCAAAACAGAGCGGCAACAAAGCGCTTATGCGCATCCCGGGTGCGGAATGATGCGCTTAAAGCAACATGGAATCAGAGTGCGCAGTGCAGACAGAGCGAGTGCACATTGAAAAGTTCACGGCATAAAGAGGAGATGAGCGTGGAGCGCACAAATCCTAGTCTAGCTCTATCTATCCATCAATTTATCATCCATCTATCTGTCTATCAATCTTTCTATCCATCAACTTATCATCAATCTAGCTGTCTACCCATCAATTTATCATCCATCTATCTGTCATCTGTCTATCTATCAATTTATCATCCATCTATCTCCATCAATTTATCATCCATCTATCTGTCATCTGTCTATCCATCAATTTATCATCCATCTGTCATCTGTCTATCCATCAATTTATCATCCATCTATCTATCTATCCATCCATCAATGTATCATCCATCTATCTGTCTATCCATCAATTTATCATCCATCCATCCCCACATTAAAAAATACTATAGTATATTATAGTAAAATTACTGTAGTAAATACTATAGTGTTTTTGAACCGTACTATAGTAAATATACTACAGTAAATTAACAAAGTGTAGTAAGTACTATAATATACTACATACAATATACTACAATTTACTGTAGTATCTTTACTATAGTATGGCTCAAAAACACTATAGTTTTTACTAGAGTAATTTAACTGTAATTTTACTATAATATACTATAGTATTTTTTCATGTGGGCTGTCTATCCTTCAATTTATCATCCATCTATCTGTCTATCCATTATCCGTCTATCCATCAATGTATCATCCATCTATCATCTGTCTAGTCTATCCATCAATTTATCATCCATCTGTCTATCCATCAATGTATCATCCTATCATCTGTCTATCCATCAATTTATCATCCATCTATCTGTCTATATCCATCAATTTATCATCCATCTATGTCTATCCATCAATTCATCATCCATCTATATCTATCCATCAATTTATCATCCATCTATCTGTCTATCCATCAATTTATCATCCATCTATATCTATCCATCAATTTATCATCCATCTATCTGTCTATCCATCAATTTATCATCCATCAATTTATCATCCACCTATCTGTCATCTGTATATCCATCAAATTATCATCCATATCATCTGTCTATCCATCAAATTATCATCCGTCTATCAATCTATCATGTCTGTCTATCCATCAATCTATCATGTCTGTCTATCCATCAATTTATCACCTGCCTGTATATCCATCAAATTATCATCCATCTATCAACTGTCTGTCTATCCATCAATTTATCATCCATCCGTCTATCTATCTGTCTGTATAAATAGGTACAAAAGCAACTTGCCAAAACCTACAGATGGCCAACATACAACATCTGAGGCAGGAACTCAAATGCACTGATAACTGAAATGAAAAAACTGAGGGAGCCTGAGACCTGTTAGGAAAGGTGCCGACAGTGGAAAGAAAGAATGAACAAACCCAGTAGGAAGAACCAACATCAAGCCTAGACAGAAAAAACTGTTTAAGTAACATCGATGGCAAAGTTGAGGATAAAGGAAGCTAAAGGGACCAGAGAGACTTAACACAGGAGGAGAGACTGTTTTTGAAGCTGTCTAGATTCTTACTGAAAATGGAGAACATAAGGATAAAGCTGGAGTACAACGTGGTTTTAAAAGAGAATTTGAAACAACTCTCAATAGTGTTGAATAAAACTAGTTCTTATTGTTTATTGCAAGTAGGAAAAAGGAAAAGTGTTGTTTTACATATCAGGAATACATTTAAATGCAAATCTGGGTTTATTATTAAATGTGTAAACCTATACAAAAAGACATTTAGGTTTAATACCCCACATTTTAAAGAGAATAACTGTTCGCTTCAGTGTGTGTTAAAATTGCTTTATGACGTCACATAACAATTTTTGCTCAAAGGAATGAAAAGCACAAAACGTAGTCCAAAGGTCTGTTCATTTCAGGCAGAAACATGACAGTTCATATCAGTTTGGTTGTGTCATAACACTCCCCAGACCTCCTCAAACGCTGAACACATCTTGGCACAGGTCAGAGCTGCAGATAAAGGGTAGTTACTGATGGACACCGTCTGCTCTGTGTAGTCGGCATTCACCTACGCCAGGATGGAGAAACTGAGTTTAGTTTGCCGATTTACTTGAAAAGTGATGACAATTCCTGTTTATGAAATCATTTTCTATGCATAGAGTATATTTTAGACTCACAGTTCCATGTGCAAATGCTCCAATGACAATAGCGGCAGGTCCATCTTTAGGGACGATCGTTCTGGGACATACAGCATCTCCTGATTTGAACGAAGTGGAAAATCGGGGGCACCCAGGTGGCAGGTGGTCCGACACTGGATTTTTAATGAGCCTCAACAAACGCTGAGGGCCGTCTGCTGCTCTCACACTCATCTTGTGAAGGAGCTGGACTGTAGGACAAATAGTAGGAAGCTAAATTGACTCTGAATACAACATACAGCATTACAGATTTTTTTTGCATTACAAGTTAACAATATTTTAAGGTGTAGTTACAAGTCACATGCACTTACTATAGTAAGAATAGTAAATAAGGCACGCTCCTGGATAAAAAATGGCTAAACACAGAGCTTTTAATTGCCTTAACCACACATTTTTGGTGCATTACCAAAATGTAAGCACATTTACTACTTAAAAAGACATTGCTGTACCAGCAAACCATCAAAAGACAGAAGGACGTTTTTGGCAGAATATGGGAAGTTGTGTGTGGAGTGATTAATCTCAATGAAACACGAGTTGCATAGTGATGAAACATCCAATGCTCCTGTCCGAATTTCAAAGACAAGCAAGAAGTGGCTTGGGAACAAGTCCATCAGGTTCATGTTTTGGCCTGTTCAGAGTCCAGATTTGAACCCTATAGTGAATATTTGGTCTCACATTAAACTCAAAAGAACTCGGAGACATTTTTCAACTCATGAACAACACTGACTCTTCTTCCTGTAAAAAGCTGTCCGCAAGTTGGGGAAGGCTATTCTGTGCTACGCTACTTTATCTTCAGTATTTCCTGACCAATGATATGCAATTAAAATAGTTAAGACCATTAAAAGACCTCTAAATATTTAGCCATTTTTGGCGTGGCCCATTTTTTTTTGTGCCATGTATTGTATAACAACCACCATCAGTGATTGGGACATGTCCCTCCCAATAATTGAAACTCACTTCGCAACTACAATTTGACCTAGAATTTCTTAGAAATTAAGAAAATACACTTACTATTTATAATTGATAGACGTTATATCTGTCAAATTCTATCTTTCCCAGCCGTTTCTATATGAGATAATATTAAACCATTTGTCCGTGATGCATTTTTGCTACTCGCAATCCAGAAGAGAGAAAGCTCGCGCTCTCTCTCTCTCTCTTGGAGCTACAGCGAACGCAAAACAACAGTCAGCTTTATGATGATGGCCAAGAGAACTACACTAAAGTTTAGTCTGCTTAAACTTTAGGGATGTGCTGTGATATTAATCTAATTTTATTTTCGATTTTGGCTTCCAATAATTATAAAAAGATGATATGAGGTAAAACTAGACTATAGCCGTGTTCCGTTGTGCGCAACTTCCTCCCCTTCACAGCTGCGCTGTCATTTCTCCCTAAACCTAAACTTAACGTCAGAATCAGTGATTGTTGTAAACTGCAGTCTCTACTAGGGATGCCACAATTCTCAATATAATATTGAACCGTTCGGTACGGCCTTCACGGTTCAATACGCGCCTGTTTTTTCGGTTTTGCATTTAATTAAGTATTTTTCAACAAATTCTACCATTTGCCTAGATCCCAATATACTGAACAACGCAACATACATTCACATCACACGTTAGTGGTAGAGTTATACTCACGGAACACTATAGTTATTCACTATCACGAAAGCTCATTATTTGCATGCGTGTTAAAGCCTTGCCGGTTTCATTCGCGTGCGTGGTTTTAAAGGTCCCATGGCATGAAATTTTCATTTTATGAGGTATTTCAACATTAATATGAGTTCCCCTAGCCTGAATATTGTCCCCAAGTGGATAGAAATGTTGATCGGTGTAAACCCGAGTTCTGGCTGTCTCTCTCTGCCTTTGAGAAAATGACAGGCCAGACGAGCCAATCCTGAAGTCTCCTGGTTTGACGTCCAAGCAGGAGCGGTTTCTTCCCTTTCCCCCGCCCAGAGAATCTGGCACACCCATGCAAACACTCGAGATCATTAACGTTACTTGTGAACGAGTGAACACTGGCAGTTTCTCAGTGTTTGGATGTACAAATGAAAACAGAAGTCTTTCTTCAGTTCCTTCTGATCTGTGATCATTGATTTCTTATGTGTAGCTTATTATTTATTATTTGTGGACACGCAGCGGCTTCTCTCTCTCCCGACAGAACGGTGTTTTCGTGTTTTCTATCTTGTGAGTCAGTGTTTTTGTACGTCCTTGTCGCGTCTATCTGTTCTAAAATGTGCATACAGTCTTTTCTGTTTAACATCAGCAGTCACATCTTTAGAGATAAACTTCACGCACGCCGAAGCTCGGCCTCCAACATCCCCGACCCCCAGTACTGCATCTGGCCCACAGCGGAGGAGCCAAACGCGGCGTGAGATTAAGCAGAAGGAGGGTAAGCGTGAGGGTATCCGGCTAGGCTAGCCAGCTTTCCCCACAATAAACTGGATTACATTCGATTACAGCTGTTGTGTCTTTGTTTGCGCTGTGTAACGTTACTCAATGCGCGTCAATGACGCTATTCATGTGATTGGAACATATCTAGAAATAATGCTATACTCAACACTTACTAACTCGTTCATCTCGCTGTAATGGTACATTGCATGTGTTACAAAGTTGGTAGAATAATTATGAAGACGGACTCTGCGTGACTGGGACTCGTGTTTATTCAGAACTCTCAGATACAAACACAATAAACTCGCGCTGACTGACAGCGCTTTCATAACTCAGTAGTTACTATAAATAACTTTGTTAGCAATCGCTCCGTCTCCGTGATGTCCGGTTCGCGAACGAATCATTCTTTTGAATCGGTTCTTTTTAGTGAACCGAACCAGTTCACCAAATCGGACTGAAACGTTCTAAACGGTTCGCGTCTCGAGCGCTGATCCATAATTTACTAAAGTTACTAACTTTCTGACATGAGTGACAGCCCCTCCGACTAGAAATAAACGAATAACCTGAAGTATATGCTAGTAACTACAACAGTTCACCCTGAACTGAGACATGCTGAGAGAACTGATGAGAAGTGAACACAGGTCCATCCGTCTCTCTGGCAGACTCGTGCCTCGTTAAACCACGCCCCCTCCGCTCATTTAAAATGCAAAGATGTCAGCCAATCACAACAGTGGGCGTTTTTACTGAAGTCTCACAGCAGACACGCCTCTTGAAACAGGGCATTCAGCCACAGGGCAAACAGCAGTATAGAAAAAATGCCTTTTATTTCTAAATTATGACATTTTATGATGTAAAAATCATACTAATAATATAAGTACACCTCAGAAAACACTATAAAATAATAGAAAAATGCCATGCCATGGGACCTTTAACATGCGCTTTTCGGAGCGCGCGCACTAAACGCCTGTCAAACGTGATTACGGGACTAAATAATCGTTTTACTGCGCTAATACTGTCAAATACACACAAGGTTAACATAAACACAGTCTATGTCTAAAGTGAAAGTAAAATCACGTGTCTTTAGATGCAGTATATTAGACAACAGTGCAGTAGTGAACACGCGATCCTTAAAGCGACAGTTCACCTCTAAATTATGTCATTATTTACTCACTCTAACATTGTTTCAAACCTGTATTCATTTCTCGATGACAGAATTTTAATTTTTGAATGAACTATCCCTTTAATGTTAACAAAAGACAATGAGAAAATCACTCAATGCTCTAGACTGAAAACTAATACAGTAGCTAAGAATCAATGTATATTTTATAGTGAAGTCTATGTAGTGTTTTATTTTTACATTCATTCTTTCAATTTCATACTTTAATGCTGCTGTACAGCTCTGAGCTGCCAGTGTAAATCATATATATATATATTTTATATTATACAATACACTAGGAATACAGGGTTTTTTTTTAAGTAAAGTTAAGTTTAAGGTAGGTTTTTCAATTATTTTAATTAAAATAAAGAAAGAGTATTGCAATAAAAATAGTATTTTTTGTCCTTAACCTCTTGCTGTTACTGTCACCTAAGAATAGAATAACAAAAAATGTATGTGACAAGCCATCAGAACCGAACAGAACCGAAAACCGTGGTTAAAAACCGAGGTATGTATTGAACCGTGGACTAACTGTATTGTTGCATCCCTAGTCTCTACTGTTGCTAAACTGCGGGATGTGTTTGATAATAAAGAGATATTAAATGCACAATAATCCGCGCAAGAGACACTGTTTCCAACTTCAAGGCGGCTTATGTGTGTGTGCTGCAAAATGGACCGGCTTGCACTTTATATTTTAGGCTTCGTGTGCGCGTCTAAACCATCTAATAAACAACAAATAGCCTGTGTCAAAATGACCGGATTGGAGAGTAGTTACTTTAACAGTTTATATCTTAAATGGCCGTAAATATTTTGGAGAAACAGGAGAATATGATATTATTAGTTCAAAAAAATACAGTATAATAAAACGAACCGATAAGAATACCGTTAAAGTACCGGATCGATAAGCAGTATCGGTAAGAGTAGTAATACTGTTAAAAACTTAATGATACCCATCCCTATTAGTTATACAGTGGAAATTAGTAGATTTGGTTAGCATGTTGATTTACGGTGTGCGCCCCTAAATTTTCTGGTTGTGCCCTAAAATTTTCAGTTGGGAGTCACTGTGCTCTAGGGCTGCAACGACGCGTCGACGTCGTCGACTACGAAAATACGTCGACGTGCGTGAAATGCGTCGACGGCACATTATTTACGTTCTAGAATGGAACAGAAGATCTAGAATAATGGCGGCTTCTGCTCCCGGGCATAGTGAAAATGATCATTTATCATATAAAGCCAGACCGCGACATTCAAAAGTGTGGGAGTACTTTAAACAGAAGCCGAATAAAACTGTGCTTTGTTCGCTCTGTAATGCCGCTTTCACATTGCGCGCGGTGGCAGAGCAGAAGCTGTGCGCGTGGAGAGCGGGAGCTTTCACACTGCCAGTCAGTGTTGCCAAGTCCCGTTTTTTTCCGCGGAATTGGGCTACATCTACACTGTTGCCGCGGGCTGTGTCTCATGTCCGCGGGTTGAAGCGATCCCAAATATGTGATATTTAGCCCCGGGAATGAGAATTTTAGCCGGCAGCCCTGCAAAACAACACACATATTTAACCCCCCGAACGCGATGTTTACCAGAGAACCTCCCCGAAACGCGATTGGGCTTGTTTTGGACTAGTTTTGAGTAACGAATGGGTGGGTTTTGTTGTGAAAACCTGGCAACCCTGCTGCCAGTGTTCTCTCGCGCAGCTGAACCGTGGCGCGTGTATTGCAACAGACGGTCACATTTTCCGGTGTTCTTTTCCGACCCCAGTACGTCTCGTGCTTTTATTTATTATGGGCTGCATATATCTCCTGTTAATGCGACCTGGTTCCCCTCTGTCCCAAACACATATGCATAATAACATGCTGTATATAGGTAGTTTGCATGATTAAAGTAACATTAAAGTTAAGATATGCCTCTAGCTTTAATCATTTAAATGTGTCTTTGAAGTTTGGGCTAAAACTTCTGGCAGCTTTAGTCGTTGTTTATGCACATGTATCTTCAAAATAGACAACTAACGTTAGTTATACTATATTAAAACTATGCTGAAAGCTCCTGTATGTGAACCTTTTGCAGATAAATACAAGTGCATTTTCGTTTACTATTGACACAAATCAATAAGTAAATCATACTCAACTACTATAGTAAACAACTTTTCCTAATTAGGCCTACTCTGTATACATTTTATGATGAATACTATCATTATATATTATGTTTAAAAAGCTTCTTGTGTTCATATATTTCATTATAAAATGGCATACTATGTACACTACCCTTCCTGAAATACAATTAATAGTCATCATTCATTGATATCATGTTAAAATAATATACAAATTCACTACCCTCTTTGAAATACAATAACCAGTAAAAAAGAATCATAAGATTAATCCGGAAAAATAATCGTTAGATTAGTCGACAGAAAAAATAATCGTTAGTTGCAGCTCTACTGTGCTCCTAGTGAAAAAAGTTTGTCTGGAGCCCTGACCTAGATTTTTTTAATTCCCTAAAATACCTTTAAATCCCCCAAAATTGCAACTAAACCCTAACCCTTTAGTAAATACATGTAGTTAATTCATATTATTCCGTGCGGTTACACTTTATTTTACAGTGTCCTTGTTACATGTTACATGTACTTACCATAGTAGTAAAAACAAATTATAACCCTCAACCAAACCCTAATCCTATAGTAAGTACATTTAGTTACTTAATATTACTCAGTACGCAAATGTATAATTACAGTGTAACAATGACACCTTAAAATAAAGTATAACTTTCTGTAGTTACATTGTAACATCACCTTAAAATAGTGTAACCCATTACAATACTGACATTAGAGTCAATATGCAAATGGAGCCTCTATGTGAATTTACCCATGAGTCCACAAAATCGTGCAAAGGTGCGAGGAATTCTTGTCTGTGGGTTGATCTCGATCAAAACATTCTTCTCTGTGTGAATGTACACTTGCAGCAGTCCAGCTCTATTCAAAGGACTGTCCAGTAACATCAGCAGGCACTGTGGGAAAGTAGACATGAGGCCAGATGTGGGAGAAATAAAAATCTCATTGTCAAAATCATCAGAATATCCTCACAAGATTACTTGTTTTCTTCATTTAACCTTCATAATGCATTCAAAACCTTTTGGACTCAGCGGAATGTAAGCGTATAAAACAGTCAACTTTTTTGTTTTTTTACTAAAACCTGATAAATAACTTCTCATTAATGAGTACATGTGAAATTTGTTTAAATTGTTTTGTGTTTTGACTGTTAGCATGATTTTACAAAACCATATTATTAAATTTACCCCTTTTTTTTTAAACATTTTTCATCCATATAAAAAGGAATACATATGAAATTTACAAGAACATATCATCTAAGAATTAGCAATATTGAGAATTTGATGTTTATCGACACAATTAAGTCCCAAAAGTGTGTGAGAGAGATGGAAAATGGGATAAATACATTTTGAGACAAAATCGAACTCGTGAAAGTTAAAAAAGGTCTGCATAACTGACATCAGTTGTAAAGCCTCAGTTGATGCCAAATCAACTGGACCACAACACAAAAGATGTATTTTTTATTAAAATAGTTAGATATCTTAAATTACTGTTTTAAAACCATGCACCTCTACAAAATCTGTAAAAACGAACCCCGGTGCATTACGAGGGTTAATATGGGCATGGTAAAGATGTTGAGAGCCAAGTAGATTAACGCGCATTTCAAACACTTAGATGAGAGCTTTACCTGATGTGTGATATCAGGGCGAATCTTCCCAGGGTCTCTTCCATTCTTCATAATCATACTCTTATGCTGATCACAGTTTAGCAACTCAAATGTCTTTCCAACCTGCACAGAAACACTTTAACGTGTAACGTAAATGCTGAAACATACGGTTATGAAATGTTATTAATAATGCTCTAGTGGCAATCCAGTGAACTCAACCCTGTTAAAGTTTCTATCTTTACCGAGCCTCGTGGTTTTTTACCTTTACGGTTTCAAGTGTCGCTCCTTCTAGCACAATAACAAGACGCTTTTCCGTCATCTGATCGTGCAGACTTTTTTGCAGTTTTGCCTGTTTAGGTTCATATTCATCCAAATGCTCCAGACCACGCTTGTCTCCAGCGCGTGCAGCCATGTTGACACTGAGCTACGACACATCAAATGTACGTCACAACAACACGTTTGTTCAGAGCGGCGCACGCTGATGACGCTCTCTCTGCATGCTGTCCCTGTAGTAAAATACTAAAGCTGGCCACCTATTAAATTACATTAAGCTATTTTGAAAACAATAATACACCCCTTTAAACACCAAAAATTATAAAAAGGTCGATTTGTTTGCTAGTGTTATAATCAAAACAAACCCTGAACGTTCATGATGGCTACACACCAGAAAAGAACACATGATGCAAATCCCACTTCTACGTTTCTTTCAAATATAAGAGTGACATTTATGATACATTCAGACCTCAAACTGTGTTTACACTAGAGAGAATAGAGTACAATTAGTCATCTTTAATGAGCAGAGGCATATAGTAGGAAAATATTTGTCAAGTACTTTATCAGTGAATTTCTTTGGAAAACTTTTACTTCACTACATTCCAAAGCATAACGTCATACTTTTTACTGGACTATTTTTCATAAATATATATATATATATTTTAGGTGAAATGCTCTCCTTCCTTGCGAAAACTTAACCAGTTTAACTGTGGTATTTATTGTAAGACCACAGTTACCACATATTAAACCAGTGTAACTTTGTAAACAAACTAGGAAATACTGCTATAGGTGTTATATAAATGCATGAGATTTCCTCCGTCCCATAATATATTATTTAGCACGGATCTACATTTCCCCCAAAATTCTGTAAAAAGCATAGTATATATTTTCAATGCGTTGTGAAAGATCATATCCGCCAAGCAGCTTTTAACTGTTCATCATACTGTAGATCATTTATCAAATGTGATAATATTGATTTCTAAACCAATTACTTATCCAGTGAATATAAAAAGGCGAATGATCTCTGGAATGACTTTCTCCTATTTTTACTAAACATTGAGCAGCTTCAATGGTTTAATATTCCCAAACCAGCTCCAAACAGTCTCAGCGGAGATGTGTTCCTCCCAGATTCAGTGCAGTGTTCGACTCTGACACGTCTCGTGAGGAGAACTCTGAGATGTATTCAGGCAGGTCAGCGTTTCGGGGCAGAAGCCTGAGTTTGAACACAGGACCGTCACCAGGAAGGAAGGTTCAAAGGGCATGAACTCACGGTAGGAGTCAGCGTCACACGTTACCTGTAACATTTGATTTGAATATTCAATTAGCACACAATCTTGAGTGCCTATGTAATTCTCTTTGAGATGTTCACTGTACCTTAGTAAAGGATGAGAGGAACAGGTGAATGTAAGAGAAGCCTGATAGAGATGAGTCCGTTGGATGCCTTGTGAAACTCATCTTATAAGCCTGTACGGAACAAATATGGAATATATAAATGTTTTGAAAGGAAGACAGATGTTGGGTTAATTTCTAAAATAACAGTACAAATGTTGTAGACTAGAGCAGAGGTTTTCAAACAGGAACAGTGGAAAATATATAAATATAAATAAAACATAAATAAAAATTAGATTAAAATAAATGAATAAATAATAAATCTAACACTACAGTACCTTAATGTGTAGAAAATTATCATAGTACTTTAAACCCAGCTAACAAAATTAGGGCGTTTTCACACCTGAAAGTCCGCACCAAGGTCCGAACCGAAGTTCATGTTTTGATACATTTTATATATTCGGTTAGATTTGGTTTGATTTCACATTGCAATTATGCGAGCGCACTAAAGAACTTTACATGACACACTTACGTTCACTCGTCATCATCTATGTGGGCTGCATCTGGACATTGATTGGTTTGTAAACGGACGTGCGTCTGACGTCAGTGTCTTTGACAAGAATGAATGAACGGACGGAAGCATATCATTGCCACTAGTGAACAGTGCACATTGCTTGACTCTTTTCTTTTCGTTACATTTAAAAGTGGACATTTCAAGCTTTATATACACATATTTCTCTTTTTGTGAGACAAGTAGCCTGTTGAGTTTCGGTTCATTTGAGACGCGCTCCAGTTCATGGGCAAAGCATGTGATTGCTCCCGCGATTATTGTCTGCTTTAGACTATTTTCTTCTTATTTATTAAATCCAGGCAATTATCTGATTAAACGTTGATTAAAATTAAGATACAATTTATACAAAACAAAATTAACATTAAAGAAAGGCTTTCTAAACAAAATCATAAAACATTTCTTTCAAAATCATTTCTGACCTTCTGTCTTCTGACAATTTGAGCATCTTTTCACTTTTCATAATCAATCTAGCCTAGATTGAATTTAAAAATAACATTATAATATTTAAACATAGACAGGAACTTCCTGTAAATGGTCCGAAAGTCCGAACCATACAGAAAATGCTTTCACACTAGAAACGAACCGAAACTTTGTTCAGTTTGATCCGGACCAAGACTACCTCTTTTCGTCGGACCAAATTTCGTCTGTTTGGTCCGGACCGTGGTACGGGGGAGGTTTCACACCTGTAATTTTGATTCGGACCAAACTGAAAAGTCAGAAAATCCGGACCAAACAAGGTAGGTGTGAAAACGCCCTTATATTCAAAGAACATTTTTCTAACATTCTAATTAAATTATGAAAATGTAATCTGAAGTCCAGTATTTTTATAGTCTTAAAACCTTTATTAAAGAACATTAAAGAAACATTTCATTTTAGAATTTTGCAGACATTATAAACGTTACTTTTGAATATTCTCTAAACATTCTGAAACAAGTAGTAACATTTTAAAAAAAACAGATTAATGTCCAACTAAGACATTTCACAAAAAAACTTCCATGAATAAGATTTTTGTGCTTACATTCTGAGAACATTATTAAAGAACACATTCATTTAAGCAGAAGTTCTATTACCGTTACTGGACTTTTATTCATACATTTGAGAGAACCTTGCCAGAATGTTAGCCAAAGTTGCTAAATAGAACGTTCCCTGAAATAGAAACTAAAACATTCGGAATAATATTTTTTGCTATTCATTTTTGCACAGAATAAATGGGTCTTTGAACAAGAAACTATATGAGATGCCTGTTAAATGTTAGTATGGGGTGATCATATTTGGGGGTCTGTGGCATCTAAAAGATTGAAAACTCCAGATTACAGTGAGTTACCGGTAACTTACATCCAGTGCCACCTGTAGAGCAGAGTACTGCACCCAAACCTCCTGCTGTTTAGAAGGGGGGAGGGAAAATGTGCCAGCCTGTCCCGGACCTTTGGTCACACTCAGATAATGAGACCACACGCACATACCCTCTGATTCTGGATTGTTGGCCTGTGTGTGGACTAGCGATCAATGAGAAACATAGAAGGGGATTAAAAACACTCAAAAACACACATGCATATACATATTGAAATACATACTGACTTACTATCAGGAAGCAGAAGGTGGAGAAGATCTTTAGCCATCAGAGATCCCAGTGTCCCATAATTCAGTGCCCTAGAGAATATTATAATTTATACCATGGTCTGTCTAAATACTCGATTCTGATTGGCTGGAAGTTGCGCAATAAAATTGTTTATTGCACAGGTAGTTCCAAGTCAGTTTAATCATCGGTCTATGTTAATGTGCTGCTTTCAGTAAAGCGGACACACACATGTCACACACGGAAACAGGAGCACAGAAACTTGTCGTCAACGTCGCTGTTTTTGAGAAACACTGCTCAGACGCAGGTACTTCACAAACACACATCTCTCTCGCTCTCAATAGGTTAATTAATTAATAGGTTAACAAATAAATGTTATAATTCAATGTTCAAAAAGTTATTTGCCTCCACGTCCTGCATTAAAATAGTTTAGAGCACAGCTAGCTGAGGATTATTCCTTTATCTACCTTTCATACATTCATATTCATGCATCAAACATCTTCAGCTCAGACTAACTAGAAGAGTGGATTCAAAGAAAGAGGAATAATCACAGTACCATTACACAATAACATTTTACTAACAGCGGTGCAAATTATATTAGGATATACCTGCGTTAACATTATTACCATTGAATGAATATTCTGTGTTTATGTTGTAATAAGATACCTGGGATATGAGGAATGGAAGAAAGGCGAAACAAACATTCCAACAGGGATGATGATGTCATTACCAGAGATGGAAGGAGTGATAGACAAACTAGAGAGAGGAAAGACAGAAATGTAAAATAGATGACGACTTAAAATCGGTCCCAGCCATAAATTTTTTAAATTTTCGATAATCCGTTTCACTTGTATGTATGTCTTTTGAAGGTAAACACTATTTGAAATGAACCTCATTGGTACTTTCTGAAGCTCAAACAGCACGCGTAATACAAGAATGAACGTCATTGATTCTTTTGGAAGCTCAAACGTGCTGCCTAACACGAGAAAGAACCTCATCGGTTCTTGCGGAAGCTCAAACGTGCTGCCTAACACGAGAAAGAACCTCATCGGTTCTTGAGGAAGCTCAAACTTGATGCGTAATACAAGAATGAACCTCATCGGTTCTTGCGGAAGCTCAAACGTGCTGCGTAACACAAAAATGAACCTCATTGGTTCTTGCGGAAGCTCAAACGTGCTGCGTAATACGAGAATGAACCTCATTGGTTCTTGCGGAAGCTCAAACGTGCTGCGTAACACGAGAATGAACCTCATTGGTTCTTGAGGAAGCTCAAATGTGCTGCGTAACACGAGAATGAACCTCATTGGTTCTTGCGGAAGCTCAAACGTGCTGCGTAATACGAGAATGAACCTCATTGATTCTTGAGGAAGCTCAAACTTGATGCGTAATACAAGAATGAACCTCATCGGTTCTTGCGGAAGCTCAAACGTGATGCGTAACACAAGAATGAACCTCATCGGTTCTTGCGGAAGCTCAAACGTGCTGCGTAACACAAAAATGAACCTCATTGGTTCTTGCGGAAGCTCAAACGTGCTGCGTAATACGAGAATGAACCTCATTGGTTCTTGCGGAAGCTCAAACGTGCTGCGTAACACGAGAATGAACCTCATTGGTTCTTGAGGAAGCTCAAATGTGCTGCGTAACACGAGAATGAACCTCATTGGTTCTTGCGGAAGCTCAAACGTGCTGCGTAATACGAGAATGAACCTCATTGATTCTTGAGGAAGCTCAAACTTGATGCGTAATACAAGAATGAACCTCATTGGTTCTTGCGGAAGCTCAAACGTGCTGCGTAACACGAGAATGAACCTCATTGGTTCTTGAGGAAGCTCAAATGTGCTGCGTAACATGAGAATGAACCTCATTGGTTCTTGAGGAAGCTCAAATGTGCTGTGTAACACGAGAATGAACCTCATTGGTTCTTGAGGAAGCTCAAACTTGATGCGTAATACAAGAATGAACCACATTGGTTCTTGCGCAAGCTCAAACGTGCTGCGTAACACAAGAATGAACCTCATTGGTTCTTGTGGAAGCTCAAACGTGATGCGTAACACAAGAATGAACCTCATCTGTTCTTGCAGAAGCTCAAACGTGCTGCATAACACAAGAATGAACCTCATTGGTTCTTGCGGAAGCTCAAACTTGATGCGAAACACGAGAATTAACCTCATTGGTTCTTGAGGAAGCTCAAATGTGATGCGTAACATGAAAATGTATTCATGTAGTAATTAATGACAGAATTTAAATGTTTGGATGAACTATCCCTTTAAGGAATAAAAGTAAAAACCTTTGTATAAATATATAAATAATAAAATATTATAAATACATATTTTTATAAAAACAATTCAATAAATATGAAATGATTATATTTATATTACTGTAATAAACTATACATATAGTACTATGTATATAAACTGTATATACAAATCCAAAGAATATTTGTCTCATATTTGACATTGTGACAAAACATAACCTTAAATTTGATTGCTAATATGCAAGTAACTCACCCTTCAGTCGGTGTGCCGTGTGAGAGCAGTCTGCTCCTGCTCTTCTGCTCCAGCAGCAGCATCTGCAGGTAGTTGGAGAAAAAATCCTCCTCTTTCAAAACCACCTAGTGCAAAGAGGAAGAGAAACACAGCGAATGAAGAATATTTCATTCACTCATCCGACTACACAGATTGTTCATTTATTTATCTTCAAATGAAGCTACCTCTGCATAGAGATGGTTGAGTTCTGTATGACTGAGGTTATATGTTTTAGTGGAGAGTCTTGGATTAAGAGTTTTTATCTGAAAAAAAAAAGACACAAGATTATCAGAACAAAATCCATACGCAGTTTCATTTGGATATGGTTTTGGATATGGTTTTACTTTATTCAAAATAAAGCTTGAGGATTTGTTGTCCCTCCAGCTCAGATCTGTTAGTTTCTTCTTGAGGGATGAATAAACATCATGAATCAACTCTTCCGCCTGGCAGAAAGAGAAAAACACTTGTGTCATTGCTCTATTAAATACATATTCATGCATAATCAATCCTTTATTTCTTCATGAGGTCCAAAGCAAAATGTACCTCTTCCTGTGCATGTCGTTCTCTAATTGTATGACTGAGTAAGGCGTCAAATCCTCGCTCTGTCTGCTGAACACATTGCCACCAGCGGGGCATCTCCTAAAATCGCAGACAGTATTATGAACAGCGAATGAAATATATAATGCAGTCGGAACTGCTTCACTTCACACAAATAGGCTTTGTGGGGAATTAATTCAATGCCGACCCACCTCCTGTGTGTCTCCGGTCGCAATGGAATAGTTTCTCATTGTTTGGAAGAACCTCGAGTCCAGCGCAGGTATAAGTGTTTGCAAAAGACTTAAGATCATGTATGTGTGAAGAGGACCTCTGCAGATTTATACACAGGCACATACGGAGAAACAAAACATTTGTATCATTTATCAAGATCTATCAAATTTTAAGAAACCATGCCAAAAAGTGACTTACACCTTCTCATGCTGGACTTGCCATTGGTTGATTGTCTGGGACATGTGGATAATGTACGGGAGATTGTGGACTAAAACAATATCTGATTGGCTGATAGGAAGAGGCTGAAATATGGCTTGAAGGCAAGCAAGCCAATCAATGGCTGGAGCCCGAGTCTGTGAGGGGCAGGAAAAACAGCTCCTTTAGATCACAAGTCATACATTATTTTGGGTTAATGACATGATATTAATTTATTTTTATTTTATTTTGTTTTAGTAAATTTTATTAATGTACTCAAAAATTTAATTGATGAGCTATGATGAGCATATTTTTAATTTCTGAAATAGAATTCACATATTTTGATATCTTTGGTGGGAAATTAAAAGAATTGAATTGGCTAATTAAAAGATTGAAATTCTTAAAAGGAAAACCTTTATTAAGTAGTTTGGCATAAACATGTATTATTATAGAATTTTTTTTTAATCAAAACTTCATTGCTGATTAAAATTTGAAAAAATATTGTCCACCAAATCCAAGGCATGTGGTCAACAAAATCATAGGTCAGGCCAACATTCAGGGTTGTTAGTTATTAACTAAAACTGAAATAAAAATGTATGAAATCTATAAAATGTTATAAAAAATTTTTAAAAAATAATAATAAAAATGACGAAAGCATGTAACAAATGTACTAAAATTTTAAAATTATTATTATTATTTTTTTTAAATAAATGCCAATTCAAAAAATTAATAGTATACAGGTGCTGGTCATATAATTAGAATATCATCAAAAGGTTTATTTATTTCACTAATTCCATTCAAAAAGTGAAACTTGTATATTATATTCATTCATTACACACAGACTGATATATTTTAAATGTTTATTTCTTTTTATTTTGATGATTATAACAGACAACTAAGGAAAATCCCAAATTCAGTATCTCAGAAAATTAGAATATTACTTAAGACCAATACAAAGAAAGGAGTTTTAGAAACCTTGGCCGACTGAAAAGTATGAACATGAAAAGTATGAGCATGTACAGCACTCAATACTTAGTTGGGGCTCCTTTTGCCTGAATTACTGCAGCAATGCGGCGTGGCATGTTGTCGATCAGTCTGTGGCACTGCTCAGGTGTTATGAGAGCCCAGGTTGCTCTGATAGTGGTCTTCAGCTCTTCTGCATTGTTGGGTCTGGCATATCGCATCTTCCTCTGCACAATACTCCATAGATTTTCTATTCTAAGTTCAGGCGAGTTTGCTGGCCAATTAAGAACAGGGATACCATGGTCCTTAAACCAGGTACTGGTTGCTTTGGCACTGTGTGCAGGTGCCAAGTCCTGTTGGAAAATGAAATTGCATCTCCATAAAGTTGGTCAGCAGCAGGAAGCATGAAGTGCTCTAAAACTTCCTGGTATACGGCTGCATTGACCTTGAACCTCAGAAAACACAGTGGACCAACACCAGCAGATGACATGGCACCCCAAACCATCACTGACTGTGGAAACTTTACATTGGACCTCAAGCAACGTGTGCCTCTTGTGTGCCTCTCCTCTCTTCCTCCAGACTCTGTCCCTGATTTCCAAAGGAAATGCAAAATTTACTTTCATCAGAGAACATAACTTTGGACCACTTTTTTTCCTTTTTGTCTTTAGCACAGGCGAGACGCTTCTGACGCTGTCTGTTGTTCAAGAGTGGCTTGACAAGGAATGCGACAGCCAGAGGTGGACAAAGTACACAACTCTATTACTTGAGTAAAAGTAAAAGTACCACTGGTCAAATATTACTCCGTTACAAGTGAAAGTTCTAAAAACTGATTTTTACTTAAGTAAAAGTACAGAAGTATTTGTTTTTAAAAGTACTTAAGTATCAAAAGTAAATTTCCTTTTTTATGTCAATGCATTATTTTATTATCGTTGCATTGTTGTATAAATGCACGCTATGCCATCATGGTGGTTTAAGCCAGTCAGTGATGCTCCATCCGACATGCTAGCATACGACTACCTTAAACTCATTTCTTTACATTTGTGTAGAGTGTGTAAAGTATTTAAATTTTCAATTTCTTTTATAAACGTTACAAAGCTCTTTACAAAGCTGCTGTCACTTTAAGGCTGAATGCATGGACCCTATACTCTGATACGCATACGATATTCTCTCTCTGTTTACTCTTCTCTTTCTCCCAGACATTTACATTTGTGAACCTTTTATGAGACATGCATCAAAGTGTATGCCAACTAAACTAATCTTTAATCTTTTGAGAAAACTGAAACATACTTTTTAAGTACGGCACACTGCGCAGAGGAACCGCCTTCTTCCAGTTTGCTGTAAACTGATCAGTGTTCAAAAAATGTTGGGAAACTTCACATGAGCCTATACAAGAGTGATTACTGATAGGCTGTCTGCAAAAAAAAAACTTTTAAAGAAGAAAAAAATCATCCACCGACTTTAAAAGCTGCTACAGAAACGACTTTCTACTTTGAGGATCTTGATAGAAATGTAGTGGAGTAAAAAGTACGATATTTGTCTTTCAAATGTAGTGAAGTTAAAGTAAAAGTATCCCTAAAAAATAATACTCCAGTAAAGTACAGATACTCAAAAAGTGTACTTAAGTACAGTACTCAAGTAAATGTACTTAGTTACTGTCCACCTCTGGCGACAGCTGAAACCCATGTCTTGCATACATCTGTGCGTAGTGGTTCTTGAAGCACTGACTCCAGCTGCAGTCCACTCTTTGTGAATCTCCCCCACATTTTAATGGGTTTTGTTTCACAATCCTCTCCAGGGTGCGGTTATCCCTATTGCTTGTACACTTTTTTTCTACCACATCTTTTCCTTCCCTTCGCCTCTCTGTTAATGTGCTTGGATACAGAGCTCTGTGAACAGCCAGCCTCTTTTGGAATGACCTTTTGTGTCTTGTCCTCCTTGTGCAAGGTGTCAATGGTCGTCTTTTGGACAACTGTCAAGTCAGCAGTCTTCCCCATGATTGTGTAGCCTACAGAACTAGACTGAGAGACCATTTAAAGGCCTTTGCAGGTATTTTGAGTTAATTTGCTGATCTGAGTGTGGCACCAGGTGTCTTGAATATTTAACCTTTTCACAATATTCAAATTTTCTGAGATCAAATCAACTTAATAATCATCAAAATTAAAAGAAATAAACATTTGAAATATACCAGTCTGTGTGTAATGAATGAAAATCACTTCACTTTTTGAATGGAATTAGTTAAATAAATCAACTTTTTGATGATATTCTAATGCAGGTGTTTTGAGTTAATTAGCCAGGGCTCGACATTAAGCATGTTCACGTGCTTGTCCTTCGGACAAGTAAATCTGTCATCCACTTGTCCGAGTAAATTTGTGCTTGTCCGGAAAAAAAACAAAATATATATATATATATATATATATATATTTTTTTTTTTGTGTGTGTGTTGTAAACAAAATTTATTCTGAAGCAATATTCTCACCAGCTTTGACATATGCAAATTTGTGATATTTTTACCTTTTATAAAGGGCATTTTCCCCCTAATCTTATTAAATATAGGCCATGATTCAGCTTTCCTTTTATATTCTTAAATTGGATCAATAAATTAAATTAGAAGACGACACTGGCTGTTACCAGTCAAATTAAATAATTTACACTGAAAAATTACAACTGCAATACAATTACAATAATGTTATGAGATTGTTTTAAATATTTTTTTAAATATATACAAATAAGAAATGTTGGAAAGATGAAACTTAACCACCAGTAGGTGGCAGCAGGTGACCGTCTGAATGAGTGAGTCATTGAGTCGATTCGTTCAAACGGCTGATTCATTCAAGAATGAGGCAGTAGGCGTTTCTCAATGTCAAGGAAGGATCCTCGGAAGCCAGAATTCCGAGGATGCTACGTCATCGACATCTGTCGAAGGACTGTTCCAATGTCGAGGATCCTCGGAATTTCAACCAAGGTCTGAGTCCTTAGTTAGAAAAATATGCCATATACAGGAAAGGATGCATACGAGTAGACTTCGCGCACTTTGCGCTCTCAAATCACCCACAATCCTATGCGCGCAGCTTTGCTATCTTGTTCAAAAAATACAAAATATCGGACGTTGGCGGAGTCGGAGCGTTAACGGAACAATATGCTTTCAAGTGTAAGTATTTACGTTACCAAACATTTGTTATAACGGTAGTAAATATAAGCAAAGTTTAACTTTTAAATGCCAGTACAAATGACTACCGTATTGATATTCAAATTCAGTATTGAATACAAATGACGTTATTGATGGCTAACGGACCTTTTCACTGACGTAATGAGGCAATGACGCGCACTTGCTAGCCTGTTCCATTTATGTGTTCTCCGAATGTTAAAGAGGAGCCTCGCCTTGCCTCTGAAGGAAGTGACTTGGAAGGACCAGTCCTGCAGAGGAAGGATCCTTGACATTGAGAAACACCTAATCGTTTACGAATAGTTCATTGAATCTTTGATTAAATCGATTCATTGAAAACCCTGAATCATTCACTAACACGCTGTTGGTTACACGCGTTCTGCTGTGATCTTTTTTGTTCTATTTCAGCAGCGAAAATAGTTCCAAATTTTCGCTGCTGAAATAGAACAAAAACACTCAATATTGCATCTAAAATGTAAGTAACTTAATGTAAATAATTGTTTATGGAACTGTCATATGAAATCAGTGTCATTTTCAGTCGTGATGTTATTCAGGAAAACAGCACTCTTGGTAATGTGACGTTGCAACTGTATCATGTTATAAATATAAATAAACTCCACATTTCTACATTTATACGGCAGTGTGTTAACTGAGTTTCTCAGTGAGCCGCGCACATTTGTTGTGATTTCTCCTCGAGAGGCTGCGGAGCGTCAACAGTGCAACGTTAGTTACCGTCAGTTCATTATACATTATATATTATCATCCACTGTCAATCGCTACTTACAGTAATGAATGCAGAATCATTCTTGCATTTGGGTGATTCCCTAGTTATTTTTGTTAATGACATTTTATTCAGGATACTTGTCCGTCAGGCAAATAAAATTCTCTTTCACTTGCCCCTTCAAAAAATCCACTTGTTAATGTGTTAATGTTAATGTTGTTAATGTCGAGCCTTGAATTAGCTGATTATAGTGTGGCACCAGGTGTCTTCAAAATTGAACCTTTTCACAATATTCAAATTTTCTGAGATACTGAATTTGGGATTTTCCTTTGTTGTCTGTTATAATCATCAAAATTAAAAGAAATAAACGTTTGAAATATATCAGTCTGTGTGTAATGAATGAATAAAATATACAAGTTTCACTTTTTGAATGGGATTAGTGAAATAAATCAACTTTTTGATGATATTCTAATTATATGACCAGCACCTGTATAAATAATACTAAAATTACATTGTTATATCACATGTTATGACCTTTTTATGACTGTAATATAGTACTACTGCCAAAAGTGCTGAGTCATTCAATTTAAGCTTTTCTTGAAAAAGGAATAAATGTTTTTCCAAAACCATATAAAAACAATTATGAATACAAATAGAACATTTCTTTAGAGCTTTTTCCCCCCATGACATATAGTAATCATCATAAATTAGGTATTATTCAAAAGCATAAACACTCAAAATTCTTGAAATTGGACATTGCATTACTATGGAAACGGTTCTTAAAGGGCACCTATTATGCCCCTTTTTACAAGATGTAATATAAGTCTCAGGTGTCCCCAGAGTGTGTCTGTGAGGTTTCAGATCCAAATTCCTAACAGATCAGACAGTTACCAGGTAAACTAGATATATTTGTAGATTGTTATTGACCAATTTATATACATATGTCAGACAGGAAATCCAATTTCCACACAAACACACAGACCTGTAGCTCTTGGATGGTAATTCTATGGTAGAGTAACTTCTGACTGAGGCGGTAGCGAAGAGGGGACGTGGCCACAGCGAGAGTTGTGGACAGAGATATGTAAAGACCACAGTTCATAGTGGTTGCATTGGAGGGAACACCCAAGAGAGCCAAATACTGACCACAGGACAAATAGAATGGACGCAAATACTGAGAAAGAGAAACAGAAACAGACAACAATAAAGATGTTACCAAAATACCAAAGAACCCAGTAGCAGTAGCCACCCTAGTAATGTGTAAATTCTGGTGCTGAGCTGAACAGAATATACCTACCCGGGTACTAGCTTTGGATTTATGTGTCTTGCTATTCCAGTCGATAGGGAATTGAAAATGAGGCTCATCAATCTATAGAAATGTAAACGGACATGTTTAAAGAACATACAGAGCACAAAACAATCTCAAAAACTAGAATAGACCAAAATATTGAGGATTCATGTAAACAGGGGTGTAATACAAATCATTGCCCAATTACACTTTTTCTCAATCGGTTTGGCTCAATTCTCGAATTAGATTTTTTTTCTTCTTAAAACAATAAATTCAGATCTCTGAACAATAACTTTCTTGTTCAGATCAGATTTGAATTTCATATTGGTTTAAGAAAATGTGTGCTAAAGAGTCAGTACAATTGTACAACTAAATGCACATGGCTTGTTGATCAAAACTGCTAAGTTAATTCTCAGAGAATTAATTTTTTGACACTTCTTTGACAAATTGTCAAACTCTTCACAACTTATAAACATTCTTTCATTGTGTGAGCCATCACATGCAAAATTATCCATTCAATTATCTAAATCTGTCAGACATGGATGTATAATATATAAATATCTGACATGGAATGTTCGCAATGTCTATTAAATTGGCAACTGACCTGCCATTGTAATGAAATAGGAATCACAATCTTACTAATCAGCCAATAAAGTTTGGAAGCACGCATATGGATTTGCCCAGCACAATCTCTACCATTTTTTAGCATGGAAGAACATCACAACCTTAAAAAGCAGCATTTGTATTTACATTTGTATTTACTTTTTTTTTGTAGAAATGTGTTGTAAACTGAAAATTCACAGTTGCTTGTGGTAGAGAAATCTGAAGATATGCAAGAATGTGTGGTGGTATTAGGAGAAGACATAATAATGTGAGTAAAAATGCACAAGCAACTGTGAATTTTTAATTTGCATGTAGCATATTTCTAAAAGAACACATGTACATAGGGCTGTAACGATTTGACCAAAAATAAAAACCTTGATTAATTAAACATTTTTACCTCGATTACGATTAATGAACGATTGTTTTGCTTTTTTGTTTGTTTGTTTTTGCTTTCCATTTTTTTGCCCTCATAGTTCACTGATAAGGTTTGTACTGTAAATATTTTCTACTATTAAAGGTGGATTCTTTTTTTTTTATGAAAAAGTGAATTTCTTTGTGATTTTTATATTATTGAAGGAAATGGTTCACTTTCAGCAGTTATTGTCTATGGGGCAGATTTCTGCTTGTTGTACATCAGATACAGATAAATGAACACATTAGGCCTAAATTTATTTGAATGCATTAATGAGAGAGTGATTGTGTGTGTGAATTACTCATACCGTCTCTATTCATTATGATTGAAGCTGTGGTTTGTACTTACTTCAAAGGTTTTAAAATATATGCCTATAACGGTTGAGTTTCTAAGCTAATTTAGTGACTTTACTTTAGTCACAGGACAGCGTTGACACTGCGTTTCTGCACTGCGTTTCTGCGCTGCTCTCCGTGCGTGATCTTCACGTGATGTGCGAGCTTCTGTCTGAGTGTTCGTTTGTCACAGTATATCAGGCATTAGTTCAACATAATACACATCTGATGGTCTAATCGCTTCAATGTTCAAACTGGCAGGCCTTAAAACACATACAAATGACAAAGCTTTGTGAGGACGCAGGTGAAAGAGGTCTGCCTTCAGGGCGCACGCGCACGTTGTCAGAGACGCGACACGGCTCGGCTCTCTGTGTCACAGAAAAAAGCTGAACACTGAACGGACAAGTTTTCCGTATTGTTGTTTTTGAATAGTGCACAATCGCTTTAAATGTTCAAACTGGCAAGCCTTTAAACGCATTTACTTGACAAACTTTATGAGGATGAAAGTGAAAGCGATCTGGCTTCGGGGCTTGCGCGCGCCGTGTGTGTGTGTGTGTGTGTGGCAGCGTATAGGCTATAAGAACGACAATTAACTGACCTGTATAAACAGTGTAAAACATGCAGTTACAATAGTGATTCTGGGCATCTATTAACAAAGATAACTGCTCCTGCATCTCTCTGTGTGCCTGCAAACTGCACTTGATGTGACTGACGGGGCGGAGTCACGTGACTAAAACCGAAATAACCGAGAAAAATACGTCGGTTAGAGGTTCTGAATTTCGGTTTCAATTATTTTTCGATTAATCGTACAGCCCTAACAGTACATTAAAAAAAAGTAGTAAATTTTTCCCTACTGTTGAAATCTGTATCTAAAATGCTTAGTTTGATCCACAAGAACATTCAGCTAGACAAAACTGACATTTTTGTATAGTATAGAAAGAAGACACTGTAAAAACAAAACAACAACAAAAAACATGAAATTTCTATATAGCAAATATTTTCATGGTGAAAAAAAAACATCTAAAGATTTTGACAAGTGTGGCTCACGCCATGACAAAAACACTTTTTATTTTGGTGGCATTGGCCAATTTACTAACACAAACATTAAGTTTCAAAGTATGAATTAAATGTTTTGGGTGAGTAACCGCATTTTGCATACATGCAACAGAGTTCTGATGTTCCAGCAAACAGGTGTGACATTTTAGAAAAAGTGATTTTAGAAAATGCTTACTAGAATTAAAATATCATAATCAAATTATGCATAAAAATAGGAAAGAGAAGTGTGCCTGTCAAAACCATTTCATGGGGTCTTGACAGTTTTTTTTACACACATTTCTCAATACTTAGGTCTCTTTTTCAAAACTCTTCACACACAGTTTTTCACACAGTACCAACTTTCTGCTTGACACAGCAGTACATTTCACATCCAAAATGTGCTAAAACTACAAAAACACTCATACATATCTCAAATCAAGTCACTGTCCCATAACACTAAGGTTGACACCCAACAAACGTATAAAGCAATGGTCTAAAAAATTCTAACAAGACGAAGCTTTATACAATGTTTTCTTTTGTAAAAAATGTTTTGAATTCAATAAAATATGTTACATGATCCATTTTTACATTACAGTACAAATCAATTCCTAAATTAATTAATTCCAATTCCTAAACTGTCCTATTTTGTAATGATTGTAATTTAATTGAAAGACTAACACCAAGTGTTCAGCTATAGTTTTCAGTTTTGATAGCATTTAATTTTTTAGATTTGGAATTTATTTCAATATGCTATTAGTGTAGAAATGTAGCAAAAAGCGGTCTTGTTCAGTTCAGTATTATGTTAGGTTTTGAACTTAAAGTTCTAATTTTCCTTCCTTTTGACATGTAAGAGGTCATTGTACCATAAAACATTCAGTTGAAATGAAGACATCACTGCATTCATACACTCAACAGACATGACTGTCATTGGCTACAATGCTTATCACTGCAACATTTCATGCCACGGGAATAGATCTAAATATAATGCTATAATCAACACTTTTCACGATTCGGTACCCTCGACAGCTGTAATAGTAAAAACGTAGTTTCTTGGGAGAGTTCCACATACTATATTTCATATGCAAAGATTTTATCCAATCAAAACAGTGGGCGTTTACACTGAAGCCTCACAGCAGACACGCCCCTTAAAACAGACCATTCAAATCAGAGGGCTAAGAGCAGGGTAGGAAATAACCATTTATTTCTAAATTATGACCATTTTTGATGTAAAAATTATACTAACATTATAAGGTCACCTCAGGAAATGCTTTGAAAAGAATATGTTAGAGATGCACCGATCGACCAGCCATAAAGCAGAATCGGCAACTGGTTTTTCATTTTATTTTGTCATTCTATTCCGGACTTGAGCACAAATTGAAATATTACGAAGTCTGTAAACAGGACATTAACACAGTCTGCTGATTTTATATTTTCACAAATCTAAAGTCAGACCATTCTGTTTTTTCTTTAAATCTTAAAATTATACAATCTATGTGTGTAGCGTCCTTGTTTGGGTCTGGATTAAATGAAGTGGTTGCCTCTAATTTTGTTTTTAATTTAAGGACATTTTGGCCTGTTATAGAGCAAATAAACAATACATTAATTTGCTTAAAACAAAGAAGAAAACAAAATCGGCAATCGGAATCGGACGATTTGCTTGCAAGAAAAAATCAGAATCGGCAATGAAAAATCAAGGCCAAAATCAATTGGCCTGTAGGTATATAGAATTGTGGTGGTGGTTGTGTCTTTTGAAAGATGTAGTCAGTGAATTAATTTGATGCCAAAGCTACAGAAAATGATCCACAGTTTAGCCCAAATACACTGCTTTTATGCTCACTGTGTGAAGAAGAGTGACCAAAGCATTGAGAAATGGGTCCCAGCGATTATAAAAAAAAAATGTAAATTAGTAAATTAGTGATCACCTGAATGTAGTGTTGATTCGAAGCATTTTGCTCTTCACCAGGGTGTGGCCCTACATACACACTGAAGAAAGGAAATGTGGAGTACTGGCTCATCAGCAGGGCGAGGGTGGTGTTAAAATCGTTTCGATTCCATCCACCTGATACTGCCCAGCCACCTAACTACACACACAGAGAGAGAGAGAGAGAGAGAGAGAGAGAGAGAGAGAGAGAGAGAGAGAGAGAGAGAGAGAGAGAGAGAGAGAGAGAGAGAGAGAGAGAGAGAGAGAGAGAGAGAGAGAGAGAGAGAGAGAGAGAGAGAGAGAGAGAGAGAGAGAGAGAGAGAGAATAAAAAAACAAAGAACACTGAAGCACAATACATGATGCAACAAGTTTTTTGTACTTCTCTCATATCCCAAAAAGTGTGTGTACCTGCTGGAGTAGTGCGAGGAAGGGTTCTGAACCCACTTTCTCTGGAGATTCTGCATCCATGCAGGTCTTGAAGAATTTCTTTGCTTTCTGTTCTGCAGCACTCATAGAAACACCCTCCTCAGGAGACTCTGATCACACAGAGATCATACAGATTGAAATGGCCAATTCGTAGGTACATTATGTCATGTTGATCAAAATATATTATATGGGTTCAAATATTCTTAGCCCCCAAAACATCTAGACCAGGGGTTCTCAACTCTGGCATCCACTTTCCTGCAGAGTGTAACACACCTGAACCAGCTAATCAAGGTCTTCGGGATTACTAGAAAGTTACAGGCAGGTGAGTTTGATCAAGGTTGGAGCTAAACTCTGCAGGAAAGTGGACATTGAGGGCCAGAGCCGAGAACCCTTGATCTAGACACTCATTGCCTAACTCAGTGGTGTCAAATGGAGGGCCACTGTCCAGCAGATTTTAACTCCAAACTTAGGCCATGTCCACACTAATACGTTTTCGATTGAAAACACATCTTTTTCTCTCCGTTTTAGGCCTTGCGTCCACACCGTCTTTGCGTCGTAGAGTGGACTGTGAAGACGGAGGTATTTGAAAACGATGATGCATGTTTAGTCAAGTGACGCATATTTTCCCAATAGATATGTATGTTTATACCCCTATTGTGTATGTGCTTATGTGCTATTCCCTTTCACACAGTTGCTAAAATATGTTACTTTGCACACCTCATATCACAATTCTGCAAGGATGACAGAAAATGTACTCACATTTGCTGTCCAGTGGGAAAACATGAGAGCAGTTGCGTTTTAGACCAAACATAATAATGGTTGACCGAGTGCGA
This sequence comes from Gobio gobio, assembly GCF_949357685.1. Classification (NCBI taxonomy): domain Eukaryota; kingdom Metazoa; phylum Chordata; class Actinopteri; order Cypriniformes; family Gobionidae; genus Gobio; species Gobio gobio. Next base: position 18,955,292 of record NC_137108.1, on the reverse strand, counting down.
CCTGGACGTATTAGTGAATGGTGAGATATTTTGCTAAATAAAATTATCCTGCCAGAAGAATTGTGTGATAACTTTATGATGTCTGTATCATCTCAGTGAGCTTTTGTGAGGTTTTTTGCATGCGCAGTAAGGTGAATTTGGTGTTTACTGACGTTTCAGTGTGGATGAGAAACTTTTGGAAAACGTTAGTGTGGACGGAGAGCGTTTTGAAACGAAAATTCAATTTTCAAATCTATCCGGATTAATGCCTTAATGGAACATGCCTTATTTCAAATCGCCCCTATATTAAATAGGAGCCTCACAATTTGAGGGGACAGCCATTTGTAGTGGTCTGAAATCATATAGTGGACGTTATCTAGTAACATGTGTACAACTGATGTATGCTCAATGGCTAGAGAATACCCATAATGCACTGTGAGAGTTGCGCATTGATTGAATTCCCGCAACTCGCTAAAAGATTGCGCCCACAGCTGAATCATCCATCCATCCATTTTCCAAACCACTGATCCAATGTGGCTACAGCGTAATATCATACAGATATACATTCCTTTTTAAATGACTATTAAATTGTTTAATTAAGGTTTACACATGCTAGTTTCCATGACAGAGTTCAAGATAAATCTTTTCATTACTACTGGAGCTGCCTGCCAGTTTGCTACATTTCAAATGATTGTTAAACAGCAAGTACAAACTTTGCAAAAGCGGCAGCCCTTCCGACGCACTCAAGTGTCCGAATTCACTCACTTGTTTTCATTCAGTCATTCAAGTGGACTATATTAGTGTAGGAATGTAGGGAATAGTGAATGAGGGTATAGGGGGGCGATTTCGAACACATCACTAGTCTTCAGGAAACTACCAGGCAGGGGTTTTGGAGGTGGTTGGAGCTAAACTCTGCATGACAGTGGCCCTCAAGGAGTGGAGTTTGACACGTCACATTAAAGGTCCCATGGCATGGCATTTTTCTATTATTTTATAATGTTTCCTGAGGTGTACTTATATTGTTAGTATGACTTTTACATCATAAAATGTCATAATTTAGAAATAAAAGGCATTTTTTCTATACTGCTGTTTGCCCTGTGGCTGAATGGGGGGGTCTGCATGCAACAGTTTACTGTACTGTTGCATGCAGACAGTACAGTAAACATTACCATAGAAACAGGAAACAGCAGTCGGATGGTTGAATGAACAAATGGTATAAAGATGCTCACTAAAAAACAAAGACCGATTGTTCTCTTATTGATAGAAACATGATCAGCTAGAGACCTGGTATTCAGGCATCTTAATATCTAAGCAATAGCTCACTTCAGGCTTCAGTATACACTTATTATATCATACTTAAGGGGCACTGTTCATGTTGGGCTGACAACCTCCTTAACTGTGATATAATAGACACATAATCCTGCTTGAACTGAGCATTTGCTTTTATAAAATGGTTAAGTATGGCAAAAACAAAGTGACTGACTACAATTTGATTTTTGTCACGGTTAGATCATGATTTTCTTACTTCAATTTGTGGGACAATATGTTATATCTCCTTTTTCATGATCCAGCCTATATTGACTTATACAGTTGTCTTTCTTCCCACTTACATTAATATGTTGGTAGTACAGTGTCAGAGTAAATATCTGTCCATATTCCATGTGATTGTAGGAATAAGTAGTTTTGGATAAAAAAAAATGTATTAATGAAAAAAGTATTATTAGGATTATTTGCAGGGAAACCAAAAGATTGTCATATTCATGACTTCAGGGAAGCTGAAAGATATTCAAGTCTCTATTTGACTTTTTCAAGTCTCTGGTATTCCTGTAGCTACACTGTTGTTTTTGAAACCCAAAAAATATGGGGCATGAAATTCAACTGCAAATCTTTCAACTGTCTGACACAGATTTTTTTAGTTTTTAGTTGTATCCAATATAGTCTTATGTCTTTATCTCTTTGCTCTCCGGAAATCTCTTACAGCATGACTGAATAACTGTGCCAATGAGGATTCGACACTGCTGTGCCACCCTTTCCCACTACCCTCTCACATCACCAAGGCATCACAGAGGGCTTTCGGAGAATCGCTGCTGTGCTATCCTGTCACACCACCCAAACATGGACTGCCTGTTTTGTTGTTGTTACAGTATATATAAGACACAATCAACAGAGGGGTTAGCTCTTGTAGATTTTGTTTTTCTAAATATAACGTCTTCATCCAATATTTTTAAAGACGATTGTATTACTTCAAATGATATTTACTTTGTTATGTTAATAAAACGAGTAAAAACCATGTGAAAATCACCCATTAAATGAAGCCTCCTCTAAAGATGTGTTTTTCATTTATAGGCCTATGCAATGTGAACATGGTTGTACAGTGGTGGTCCAGACACAAAAAATCTCTGTAAAGCTGCTTTGAAACAATCTACATTGTTAAAAGCGCTATATAAATGAAGATGACTTGACTATAACATTTACAGTAGGTTTTAGTCTTCACTGACCCAATATGCTTGTAAATCATTTAAGGGCATATATGCAAGTGAAAGAGTTGCAATGCAGAGCCCTGCTTCACTGTACCTTTGTACATTATGATGTACATTTGTATTTAAAGACATAAGTTGACATCATCCAATTCCACAAAAGTAGTGCCACAATTCAAAGATGTGGCTTACCATAAACTATGATGTAAATATCTGAAAGTGACAACAAAGGCCCTTTTATGGTGCCGGAGGAAGGAGTGGTGTCCTGCCAGTCCAGCATTTATTTGAAGAGAGAGTGATGGTAGGTGACTGGGGCCAGTCTTGCTACTATCATCAGTCCTTAAACCCAGCACACAGTGCACAGGCTCACATCCTCCAGGTATTGGGGAAACTCTGGGAGGCCCTGACACGAGTACTAGGGTAGTACCAGAGTACCAAAACTAAATAATTTAACTTCACTTTTATTTTTACTTTACACAAGTACCAAGAGTACAGAGCACTGCCTTTCCCTGGTGGTTCATCAAACAGAATTAAACCCAAAAAAGCACTAAAAGATCTGAAAGTCCCAGGGCTAGAGATAATTTTTGACTGAGTAAGGCTAGGTTTCACACACAAGTAGGTCTACATAACTAATGAGAACTACAAGCTGCATACAAAATATTTCATCTACTTTACTAACATAATAAGTATATTACAATGGAGAAAAATGCGAATGAAAATAAAAGGTATACAACTTTATAGATTTGTTTTGGAAGAGTTTTGTTTTGACACAGAAGGGGTAACAGTAGATGGTGGAAGCTGAGAGTTTTTAACAGCTACAGTGCCATAGAAAGAGGAGCTGGAAGGCACGTGAAGTTCTGCACACCCTTCAAACTCAGTGATTAGCTTCTGTTGGTAGCAGTGCTTGCCTTCTCTTTGATATAAACACAAGTCAAAAGGTCAAACCCTTGTTGCCTGTTGTCCCACAGAAAGAGTCGGTGCGCAGAAGGGGGTAGAGTGACCTCTGCTGGTTGAGCTTCCACATAGCAAGACATATCTTACAAAACTAAAATGTGAAATAAATAATAGAAACTAAAATTAAAAAAAATAAAATTAGTTCACTTGTCTTAATCTGAAGTTACAGGTCACCAATGTTCTTACAAATGTTTAATTCTCCCTAACAGCCAGAGTTATTATTTTATTAGTTTTAATTTTTATTTCAGTTAACTTAAGTGTTTTTTTTTTTTTTTCTCACACCCAGTGCTACTTTAGTGGCACTAAAAAACGTTATAGTTAGTCTACAATCACCTCGTTAACTATAGTTACTTCTATTTTGAAAGTGTTACCGGTTACTTTCGCTTCCAAAAAAGGAATAGACCACGTGACTTCCGTTTTTGGTTTATAAACGAAAAACTAATTGACTGAAGTTCAAAACGAAAAATGGACCGTTTTTAATTGGTTTTTCGTTTTTTGATTCTGACACCAAAAACGGTTATTTGGTTTTTCGTTTTGAAACAAAAAACAGAAAAACGGTATTTTCGTTTTATAACTCCAAACTAATTACGGATTATCCAGAGATCCCCTGACCTGTAAAGCATATTTTCCATACATTTCTATTTGATTTTTTTTTTTGTAAATGTGCCCTGAATTGATGAATTGCTCTCAGGTGAATCTTGACTTTCACCTCTGAAGGGGAATGTGTGAAGCGTTATATTCTTTCCACGCTGCATTGCAAGGTAAAAGATATCCGATGTGGATGAGAATCTGTGGCCCGACAGGCCGAGACATTATTAGGTGAAGAAAGACTGCACTGTAATTCCCCATATTGTGATGCATGTACAGTACAGGCATTTTACCTGTCTCATTGTGTATTGCTGTACTCCCAAATACATTGTACTGCAATGTGTTGACAAACAAACAGTAAAAGCGTAAATGTGAATCATGTCCAAACTCTTGCAATCAATATCCCATGTACAGTATGCGTAACTTTGTACTATTGAAATTGATACATGCCATACAGAACAAGTGTCCATTTTCAATCATTGTCATCAAAACTGTAGCCATGGTTTACATAAGGAAATACTGACAAAGGTCACTGCTTTATTAAGCATCTTGTTTGTGAACGATGACACAAGGCAGGGCCGGCCCTGACCAATTTGCTGCCCTAGGCAAGATTTTACTTGGTGCCCCTTGTATCAAGGTTTAGCACTACACATTATCAGTCTAAGTTGTGGAAACACTCGTACTGTTTTATTTTTGTAATGCATTGATGTTTTATTTTTATTGTTGTTGTTGTTTTATATGATGTCCAGTCCATTCTACCCCATCATTATGTTCATGATATTATTATTTTTTTTTATTTGTTAAAGGCTGATGATAGTAAAACTGTACAAATATTACACCTATGCCACATTACAGCCTAAACACAAATAGCAAGAGTAATTGCATCTAACATTCATGCACAAACTATTCATTGAGAACTAGCAAAAGTGTTTGTTTTCCAGTAGATGGCAGCAATCTTCCACTAAACTATGAGCATTCATGCTTTCACCAGGAATTCAACTGAGAAATTTTTATATTTAATGTGAATTTTCCATAAAATGTTGCCATTTTAAATAAACCTGTATATATATATCATTACTAATTTCGGCAAATACATTTTAAAATTGCTATACACCCCCTTAAAACTGCACAACTGCAGAGTAAAAACATTAGGCTATTAAAAAAGTGATATTACATGCGTTTAATATTTTTATATTATTTATTTTTTACAAAATCACACTGGCTGTGGCCTCTGGAGAACCCAGAACAGCTGCTTGCATAAAGTTTAAGGTAAAAATAACTGGAATTAATTAGCAAACATTAGTATTTTACTACTATGCAATTAAATAAACTGTTCATTAACTGTTCAACTAATTTGCCTACATCCCTTTACTTCTGTCTTTACACAGCAAAAAATGCTCTTCTTATTTATAATCTTTTTCTTGTTTCCAGTCCAAATATCTAAAAATTCTTAAATCAAGGTGCATTTACTAGATGAGTAAAATGACATACTTCATTTTGATTTGATTTTCAAGTAAACAAGAAAAATGTCTTGAGTTTTTGCTTAAAACAAGCAAAATTATCTGCCAATGGGGTGAGAAAAATAATCTTATTTCTGTTTGGGACAGAAACAAGATTTCAATCAGAAACAATATTATTTTTCCACTCCATTGGCAGATAATTTTGCTTGTTTTAAGCAAAAACTCACTTCATTTTGATTTTATTTTTCAAGAAAACAAGAAAACTATCTTCTGTCATTTAACTTATCTAGTAAACGCACCTTCAACCTTGATTTAGGAATTTTAGATATTTAGACTAGAAACAAGACACAAATACTACGAAAGAAGAGCAGTGTATCCCTTATCTTCCCTGCATCAGAGGGCTTCTGTCTTTTTTTTAGACACTTCAATTCGGCCATCCGTCATAAATAATCAGGCAACACCTGGCTGCGAACGGCCAAGCACCCTAAAAAATGAAAGCAACCCTGTCTGCGTTGGATGCGGCGAGAGGTGACGCGACACAACAAATTCCCCTAACGATAAACTGATCGCGCGTTGTATTTCTGACGCACTTCAAGTAGATCGGCGGGGGGAGATTGATGAGGCGGACCGGAAAGATGCGGGGACTTAGTTACGTTTTTTTTTGTGCTTTATTTGGTAATATTTCAAATTAATATTAATAAAATAGTATCAGTAATACATTTTGGCGCCCCTATGGATGAGTGGCGCCCCTAGCATTTGCCTATTCCGCCTATGCCACGGACCGGCCCTGATACAAGGACTTGACATTCTGATAGCATTGATTTGTTCATTAGCATAAATATTTATATCCATTATATCCTGATCATTTTCAATACTCGCAATTCCAACTCCTGACTCACTACAGTGGTTTTGATGAAACAAGATATTTTTATACCAGGGGCTGAGCCTATGCGAAGGCCGTGGTGAGCTCGTGCTGGAAGGTGTGGGTAGTGAGCCATTGGAAGAGCCAACATGCGTCACAATGACCAACAACGTCCATTAGGAAAATTCAACTGCAGTAGCCACCCTTCAACCTTAAGAGGGCAGCACTCAGACAGTTTTACACCATATATTATAGAATTAAAACCATAGACTGTAAAAAAATATGGACATAGTGTCCATGACGTCACCCATAGGATTCTGATGAGCCATTCTGAAGCGCAACGTAGGGTCGAGCTGGCCGTTGCCATCTTGGCAGCGCGTGATCGCGCGTCACTCCCGGATAACAGAAAATGGGCAAAAAGGGCGGGACGTGGGCGAAGCTGAAGAGACGCGATGACTAACAGACAGCAGATAAATGGCTATCCACCTGTCACTCGAAGTGGCCACGCCCTTAATTATGCAGAACTTTAAGGCTTTATATAATGTAAACGAATGAGTTATGAAAAAATTCACCCCCCTCACAGTTATCATGAAGGGCAAAATTAGCCGTATAGACCAAAACCACAATTTGTACCAGGTTATACCATGTTTTAATCTGCTGTAAAGTTGGGCATTTTAACATGGGGCTCAATGAGATTCTGCTCCCTTCTGGAGCCTGTCCCTAGCGGCCAGTCGATGAATTGCAGTATATGTCACTTCCGAATTGGCTTCAAGAGAAACTGTGGGAGGTTGCCGCTTTATTAAAACACTTTATACCCAAATGTCAAAACATTTACTCGAATCAATGAACAGCATTAATAAAGCCCCAGTCTTGCAGATCATTAACTAAAAAAAGTTGTTTTAGGGTTTAGTTAACCTTTAAGGATGATTCAAGAAATGTACCAAAGCGATAAACTGCAAGACAAAACTTTGAATGGTGCCAAAGTCTTGCCTGATAATTGAAAAAGTCAAGCCTTGAACAGAGGGAAAGACAGAGAGAACGATACAACTAATAATAGCTGGCTGTCGTGCATCCTCAATAAACAAGCTACAGTAAGTCCAAAATGCAGCTGCTAGAGTTCTTACTAGGTCAAGAAAATATGATCACATAACACCAATTCTAACATCTCTACACTCACTGGTTACCTGTTAAGTTTCGCATCAATTATCAAGTATTGCTACTGACCTATAAGGCCCTAAATGGTTTAGCTCCTGTGTATTTAACTGATCTTCTATCGCCTTATAACCCATCACGATCTTTAAGATCACTAAACTCTGGGCTTCTGGTAATACCGAGGATATCTAAGTCCACTAAAGGACGTTTTCATATTTGGCACCTAATAATCTAACCTTCCTAATAATGTTTGGGGCTCAGACTCACTCCTCCAGTTTAAATCTAGATTAAAGATGCATCTCTTTAGCCAGGCATTCACATGATGCACCTCCTAACCTTGTACTCAGTTATATCAGTGCACATGATCGTTATTGCGTAATGCTTTGAACAGCAGCTACGCAAATTATTATTCTGTTCTGTTTTATCTCGGGACGCCCATCCCGAGGTAACTAGAGAGTCCATCAGCTCCAGTCTGGATCCAGCTTCTCGTAAAGACTTCAGATGACCATCACCTGTGAAGAGACGACTCAACTCTTGCGAGGACTTCAGATGACGCAGCTCTGCATCAACACGCACCCATGCTCATCTCTATATACCCTATTCATTAACAACATGTATTCTTATTTCTGTGCCATAGTTATTATATTGATTAATAATAGATTGTTAGCTAATCCATGTGCTTTGTATATGTGCATTTCTGAAATGCATAACATGTACAAATCAATTTAAATTGAAATGTAGACGCATGCATTTTCTCTGAAGCTGCTTTGAAACGATATGTATCGTGAAAAGCGCTATACAAATACATTTGAATTGAATTGAATTGAATTGAATTGAATAATAGATAGAATGATAGACACATAGAGGAATGCATTCATTGAATGACATTGGATGGATGGATGGATGGATGGATGGATGGATGGAAGGAAGGAAGGAAGGAAGGAAGGAAGGAAGGAAGGAAGGAAGGAAGGAAGGAAGGAAGGAAGGAAGGAAGGAAGGAAGGAAGGAAGGAAGGAAGGAAGGAAGGAAGGAAGGAAGGAAGGAAGGAAGGAAGGAAGGAAGGAAGGAAGGAAGGAAGGAAGGAAGGAAGGAAGGAAGGAAGGATGGATGGATGGAAGGTTGGATGGATGGGTGGATGGATGGATGGAAGGATGAATGGATGGATACATAGAAATTGAAATTCACCCTCATTTCACCTTCATCTATTTTCTAAAATGAATCTTATTGATATTGATTAATTCAGTCATCCGTTTTTTTGTATTAATTTGGGCTTCTAATGTTTAATCAAAATGTCATCACTCTATCTTCCTTTGAAATGACAGAGCCTCCATCCAATCTATAACCAATGTATAGATCCAAGTCTAGCAAGCACAGCAAACCAGATTAGGCCCAGGAAGATAGAGAGATATAAGCAGACATGAAAACTGAAGACACTATGAAACCATGTCATTGGTTCTGTTTTAGGTATAAAAGTGGAATTTCACTCACCTAGTATTTCTTTAATGGCTTTTAGTAAAGCAGTCTGTCTGTCTGGAAATGTATCTAGCCGTCCGTCACTTTTTCCTTGAACATCTGCCTCTCTTCTCATCCTCACTTCTCTTTTTTTGTCCAGTTCTCCATTGTCTTCATTGGAGGACCCCTTGACACTCTGTCTCCCCTTGTTGGTGGAAGATCCACCTGCTCCACAGGCAAATAGGAAGTAGTCACAGGGGCGAGAAAACGGATCCATTGCAACAGAAAAATGCTCTGATGCTTTTAGACAGGCAGGAGAAAGGCAAGGTGGAGCAGCTGAAAGACAAGAGATAGAAATCACAACCACTGTTACCAATGAAATTAAGCTATACCAGAATGAGGCCTAGTTCCCAGGTTTGTACCTGATTTCCTTTGTGATTCCTTTTGCAGATGGGAATAGATGCCCAAACCTAACGTAGTTCCAAAGAGAGAGAAGGCAAAGAGAACTAATAAGCGCCTGCGGTACTTGTTGCATCCCACTGGATTTGGCTCATCAGAACGAGGCTGTTCCTCTGGCGTTGTGACCATTTCCTGTGGGTACATATTGAGATGAACGTGTTGTACAAAAATGTCCATTTAAAAGCACATTTGGGAAAAGTTGGAATGCATAACTCATAGACTTTATTATGGATTAAAAAATTACATCGGCATCCATTGACATCCAACCACAATGAGAGCAAGTCCAATGTTCACTAAAGAACAATGAAAATGAATGCAATTGTCTCATTAAACTTCAAAAGAGTACTGCACACTGAACACATAGCCTACAGCTAATAATTATGTTATGTGGAGTTATTTTTATAATCTTTCCTGTATCATCATTCCACTCATTTGTGAGTGTGTTCATGTTTTTCAATCCCATTAGCGACTTCAACCTGAATGCTCACATACTCATGGGACCTAAATTGAGGTCCCCATGAGGAAACAAGCTTATCATACAGAATGATTTTTTTTAAATGTGAAAATGCAGAAAGTTTTCTGTGATGGGTAGGTTTAGGGGTTAGTGTAAGAGGAGAGAATATACAGTTTATACAGTATAAAACATACATCTATGGAGAGTCCCCACAAAGATAGTGAACCAGACGTGCGCGTGCGTGCGTGTCTCCGCGTGTGATTTTTGCTTTTATTTAGATAAGTTAGTTGGATAACGTTAACTGACATGAAGCTTATTGTGAAAAGGGAAGTACCACAAGCCTCAATTCCATTTCAATATGGAAACAACCGGCAAAGCAATAAGACAAAATCGACAACAATATTACAGCAATATAAAAACTGAAGTTCTCTGAGGTATTTCTCAGTAACGTTACAAATGGCGGCAGTTAGGTTTTTACGTAAGAGACGAAGACTGCGCGCGCCACATTTGTCGAGATTTTGCTGGGGATAAAAGATACATTTTGTAATTTGTCAATAGTAGATATATGAAACACATCTCACATAGAAGTCACGTTCAAAACAATCCGCTTTGTGTTGGTGAACGTCGATTTCAGTCACCTGAGTGAGAAAAACGATGGACGACGGTGTGAAATGCCTAATGTTGCGAATGACCAATCAGAATCAAGTATTCCAGTGAGCCGTGAAATTGAACAGCATCATGAACTTCAATCGCAATAACACGAGGTTAAAGTACCTTACGCACGGCCATAATGTAGGTCATGGACAGTGAACCAGAAGTCTTACACCACGCCATTCATCCATTACGTTGGCCTAAATAATTTTCTGATTAAACTCAAAACTTAATATTAGGCAACATCTTACATATCTACAGCATACAAGTGCATGGCAATGCTTATGGGTGACTAGTTATCTGATTCATGGCATTCCCTGATCCCAGCCCACCTTCTGTCATTTCCTGTGACTACTATCACTGTCATATTAACACAACTGGAAAAAGCCCAAAAAGAAACAATTGGCCTATCTTAAAAGCCTCACCTGATGAACAGCTGGGTTCTCGTCCATCTTGTTCTTCTTTCTTCTTTTGTGGCCGTTTGATCAGGATTCTTCCTACATATTGGTCTTCCAGTGAAGCTTTCTATTTCGTCACACTGTTCCTCTTTCTATATCTTCCTCCGTCAACTACAAGTCATCCAACTACTATCTTCTCTCATCACACTCGCTGTTCACTCTTTCACTGACTGATAAACATATGTAATGAACTGGCTTCCCACAAGACCCCTCTCTTTTACACATACATAAATGGGGCATTTCTGGATGAGTTTCCTGAACTTCACCATTTCTTAATTCAATTGCAGTTATGAGGGCCAGAAAATGATTTTGCTCCAAAATCCATCAATTGGATCAAGCCACCCAATTTAAACATGGGAAAACTAACACTAAATGGGGAAAAAAGGCTGCAAGTGCATTTTTAAAGCTTCATCAGTGCAGGAAGTGGCATAGTTAATATTCATAAATGTTTACATTTTTACGTACACAGACGTCGACACTCCTGACTATCAATGACGTGTGTGAAGCTGGTGCGGGCTGATAAGAATTGAGGGGGTGTGAGAAGAGCAAAACCACAAAAGAGCACGTCACACATTGCGTGGGAACGAACATGTTTGGATGCCGTCATATAGCGAAGACGTAAACACGTAGACCTACGGACCTACAAAAACACACATTACTGTATGAAAATGAAACTGATAAAGATGCGAAACATTTTCTATTAAATCCAATGAAACATAAAACAAAAACAGTTGTCAATTTTATAGTTTTATTAGTTCAGAATACAGTACAAATGTGGAAGAAAAACAATGATAGCAAAAACAACACATTGGCATACTTTCAACCGTAAACATACACACATTCACATATTAAGAGAGGAAATTAGACGTCGAGTTTACAAAAGAAGTAATGTTAAATGGTAAATACATGGAGGCTAAACCAAATGGTCCATAATGCCTTACTGAATTCAGCAGTATTGTGATACCAGCATGAAAATGAGGCAACTTTGAAACATGACGTATAAAAACACTGTAATAACAATAACAACAAATCATGCATAACATGTTAAATTTGGTCATGTATTTTTTTTTTTTTAATTTTATTGGAGCCATTGTTTTATTCGACTGCATCAAATACTAGAATTTCTTGGACATGATCAAGGGAAAAGGCCAAGAAGAGAAACACATATAGAGGTGTATAGATAAATAAAATGAATGTTTCTGAGCTATGTAAAACAGATGCAATTTGATATCAGCGTCATCTTTAAGCCAAAATGAGTGGTCTTAGCTAGAAAGTAGTTGCTATTGTAAACAACAAAACAAATGAACTAAAATGGCAATGTTGGAAAACTGGAATTCTGTTAAAAACGTAATATTTCTGAGAAACATTTAAGAGTTCAGTTTCTTCAGAATCCTGTTAGTTTGTCTACAGTAACACTGTTGCTTTTACCAAAAATTAGAAGAATGAACTACAGTTTTGTGATGTTAAATCTTACTCTATATAACCAGAAGGCTCTAGTTAAAGATATTCTGAAGCTTTTGTGTAGATAATACCATCTCATCCATAATCTAGACGTTTTAAAAAAAGCTTTAGCTACAATGTCATAGACTTATTACAGTATGTCTATGTAAATATTACAAGAGGCTCAGTGATTGAGAGGCTCAGTGATTGAGATGTGCTTTTCTTTGGAAATACTTAATTGCAAACCTATTTCATTGTTCAATTGCTAAATACCTCCGGCAATATATGGAATGAAAACAAGTGAACTGATACTGGCATGATAATCGATGCAAACTTACTCGTCACATGTTTTGTTCGACATGTTTTAGGACAAAACGAATGTGCTTTTTAAAATATTTGTTCATTTGCAGTTAAACAGTTCTATAAGTGAAGCATGCATGACAAACCACATCTCTCCTTGCTTTAGTTTTTTGCTTATTTTACATTTGTTGTGACTACAAGTCCACAAAGAGCCCTTCTCATCAACTACAATGTATGTTTCGGAAAAGCCTTATTAAAAGTGCATGGATGACTGTGGATATACAAACTATACATCTTGCCTCAGTAGTCAGCTGTGGTACAATTTATGGATGTTTTTTGTTTTTTTAAAGGCATGCTGGGAGTTGTACGGCTGTGCAGTTTAAACGGCAGTGCAGTACATTACCTCTGCACAGAGTCAGCCACTACAGTAAAAATTCAAGCCACAAGAATGCCCTAAAACACTACCCTGACACTTTACATATCAAACAGTCTACGGGTAAAAATTGTGTCGTATGTAACATTCAACATGGAGGCACTAACATTGTGCTCGCACACATCAGGTCCTAGCAGAAAGACGCCAGGCCAAACAGGGCAAGCTATGGGCTGGGCTCTGAATAAGGCCATTCAGAAAAAGCAGCAGAGCTTTGTCGAGAAAAGGCTAAACTGACATTGAGCAAATATGAAGAAAATGAGAATGTAAAACGGAAGAGAGAATTACAACACGTACATTTTCAAAGCTGAGCCAATTGTGTGTCTTAAATTTGGTTAAGGTGTGTGTAAGTTTACAACAATCACTGTTTGGCCTGCTTGGCACGTTGGGTGTGGCATTTCATGCACAGAATTCTGCCATCCAATGGGTAGCAGCCATCAGCATCTGCCTCGATGGAAAGGTGACGAGCACAATCCTGCAATGAACAAGCAATTTCTTATTTTAAAACATGACTCATGACCTGACTCATGACTTTTTTTTAGGCTACAACAAACAGGTAAAGATAACAAAAGGAAGAGTCTTCGTACCTCACATCGGTAGCACTTCAGGTGAAAGTTCTTCTCTAAAGCAACAACCCTGATGGTCTCTTCACTTCCAGGGTCGGGAACAATCGGCTCATTGCAGCTCACGCAAAGTGGAGAGAAGCGGCTGAGAAACAGAAAAAGGAGGAGAGAGGTTAAGATTAAACATTTTGGTATTGTAAACACTTTACAATATGGTTTCATTGGTTAACATTAGTTAAAGCTGCTGTCCGTAACTTTTTTTTGTGTTCAAGATTTACAAAAAAACAGTCCCTGCGTGACTCGCCATAGACATAAACAGAGAGAAGTAGCTCCGGCTGCAATGTTCTTCCGTGAGACGCATACAGTTCTGTTTATTAACCGCTAGAGCGCAAAAAGTTACGGACTGCAGCTTTAAAGTATTAACTAACATGTACTAACAACGAGCAATACATTTGTTACAATATTTTTTTATCTTTGTTAATGTTAGTTAATAAAAATACAGTACTTAACTGTGCATTAACATCTTTTATTTTTAATATTGTATCAGTAAATGTTGAAATTAACATTAGAGGGATAGTTCAGCCAAAAATAAAAATTCGGTCATCTTTACTCACCCTCAAGTGTTCTAAACCTGTATGAATTTCTTTCTTCTGCTGAACAGTTGACGAGCCCCATTGTCTTCCAAAGTATTTTTTTTCCATGGAAGTTAATGGGGTCCATCAACTGTTCGGTTACCGACATTCTTCAAAATATCTTCTTTTGTGTTCAGCAGAAAAAAGAAATTCATACAGGTTTGGAACAACTTGAGGGTGAGTAAATTACAGTATTTGTATTTTTCGGTTGAACAATCCCTTTGACCAGACTAATAAATGCTGTAGAAGTATTGTTCATTGTTATATCATATTAATTAAAGTAGTTAACTAATACAGGGGTTTTCAAACTTTATCATGGCAAGGACCCCCAATAATGATGAACCTTTTATGAGGGACCCCCTTCCTAAAATCCATCTATATATTTGTATGTATGAAAAAACAGAGATAAATAGTAAGTGTGACATTATAATTACAACATAGTTTCCAAACTTAAATTGGCTATACTTAATGTTGAATGTATAAACTTGAAGAAGAACATTTTTCAATTAAAACTTATTTTATAAGTAACTTTCACAATAAATGTATGTAAGCAGCTTACGTACTGTGTTAAGAATACAATACAACCCCAGTGAGCAAAATAAAGGGGGCTATAGTGAGAAAAACTCACTAGAAAGATACAAAGCAAACATATACAATTCTGGAAAGTAAGTATATGGCAAGAAAGGAGAAAAACATTTAGAAATGAAACAGGTAGAATATTCGGAAGACTTTATTAATTTTTGCTTTGTCTTTTTATTCTCTGAAATTTTCTGGGGAACACATAGAACCTTCTGGAGTTTGAAAACCCCTGAACTAATAAACATTAAAATATTATATAACATTTTATATGGGTGTTTATTCAACTTCAGGCACCTTCATGTTCCAAGTGTTAATTTCTATTAAAATAGAAGATACAATTAAAGTACTGCCAAACTTTTTTTTTCTCCATATGACAATTGTTTTTACAATACATAATAAAAAATAAAAAATAAATTGTGTATAAATTAAGTTTTTTCTCTTGTCCTAGTCAGACTTTCAATCTCAAAATATGAAAAACCATCATAAAAACATGACGATTAAAACCCATGAAAACACAACGTGAAATAACAAAACTTCTTATATATAATAAATATAAATTGTGCAGGAAGGATTTATATAAACTTTTTATACAATTTACAACAATGCCCAGGTTGTGGAGTCCACTACAATAAACAATTTTGCCCCTGGTAAAGTTCTCGCAAAAGTAGTGTACTTTAAAAATGTGTGAAAAGCATGTTAAATAAAATACAAGATGTGATGTGTGAAGAAAAAAAAACTAAGGTAATATTGCTTGTGGACAAAATTTTGTAATGCTGTAATTCAATTACAAAAAAAGTATGAAAATACCACTTAATTGTGTATTTAGGTTACATAAAAAGCTAACTCTAGCCCCGTTTCCACTGAAATTACCTGGAACAATTTGTCCCAAGAACTTTTTTTCCCAGGAACTCCCTTTCCCTCAGGCCTGCTGCTGCCTGCGTTTTCATAGCGGTCTAAAGTACTGTGAAGATTAGTCCGGTGACGTAGGACTGCACGTGACTTTCCAGAGCCCACTGGATTACGTCCTCCGCGAATAAAACTTAAAACCTGAACCTCGTCGTCGGTCCATCGGTCGTATTTTATAAACTCCATTGTTGATTTGAATAGCAAACAACTCTAACTGCACGCACCGCAACAGACTTTTAGGTTGAAATAAAATGCTGCGTGAAGTCTCAGCCCTGAAAGTTCCTGAACTTTGAAAAAGTACTACCTCGCAAGCAGGGCCGTTTTGAGGGGGAAATCTTTACCCGGAACTTAATTTAGACCTTGGTTCCTGCGGTCGAAACACACCGAGTACCACCCCAAAGTCCCTAGTTCCTGGGGAAAGTTCCCGCGGTAGAAACGCGGCTTAAGAAATGCCATAGCAAGACAAAAGTGTCTGCAATTAATATTCCAAAATGAATCCCAAATTAAACCAATTAATTTGTGTTGTAAGGAAGTTTCATTTTACAATTTTAAAAGTGTCCCTTAGCTGAAGAAACCCCATATAAAATATCACTGTTTTGTTCATTACACTGATAACTGATTGAATGGGATGATTAGTTAAAATGCTCTAAAGTATACCAGTATAACTGAGTACTTTGATTGGTCTGTGATTAGTGTGATGGCTCACCGATGGTAATCTTTGACACAGTAGGGGTTGTTGTCGTCATCGGTGATGAATGGAGCACCCTCCAGGGTGCAGCTGCAGGTAGTGCAACGGAAACAGTGGGCATGGAAACACTGGCCCACCGCCTTCAGGACACGGTCTGTGATCCGCTCTCCACAGAGGGAACACACAGTCAGAGATTTCTGGAAAGACACAATCAAACCCAAAGACAAACAATAAGAAAATGCAACTCTTTAAGAAAAAACAATGGTATTTGTCTGATACCAAAAAAGGCTAAATGTGTCAATTAAAAATGAAAACTGAATATGAAATTTCAGGCGTCTAAACGGGTTTGTCTCACCGTGTAGCAGTCCTCACACTGAGGTGTCCCGTCATGGTCGTAGAACTGCATGCCCTGCAGGGGGCGCTGGCAGGACATGCAGCAGAAACAATGGGAGTGGAAGAGTTTCTCCATCGCTCTTACTGCAGGCTGAGATCTAGACAGAGCTTCTCCACATTTACCACACACTTCTGAAAGGAAAAATATGTTTATTAGGGAAGAAAAATAGAGATCAAAGATAAAAAGAGATTTATGAGGTAAAGAAAAGTTCATTTTGGAGCAGGAAACAGAGATTAGTCTCCAGGGTGATCATTGGGTGACTGAAGAGGTTGTACTACAGTACTATTATTCTCTAGAGGTCTCAGGCCCTTTTTACACCAGGAATTAAGATGCGTTTTGGGTCGATTAGATCACAAGTAGATAAGGGAGACACATTCCCATTTACACCTGGTATTTTAAATTCATCTCTTTTATCCAGTTTCAACCACTTCTGTCCTGACTTCTTCAAGGGGAGGATCTAGGGGCGGGTAAATGTATGGTCTTTTTACCAGATCTTTCGATCTAATGGACAAAATAAGCTTGTGCAATGTACATATGAATGCGCTCGAGACAATGGAAATGTTCTTGCTCTGACAGTCGCAAGATCACTCCGAACATTGTGCTTGGTACATTTTTTGTCTACAAACCAAACTTGGTTCTCCAGCCAACAAAGTTTAAATCCCATATGGCTACTAGCACGCATCCCATAATGTCAGTAGGCAGAAAGTAGAACACATTCGACCAAAGGAGAGTTTACACTACGAAAGCAATCTGGTGAAATGCATTTTCGACTACCTCTGGAAGTGGTGGAAAGTGGATAAGCTCAAAGGTTTTAGACCCGTTTACACCGGTATTTAGCATCGCCCACTTGTGATCTGATTGGGCAAAACGTATCTTAATACCAGGTGTAAACAGGGCCTCAGTTCAACAGCACAACCCCACCTTAAAAGCATTCCTGATCAATCCTACCTTAGTAACGGTTGCCATTCTCCATATAGAGTGCAACAGTTGGGTTACAGAAAGTAAAAATCCCATTCAAAAAGAGGAACTGATTTTTAACGATAACTTATTCGATTAAATATTCTTAGAAACCTTTTGGAGGTTTATTTGAGAAAATCATTTTCATTTTTAACTTAATTTTATATTTTTTTAGCAATTATTAAGAACTGTAATTGTATGAGTGCTGGACAGAACTTTTTGTACTTCTCGTTTTGTGTGTCTTTTGTATTTATTTTATTTTTCTGTGATTACTCTGTGCTGCCATTTTGGCCAGGACTCCCTGGTAGAAGAGATTTACATCTCAATGGGACTATTTCCTGGTTAAATAAAGGTTAAATAAATAACTTATAAACCTTTAAAAGACAGACCTATGAGCTACAAGGTTAATTTACGCTATATGCTTTTGTTGAAGCCATCCGACTGCATTATTTCACCATTTTTAAAACAATCATCTTTAACAGTGGAATTCTTGGTGAAAGACTACATTACCCATGATTCTACCAAAAAAATCTCTGCCAATTAGAGAATCGCAACAAGCAATTAGAGCAATCTCACCAGAATTCTCTAGTGCCAGTTCACTTCCATTGAGCACTGTGAATGACGTAATCGAGTCAACCTCCCTATGCTCTCAGTACGCATACGCATACAGTACTTGTCAAAAGTTTGGAAACATTACAATTTATTTTATGAATTTGAAAGAAGTTTCTTATGCTCACCAAGGCTGCATTTATTTAATCAAAAATACAGTAAAAGAGTGATATTGTGAAATAGTATTGACTTTAATTTATTATTGTGATAAAGCTGAACTGTCATCTCAGCAAACAACAAGCCGGGCAATAAAGAACTAAATAAATCTATGACCAAGAATATATAAGACTTAAAAATAAACCATAAAACACAGAACATGAATAAACAAATCAAACTGTTTATTTCAGTTGTATGTGAAAGTAGGTTGATCAAATCAAAAAATATTTTTAGTTTTCACCTGCACGCACATCTAAGCTACTAAGAAACCGGGGAAAAAAAAAAAAACACCTCAGTGCTGACGAAGACAGAGTGAGATCATTACAACACTCATCCAGAGAGATCCAGACATGGGAGAGGTGAAGCGCTGTGGCGTTTAGACACTGATAATGAAGTAATAAACTGAGATAGAGAAGCTACGTCAAGCTAAACACCTACACAGACAGATAAAGAGAGAGGGAGACGGAAAAAAGAGCAAAAGAAGCCTGGCAACATTGCACAGTCAATGTTTATCGCAGCTTGTCTGCCGTGTGTTAAAAAAAGAGCCATAAGAATGTCTGAGACTGAGGCTTAAATTAACATCAAAACCAGGAAATCACTGAAATGAGAACAAATGAAAGAGACTAATCAAATCTTAAGGGTGTGTGTGTACACAAGGTGAGGTTAGTGTACCTGTAGGTGGAGAGGTGATTAAAGGAGGATGTTTGTCCATGTCTTTGATAAAGTCCTTAGTCATTTTCTCCAGCTCTTCTACTTCCCTCATAGTGAGAGGAGCTCCACCAGAACCAGACACCTAAAAACAACAGCAAATGTTTGACATTTTTCAGAAATGACTCAGACATTCAGACTTTTTTTGTGTGCCAACTTTATCATTTTTAAGCAATGTTAACATCTTCCATTGATTTACACTGATGAATGTTTAGTATCACCAATCACAATCACTGTAATATTTGCAAATGAGCAGCAATTGGCTTTTTTTCTTGCATATATTTGCATACTGAAATAAGACTGTTCCACAGTTACAAACTTTACTGCACATAGATAATGTTGCATTAGGTTGATTGATAATTATAGATTTAATTTATGCAGAATATATGCATATGCAAAAACTAAAACCTAAGTGAAACACTATACTTCAATATAAGCCTTATGTGTGCTCTATTTTTATTTATGATTTTATTTATCCTTACAGTGCCATTCAAAAGTTAGGGGTAATATTTTTTAAAAATGTTTTTGAAAGAAGTCTCTTATCCTCACCAAGCAGAATATACAGTAAAAAATAATACAGTAAAAGCAGCAATATTGTGAAATATTACTACAATTTAAAACAACTGTTTTAATAATATTACAATAATATATTAAAAATGTAATTTATTCCTGTGATAGCAAAGCTGAATTTTCAGCAGTATTACTTCAGTCTTCAGTGTCACATGATCCTTCAGAAATCGCTCTAATATTGATGCTCTAGAAACATTATTCTTATCATCAATGCTTTTTTGTGGTAATCATAAAATGAACAGCATTTATTTGAAATATAATTTTTTGGATCATTGTTAAATGTCTTTAATGTCACTTTTGATCCATTTAATGCGTTTTTAGAATAAATCTTACTTTTAGAACTTTTGTACAATGACAAAACGTTGGCCATGTTTTCTGCTTCTGATGTAAAACATTATGTGCTGTGATTGTGTGATTCATGACAACCACAAAATTTCAGACAGCATTTCATTCACCAAAATAAGCCTTAAACCTAAGCTTACCAAAACTGTAAAACTATAGGAAATACATTTATTTGAAGTTATTAACAAGAATCTAACATTACCTTTATTTAAATTACTGCATAATGTTACAATCTAAGGCACACCCACCTTTGGTGGAACAGTGTTTCCTGCTGGTCTGCTGAACGAGGAGACGGGTGATTTCATTGGTGCAGCAGGAGGGGGCGGAGGAAAGCTTTGCTGACTGCCAATGGGTGACTTTTTAGGTGCAACAGGAGAGGGCGGAGCAAAGCTTTGCTGGCTGCCAATGGGTGACTTCTTGGGGGCAACAGGAGAGTGCGGAGCAAAGCTTTGCTGGCTGCCAATGGGTGACTTCTTGGGGGCAACAGGAGAGTGCGGAGCAAAGCTTTGCTGGCTGCCAATGGGTGACTTCTTGGGGGCAACAGGAGAATGCGGAGCAAAGCTTTGCTGGCTGCCAATGGGAGATGTTTCAGAGTGATTAAAAGCAGGTGTGGGGGCGGGAAAATTCACTGGAGGAGCAACAGGGGCAGGAGGAGCGGCAGGAGGAGGTGGTGGGAAAGAGCTTTGGGCGGGGGTTTTAACGGCATGGTTAAAACCTCTTGCGCCTCCAGAAGGTGCAGGACTAACTGTTTTGGAACCAAAATTTGAATTCAGCTGGCTGGGAGGGAAGTTGGTTTTTGGAGCAACAGCTGGGCCTTTAGCCAATGACTGTACAGGAGCAGGGGCAGAGGCTGTGCTCTGATTGGCCGGTCGTGTTCGGGCACGTAGCTCCTCAGCCCAAGGGGCGGGGGGAGGACGATCCTGCAGCTCAGGAGGGGGCAGAAAGGAGAGGACGGGCTTAGGGGCGGTTGGTGGTGGTGCTACTTGTTTTGGCGCTGGTGCTGATGAAAACTGGCTAGGCAACTGAGCAAACAAACAAATACAGAAATATGTCACACATCAGATGGGGAAAAAAGGAACTTGCAAAATATAAAAATTGTGCCATCAGAATGTTGCAAGATTAAGATTGTGAAAAAAGATTTGTTCCTCATTATCCAGTTATTAGTTATGGGCACTTGAAACAAAATGCTTAGTTTAAGGGTTAATTCACCCTAAGATTAGTGGCTTTACATTTAATTTTTAATTTAATTTAATTATTATTTTTTTACTCCCTTATTTAACAAATTGCTTTATTTGTGAAAAATACTATAATAGGATTACAGAATGGATGACTGCATCAAGGTCAAATTGTTTTCATGTTGATTCATTTTCAAATAATTTATATATATTATAATATAATATAATATAATATATAGCTTTGCAGCTTTTTATTGGTCATTGGCCATTCCTAAAATATCGGCATCTGTCGAGTAAATATTGACAGAATTCTAATTTCGGGGTGAACTATTCCATTAAGGTTGAAAAATTAAAGGGACATAAACTGAATCTTGAAGGTCAAGATTAGAATGTCAGAGGTTAAAGGTTGTGCATTTACCTTTGGGTTGAAAGGTCCACTAGTCTCCATCTCTGATAACATATCGGTCAAAGAGCCCAGCTGCCTGTCGAAACTCGTCTGTTTCTCGAACAGCCTCTATGGACAACAAATGAAAGACAATATGGGAGAGAGAAATTGAGGGGGGAAAGATGAGGCAAGATGAATGTGGGGTGTAGGAGCAGTTGAAGAGGATGTGGTTTAGGAGAGGAGAACGATAAGAAAGGGTGAATCAGCCATGAAATCAGATGTAGTGTTGGAAAGAGTGCAAGAGTATATAAATGTGAGGCAATAAAAGGGTGGGATAGAGTACAAAGCAATAAAAAGGAATATGTGAACAGAAAACGATTGAAAAACAATCCGAAGAAAATTAAACGTGTGAAGAACAGATATAAAAAGAAAACTTGAGAATTCTTCCTATATTAAAAAGATGTCTAGTTAAAGTCATTTGATCAGAGTATGTGAGAAAATAAAAGGGCAGAATGTGAATCCGCACTGACAATTAAATGAATCCACAAAGCTCTTAGAAATTTGGAAGAGCTGAGAAAGACAAACAAATTACAGCCTTACTCTCAGAAAACCACAGCACTGTTCAATCACTACACATCTTCAATGAAGAAACATGCATTTTCTATAGTTGTTTCCATCCAAAGTTGCGAATTTAACCAAATTGGAATATCACATAAAAAATGCGAATAAAGCACTGTTTCCATCCCATGTGTTCAAGAGAATAAAATTGCTACTTTCTGGGAAATTGGCACAAATGATCTGTAATAAAAAAAAGAAGCCACTGGGGCTCTTTTTTCATACAGCAAATGACTTGTGCCTTAGAGCGTGCAGACGAAACGCAACAAACGCTGTCATGTTACGGATGCCCGGGTTAGTCCAGTTATCCAATCACATCATCCGTTTAGTTTATTGTTGCACATCAAGGGATTTATGTGGTAAATGTGTTTCCATCACAGTTTATGCGCATGTCTTCTTATTGACTAAAAAAAATTGTGTGCCTCAATTGAGTTTATACATTTTTTCATGTGCATTTTAGAATTTATGTATTTATGTTTTTAAATGCGATAACACCAAATTCACATACAAATAGGTCTCAAAAATAGGGCTCACTGTCTCATGACAATCAACTCCACTCACTGCTTGAAAGTGGAAATGATCACACATCATTAAATTTAGAAAACATTTGGGATCAGGCACTATTGTCAACTAGTTTAGGTAGCAACCAATTCGTTAGAGTGATGTCTTCAGTCATAGCAATGCAGCATGAAATTTTACATTTTAAGTTAATATAAGGGATGCACACTATATCAGTACCGTATCAGTTATTTTAGAGATCTTTTGACAGCACTTTATTTTAGGGATACACGCTATTATCGGCACGACATCGGAATCGGCACGATAAACACTTAAAAAAAAAAAAAAATTTGCCGATATGCCTTGCCGATATGATAACGTGTTGATATGAGCCTGCAATAAATCACGTGTGCAAGGAATGCTATAGTGATAAGATCATGTCAGCCGTATGATCATTCTTGAAGTGAAAACAAGCCAATACATTGCATGTATGGTGATTTTATATTGTCCGTTTTTAAATGCTGCCTTGAATTTTTGAATCAACGCAGGATTGCAAGGTTTTCACAACAAAACTAGCCCAAAACAAGCACAATCGCATCTCCGACTCTCTAGCGCGCAGGCAGCCTCCATCAGCCTAAACTTCTGCCCAGCCCCCCTAAAAAAAATTGTGATTAACCTTTATAATATATGAAACTTGCGGGAGGCTTCGCCTTCGTCCCGTCTTTTAATCAGCGTGTTCTTCAATCCGCTGTGGCGGCGAATAGAGTGCACGTCAGAAGCAGATGTGTGAGCGTTGATCTGAGCCTCATTGGTCTGTCACCGCTCGTCAATGTCAAAATATTTGAGAAAACCAATCAACAGCGCCCCCACTAAATAGGCTACATATAACATTCAACAGGCAGGCACTAGAACCTGGAGGACAGGGGTGTTTCTAGGATTATAAAAGTAATATGTAATATATATAAAAGTATTTAATTTACAAGTGTCATGCTTGTGCTTTGACATAATTACTGCTTTATTTATTCAGAAAAAGAAGTAACTTCTATTTATTTGTGTATTCTAC
Source organism: Gobio gobio (assembly GCF_949357685.1). Lineage (NCBI taxonomy): Eukaryota > Metazoa > Chordata > Actinopteri > Cypriniformes > Gobionidae > Gobio > Gobio gobio. Next base: position 18,931,336 of record NC_137108.1, on the reverse strand, counting down.
TTTTCATTTTATTACAAGTAAAAAGAGAAACTGAAACAAGGATATATATATAGATATAGATATAGATAGATATATATATATCCTTGTTTCAGTTTCTCTTTTTGAATATCAAATATTCTAAGGAATTAACTGTCTATAATCAGCAGGTATCAAAAGTCTATATTTGATATTCAAAAAGAGAAACTGAAACAAGGAGATATATATATATATATATATACTTAACATTAAGAAATCAATGTTAAGTGGTCTCTTAATTTTTTCCAGAGCTGTATATGCAGATACAGCGCTTGCTTACTATTTTGAATATCAGTTAACTTAATTCATTTTAAGCGGCTCATGTTGTTATGAAAATATTCACTTTTGAAATACTCTGGTAGGATAACATAACATTAGATCAGCCTTCTGTCTGTGCCGTCTTGAATTACTTGCCCTTTCATCACTTTCGCTTTAATTCTCGTGCACTGACTTGTTCGCTAAACTGAACATCTAAATCACCTAAAAACTTTATTATAGCAAGGAAACGTTTCAAGAAAAACGTTGAATTTGCACTGTATTTTCATTGCCGTCAGTAGCAACAGCGGGTCGGTTTGATGAAACGAAGCCCTGTGAGAATGATGATGTAGCCCAATTACATCGCACAAACCACAATAACACATCCATAAATAGAGCCAGGGCTTATGTGGACAAGTCAGCAGACAGCACACTTAACTGTGTCTCACAGGACAGCAGAGTTTACTGCAGCAAACTGCTCAACTTTCCCATCTTCTCTATTTACAAAAAGAGAGTCAGAAGACTGTAAAAGCAACTGTAATCTGGAACGCCATATCAGGCCATAAAGAGTGAGAATTAATGATGCACCAAAATTAAGGAAACCGTAAATTTCCATCCAAATTTTTTTTAAATTAAAACAATACAGTGACGTTTTGGGGCTCTTTAATGTGGCATAATCGCTGTACCCGACTCAGTTCAAGCGCCAAAACGTATGTGAAAAAAATCATCTTTACTACTAGTTACAGCACAAAATAAACATGAATAAATATCAAAATATCATGCTGAAAGAAACGGTACTACTGAAATGTATCATGTCACATGTAATCGCTCAATTAGTGCTTCAACTGTGGAAAAACGATGTCAATGTTTTTGGTGCTGACGCAGGAGCTGGCCAATAATGAGGCAGCGTTCTGACGTAGAACCTGGAAACGCTGTACTGTTTTTACTATGTGAATAGCGTAGGAGAATGACGTAGAAGAGAAGAAATTGTTGAATAAAGTTGTTATTTTTGTTTTTTTGCGCACAAAAAGTTCTCGTCGCTTCATAACATTAAGGTTAAACCACTGGAGTCACATGGACTATTTTAACGATGTCTTTACTACCTTTCTGGGTCTTGAAAGTTGCAATGACATTGCTGCCTATGGGTGGTTCAGAAACCTCTCAGATTTCATCCAAAAATATCTTAACTTGTGTTCCAAAGATGAACGAAGGTCTTATGCTGCGTTCACACCAAACACGAATAGAGCGTCAAAGTCTACCGCGTCTAGTTGGAAACTTGAACATTTTGAATCCATTCAAGGCGCTCCAGGAGAAATATGTCATTAAACACCATTCTGCCTCTTTTCATTTTCATTAAAACTATATATTAAACATTAATAGCCACACAAATGTGGTCCAGGCAACTCCTACATTATCTTCACTGCAAGATTATTTAAATATCCTATCTTTGCCCTCAGTCAAAACGATTTGGCAGACAACAAATTATAGTATTGTATATTAAACTAATTTGATTAATCAAACTTTATTTTCGGTTTAGGTAAAAAAAAAGGGTGCATTGTTAGTCAGAATGGAGTTGTCTAGGCTTAAAAAGGGATAAGGTCAGTATATATAGCGTGAAAGCTTTTTAATCTTAACCAGAAATAAGAAAGTCATAAAAGCTGGGAATGACATAACGGCACGTAAAGACTTGTTAAGATTAAAATCAAATCAAAATTAAATCAAATATTTGGAAACCTACCTGAGAGTTGACACCTGCACCAGTCTCGGGGAGAGGAGGAGGTGGTGGTGGTGGTGGTGGTGGGGGTGGGGGGAAGGAGGCAGAAGGTACAGAGATTAACTCCTCGGGAGGTGCAGGGAGGTGCAGGTCTTCTGCAACTGGGGGTGGGGCTGGGAATGCAGGAGGAAGGGCATCAGATGCAGGGGGTGTGATTTGGCATTCTGGAGGAGGGGCTGGGAGCTCGACATCATCCAGCGGAGGAGGAGGAGGGGGCGGGAAGTCTAATGAACGAAGGCAGTGAATTTCATTACACTCGCACCAATTCACAATGACAAAATCCTTTTCTACATTGTTCTTTCACCTCAACACAAAGCATGATAGCATAGCTTATCTACATGCTGCACGTACATTAGCATACAATGCTTCGCTCACATGTGAAAAACAACTCTTTAGATCATCAGAACTGGCATTTGTACGACAATGCAGATATTGAATTTGCCACACATCCGTAAAGACAGAAATGCAATTCAGCTCCTATTCAGCAGTTTATCTACAAAATCCTTTCAACACTTGGCTCAAAAGTGAATTCTTTAACAGACGTGTCTGAAAATGCAACCTGTTGCCAAGCGCATATGTTGTAATTCTAGCGAGGAGAGAATTACTACATTTGCTCCAACAAGTAGAGTGAGCTTTCTTAAAAGCACCTCATGTTCGATGTATAATAAAGGATTTATGCCCCACTAGTGATGTGATAAAATGAAGAATAAAGGAAAACTGAAATATTCTGGCATTCCATTTATATTTGTTTATCTTTTAACAACTACTTTACTGCTTATTAACATTTGAAATAAATGTTGTGTGGTGCAAAACACATGAAACAGGAAATTATATAAAAAAGAAAACCCCTGTAGACCCTAATGATGGCGAGTCAAGGTCAATAATTCTCTTAAAATAGCAAATCATTTGATATTTTTATGATAAGGCTAGGTTAGTTTAGAAAGTAAAATCACATGTGGTTCAATTCCCAGAAAACTTAAAATATTTATGAATGAATAAGTGCATGGTATTTGTAAAAAAAAAAAATTATAAAACCCGGAAAAATATATTTAAAATATTTTTTTGAAAATAATGAATAAGATGTGTACACTCACATGTATTAAAAGTGTTACTTGATGGCTACACTACATGACATTTTTAAGAATATTAAAATAAAACTGTAAATGTTTTTCAAAACAATCTTTATACAAAGAGTACATTTCTAAGAATTTGCCACATACGTTCTAAACTAGATTTTTAAAAGGCTATTCTTGTTCTTTATCACAGATTGGTCTTATATTAGAAATGAAACACATCTTTCATGAAAATTGCCGTACCCTCACAAACAGCTGAGGGGGGCGGGGGCATCTCTCCAACTCGCCCAATTACACCAGTGCTTACAAATGGCGAGGGCTGTGATGGGGCCATCTGTACTTTGGGGCGTGGAGGAGCGACGGATGCAAACTTTTTGGGCTGGTTGTAGAAAGAAGGGGCGGTCACTTTGAGGGAGACAGAGGAAGTTACCACAATGGGCTTGCCGCTACTTGAGTCAGACATCTTGATCTGAAAAATACAATAACATGCATGTAGTTAAAGAAGAGTTACAGTTCAGATTACTATTTCTGCAAAATTTGTGCACAAAATTTTCCAACGCAAACAAACCAATTCAAGACCACTTGGTTGCATAGTTTGGCAGAACAGCATATGGAAAACCTTAACGTTTAGCAAGTGGTCTGTAGCTTTGATGCCTGAAACCGTTTTGTTCATGCAGAACTGATTCTCAAGAGAGCCGCCCACCTGTACTTAGGTTAGTCAACCATCTGGGCTAAATTTGAAATACCTCTCCTACATGTCTCCAGCTTTGAAACACCCTGAACATGAGCAGGAAATTTCTCTTTAATATTTTGAGCATTATACAACAACATCTGCCTGGTGTACGTTTAAAAATCACCATTGAGTGAACTGAAGAGGTGGTGCGTATCTCAGTAATTACAGGGAAGTAAATACATCCTGGAGAACAATGTTTTCCCCTGTTTTGTCATAACTAAAAAACATAACTGATTTAAGAGAAGTTTAACTTCTGTAAACTAACATGAAAAAGCTACAAACGGTCCAACCAGAAACAAAAGTTGAGTACCTTACTTTCCCCAACAGTTTTGTATAACTTGGGTGATGTATAACAAGGAAATCCTTCACCAAAATATTGGAAGAGGGAATTTCATGAATTTGGTGCCAAGCATTTCACTTCCTGTTATGAAAATCTCAGGTACTTCCATGTTGTCTATTTTGACTTGTTTCATATCCACTCTCATTCTCAGAAATCAGCTTTCAACAGTTCATTTCTTAAAGGGATCACACAACATTTTTTTTATGTCGATTTGTAATGATTTCATTTTTCTAGTGTTTTCACCCTTTATCTAAGCTTTGGATTTAAACAGTTCGTTTAACAGACGCCTACAAATGTGAACTGAGCAATACATTTTTAACCGGCCCATCCTTCAATAACAGCAGAATAGGGGCTTTCACAGTTATTGGAACTAGCCACCAGTACCCCAGAGAGCTAAATGTTAGCACCATTTTCCAGGTGGCATTCGCACCACCAGTTGCAACTTTGCAGAGATGTAAGCCATCACTTATGTCCTGTCGCTCCTGTTGTTGTGCAGAACTTTAATAATGATGCCGCTGAGAATGACTTAACCAGAGCCTGAGCACAGAGTGATCCCATTCTCCGTCTTCATTAGTTTACAATCTGTTTAACAGTCCTATCTTATCTGTTATTATTAGACAGAACTGTTAAACAAAGAAAGAAAATGGTATACAAAAAAGTATTATAGCGTTTGCCGTGTGGTTGTTTCCCCTATGTCACGAGCGGAGCAGAAATACATAATCATGTTTTGCTTGGTCCCTTCAAAGTCACGTTAGATTTTCTCCTTAGTGTAAAGGTTGTCTGTAAAAGTGCCTGGACTTCGGCGTTGGTCCATCTCTATCACTGTTTTCCATGTTTGTGGAGTAAATAGGCTATAAAGTGCCAGTGTTTTGCATGCTTTTGGCCAATCAACGACGTACACGTACGTCACTAGTAGTTCCTACTGTGCAGGGTTAGACCATATACTCTGAAGTAGGAGCTAATTTAGTTCCACCAAAAGGTGTTCCTAGAAGTAAAATTGTTCCTGCGGTGCGAACATGCCAAAAGCGGGGACTTCCACCATTAGTTATAGGAACTATGAAAAGGTTCCTATAGGTTCTTTGTTTATGATCAGACCACAATTAACAGGAACCTTGTTAAAACAAATCTGTCACTCATACTTACCATTTACTGTAGATCATTCAGAAGGATATACACACAACCAGTAATAGCACAAAGTTTAGCAAACTTTTATTCCTAAACTATGAATAAACTAATGAAGTAAAATGTGTCATAGTATCTATCCTAGTGCTGTCAAAATACTTTGGTAACAAGTTAATAAAAAAAATAAATAAATAACGATACTAGCCTTCTGCAGTACCGGTAGTACTGACTACCAATTCTGTATGAGCGTTAGAGGCTTCTATTTACAATTCGTTTTTTGAAGCGTTGAGCTTTGTAGCCAAATCACAGACATGTCTGTTGATCACGTGAACGCAATGGCCCACCAGAGTTTTCGATCAGCTGATCACGCTCATAAACCCCATTCATTAAAACCAACATTGTCCATCATTGTAAAAGTGTTTAGGATATATGAGATTCTTTCCACTGTGTTTTTTGTTATTCAATTAATATCTAAAGTTAATGTTAACTTTGGCAGCCTTAAAATCAAATGTTGTAAAAAAAACAAACAAACAAAAAACAATTAGCATTCAGTCGATTCGCCTCCTTCCAATCTACACCCGATGGATAAAACTATTTCTTTTTTTTAATAATCCATTTTGTTCATATGTACATCGCAATATGAAAGAAAAAATCTGACACCACTTCGGATTCATTGTGACTTTAAACCAATAGTTTTTTGTGTAGCGTTTTCGATTATAGTGCGTTTTTGCAAGAGCGCAGAGCTCAGGTACGAGAATTTGTACAGAAAACCATGAAATTTTACTTGTATTTGTACAGCCTACTGAAATTGTATTACTGTGACAATACTAATATATCCTGCATTCTCACTGTGAATGCAAGAGTCAAGTTTCGGATGACACAATAGGTATCACTGACATGAACTTTGAAACATCATGTGGTCATGCATTCATTAGTGTGACATTACAAAGTTGTGAAGTTGAGAATGAGCCATTTTTGCAGAGCTTAGTTTCAAAAGATGCTCTTTTGGGAATAGAAAGTTTTGAGTTCTGAAAGTCTTGATACCTTTTCATAGTACAAGAAGTTCCTTTATATCAAAAAAACCTTTCATGATAGGAACCCTTACAGAGATGTACTAACAGGACACTGCAGAACACAGATGATCAGAAAGACAGTGCAAATACACAATGTTCTCTTGTTGGTGGATATCATTTCTGTTTTGATTTTGCGCGCACACAAGCAAGCTCTCCAAACCGAGGTTATCAGGGCTGAAGTCATACCATGACTTTCCCATTACTAGGCCTCAGGGTACGGTCAACTGAGCTTCATCTAGAAACAGTTAAAAGTGCTTGAGACATGTGGATGTGATATACCGCAGAAGTGCTCTCATGGCATGAGCTATGTGCAAATATTTACCTCAAGCATGTTTGCCATTAAAAACGACAGCATTACCTCATTCCCCTCCTCCTGCTGCTGCAGCCGAGCCAAGTCTCATTTGACCCTATGACTAAGTCATAACTTTTTTTTCCCCCTCTATAGTTCTCGTAATACAGCCAGTGAACCATAAGACTCCTACTTTGAAAGTATGAATTACGGATGATGGCAAACACTTTAAAGGCATCAAATGCAGCCTGGTCTGTCCCAGCCAATTAGCTCTCTCTACTTCAACCCACTGTTGCCTTCTCAGGCAGATGATGTATACATGGATTTCATGACAAAAGAAAGTCTTTCATTTCTAGCTTTACTAATTGGAGCCACATTTTTGTTATTCTATCCTGTCAAATCATGTAATACTAAATCAGCTAGGAAAGAAACATGCAATGCACTGCAGTCCTTTCTCATGCACATTGTTTCGGTTCAGCATCTCAAAACTAACTGACACCTTCTCAACTGAAAAGTATAAGAGAAGTTAAAGTAAATATCAAATGAACTCATTCACTTTGAAAAAGTTATGTAAAAATGAGTAGAACTTAGTTTTTACAAGGCACAATATGTAAGATTTTTAGACTGAAATATAAAAAAAACAGAACAATAGAACAATGTTATATATTTTGTTAACTTGTGTACTTACATTATCCTTAATGTTTCCAACAATGTTTAAATCGAGAAATTAGCTATTTTAACCAGTGTAACGGACCGTGTCAGTGTTGTCGGCTGTCAATGACGTCATATCCACGCTACCATCGATTTCCAGTGTTACTTTCGAAGAAACCATGAATCACCAAAGACACTTTAGTATGCGTTTTATTACACAAGTGAGCAAGTTACTGTTTTGATACTTTGATCAACAGAAAACTAATCATTGTTATATTATATAGGTTATATAGTCTTACTGTTTGAATCACTTGTTTTCTTGATTTACCACGAGTACCATGTTTTTACCGTGCCTCAGAGACAACACTATTTTGTGAAGTGGCTAACATAGCATAATCAGAGAGAGCTTTCTCCATCATACAATATATTTTAAAATTAATAGGATGTCATTTAGCAACACAAGTCATTCAGTTTTTATTAATATGATATTTTGGAGCCATGGTTCGGTACTGTTCTGTTTGCTGTGGAGGCAGGGTTCATGGCAGGGCACCAGCAATAATAACACTAGATCCACTTTTAACTTAATAATAACAACAGCAATAATTTAACTTATTAACTTTATCTTTATTAACTTTATACTTTGGCTTCACGTTCTCTTTAGAGCAGTTAGAATACCTGAGTAAACTAAAATGAAATAAATCCCTCCACTGTAGACTAGTCAGAAATAATCTACTCATTTACCATAATGTTTTTTTTTTAAAAACAAGCACATTTATTTCATAAAAAAATGATGACACACACACACACGCACACACACACGTAATGTCCCACTTTAGCCTACTTAAACACATAAATTGTATGAATATGACTAATACTGATGAATAAACAGGTTAGCCTAAGTTAAAGCTATTAAATAGCAGTTTTTGTTAAAACAATAAAGTAGTCACTAGGGGTGTAACGGTACATAAAACTGACGGTTCGGTACGTACCTCGGTTTTGAAGTCACGGTTCGGTACGGGTTCGGTACAGCAGTTTTACAAAATTGCTTTTTATTTATTTTTATTAAACAGTGTTTTACTGAAGAAAAAAAAGTGTCTGTCCTTAAATGAATTAAATTATAACTAAAAGTTTATTGAAGATATTGCAGTGTAAACTATATAGGGAGCCCTTGCTTGCACATTAATATTAAAGGTTGACAATTAACAGAGCCAAAACTATTAGCCTAAATTCAGTTGCTATTTATTTTTAGGTATAATAATCAACACTCATAAGCTTCACATAAGGCTGTTTTTGCATTAATTTCTAAAATTATGTTTTTTCTCCAATTCGCTGTTGAAATATAATAATTTATACACGGCGAGTGTCATTTTCATGACAGGTTTATTTAAACATGCATGAAATAATCAGAACATCACTAACAGGTAAGTAGAATATAATGAATTTATAGGCTAATATGGTGCATATATTTAGCGAAATAGTTGATTTCTCCAGTGAACTAACAGTGGACACAGAATGACTGCCTGAGGTAAATGTGATGCAATGACATTGTTTACAAAAGCAGAGCAAAATGTGCATACAGTCATGAGTTTCTGCTCAACATCGGCAGAGCCACATCTTTAGAGATAAACCTCATGCACAACGAAGCTCAGGCTGCACTGACCGGTCGGCCTTCAACATCACCGACCCCCACTACTGCATCTGGCCCACAGCGAAGGTGCCATACGTGGCGCGAGATTAAGCAGAAGGGGGGTAAGCGCGGGGTATCCGGGCTAGGCTAGCCAGCTATCCCCACAATAAAATGAATTACATTCGATTACTGCGCTGTTGTGTCTTTGTTTGCACTGTGTCCTCAATGTGCGTCACTGACGCTTTTCATATGATAGGAAAATATCTAAAAATAATGCTTCTTTTTAGTGAACCGTTTCTTTTTAGTGAACCGGTTGAACCAGTTCACCAAATCGGACTGAATCGTTCTAAACGGTTGCGTCTTGAGTCAGCGCTGATCCTTAATTTTCTAAAGCTACTAACTTTCTGACATGAGTGACAGCCCCTCCGACTAGAAATAAACTAATAACCTGAAGTATATGCTAGTAAATACAACAGTTCACTGAACTGAGACGTGCTGAGAGAACTGATGAGAAGTGAACTCCGGTCCATCCGTCTCTCTGGCAGCAAGCTTGTGCCGTACACCTCGTTAAACCACGCCCCCTCCGCTACAAGCTCTGATACTCATTTCAAATGCAAAGATGTCAGCCAATCACAACAGTGGGCGTTTTTATTGAAGTCTCACAGCAGACACGCCCCTGGAAACAGGGCATTTGGCCACAGGGCAAACACTTGTATAGAAAAAAATGCCTTTTATTTCTAAATTATGACATTTTATGCTGTAAAAATCAATATAAGTACACCTCAGGAAACATTATAAAATAATAGAAAAATGCCATGGGACCTTTAATATTTGACAAGTTACCAAAAGTTCAATAGTTCTAAGGCTACACGATTTATGTGAAGAAAAAAATCTGTCTAAATACTCTGTCAAGCATACTAGGTTAACTTAAGTCATGTGACTTAACTTGTGACTGTAGTAGGTGTATATTTGCCAGTTACTTCCTGTGTTTTTACAACTGAGGATGGTGTTTGGATGAACACAGAAACGTCTTGTCAACTTGTTTTCATGTAGTCCAGTGACTATTAATAAAGTGTTTGTTAGAGACAACTTCTAAAAGCAATTCCCGGTTTGCTGCTCTAGTTTCTATGCAAACATTGGCAGATAATGAGCTGCTTACATGCAAGAACGCAGTGACGTGCTTCACTCTGAAACACACAGCGCATATATTTAATTAAAGGGTTAGTTCACCCAAAAATGAAAATTCTGTCATTAACTCACCCTCATGTCGTTGGACACCCGTCAGACCTCCGTTCATGTTCGGAACACAAATGAAGATATTTTAGTTGAAAGCTGATGGCTGAGAATGGAGGCCTGTCTGAAGCCTTTGGCATTCAGTACATTGACACTTCCAAGATCCATGAAAGGCACTTAAAACGTCGTTACAAAGTCCATCTCACAACAGTGGCTCTACAATAATTTTACGATGCGGCGACAATAGTTTTTGTGCGCAAAAAAAAATCTAAATAACACCTTTATCCAACTTGTTCTCGACTTCCGTGTATGCCTCCACGACGCATGCGCGAGAATATGACGCAGATCCGGCGTTCGGACATATGACCCAGAAGCGATTTGTTTACGAGCAGAGGAAGACGCGCGTGTCTAAACTGTTGGATTCTACATTGATCGTGCTTTAGGTCTCGGCGTAGTGCTCAAAATGGGGCTTAAGTGTGTATTTCATGGATTCCCAAACGCCGGCGCTACGTCATATTCTCGCGCATGCGTCGTGGAGGCACACACGGAAGTCGAGAACAAGTTGGATAAAGGTGTTATTTTTATTTTTTTTGCGCACAAAAACTATTCTCGTCGCATCGTAAGATTATTGTAGAGCCACTGTGGTGAGATGGACTTTGTAACGACGTTTTAAGTGCCTTTCATGGATCTTGGAAGTGTCAATGTACTGAATGCCAATGGAGGACTATCTGAAGCCTTTCTCAGCCATCAGCTTTCAACTAAAATATCTTCATTTGTGTTCCGAATATGAACGGAGGTCTTACGGGTGTCCAACGACATGAGGGTGAGTAATTAATGACAGAATTTTCATTTTTGGGTGAACTAACCCTTTAAATCACAGCCTTTGCTATTTGATAAATCACAATTTAAGCCATATCCCAATTTTGGATTTATTTCAATTAAAAATACATGAGCCACATTCAAATCCATTGTAAAATTGTTGATATACATCAAATGAATGCTACATTACTGAGGCACATTTCTTAGCCTCCATAAATAACTCTTCACACTTCATGGTGTGCCAAAAAAACAAACACCCTTATAGCAAGTTCCTCTTCACCTTGTTTGGGCCACGTCCAACTCAATTTCTTTGTCACACACTAAATACTGCAAAGCAGTCTGGTCCCAATGACAGACAGTCATACAAATCTACATCAGAGAATGATTTTTATCAAGAGGAGTAATTATGAATCGTTTAGCAGTTGAGTCCCACACATAACCATAACCACAACTACAACCACAAACTCCAGCATTCTGGCATGAGCAGAAGAGCTCCAGTTCACACGAATATTCCCTAAACGTCTGACAAGAGTTAACGATCCCTTCTGCCCTACCTTCGCTCATTTAAGATGCTAAGAGTTAAAGATGCTTTGATGTGGTCCACCAAACCATCTCAAAATCTGAGAAGCTCTTAATGGAGTCTGCATAACCATAAGTGGAAGCACAATTTAAGGCCAAAAAACGCTAAGTATTTTTAGTCTCCAGTTCTGAGTGTGCCATGAAAGGCAGTGACATGTAAAGTGCAAATTCTTCACCTTTCTCCCCTGGTTCAGATGTAGAGTTTAATAATGCAGAGGTGCATGCTCTGATGAAATATTCACAAAGGACAGAAAACAAGCCATAAATCCTGAGGTCCAAAAGATGATTTATTCTCCTCATGGCCTCCATTTCCAGATCAATATAAGCTTGCGGGTACATACAATGAATGAGCTGTTCCAGTAACCGATCCAAAGCAGAGCTCACGTGACATTGATGCTCAAAACCAAGCCTGTAGTGCTCCAGTCAGAAATTGAAGCTTTCGCGCCTCGATCGCCCCCCGGTGGCCGGTCCCAGTATAGCTCCTAAACCCCGCCTCTCCATGTATTTGAATGGGCGCGAGACACACTAAACAATTTAATTACACTTCAAATAATTGTTTCCTAAAGATGTTTTCTGTCATTTTAGGCAGTTTTTATTACAATAATTTCATTTCAAGTGTTCGTTTTTTAAAGAAGTTTAGTTTTAGTGAGTTATTTGATGCTATAAAAACGGGGGGTGTGACGTCATGAGATTGACGGCTTCTCTGAGTGAACTTGTCACTGAGGCACTAACGGACTTTTTTCTGGATTTTTGGGAGGAGATTGGAGCTTTAGCTTTAATTTCTACACTTCCATAACTGTTTATTTCACACCAACATAATTAATTGTTCTGCATCTGCGAGAGTGTGGGCGGGCTTTTGATAATCGCGCCTCTACTTCCTGTTCTCTACTGCGCAACTCCGGTCCCGAGATCGCTACTGCGCAGACTCGGTCCCAAGATGTCAGCGCCGTGAGCGGGCCAATGAAAGCTTCAACTTTGGTCAGCGGAAGTCAATGAAGTCGCGTCGTCCATATTTTTTTACGGTCTATACTCAAAACAAACAGCAATGACTTATTTTTGAGAGTGTCCTCTGCCACCGAATGGAAAAGATTATTACATCCTTAATTCTGTGTTCCCCTTTCAAGCGAACCAAAAACAAGAGAGACCATACAACCATCCAGCCTTCTTTGACAATAAATGCGTGTTATGAATCCCTTTATTCCTGGTTTCCTTTAGTTCAAATTAGGGCTGTTCGAGATAAACTATATAAATAACATACATATAACATATTTTTAAAGACTTCTCAAAAGACTAGGCCTATATAGTTAAAATTATTAGGGGGGTTTTTTCACTAAATGGACAAAGAATATTTATTTAATTATAAAACATTATTATTTATTTAAAATATAATATAATTAATTTTGTATTTAATAAATCTACATTCTAGGGATGCAACAATACAGTTAGTCCATGGTTCAATACATACCTCGGTTTTTAACCACGGTTTTCGGTTCAGTTTTTTGCTATTCTATTCTTAGGCGACAGGAACCGCAAGAGGTTAAGGAGAAAAAAGACTTTTTTAATTGCAATACGCTTTCTTTATTTTACTTAAAAGAATTGAAAAACCTTACTTAAACTTAAAAAAACCCTTGTACACATTCCTAGTGTATTGTATTGTATAATATATATTATATATATATATATATATATATTTACACTGGCAGCTAAGAGCTGCACAGCAGCATTTAAGTATGAAATTGAATGAATAAATGTAAAAATAAAACACTACATATACTTCACTATAAAATATACATTGATTCTTATTAAAGCTACTGTATTAATGTTTTTCAGTCAAGAGCAGTGAGTGATTTTCTCTTTGTCTTTTGTTGTTGTATTAACATTAAATGGATAGTTCACTCAAAAATGAGAAATGAATACAGGTTTGGAACAATATTAGAGTGAGTAAATAATGACATAATTTTAGAGGTGAACTGTCCCTTTAAGGACCGCGTGTTCACTAGGCTATGCTGCTTTCAATTTAAGACCTACGTGCATCTGATATACAGACACACGCAATTTTACTTTCACTTTAGACATAACCGACTGTGTTTATATTAACCTTGTGTGTATTTGACAGTATTAGCGCAGTAAGACGACTTAGTCCAGTAATCACGTGTTTGACATGCGTTTAGTGCGCGCGCTCGGAGAAGCTCATGTTAAAACAGTGCATATGCACGTGAATGAGCCGGCAAGGCTTTAAAACGCACGCAAACTATGAGATGAGATGAGATGAGATTCAAGTTTATTGTCATTACACATGTACAAGTACAATGCAACGAACAATGCAACGAACTTTGCAACGTACTATGCAAAGAACTTTATGAACTTTCGTGATTGTGAATAACTAGTGTTCCGTGAGTATAACTCTACCACTAACGTGTGATGTGACTATGTCACGTTGTTCAGTATATTGGGATGGAGGCAAATGATAGAATTTGTAGAAAAATACCTAATTAAATGCAAAACCGAAAAACCGCAATTCACAAGCGCGTATTGAACCGCGAAGGCCGTACCGAACGGTTCAATATTATATTGAGAATTGTGGCATCCCTACTACATTCCATATAAATAAACACTTAACATACAATATATTTATACAGTATTTTTAGTATATTTATACAGTATTTTTAGTAAAATATAATATATCAAATATAATATATTCTAATTATAGAAAATGTATTAATTAAATATATAAAAAATATGACTTGTGAAAATGCTTGAGTAATTTGTGCATTTTGACACTATTAAATTACAGTAAATAAAGAATTATTAAATAAGTACTATATATTGTAACATATTAAATTAAATAACAAATTTAAAATAGTACACTGATTTAAAAACATTATTAATTGTATGTTTATATTTATCAGGGACAATACACATTAACATCATATTAATTGTGATTTTGCCACTGAAGTTTAAATCAGAGACTATACTATTTTTTTCCAGCATATGAATGATAAAAACATCGACAGCCTATCAGAAACCACACAACTCGTGCTTAAGCATTTAAAGCGGCAGATGACATAAAAGCAGCACACGCTTATAACAAACAAAATGGTAACACTTTACAGTATTTTACAGTGTCCTTGATACATATGTTGCATGTACTTACTATAGTAAAGTAAATTATGCATAATTGCATGCAACTAACCCTCAAAAAAACCCTAATCCTACTCCAACCCTATAGTAAGTACATGTTGTTAATTAATATTACTCAGTACTTCAATATATACTTACACTGTAACACGGACACCTTAAAATAAAGTATAACCAACAAAACTTTATTGTGCATTGGTGTGGACGCTGATAATTATCTTTATAATTATCGTTCTTGGTGTGAACTATCATTACCATTATAGTTCTTCCGTGCCTTTAAGACACAGAAACGTAATGGTCAAATTAAATGCACATTATAAAACCATCCCAATATTCATCAAGTTGCCTAATTTTTATCATGCCAGCAAAACCACTGCAAATATATTTAATAAACCGCCAATCCCTAGTTCAAACTAGGACGTTTTCTGCTTTGTAGAGATCACCAGCTGCCAGTTTGGCTGGTGTGTTTGGTCTTTATGGGTACTGTAATGCTCTGGATACACTGCTAGACACTCTGATAATGTGAAGAAAGACAATACATTAGTGAGAGGAGATCCAAAACAACAGTCTAACTATAACACAACGCAGTACAAAAAAACGTATAAACTCCATCCAGGGAAAAAACTCTATGACCTGCATTACCCGCTATGGAGTTCCAGCAAAGGATTAGATCTGATCGAACTAGGACCTTCTCACAGTGTGTGCGCGCCATGGAAAGAGAAACAGCTGCAATATAAAGATTCCATTGGCCTTACGCATGTGTCTGCATTTCATCACTTGATCAGAATGACTGTGATATAGGGAGTCTGGCTCTTTTTTTGTGGAAAGGAGAAACAGCTGATCTGGCTCCATGAGACATCCTTGATGGATACTGCGGCCTGTAAACGTTACCCAGAGGGAGACAATGGGAACTATTTGAGGATCACTGCATGACGAGATATGCAAATGCCTCAACATTTTGTTTGCCACAGACATTAAGAAATAACAGGACGTGTTGAAATTACAGTGAGCAATGTTCTACTGGGACTGCACATGGGCAAATAGCTCTTTATAAGAAGTCAATCACATCAACCGTAGACCAAAGCAAATGTGTCATAGTACCTAGTATTTTTCTGCATTGCTGCTTTCTGACATCCTCTACAGATTTTATCTCAAGTCCAACAAGCCACAGAGTAGGTGCAACTAACACAGAATGTAGATAAGAGTTCACAACTATATTAAGACTGGTTGTGTGCTTGAAAAGCACACCGATCTTGATAACTTGTAGTTTTGGGAAGCGAAACAGCTCTTGACAAACAGTGAGCTGTCAACTTACCACACAGTATGACACGACAAAGAGAGTGCGTTTCAAAAGATAATGTCACCCATGACATCACATCACTAACCGAATCACAATGCTTGTCTACAGTGACTAATATGAGAGTGATTTCCTTCCTCAAATCCAGTTTAAACATGCACAAAGACACTCAGTTGGAATTTGGTACAGACAACTCCCGAAGCAGCGGGATTCTATTGTTTTGGGTGACTGTGGTGAAAAGCATATGGCACGCCCACAATCCGTCTGGGTTATGCTGGGCTCGCATACAGCTCAGATTGATCGCATAATTACATCATGGGGGATGCGTATCATGTGGGTCATTACATCACAAAATCTGTCAATTGCATTCTGCATAAAAACATATTCTTGAAGGGTTAGTTCACCTAAAAATGTTAATTCTGTCATCATTCACTCACCCTGATGTCGTCCCAAACCCATAAGACGTTTGTTCATTTTCGGAACACAAATGAGGATCTTTTTGATGAATATCAGACATAAACAGAAGATCAACCGAACCTGCTTGATGCACAAGAACAAACCCCTTCTTGCGGACCAATGAGGTTTTAGCACCAAAACACACTTGTAGCCAATCAGCAGTAAGGGGCATATACACTCATGATGGGGAAAGTGCCTGCGTTGCATACATAGACTGTGGGAGGTTGCTGCTTGGTTGCATAGCGTTTTTGTGAATTTGGAGGCGGAGCTATCAAGATAGGGGTGTGATCCTTTTGGGTAGGTGCGTGTTCGTTTTGAATATGTGCACTATATTCAGAGTCAGCTTTTCTCAGAAATCGCTAACTGCACCAAGTTGTTCATGCAAATTCACCGTGCTGAACGTCAGAAAACTGCTTGGTTTGAAAGTGACTTCTGTGTGAGCAGTGCTTCATACACTTCCAGGGGCCCCGCTATGGTTTCTTGGGCCCCCTGGACTGTTTATTGCCTGAGGCTCCTGTTGAACTCACGATCCCAGGTGGGGGCCCTTCAGGGTCTCTAGAATCGTCTTAATCATTACACCATCCCTATACGTCGCTACACTATTGATATTTTGGCACACAAAATATTGCTGCAATATCACCATGTGACCACACCTTTACAGCTGTTTAGCAAATTTTTCAAGTGTAAAATCCAGTCATTTCATTCAGAATCCACACGATCAGGAATTTCATGTGAGGGCTAAAAATCCTAACGTATTCCCCACGAAGGCTGCTTGTTTTGAAACTGATATAAATAATATAGTTCACTATCCTAACAGAAGGGTGGTTGTTAAAGGTGAACTATGTAAGATTTTTGCAGTAAAATATCCAAAAACCACTACGCCAGTGTTATATATTTTGTTCAGTTGAGTACTTAGAATATCCCAAATGTTTCCAACTATTTGTAAATTGTGAGAAATTGCTATTTTAACCAAGGAAACGGGACGTGTGAGCTATGCGTTTGAGGGAGTCACCTGTCAATTGCGTCATATCTGCATTACCCTCGGTTTCCGGTTTTATTTAGCAGAAACGCTGTACTCTCACTGCAGTGTGAACAAGTGTCATAGCAGCCACTGAGCGAACGTGATAACTTCCTTTTCAACACACTCAGATATATCTAATACGATAAACAGAGTTGCATTACCTCATACTCATGACTGGAAAAGAGGAAGTGGCCCCCCGACCGTGTCATAATAACAGTCCCGCCGGCGACTATACCATAATAACAGTCCCGCTCTTCAATCGCTCCTGCGGCCTTGCTCAGCTCCACAACACTCGGTCCTGCTCTGCTTCATACTACAGTAATGTTAATAATCGCATCCATGAACATGATTTCTGCCCGAGTCCTATCATGACTCTTTTCCACCGGCTGTGAGATGAAGACCACATGTCCCAAGATTCTGCGCTCAAACGTGGCATCATCAAACTACCCCTTTGTTTTGAACAGGAGACCTCTAGTGGACGGAAAAGTTACATAGTGTAGCTTTAAAGGCAGGGTAGGCAATTTCAGAGAGGCTAGCAATGGCAAGCTTTGAAAGATCCCACCCTCCCTTCAGTACGCTCTCCAAAGCCATGCCTCCTCTAATGGCGATAATTACCTAATGTCTCATAGTACATAACATTACAATAATAATGAACACAAACAACTTAGATAACTTTTACTTGTAGCCTACCACCTGACTGCTGCAGATAGTTTTGCCATTGATAGTGTTGACACAGAAACACAAAAGTTAGAGTCTTTTGAACAGCTCCGAGTAGAAACGTCACAGGTTGCCATCTCGTAATTACAGTTATGACATGGTGTCATAACTGTATGAGAACTGCAAAAGGTGGCTGCTGTTTGTTTACGGCGCCCAGTGACTGTCTGTCTACAACTCTGCACGCCCTCAATGAACAGGCTGGTGACGTGTGATGTCTGAGTGAGCAGGATGCACGGTAGGCTGGCTCCGCCCTCCTATGTACTTCCGCTCAATTTTCATTTTCCTTCAGTACTCTGTCTGGGATTGCGGTATATTCTCTGGTTTTCTCCGGTCAAATTTTAACCGGTCCAATCAGCGAACAGAGGGAGTGGCTGAGAACGATGATGTTGATGTAGTGCGCTAGTTTGAGATGACATGCGTCACGACCAAACGTTAGCAATTGGTTATGGCAGATCCAGAGTGGCTCCGGGAAGATCCAATAGTTTTAAACTTCAACAGAGTACCCGCCTTCAAGGAAGTTAACGCTTGTCAATGGAGAGTGGCCAGACTCTCTGTACAAATGAAATGTACAAGTCTGGTAGGACCAGGCTAGGTGCACGGAGGTACTATGGAAATACATATGTTGACAGGCAGGTAGGACAACCTATCATTGTATTCGGACAGAATGCAATGATTGGATGAAAAAATGTTTAGTCCTGAGACTTCCACAGAAGAAGATTTTTTAAATATTTAGACCACTTCTATTATTGATTGCTATCAGGATGTGAAGAGAGTTTCAACCTGTATAACAAAAAGTGTTTATTAAAAAAAATTGTCTAGCCTACCTTTAAAGGTGGGGTAGGTAAGTCTGATCTAAAACACTTTTGTCCAAATTTGTTTAAACTGTCTTTATATGTCAATACATAATTAAAATTTAAGTATTCTGAAAAAGAGAGTATAAAAATCGAGTGACTCTAGACTTTTTAATCTGCAATAAACACCGCTCATTATTTTCGTTCGGGCCGAATCAAGTGATTGGCTTGGGCGACTGTCACTCTCTCTCGCTACCATGGCTACCGCCGCTTTTGCTACAGGATCTGCCCACATGCGCGCGCTCCAGTGTTGCCAAGTCGGGCTACTTCAAAAACTGTTGCCGCGGGCTGTTTTTCATGTCCGCGGGTTGAAGCGACCCCAATTATGTGATATTTTGCCCCGGGATTTGCGAATTTTAGCAGGCAGCCCTACCAAAAAGACACATATTTTACCCCCCAAATGCGATTTTTACCGGAGAAACACGATCGGGCTTGTTTTGGGCTAGTTTTGAGTAGCAATTGGGCGGATTTTGTTGTGAAAACCTGGCAACCCTGGCGCACCCGTTTGATCTGAGGAGTTCACGAGGCTGTATTTCTGCTGGACAGGTAATCTTTCATTTTGATAAGACATTTTTTTGGTTTATGTTTTCATGAAGCATGTCTCACTATCACACGTAGCTGCCTAATATAGCTAACATAACATTACTTAGCATAAAGTTACAATGTTATACACTTAGCCATTAGTAGAGATTATAAATACTCAATATGCCTAGCTCAAGTTGATCGCTGTCGTGTTGAATTTTGCAAAATGTAACTTTAGATAACAAAATGCATGTGTAAAAGCTAGTACACCGCATCCAGGAACTTTTTTTAGAACTTAGTTAGCTTTAGCTACTACCCTCTGTCTAAACTCTTCTACCATGTTCACCGGGAACTTTACCTGCACGTTTATTTCGGCCCTTGGTTTGTTTTTATATACTCTACCAATGTTTACATCTTGTATCTGTGTGTGTCGTAGACACTGTGTTGTGTGTGTATTTTAAACTTTACCAATATCGTTATTCTAGCTTGAGAGTGAGTACTAAAATACATCTTATTTGTTTATATTCATAATGATAAAGTTTGATTTTTTTTATTACATGTGACTCTGACATGATGTCACTACATGCAGTCCGCTTCTTCTTCTCCGCTCGTCTCAGGTAAATAATGCGTCTTCCTCCAGCTGAGCTGATCGTGGTCGGCGTGGCGCGTTCATGTGTTTTGGGGGCGTGGCTTTGGAAAGAGCCCAGAAGGGAGAAGGTGGAGTGAATGGAAATAATGAGCTGTCTTTAAAACAGTCGTGAGAGGTCTACAGGCACTCAATTTTCATACTTTCTTTTTCAGAGTACTTACATTTTAATGATGTATTGATATATAAAGAAAGTTTAAACAAGTTTGGAAAAAAAGTTTTTTTAACCAAATCCTACCTACCCTACCTTTAACTGCTGCTCATCCTATCAGAACATCCGTTTTATAATGAAATTTATGCTGCCTTCACGTGCTATCGGAAATGTTCTACTTCCCACTTCTAAAGTCGTGATTATGAGTTCATCGCATTCAAATTTTGACTTGACTTCCATGTCCAAATTTTATTTAAGATAATAGCACGTGAAAGCAGCATAACACCAACAAGGCTGCCTGCACTCCTCATTACAAACTATTGCATTGAATACTATTATTTTATGTTGAACTATAACGGTAGAGACATAGCTTTAACAACATGATCAGAGCATTTTGGAACATCTGGAGGAGGTATCATGCTCTTATGATTATATCTATCATTCCAGTCCGACGGCCGCATTCAGCACATATTCTTATTGAAGTAGAAAAACCTAAATCACTCTGGCGTCGCCTAAAGGCCAGTAAACCTTATTGTGATCTTTAGGACCCCACCCAGGGATATCCTGCGTTCATTCATTAGGAAAGTCTCGCCTAAATACTGAATTGACATAACATGTAATTGCGGTCTATTTTTTCAGACGCGGAAAAGTTTGTGTAGCTATTCCTGATGGTCGCTTATCAGACGCAAGAGCAGTACGAGCTAAAACAAGTTGCTTTAACCTTATATGGTCTGAAAACCCAGACAGTAACAAAAGACATAAAGCTCCCACAAAATATAATACAAGTTATGAATACAGTCCCACTTGACAAACTCCAGCCCTGAATCTTTAAGTGGATGCATATAGTTAGATTTAGTTAACATTGTATACATGCGCCACACCCCTCACTTTACATCCATGGTTAATAGGTTATATCATAAAACATTCTTCACTGAGGACGTAATCGTTTACAAAGCGACTATCAGAGATTTTCATATTCAAAACGACTGGAGTGAATGACTAGTCATTCATACAACACATTTATGCTATTTTAAGCTATACATCACAATGCATGGTTTGTGGTTTAAATGCAAATACAGATACCAGTTTACTGTGAGACAAACTTCTGTCATTACAGTTACACGTTATAGAAACCATTTAAAAAAAAATAAAGGCACTTACTGTTCGTTTTCCTCTGGAACGGTTATGCCAAAAACAGTACAGGTAACGTTACGTAGGCAGACAACGCGTCTAATTTAAATCCCTAAACAGTTCTTGATGATAAATCTCGCCCTTTATGAGTATCCTTTCTTAATGTATATAACGTTATGGTGCTGTGTTGGCGTTAGGCACCATTCTGCTAGTACTGACAAGCTCTCGTGGGGATGATCATCAGCGAATCTGATCTGCCAGCATGAACTTTTTCCAAATGTACCGACTCTAGTCACACTTCCGGTTCACACTTCCGCATTCTCCTGACCGCTGGAGGCGGGACAAAATCTGCGGCCAATGATGACTGCACTGAGAGATCTGAATCTGTGCAGATCTTAAGATATGTATATGTAGGCTATATGTATTTATTCATTTAGTTATTTTTTAGTGTTTTATAGTTTATATTAAAATATTTCAAATACCGTGACATATGAATTTTAGCAGAAATAATATCTTAAGAAAATCTTATCAAGTAGCCATAAGGGTCATAAAATAACATGCCCAACAGCAGCACATTTTACAAGCAAAACGTTTCACAACATGTTTGTTGGGTTTTGTTATAAAATATATATAATTATACTATAAAAATTATTAGAAAATTGGATTTCAATCCTTAAAGCAGCTGAACACAAAAACTGCCGTACAACTCTCCAAATAACTTCCATAATTTGTACAACCCCTTAAGTTTTTATACTACAATTTGCTTTTATATATTTCAGTATTTATTATTAATTGTGTGTGTGTGTGTGTGTGTGTGTGTGTGTGTGTGTGTGTGTGTGTGTGTGTGTGTGTGTGTGTGTGTGTGTGTGTGTGTGTGTGTGTGTGTGTGTGTGTGTGTGTTTGTGTGTTAGCTACACAGAGAAAAAGGGTGTCAAAATTTTACCTTTAGGGGTACAACAGCTTGTCGGGGCAGTACCCTTAAAAGTACATATTTGTACCTTTTTACCACAAAAAGGTTCATAGTAGTAACTAAAGGTACACATTTGTACTCTAGGATACTAATATGCACCTTTTATGAATACAAAAGTTACAAAGATGCCCTTTTAAGGATACTGCCCCAGTGACAAGCTCTTGTACCCCTAAAGGTACAATTTTGACACCCTTTTTCTCTGTGTGTATATGAAGAGGTTTAAAAAAACTGTTCATTGGTTTACCTCACCATGTAACCCATTGGACAGTTATTAAATAAAATAGTCAAACAAGCTACGGCAGTCTTATTTTTAGCTTTGACTTACCTATTTGCCTGGCTCCTTCTCCTTTTCTTCTTGTTCCTCTCTCCGTAAGGCTGAAAAACTGTGTGTTTTCAATGATAACTTTTTCAACAGTGTCTACTCCTGTTTCTTACAGCTGTTGAACCCTCCCCCTACATGTCTCTGAAAGGAATGACACCATCCCTCCGTCTAAACAAGTTCTTTCTCGTTTGTCTTTCGCACAGGTCATGGGTATTACAATCCAAACACCTCTCTCTGTCTCTCTTCCCTAGTCTCGCCCCCCTTTGCATTCTTTAAACATTCTTCAATCTATGACATCAACCCTGCCTGCCTTTCCTTGTAAGGGCAGAGTGGGTGAGTAACTGAGAGAGAAATAAAGAGAGAGGGAGGGAAACAGAGAGAGAGAGATAAAGGAGGTTGGGGGTTTATTAGATACAGACACATGGAATGGTTGGCAGGACACAGAAGAGACGAGAACATGCAGTGCTCAGTCAGACGATCAAACTGACACAAAACCTTGAGCCTTGCTCAAAAACAACACTTACAAATTCAAGTTAGTTTTAACAGTCATCAACTACTATTGCTGCACTATTTTCCACTGCCGGTTCCAGTTTAATTCAAAGCAAAGTTCACCTAAAAAAGACATTTAATCATTTTTTATTTAAGCTAATGTCATTCAAGACTATCTTTCTTCCAAACAACACAAAAGGAGAAATTTATCACAATGCGTAAGCTGCTCTCTTCCATTCAATGAAATCAAATGGATTGTCAAGCTCCAAAAGGGAAAGCACTATAAAGAATCATAATAGTAGCCCGTACAATATGTGCACTAGATTCAGCGTCGTCTGAAGCCATATTATAGCTATAACTGACAGCCATGGCCCCATTGTAAAATAGAAGTGCTTAATTGTATTCAGTGAGCTTTCTTGACTGCTTCTTAACACACTGAAGTAGGCCTATACTTTAAAAAAAAGTACTTTGTAATAATGTTTTAATGTCAAATTACAATTTTAAACAATTTTAATAATCTGATAATGCACAAATAATGCTTATGTATATTTTTACGATGTGTTGTCTAATATACTAAAGTTTGATTATAATTTTAACTGGAGATATATTTAAATAAATGTTTCAATAAAAATAACATTAAAGTAGGGGTGGGTTGTTTTCACCATTATGTTTAGTTTAGTTCATGGACTTTCAGTTTGTTTTCATTTGTCACATGTTTCGTTGTTCAGATTCCCGCCACTCGTCTCCTTGGTCACGTCATTATTAGTTCATATGTGTCAGCTGTGTTTAGTCAATTACCTTGTTTGTATTCACTACTTAAGGTGTTCCTTCTCCTGGGGAGTATTCCAGAAAGCAGGTTATGTGACATACCAGGGTATGTTTTAAAGTAAGTATAAGCGGATAACATCAACTTTCGGTTTCAAAAATGGAGGTAACTTTCAGGATAAGTTGCCATAGCAACTCCAGAGCAGGTTATGTTCCCGGGTTAGTTTGCTTATTCAGATGTGTGTAATATAATTAATATAGTTAAATTAATATAACTAAATGTGTTATAATATACAATAGTATATATTAAATCTAAAGCACTATTATAACAAGGTAATGTTTAAATTTTAATTAAAATCAAATATATTAATTATTTATTTTATCGTTATCTCACACATGGATCTGCATTCAATTAATTAGCACCAAACAAATAATACAGGTGCTGGTCATATAATTAGAATATCATCAAAAAGTTGATTTATTTCACTAATTCCATTCAAAAAGTTAAAAACTTGTATATTATATTAATTCATTACACACAGACTGATATATTTCAAATGTTTATTTCTTTTAATTTTGATGATTATAACTGACAACTAAGGAAAATCCCAAATTCAGTATCTCATAAAATTAGAATATTGTGAAAAGGTTCAATTTTGAAGACACCTGGTGCCACACTATAATCAGCTAATTAACTCAAAACACCTGCAAAGGCCTTTAAATGGTCTCTCAGTCTAGTTCTGTAGGCTACACAATCATGGGGAAGACTGCTGACTTGACAGTTGTCCAAAAGACGACCATTGTCACCTTGCACAAGGAGGGCAAGACACAAAAGGTCATTGCAAAAGAGGCTGGCTGTTCACAGAGCTCTGTGTCCAAGCACATTAACAGAGAGGTGAAGGGAAGGGAAATATGTGGTAGAAAAAAGTGTACAAGCAATAGGGATTACCACACCCTGGAGAGGATTGTGAAACAAAACCCATTCAAAAAGGTGGAGGAGATTCACAAAGAGTGGACTGCAGCTGGAGTCAGTGCTTCAAGAACCGAGCAGTGCCACAGACTGATCGACAGCATGCCACGCCGCATTTCTGCAGTAATTCAGGCAAAAGGAGCCCCAACTAAGTATTGAGTGCTAAATGCTCATACTTTTCATGTTCATACTTTCCAGTTGGCCAAGATTTCTAAATATCCTGTCTTTGTATTGGTCTTAAGTAATATTCTAATTTTCTGAGATCCTGAATTTGGGATTTTCCTTAGTTGTCAGTTATAATCATCAAAATTAAAAGAAATAAACATTTGAAATATATCAGTCTGTATGTAATGAATGAATATCATATACTGTACAAGTTTCACTTTTTGAATGGAATTAGTGAAATAAATGATATTCTAATTATATGACCAGCACCTGTATAATCCTTATTCTCTGTGAATAAAGATTACTTATTAAACAAAGATATTGAAAAAATGATTGCACAACCACCAAATAGGTGGCGATGTGCACTAAGTAGGTTATGTAAACCACCATTAAACAAAAGAAGAGGCAGTAGAATGGCACGCTTTTTCTTAGAGTCTGTTTCCATGGTGAATCATTGCTCTGTTGAGGATGTCTTGTCTGTTCACGGTTAACATACTCTGAGTTGTCTGAACTTACTCTGGGACTTGTTTTGGAACCAGCAAATCAACCGAGAGTTCAAGGTATATGTGACGGTAAGTTTTCCTTGCTTTCTGGAATACCCTGCACTCCTTGTCCGGTATCCGTTGTTTTTAGATGTGTTTGCACTGCCTTTTGGATTTACTATTAAACTTTGTCATTTGGAACTATCTTCATCTACCTTTGTTTGTCAACAAACACCGGGCCGTGATATGACAAAATTCTTATTTCACAATTTTGGAAATTATTTCATGACAACGATATATGACAATACAGTTAGTTTGTGTGTTTAAAAAAAAAAAATCAAATTTGTTAATAAAAAACAACAGAGCCTTGACGAACGTTTTTTTCTTTTTTCTTTTTACTGAGGTACAACTGGTTTATTTGAAGTAAGAAACAAATTTGATGTCTGCACACTGATTTAACTGCTCCAATTTATTGCAACGTTTCGACCCCACAACTGGTTTATTTAACATGTAGAATGTTAGAATTAGTACAGAATTTCAGTAATCAAATGTATACATGGTCCTTTCTGTATGAATTAAATAAAAATGTATTCTTATTAAAGCTTAAAGCTATTCAGTCAAGAGTAGTAAGTTATTTGACTTTAATGACACAGAGCAACAGGCAGTTTAAGACCAACACACAGATCTATTATACTACACGCACGCCCAACTGTTTACTTTCACATAACCAGCTGTGTTTACATGAATATCCCGCATGATGGGCATTTTGACATGATTGCATGTGTATTCGACCATTCAAGTAGCCTAGAAATCTAGACGCAACCTAGCGGCAGCAAATGTAATTTGCAGCCAGGGACGTCTAGCAACTCTCCGTTGGCTTGCGAGCTTGAAAAACTCTAGTCAGGCCAATCATATCGTGTACAGAGTCGGTGGGCGGGCTTAACATAATGACGGTAGAGTTGCGGTAATGCATCTTAATCATTACACCATCCCTATACGTCACTACACTATTGACATTTTTGGCAAAAAACATTCCCTGATACTTCCATGCTAACAAAGAATGACACTGAAGTCATTCTTAAAAAAGAAAGAAGTGTTCAGAGTTTTGCCGACCGGATACGGCAAAAGTTTAATCTATCAACTAGTTTCTCTGGTGGGAAAAAGCATGGGACTCAGCCACAACCCGCTTGTGATTGTTGTCTTACCACTGATAGCGCTCTGGTTGGTTGTAGCGTTATCCTACTGCGTGCAGAGGGAATTTGAAAGACAACCGTTTATCCCGCCCCTCAGATTGAGCCCTGCCAATGGTGTGTTCCCAGACCCAACATCTTGACGTGGGTCTGGCTAGTCAGGCTACCATTTAAGTGCAAAAAGATGCAAAAGAGAACTGAATTCACGATTGCATGCTGAGAGACATGGATTTCTGTGCATTGAGTTCTTCTTCACTACTTATTGTGCTTAATAAAATGTTTTGACCTTGAGCATGTACCAAATTCGCAATCGCTTTCTGTGTGCGCACTTTTGCAGTGTGCCATTCAGCACGAGCATCACACCGAGTTCCTTTTCAGGATATATTGTGCTTATAACTCTGTTTAATAGCAAACACATCCATCTCTTTATATTCTCATTCATGCATTTCATCACTCTGAAGTGTCAATAGTGCTATATATTTACATACTGCAATATACACGACAGACATTTTATATTGTGGTAACGATATACTGTTTATCGTCATACCGCCCATCCCTACATTAAAGTATATTTTAGTTTACATAAATACATTTGGCAGTACACCATATTTCAAAGACAATAGAATTATAAAAAGGCCAGAGGGAGGTTGGGGGGCTCTGGAGGAGGGCACAGAGCAGGCAGAGGAAAGGGAACCAGGGACAAAAACTGAGGAGGATACCAGGGTGGCGAAGTTGGTGGGAGGAGTCAGGGTGGAGACAGGAGCAGGAGGATCCAAATGGTGACCCAGAGTCCAGCCAGAATGATGCCACACGGCGGAGTCGAGAGAGAGATTTCCTCGCTGGTGCCAAGACATGCCATCACAGTTGTTTGATGGACTCAGAAAACAGGAGACCCGGTTGCAGAGATGGCAAGTTAACAGGCTAGTGAAATGCTAACGCATGATAGTGGTTTAGATTAAAAGCTAGCGATGTCAGATTTAATGTGATAGGCAATATTAGACAATATATGGTGATGGTTAAGTTATATTTAGCAGCTCGAGTTCTTACTAGAACCAGGAAGTATGACCATATCAGCCCGGTTCTGTCAACACTGCACTGGCTCCCTATTAAACATTGCATACATTTTAAAATCTTGCTTATTACCTACAAAGCACTAAATGGTTTGGCTCCCCAGTACTTGAGCGAGCTCTTAACACATAATACTCCATCATGTTTATTGCGGTCTCAAAATTCTGGCCAGTTGATAATACCTAGAATATCAAAATCAACTGCAGGTGGTCGATCCTTTTCCTATTTAGCACCTAAACTTTGGAACAGTCTTCCTAACATTGTTCGGGAAGCAGACACACTCTGTCAGTATAAATCTAGACTAAAAAAACATCTCTTTACTATGGCATACACGAGACATTTTTTATTTATATTATTCAAATCAATTAAAGGATTGTTAGGCTGCATTATTAGTCAATTAGACTCCCCTTGAAATTGCCTCATCGACACGTCATCCTCAATAAACCCATCTCCGGCTTGATGACTCCGATCTTTCGAATATTCCTATTTAATAATTGTTTAATCAACATGTCATCCTCAATAAACCTGTCTCCGGCGTGTTGCCTCCGATCTTTCGAATATTCCGATCTAATATGACTTCTGACCTGTAAAGTTGCCAGAATAATAATCATACACTGTTTGTTAATTGGCCAGAGGAGAACTGGCACCTGACTGAGCCTGGTTTCTCCCAAGGTTTATTTTTCTCCATTATGCCACTTGATGGAGTTTTGGTTCCTTGCCACTGTCGCCTTTGGCTTGGCTTGCTCAGTTGGGGACACAAAATTTTCAACTAAATATCCAAATAAATGTAATTACTAAACTAAATTAACTATATCAACTAAATTACTGATCTGCCCACATTGTCACAATATGATAATTGAAATGAGCTGATGACATCACCGTTTTCTCCAGAGCGGCTGTACAGCCGAATCAAATTCAGTTGCATTATTTTCCTGTTTAACACTGTGAAGCTGCTTTGAAACCATCTGCATGGTAAAAAGCGCTATATAAATAAAGTTGAGTTGACTTGACTTGATGACGGATGGAGAAGGAGCCAGTGGAGAGTGAGCTCTGTCGGAGCCATAGCGACGACCACCCCAAGGTGGAAGCAAACAGGAGCAGGAGGATCCAGATGGTGACCCAGAGTCCAGCCAGGATGATGCCACATGGCGGAGTCGAGGGAGGGCAATTTCCTTAACAGCGCTACCAGGATGACAGATGGAGACAAAGCCATTGCGACAACCCCCCCTGAGGTGGATGCAGGCTACCGGAGGGCTGAGGTGGAGATGGAGGGAGGGCAGAGCCAGGCGGCGCTGTAGGGGTGGAGAGATGGAGCACCACGGACAGTAACATCCAACCGAGGTTGAGCCAGAGGGTTGAGGGAGCCTGGTGGAGCAAAAAGGCCAATGGTCCCAGATGGAGGTGAGGGAGGAGCCAAGGCGGAGGAGTCAGGACGACGGGCCGAGGTGGTGTGATGGGAACAGTGGCTGGAGAAGGAGCCAGGGAATCCCCTTGACCGCGCGGAGGGGCTGAAGGGAACCAGTGGAGGCGGGCTGAGGAACTGGCTGACTTTGGCTGATGAGGCAGGAGAGGAAGGGAGGAACCGGCATATTTTGGATGAGGAGGCGGGAGAAGGAGGTTGGGAGGGAAATCTAGGAACACACAAGACTAAGTGGGGGAACTGAAGATTTTATGCTGGGTGGGACCACGGTGACGGGAGAAATGGGGAAACTTCCTCATCCAAATTCTCAAACCATCCAGCCAAATGTAATAACCGCTCACCCTCGGCGGTGGAGTGTGAGCGGCGTTTTCCTCCATTCCCTTATACTTGACGAGCATTCCCACGGTGGTACACAGTGTTGCAGGCTCATACACCTGGTCAGACGTTCGTCAAGGCTCAGGCTCTGGGGCGATGTTTGCCCAGACTCGATTCCTCTGTCTGCGGTGGGCTCAGCCGTTGTGTCCGTGCAGTGGGATAGTGGCTGGCTGTTTTCTGGGTTGAGGGCTATAAAGGAAAGTCCTCCATGCTGGAGCATCCAGCCCAAATACTCCAGTAGTGTTTTTTTTTACTATTGATGCACATGGCTTTACGATCCTACATTGGCATCAAAACACAGCGAATCCAACGCATTCGTGCAGCTCGCCGTAATTTGTATAGATGGAGATTACAATCGAGCAGCTATTAGCTCAAATAGCTGCTATTTCAAAAATGGACGCAAAAAACACAAAGTTTGTGTTCGTCTTGTTGGTCACTGTAACCCCGCCCCCAGCCCCTGACGTAAGCGATTCTTACTTCTAGATTCGCAATGTTTTGGTGCTACTTAAGAACCACTTTTCCTGGTTCGGAGCTGGTGCTTTGGGTGTCGAAAGACAAAGAACCGATTTGAAACTAGGCTCTGGCTCCGAACCAGCACTCAAACTGCCTTGGTGGAAAAGGGGTAACAGAGAAATCAAAACCAAAACAGAACTATGTGGGACAAAGAAGCATTCTAAAGTTTAGCTAATTGCATTTTAATCTAAATTTAAACTATATTTTTTTTATTTAATTACAATTTAAAATTTAAATTTTAAGTATCTGAAAACAACACTGGAAAAAAATCAGTAGAAAAAATATCCGTTAAAAGCTAATTCCTTTAACCCTAAAAAAAAAACATGACTCAACGCAATGCACAATTCAAAATACGAGTAAAACATTTGTGGAAAATTGATACGAAAAATTCCTTCACATTAACATATCAAAGTCACTGTTGATGTTCTCTGTTAACCCTGATGAAAACAATGGTTGAATTAGTGAACCAGCATAGCCATACTGTTTAAAAAGAAAAAAAAGAGACAATCAGAAAATTATTTCTGCCGGAGCTTGTTAAGCTATAGTTAAAAGACTGGTAGGAACACCAGCACTAGTGGACCAGTCTTTTAACTATACTTTTAACCACCTCCAGAAGAAATGATTTTCTGCTGCATCCCCTCCTAAACACAACATATGCGGTTGACTACTGACCATTTGTTTAGTATAGGCTACTCAAGGTTCATTATAGAGAATACCACTCATGTAAAGATGTGGCTGTTCTTTGACCACTCTTCAGGAAGGCAATTCCACCCATCCTGCACATCTGTTTTAATCTATCTCTCTTGCTCTCTCTTTCAATCTCTTTCTCTCTAACACTCTTTATCCTCCTGAGGCCTATTAATGATTCAGGTGCATTATGTTTTTTTTTCCTTTTTTTCTCACAGTGGCCTGGAAAATATCTGCTGTTCATTCTGACTGCACAACTCTCCATCGCAGGCTTTCTTTAGCTTAGACGCTGAAGGAACTATCAGGGGAACATATGGCCGTCATTGAAAATCAGCGTTCCAAAACAACAACAGGATTTTGTTACTATGGAAAAAGCGGTCATTAAACACAGTGCTTGTTTTGATACTTCAACACAGACCCAAATCCCAGTCAACATCCGGTTTGGTTGCTTGGTTATGCAGGTATGACAGTAAAATAACAGTTTAAGCCATTTTAGAAAAGACTGAGTTAAAAAAAAAAAAAAGACAGCACACGTAATGTCTGTAGATTATGAGGTTGGGAGAGGTAAATGCGCTGGCTGCTCTCTGCAAGCCTTCAGATCCCTCAGTGTGAAGGTGAGTTCGCACAGAAGGAGACCCTCTGGCATCAAAGTGGAGCCTGGAGTTTAGCCAAGACTTAGCATGGAACAATCCCTCTCTCCCTCTCTTCTGTGAGTCACTGTGCACGTTCTGAACAGCAAAACTTTAGCATGCACATTCAGTGACATACTCAGTCTAATTTACTGGAAACAGAAGAGTCATATTACTCTTCGGCCTCATTGTGCTGCTTTTCTTCTAGGCAGAGTTTTTTTTGTGTTCTGTACAACATAGACTAAAATACAAATCCCATCACTCATAAAGTCGACAAAAACATGCTTCACAAATCCAAAATTTACAACAACCAACATTTGCACTTTAGTGTTGCATGTCATGGCAAGCATCACTGTTACTATTGTTCACAGTTAGGGGAATTCCAATCCCTTAATCATAAGTATTAAACTGAATAACCCAGCCCACACTTTTGCGTTATGAACATAAATGATACCTAAAATCCTGCAGCATTTTGAGGAGCAACATTTCTAACGTACACTGTAAAAACATTCTGTTAAATTAACACAAAAAAGAGGGAGCTGTAGCTGCCAGGACTATGTAAGTCATGTAATGTTATTTTCAAGTCTATGTCACGAATCCACTAGAGGCAAGTTGAAGAACCCAAGTGCAGTTTATCCATCCATCCATCCATCTTCTTCCGCTTTATCCAGGGCCGGGTAGCGGGGAAAAAAATCCACTTGACTTGACTTGACTTGACTTGACAAAGGAAAACAACATTCAATACTCGACAAAGACACATGGCAAACATAAACGTGAAAACGGAACATGAACCAACTGTGACAGTCTACTTGAACAACTAAAATCAGATGTTTACCTTAAAATACCGATAACCACTATAATAAATTAACACAGGTAGTAAAATGAAATGCTACAAATGTTCATCATATTTTGCCTGTCCATAAAACATAACCAATACTAGACCGTGCACAAGGTCATACACACAAAAACAAAACACCAGCAGGATAACATGACACTAAAATAATGCAATAAACAATATCTAAGTAACAGAAATTGGAACACAATGCTAATGTGCGATATTGATATCCAACATTAAAAGAGGAAACAAAATTATTTATATAAATTCTAATCATAGGCTGTGTGATGTCTGACATGAAAACCTTTTACTGTTTTCCACCATAAATGATATGGTAATTCATAGTTTTTACTTGCAAAACCCATACATTGGACAGTATTTTATAGTAAAATTACCTACAGCGAAAAAAGGTTCAAGGGTTTAATATAGAACCCTTGGTTCTTGACTCAATTTTAAAGAAAACTTTATGCCAAAAAGGATCTATACATAAAACTTTCATGTGTTTAATAGGTTATTAAATCTAATAATAAAATATGTTTACAAGCTGCTTAATTCATAAAATGCAATTAAAATGAAAAATGTATTAAAGCAAAATTAAATTAAATATGATGGGAACCCCTAAAATAACCTTTTCTTAAGAGTGCAGAATGCAATTTGTAAATGGTAAGGTAACTACAGTTAACCAATTATCTGGTTTTTAAAGTAGTATTTTTTTTCTGTCAAAATTACAAAATCTCTTACAGTATAGTTATTTCTTTTCATAGGCTTAAATTTAGAGACGTATTGTACCCAAGTCATATCTACTACATAACTATAGATAGAGACTTGGTCACTTATAGGGCACCTTAGCAACATAGTATTGTGCTATAAAACACTTTTGACCCCACTGGTGAATGGAATTTTATGAAGTACAACATGTTCCTATCTAGATCAACATCTTTGTCGATCCAGAACAACATTCCAATCAACAAATCAGATTTGAGGGACAAGTTTACAATTTATGTCAAGTTTAGGCTTAAAACCAGGAGTAGGTATCACCTATAACTTCCCTCTGATGTTAGGGATAGATTATGGGTAGGGTCAGGTTTAGCGGTAGGGATAGGGTTAGGACTACATTTTCAGACAGGAATTTTGTTCCAGGATCAACAAAATATGTTGATCCAGGAACATCATGGTAAAATCATGATGACCTAACAACCACCTACAATGCCCTTCCATCGTGGCTGCACTCAGAAAACATTAAAACAAAAGTCAGGTTCAGGGATAGATTACTTTCAGCCTGCTGCCATAATGCTGGTAAAACGCTGGTTTCTCCATTGACAACCAATCAAAAGTAGATGTGTGTACCTTTTTTGCATGTTATGTTGAATGCAACTATTTGTAAATTGCTAATATTTCTTTACAATATAATTGAGGTTTTAGAGCTTGAGACTGTATGTTCTTGAGTTGCCACCAGCCAATCAGCATCAGAATGTCATTTTCCATCAGTTCCAGTGTCACATGGCATTTAAGATTCCGCTGACGGATAACAGATACGGATAGCTCTCTACGGTATAATAGACCTCCTTGAGTTGACCTATTCCTGCTTTAAATCATAATTAAACATGGTTGTATTACCATCACTCTCCACCAGATGCCAGCACACAGTCTCTGCTTAAAGTTCAGGGTTTTTTTCACTAGGACAAGAAGAAACAGAAAACAAAAATGTAAAGTGGTTTTGCCATAGGGATGGTTGGTGTTTAGTTAAAACAGATAGCCTACACCACAGGAAATGTTTGATGGACAACAAAGTTTAGAGTATGGACAGTTGACAAGTCTTATCCATGAAGTAGTTCGGACAGATACATGGAAGAGAGATGATGATGAACAGATAGACGGGAGACTAGACAAGATGAAAGGGAATGTAGGTTAACATGAGAGAGGAAACATCTAAATTATAGAGGAGGGATGGGCGCTCCTTGAGCCTTCTAAGTTATAGACACAGAGACACCAATTTAAAAGAGGTTTCAAAAAGACTACCTTTGAATAAGTCATCACGATTGGGTCAAATAATGAGTAAAACTTTATCTGTAGGGCGCCAGTTGGGTCCTGGACCCATCTAAATCTTGTTTCAAACACAAGATGAATGTTTACATGTGCATGAGTTTGATAAACGACATGTAACATCATGCTAATCACAGCTGTCTAAATCTAGCACACACCTCGTGCTTCAGAAGGGTATGTTATCCACAGCTGTGTGCTTGCGTATGAGGATCAGTAAGCCCACCATTAAAGATATAATTCAGTGCCATAGTTGCCTATGTATCAAACTTGCTCAATTTCAAAGTAAGTAGAATTGAATGAGCACTGTCGGAGAGCTGTCAATCAATCCGTCACTGCGGGTCTCAGGTGCACGCCCTCCGCTCAGCCCCGCCCTCGGTTCATCCCCTCTGTGTCCGCCGGGCTCTGCCCACTTTTCCAGCATTTTTCAAAATTTGCCAGTGGGTGGAGTTAAGCTCTGAGCAGGGGTTTAGTTACCCTTTAAAAAGACAACAAAATAACAAATGTGTACTGATACAGAAACCCCTTTCCATTTGCCTTTGTGTGTGCACATGTGCGTGGGTTCAGAGTCCTACACTATTACCCGGTGTGTATGTACATGTGAGAGAGATGACAGGTGGTCCTAATTATTTCAGTCTCATTATCCAACCGCATTTGTGTTTACCGGTAGACCCAAGTACAGCAGAGTTCACAGAAAGATCTTTCACTGGGCAGCAAAAGTCCACGCTGAGGTAATGACCACCCCGTTGTGTATTCCACATCCTGGCCTAATTAAGGGACATTCAGTTTGTTATACAATTGCTTGTCATATTCAAGAGCTCGGAATACTCAACCATGCGGTTTGTTTTCGATCTTGGAATGCCGTGAACTGAACACACACAGAGAACGCTGCATGAGAGTATCATCCAGGCTCTATTTTTCAGTTGTGACTGAATAAATGGGATTATTAAAGTTGGCATGGAATGAAAATTCACCACAACCTATTTTGTAAATGCATGTTATAGATCTTATTGTGAATGATTCATGCATGTATATTCTTCATTTGTTTAGCTCAATGACTCAAATATTCATATATTCCCAAGAAACAACAGATCTCTGTCGGGTAACGTATGCCGGACTTCATTTTACACAATAAACCCTGCCCCTAAATTGACTGCAAGCTTGCATTAAGATCAGCCTCCATCCAGTCAACAAACAATGAAATGAAACAAGTCCCTGCCCGAAAATCGTCCCGTTTCACTTGGATGTACTTTGTACTTTGCAATATGGAATAAATGATCTGTCGCTACTTCTGCAGTTACATCACTTTAAAGGTTGACTGTAATATAGATTATCAAAAAAGGATAATATGAATTACATTTTGTCAACTACTTTTCTTGTTGGTGCCAGTCCATGAAGATGAGGCCATGTGAGGTTTAATATTATGAGCTTATATATATTGAGTACACCAATTTTGAACCTGGGTCTCTGAGAGCCACCAGCTCAGTGGAAAAACCCACTGCACTACTCTGAGACTCGCTTGTTTTTAAAAAAGTTATTTGCAAGATATTTAAGGGAATATACACTTACATACACCCCATTCAAATTCAAGACCTGACATGAATAAAGATAAGAGAGGACTATGATACAAACCAGCTTGAGCAATGGTGGTTTTTGTGACTGCTTTTTGTTTTGTTTTTTTGCCATTTTGGGGGGACAAGATGGAAACAAACTCGGGTTGCACATACACAAGCACTTCCATTTCCATTTATTCATTGGCTAGTGCTTTTATCCAAAGTGAATAGGAAGACAGCATACAGTAAGTGATTCATCCAAAAGTGGCAGTAACATGAGATGTGCTGCTGTACAAATTCCTAGATAAGTCAGAGAAGTACAGACTAGAGTAGAGATGAAAGTGAGACATTAAATTGAAAGAGGGTTTTAAGGGTTTAAAGCAAGACAAAGAGAGGTACATGCACTCTTTTTGGCTCATTGAAGACCAATTGCCCCTCCGTGTTCTGCATTATTTGCTGAGGTTTGACTGTGCATGAAGGAAGGCTAGATAGAAGAGCAGGTGTTTTCAAGACCCTAGACAAAGTGCTATGCAGCATGCTCAGATAGGAATGGCCAGATCTTCCTGTTGTTGAACGATGCAAATCTGCAATGACCTGGCTGTCTTCGCAGTGTGCTCTGTAAAGTTGAGTCCTGCATGGCGTTATTGAACATGAGCCTAGCTGAATGGTGAAATTGTATTGCATTGCTGAACTGTCTGATAAGAGTACTCTGTCTTTGCTAGATTGAGTTGGGCAAATTGTTCCAATCATTTAGGCCAAATTGTCTAACAGTCAGGCTGAGATCCATTCAGTTACTGCGGGGTTGTCAGCCTGGAATGAGAAGTACAGCTCTGTGTTATTGCCGTAACAGTTGTAGGAAATAATATGTACCTGGATAATAAGTCCCAGTGATGCTCTGTGGGAAGAGAAGAGATCCTGGGAGTGAACCCAGCAGCCATATCACTGTAGCCCAAGACAGTGGTTGCTCACTGAAGCTAAGCAGGGTTGAGCCTGGATGGGAGACCTCCAGGGAAAACTAGGTTGTTGCTGGACGTGGTGTTAGCGAAGCCAGCAAGGGGTGCTCACCCTGTGGTCTGTGTGGGTCCTAACACCCCGGTATAGTGACGGGTTATACTGTAACTAGCACCGACCTTCGGATGAGACGTTAAACCGAGGTCCTGTCTCTCTGTGGTCATTAAAAATCCCATGTATACTCGTAAAAGAGTAGGGGTGTTATCCCGGTCTCCTGGCCAAATTCCCTCCATTGGCACTTACCAATTATGGCCTCCTTATAATCCCCATCCATTGAATTGGCTTTATCACTTTCTCTCCTCTCCACCTATAGCCGGTGTGTGATGAGCACACTGGCGCCGTTGTACTATGGCTGCCGTCGCATCATCCAAATGGATTCTACACACTGGTGGTGGTTGAGGAGAGACCATGATATGATTGTAGGTTGCTTGTAG
This sequence comes from Gobio gobio, assembly GCF_949357685.1. Classification (NCBI taxonomy): domain Eukaryota; kingdom Metazoa; phylum Chordata; class Actinopteri; order Cypriniformes; family Gobionidae; genus Gobio; species Gobio gobio. The sequence goes on along the minus strand of NC_137108.1, from coordinate 18,893,905 downwards.
TTTGGGTGTACAGTAGTACATATGAAAGCGCAATATAATTGCCTTATTCATTTATTCAACCCTGGGGTACTCTGGTTACAGGTTGATGTGACTTAGACACTACTCACCTCCAAGATGCCCAAATCAACACTATATGGTCAAAATGATGTAGACACACCCTTTCCTAATTAATGGGTTTTGCAATTCCAGTCATTTCAGTGAAAACTAATCTTGATCAAATGCCATTCTAGATAACTGAGTGCTTTACAAATGATTGCATCGGTTTGTGGTGGGCCTTTTGCACAACTGGGTCCATCAAATGGTTTACTATGTCTGATGTGTAAAAACGTGACTGGCCTGCAAAAACGATTGTATTGAAGATCCTCGGAATGAATTGGAACAGCCAACTTTACTGACCTCACTGATGCTCGTGTCTTGTTGAACGTTTAATTTCAAAAGCGTGGCGAAAAACATGAATCCATCCCTTTCACTGCTATAACAGCTTCCACTCCTCTGGGAAGGCTTTCTACTAGATGTTGGAACATGGTGGCTGTGGGGACTTGCTCCCATTCAAACACGAGAGCATGAGGGAGGTCGGGCACTATTGTTGAGCGATGCGGCTTGGCTCACAGTGTTAAAATTCATTCCATAGGTGTTCAACAGATGTCAGGTCAAGTTCTTCCCATAGACTGTAAATAAATATGGAGGTAGTGTCCGTGACGTGTCCGGATTCTGGGGGTGTATTACAGAAACTTTCTATCTTAGGTCTTAACTTAAGATACGATAAGTTAGTTTAGGATTTTTCAAAATTTCGTACAACAGAAGATAATCTTAACTTGATTTAGGATTCATATCCTATCTTACAAAATCTCATCATATCTGTAGTTGGGAAATCTTAAACCGTTCCATCGATTTCGTTAATCAGCTGTCAGGTCTGTAACCAAGCAACCAACAATGCGCAAACTACTTCTGAGGTAAAACTAAAATCAAAATGGAGAAACAACAGTGGGCTTTTAATTTGTGCGGCAGAGATTGAAATTTTGATAAGCTCCGTTGAAAAGTTAAAGCCTGTTTTATAAATCACCTTTTGGGAAAAAAAAAAGAAAAAAAGGAAGGCGTTAGTCACTTTAAGAATGAACCGGTATGCTCCTTGACGCCTTGTTGGCCTCTGTAATGTTGGTCGAAATTCGTCAAATAACTGCAAAATCATGTGTCGTGGGAGTCTGTAATTATTTGCCAGTATTTTATCATCAAAGCGCAGCACATCCTCTGGGTCCTCCAAAAGTCTCTCCACCATCGTATACCGTCTTGTATAATCAATAAATGTAAAGCCATTCTCAAAAAAGGCTTTTTGTACTGTGATTTTTACCATAGGATTTCAAAAAGGTTTGAAGTTAGGACACCAGTGGGGTTGTCCTAAAATTAAGACGGCTTTTAGGATTTTTTGTTGAGTTAGGATGCTTCTGTAATACTCGTTTCCTATCCATAGTTAAGATATGATTATGCACTTAAGAAATGTCATTCTGTAATAGCCTTTGTCCTAAATGAGGTCCTAACTGAAATTGCCATGGTTACCAAACAGATAAGATAGGATTCTAAAGGTAAGATGTTTCTGTAATACGCCCCCAGAAAAGCAGTTTTGAAGCGTAAAGTAGGGATGAGCTGGCTGTTGCCATCTTGGCAGTGCGTCACTCCCGGATAACAGAAAATGGGCAAAGAGGCAGGATGTGGGTGGAGCTGAGGTGACGTGATGACTAACAGACAGCAGATAAATGGCTATCCACCTGTCACTCAAAGTGGCCACGCCCTTAATTTAGCAGAACTTTAAGGCTTTATATAATGTAAACGAATGAGTTATAAAAAAATTCACCCCCCTCACAGTTATCATAAAGGGCAAAATTAGCCATTTAGACAAAAACCACAATTTGTACCAGGCTGTAAACATGTTTTTTTTCTGCTGTAAAGTTGGGCATTTTAACATGGGGCTCAATGAGATTCTGCTCCCTTCTGGAGCCTGTCTCTAGTGGCCAGTCTGTGAATTGCAGTTTAAGTCACTTCCGTTGCTTCCAAGAGAAACTGCTGGAGGTTGCCGCTTGGTTCTTCCACACTGGACTCAGTAAACCATTTCAATATGGACCTCACTTGTGAATTAAGACCCTGCTGCAAAAAATTGAAATCACATACTTTCATAGTGATGTTGTTGTATAAAGATTTGTCCACATCCAAATTAATCAAATTTAATTTAAACTATTTGTGTCCACCTATTTTTGGCCATGCAGTTCTGTACAATGTCTGCTGGGCCACATCACTGACTAAGACTGGTTTTAAAAATATGAATAGGATCCTATAATATGAATAGAGTATAAAGTATAGCTATATTATGGGTTCATGGTTCTGTGTACATTTGAATTGAAACTGGTTTGCTTGTGCTCATCCTTAGAATGGGCCCAGGGTGGAACAAACTCATCATTGGGAGGGATGGCCCTATGTGGAGGCGATCCCATTGGGTGATCATGTTAGCATAAGATTATGAATAAATGAATACAGCATTTATAGTATATAGCGCTTTACTATGTACTATACACAAAAAGTGCTTTACAATCATATCATGTGTCTCTTCTCAACCACCACCCGTGTAAAGCATCCACTTGGATGATGCGATGGCAGCCAGTGCTCATCACGCGCTGGCTATAGTTGGAGATGAGAGAGTGATAGAGTCATTGCATTTGGAGGCCATGATTGATAAGGGCCAATGGAAGAATTGTGTCCAGGGTTACACCCCTACTCTTTACGAGAAGGACTGGGGCATTAGGACCCACACAGACCACAGGGTGAGCACCTCCTGCTGGCCTCACTAACACCTCTTCCAGCAGCAACCTGCTTTTCCCAGTTGGTCTCCCATCCAGGTACTAACTAGGCTCAACCCTGCTTAGCTTCAGTGGTCAACCATTCTTGGGCTACAGCGTGATATAGCTGAGGCCATATCAAGATTACATCACACAGTGTGGGTCTCCTGCTCTCTGCCCAGAGCTCCTTCCTTTTCTGTGCTCTGACAGAGAACAGACATTAATCATAGCACACTGAGAGATTGTGTGTGTTAGGGTGTTGACATATTGTATGTTGGTACTGTATGAGGGGCACTATAAAATTTGTAAAGAACACTAGTAGAAAACAAAATAGGTGGGAGGGGGGTAAAGAGGGTTTGTGTGTATGTGAGAGAGAGTGAGAGAGCATACGGGATTTGAAATCGTTTCATGTGCTCTATCTCTATCACCATGATTCTTTAGTAGTGATACAAACATGGTATTACATATTCTAAGCATTTATGCAAAACACACCTTTGTCACTTTTCATGGAAATATGATGATGTTATACTAAGCTATGTTCTTCCCCCAACCTAATGCTTGCAGAAACCATTATCATGAAGACATAATTCTTATTGGGGACTGCTGGCTGGATCCCACAATGCAGGTTTTTTTTTTTTTTTGCTATCCTTGTAGGTTGAGGCATTCAAGGTCAGTGTGCACTCTGTGGTGAAGGTTGTAAATCTGTGTAGTGTGAACATTTCCCTTTTTATGAGTGTCATTCACAGTGTCAAGGCGCACATGCACTACACAACACAACACACGTTTGTGGTTCTGTCATGGTAGGGACTTCCCATTGACTTGATTATCAATTTTCTATTTGTTAACATTAGTTAACCTTACGGTAAGTGTGATAATGGCATTATGAACTATCAATGAACAATACTTTTACAGCTGCATAAATTAGTACTGTGAACAAAAACATATTAACAATAGAAAACATTATTTATTTTTTAATATTTATTAATTGCATTGATAGTTAATATTGTTTTGTGATATTAATTAACATTTACCTAGATTAACGCTATAAAAAATTGTTTATTGTTAGTTCAATACTAATGTTAGCAATTTGAAGCTACTGTGAAATGTGAACTAGATTTTCATTAAGAAATTATTTAACATTTTAGATATATTTATTATTTTAGTTTTTTTAGATATGTTTATTAATTTGTTTTCTTATTCTTGAGGAGGCATTTGGTCCTCACAATGTAGGTAACATCTGACACACACACACACACACAGAGAGAGAGAGAGAGAGAGAGAGAGAGAGAGAGAGAGAGAGAGAGAGAGAGAGAGAGAGAGAGAGAGAGAGAGAGAGAGAGAGAGAGAGAGAGAGAGAGAGAGAGAGAGAGAGAGAGAGAGAGAGAGAGAGAGAGAGAGAGAGAGAGAGAGAGAGAGAGAGAGAGGGAGAGGTCGAAGAGATCCTGCTTTCACAGTCCAGCAATTAACATATATTATTATCTACAGATCAAAATTCTAATTAATTCGATCAGGACAAATTCATTGTCTCATACAATAGGGCATGCCAATTTCAGAGCCATACTGAATCACATTAGAACACACACACACACACACACACACACACACACACACACACACACACACACACACACAGATCTGAGAGATGATAATCTATAAATAGCCAGGGCACAGTACGACTCTCCAGGATTGGGTAGATTACAGCTGGACTGCTGCGTCTAGCCGTCTTTTTGTGTACATACAGAATTAACCATCCCCCTCTCTCCATCTCTCTCTCTCCATCTCTCTCTCTCTCTGCCTAAATTTCCCTCCCCCACCTCTCAATATCTCCTCCTTTGCCCCTTTCTTTTACTCTCTTCCACTTTTAATCTCATTGTTTCACTTTAAATACTAATTTACTCATCTCACCGTTAAACAGTTCTGTTTGAAAACCTCAATCCCTCCATCTCTCCCTGGCTGAATTCAAGGAGAAACGGATTGACCCTCCCTCTTTTATACCCAGTCTGCATCACTGAGCTTATGACAAATACACAGAGAAACAGCCCAATGCATGTATAATACATGAGAAAGAGAGAGAAGCAAAGATAAAGACATCACCTCATGGTAATTAAACAAATATATGCAGGTCAGGATGGAAAGAAGGACAGGAAAAAGCAGGGAGAAACAGATAGAGGGGACGGCAATGATCTCCAGATAACAAAGCCACTCCTCCTTGTGTGTGTTTTTGCCACCAAGACAGAGGGAGGGACCAGAATGAACAGAATGACAGGAGCTTTCAAGTTTTGAGAGCCTCACAGGAATATCCTGTGGCGAGATCTCATGATTTTCCAGTATTGCGGTAATGAGTGTTTGTGTGAGTTTGGTTCAGTGGTCAGGGCAGAGAAAGAGAGAGAGAGAGAGACATCTGTACTGCATTGTGAGAGCTCAAGTGATACGGGGCAGAGAGATTCCCAGCCACAGGAGCGCACAGTTGCGGTTTAACAGTTATTTGTGAAATACTAGCATCTTTTAAGTGTACAAACACATTTAATAAAATGTGTACACATTTTTTCAAACCTAATTAATTGCATAAAATCTTTATGATAACAAGTAATAAGTGATAATGTTGTTCATTTCCGACACATAGACTCGCAGGCTTAAAGGTAAAAACTGCACAGAGAGTGAGAATGATAGGGTGAGAGAGAGAGAGAGAGAATGAGAGGAGGAGGAGAGAGAGAGAAGGAGGGAGGGAGCAGCATGAGTGGAGAGAATCAGCAGCCAGAAAAGAGAAAGGAGAGAGAGGAGGAGAGAATGTATGGTGAAAGGCTAGCGCTTCCTTGCTTGTATCCAGGGCCTTTGTGAATAAACCATGGGATGTATCGGCTCTCGAACCCTCAGTAAGACCCTCTTCTTTTCTTCTACTTTCTGGCAGGGTGCACGTGAACGGGTGTATTAAGTGTGAGGGGTAATTATTGTGCCGGGAAGGGGGTTGCTGGTGTGTGGCTGGCGATTTTGGCTGCACGTTTAAGATATGTGAAACGAATTTGGCTGCTGGAGGGAAACGTTGAACATCCGAGCTGTCACATTGTGCGTTCGCTGGCGTGTGCGGGCTTGCATGTGTGTGAGTGTGTGTGTGTGTGTGTGTGAGAGAGGATTCCAACCCACGTCTCATGATTTATGCTACTGCAAGGTCTCTGTGAGTGGGAGGCAGAGATGATGGAGCGGTGAAACGCAGTGATAGAGCTTGTTTACGGCGATTACAGAGAGTGAAAATGTCTATTGTTGGAGATGCTCTTGTGGTATCGTGTTGCACATTGAAATCAGAAGGAAAGTGAGAGGGAGAGACAGGAAACATGCTGAATTTCATTGCAGTGAGAGGGAGATGGAGAGAGGGATGGAGGGGAGGGGTGATACATGCAGGAGAACTGAGAGAAATGTGTGAGGGAGAAGAGGGAATCAGGTTGGGACCATCCTGAATCCGAAACACACTTGACGAGTAAATCTGAATTAGCTGGATCGGTGGTAGCCAACATTAAAGGGGTCGTTTACAATGAAATTAAAATGCTGTCGTCATTTACTTGCCCTTATGTCGTTCCATAACATAAAAAAGGTATTTTGAGAAATACTCGATAATATAGAAGGGTTTTTTTTTTGTTCACTCAACTGTTTGGCTTCAAAATATATTATCTGCAGGAGAAAGAAAGTCATAAGGGTTTTGAACAACATGAGGTTGAGTATACATGATGACAGAATTTTCATTTTTGGGTGAACTACTCCTTAAATACACTTTAAAGTCGAGTATAATCTGATTTAGAAAGAAATTAAGTACTTCAAAAAATACGTTAGGGCATTCCAAAAGAGAATGGTTGGTAAATGGAGGCTTGACATTAATAGAATCATTTATTTTCCACTTAGTATTTCATACAGACTGCAATAAATATGCTTTTAAACCAGATCACATCATTGATTTGGTTCCTTTCCTTAAAAGGTTTGTGGCATCAGATTCTATTGGTCTGAGAATTTCTTTTTTTGCTGTTCTAGAAATATGGTCTAATATGCTTATGACCTCAACTTTAATTATGTTTATGTACTACGTTTTTACTAATACTTTTGCCTGGTCAGACTTATTGATGAGAGACAGTAAGCAATATAGACAGCTAAATTCTAAATGTTAAAGTTAACATTAGTGAACATTAGACAATATTTTTTAAAATATTATAAATATACATAAATATATATTAATTCTTGTTTATTTTATTTTTAATTGATTTATTATTGATATGTGTTATATACTCTTGTACAGGCAAGAGGATACTCATAACTATGTTGTTTATGAATAAACTGAATATTAATAGTATTGTATAACATTTACTTTATAATATTGTATCATATGTATCACAGATCTAATAATATTGTATAAAATTAATTGGTTATTTTTAAGGATAATAATTAATGATATCCATATAAGAGGACTTAAATGCAACATATTTCTTATTAGGTGTTGTGAAGGGATCCGTATTGATGGAGCTTTGGTTGGGAAACACTGCTTTAGATACTTTTTGACACCGTTTAAGTTTCAGATGCATTGTATCATGGGAAGTGGTGCAGAACAAACTGACTTTGTCCCAGAACAGTCACGCACACGTTCAACATCAGCACTACAGTACATTAAACCTCAGATGCAGAAACTGTGTCAAACTTCTCTTGCTGGGCCACCTGCCTCACATCCACACCGAGAGAAGGAACGAGGGAGGGAGAGAGAAAGGCACGGGGGAGGAACGGAAGAGAGGAGGGAGGGTTTGATAAATAGTGTTTGTAACACAGCGCAGCACTAAAATGGAGGTCAACACGCTGTGCGGGAACGGTACACATTCTGTTTTGAGGCACATAATCAAGAGCCGGAATCAATTCAGTCAAACTATTCATGACATACTGTGAACCTCATTTAAATAAGTGGTTCTGTAATTTAACACAAAAGTGCTTCTTCCACAAACATAAATGGGTCTTAAGGCATCTTTACACAGCAAACGCGGCACAGAAACCAAATCTGAAGCGGCATAAAATCCCAAAGATGTGCATTTACACAGACTGTTTAATGCTTCTCTGAACCGGCATAAATGTATACACAGGAATTAAAATCGCGACAAACAATGCTTTGAACATTACTATTTAAAAACTACAGTTTTAATAAAGTGTTATGAAGGCAGCATTTTCCAGGTTTCGGACACAGCCGTTCATGTGTACACTTCAGGCAGCTTCAATGCAACACGAATGTGACGTCACCGCATATTGTGTTTAATTTACCCCATCACAAACAACTCTATGATATTTTAACACAAACACAGCTTTATACATATAGAATGCTGCATTAATAATAAATCAACTCCATAGTGGATTCCAAGTGATCCAGGGAGTAACTGGGCTAACGTTAGGACCTTCAGACCATTGCAAAGCTTCCGCCAGTAGTGGGCACTCATGCAACGCAAAAAATGACGCACATCCGAGTGATCGCGACGGAGGGAAGTTAGCAAGTGAAGGGCATACTAAAAACGAACTGGGCATAATAAAAACGAACTGGAACGCAGCACTCGTAGATCACCACAGGGTTAAAAGTGGTCGAAAGTTTTTTTCAAAGAGCCAGAAAGTCACTTCGGAGCTGGCACAACAAATGAACAATGATACAAACATTAGCGTTTCAGGTAAGATAGCAGAAATATCCGCAAATATCGTTCTCAAAGAGATTATTTTTGGAATATAATATAACAATGCACAATCACAGTGACGGCGACTGAGTTAAGCATTTGCAGTATCTGAGGGAAATATTGCAGCGTGTTGATCTGCCAATTGAGAATGAGGAGATACGTCATGGTCGCTTGCTGTCACGTGACAAATTGGGCGGAGACTGAGCCCGTCCACCATTCTGGGATGCCGCGCTATCGGTTGCCAGGGGCAACATTGTGAGAGCGATACAGAGATCAGAGCAGGAAAGACGGCTCGAGGAATTATCATCGCAGCGTTTAAGCGGAGAAATTACGAGAAAACTTAGAAGAAATGGAGAAGAAGAGGTCTTTTAGAGGGAGAAATTACCACCAGAAACTTACGAGCTTAACTTTGAGCTGAGCTCTCACTGACAGGCTGTTGTCATGACAATGACGTAGTTTATGGCGGGCGGCACGAGTTCGCCTTCATTTAACCAATTCAATGAATCAAAACCATTTCAGCATCGCATTTGATACTAGGGGCTGAGGTAGTAAAAGTCTGCTTTTATGCGGCATTGCGTCTTTACACAGAATTTTGAACAGACACAGAGACGCTTTAGTGAGCAGCCTTAACTCGGCTGTGTAAAGACGCCTTATGGTTATAAGAGAGGCTTCTCCATTCAATGTCACAAAAAATCATACATAATCTAACAACAAATCTGTGATAGTAAATTGTTGGATCAATATATTGGATCCATGGGTCTTAAAGTGACAGCAGCCTAATACCTGCTGCTGTCTATGTTGTCAATGTTAATCAAACAACAAAAGACAGAGAAATTCACTTACTGGTATTGACTGAAAAACTATTGCAGCTTTAAAAAAAAAAGATAAATGTATATTTAATTCATACAGTGAAGTGTTTTATTTTATATTATAAAACGGTTGGTTCCGGTCCTTGATTCTGATTGGTCAATAGCTGTTTTATTCACGATAATGGCTATGGCCACGTCACTGCACAACACCCTTAGCAACCACTCTTAGCAACGTAAAGTGACCCATAAGTGACCTGTGCTTGCAAAATGAGGTCAAATTTGAGATTTTCACAAAAATTAGTTCATTAAGCCCTCGTCTAGCGACCCCAAAGCTCCAAATAGCAATTAAACATCTAAAAGTGTCTTTATTTGTACGTTTTCTGAGAGAAGTACCTCTCTTTTGTCCATGAAAAATGCAGTTTTTCTCTGCTCGGCGCTGCGCTTCCAATCCCCTCAGCACAAGTTTGGTATCGTTTTAAAGCCCAGCATTCCAACTTTGTGAAGATTTATAGCGAATTCTCGATGGCTTTTATCTGAATCAATGAAATGTGATTTTCAAACTCTGTTGATGTAAACAAAAAAGATCTTACTCACACTGACTGACAGATCTGAAGTGTGCACACAAAGATGCCTCAGGCACAAATCCCGATATACACTACACAGAATTACAGTATTTCAAAATATCTTTCTTGATGAGTATTCACGCAACACATGTCTTACAGGGCTCTCAAGTTTTGAACTGAGTTCAGAGTGAGATTTTGGTGACGGCAGCAGGGGTTTGGGTGGGGACGAGGTTCTGATCTGAAAAATTTGTATAAATAAATAAATAATAATTTTTTGTTTTTTATTTAATTCAACATTTCTCTCTGTGTGTGTGTGTGTGTGTGTGTGTGTGTGTGTGTGTGTGTGTGTGTGTGTGTGTGTGTGTGTGTGTGTGTGTGTGTGTGTGTGTGCATAGTATTAATTCTTGCATTTATCTATTTGTAAGATGTCAGGGAAGAGGCAAATTAATAATCCATAATAATTTGGAATATATATTTTTTTTTCAGAATTTACTGTGTTGTAAATATAATTTATTCTGAAGCAATAATCTCACCAGTGTTCAATCAGCTTTGAGATATTTAAATCTGCTTTGATATTTTTACCTTTTATGAAGGGCATTTTCCCATAATCTTATTAAATATTGGCTATGCTTCAGCTTTCATTTTATATTCTTAAATTTGATCTATAAATTAAATTAGACTAAGACACTGTAGGACACTGTACTGTAGGGCTGCTGCAAATTAAATCATTTACATGGAAAAATGTTATGAGATTGTTTTAAATATTTTTGAATATACAAATAAGAAATGTTGGAAAGAAATCTTTAAACTAAACCACCAGTAGGTGGCAGAATGCAAACTTCTGAACTCTATGTGGAACTCACTTGATTCCTCTAATAGCGGCGCAACTTGGTGGGCATTATCTTGGAAATTTAGCGTGTGAACGGGTTGAAATGCGTGTCTCACACCCAATGCGTGAGACTTGAGAGCCCTGGTCTTAAGTGAACGTTTGGTTAACTGTTGGGGAAAAACATCTAATGCGTAACATAGCCTATTAGATCCATGCATTACAGTAGGTCTTAATATATAGGTTTGATTCATTAATGTTAATCAAACAATTGAGGTATCATGAAAAAAAAAAAAAAAAAAAAAAATTATATTTATATATATATATATATATATATATATATATATATATATATATATATATATATATATATATATATATATGTTTTGACTTAGTGTGTGCCCAATTTGGTGTTATTACCGATTTTGAGGTATGGTTGCTAGGTGATTTTGTTTTGGAACCTTCTGAAAACTTTGACTCGATTTTTCTCAAAATTGACTTTGCTGACTATATCGACTTCAAACAGGTGTCGCTCATTCATTTAGTATGATTCCAACAAATCATACATAATTTTGAAGAAAAATGCCCTGAACTGATATTGTTCATTGAAACTTACTATATTATGTAGAAGAGTATTGTAAGAGAGAGATTGAGTGACCTGCATTGTATTACCGTTTGAATGTCTGCTACGACATCTTGTCCTTTTAACAGTTAAGGGGTTTTCCAATGTCCTGACACTGATAGCGCGAGTCAGAGCATTTGTAGGCTCCATCTTGTTCCGTTTTCACAAGTTTCAGTCCTTTCAATATAAAAATCTTCGCTACTGACTGAAGCCGGGTGCACACTGTGCGATTTTAGCCACGATTTGGCTGTCTGAGACAAATTTAGCAAATCCTAAACGATTCCTCGGATCCTAGGCTAAAATCTGAAGTCTTTGATCGTTAGTTTGACAAGTTCACCGGCAGCCGATTAATGACCGTTGCTATCAAATTTTACCTCAGGCGAAATTCTGGCAGTGTTGGAAGATTTGCCGCACAATCCTGCAGTGTGACTTCTCCTACGATGACCGTCAAATTATCTTCGTTTTTCAAGACAAACTATGACCAAAAATTTATTTGTAGCCACCATTTCAGTCCCGCCTATAATGCAGCTCACTGTCACTGAACACATCATTGATTGATGATATAAAACTCTGGACGAGTTTTCTTGTGTGCGTCCGTTATTAGCACGCCTTGACTATCGTACAGTCTGACATTAATGACTACTTAGATCTTACGTTGTGACATGGCTTACAGCGGGTATCATGTCCGTACAGTCTGACAAGGAACAATCGTGAAGGACTATTATAAATTGTACAGTCTGCACCCATCTTGACTCACTAATAAAGACAGTCTTTGCCGCCATCTAATGGAATAGTAATGTAACTTCTGTTGCTGTTCACAGTCAGGGACTATTTTTTTTCCAGCGGAAAGAAGGCTTTTAGTAGCCTAGAAATCTAGACGCACCCTAGCGGCAGAACATTTATTTTGCCGCGAGTGTAGTCTAGCAACTCTTGGTAGACCTGAGAGCTGGAAAAAACAAACTCTGGTCAGGCCAATCACGGCGTGTGTAGAGTCGGTGGGCGGGCTTAACATAGGTTGCGGAGGTTCTGCGTGCTACTCGTAAACAAAGAAGCTGACGAACATCTGTCTTTTGAATCGGCTTTGGCCGCGACTCTGGAGGACTTGGAGTTCAGCTCTTCTTTGAGAAAAGAACAAAGAACGGCACTGAAGTCATTCTTAAGAAAAGAAGATACGTTCGAAGTTTTGCCGACCGGATACGGCGAAAGTCTATCAACTAACGTTAGCTCGGCTTCACTTTCTTCTTTGCTCTGGTTGGTTGTGGCGCTCATGGCGCTATCCGATTGCGTGCAGAGGGAATTTGAAAGACAACCATTTATCCCGCCCCTCGGATTGAGCCCTGTCAATGGTGAGTTTCCAGACCCAATATCTTGATGTGGGTCTGGCTTGTCAGGCTAGGCTTTTAGTGTTTTTTACTTCATGAAAGTTGCATTGATACATATTGTTTGGCTTTAATATTTGTATTGTGTGGTAATCATTTTATAAAAGCAATAAGGTACTCGAGGGTAGTTCTGTATCGTGAATAGGTCACGGCTAAAGGGGTTGCAGAGTGCATTCAGGATACAGCACAGCCTCTCATACCTTATTGGTTACTTTGTTTTTTCAATTGTATTTGTACTAAATACTTCAAAAAGCTAAAACATTTTGAAGTAGATTGAAGTAAATACGTGTATGTCAGTTAAAGGTGAAGCATGTCATTTTTTCAATGTTAAAACACTTCATCCTGTCCCAGCGTAACATGCAACTTTACGTTAACTAGCCTGACACAGCAACATTGGCGCATGAACCCTGGGAGTTTGTAGGGGAACCGCAGGGTCCTATAAATGTGGTCTGCAAACTGCAGCCTCTGGTACTCAACAGAAACATACAAAACCAGACAAGCGCACACAGTAAGGGAACAAAAGCCTGAACTATGTGCTCACAACAAAAGACAAAACATGGACCATGAGTATCCAGATCCCGACACTGAACCAAAACCGAACCAGACAGCAGTGTCAGGATCCAGACACCAGACAACAACACACCACATGGACGAGAGAACGCATAACCCGAAAACCACTCAAAGCCACACACACACACACACACAAGACAGTATAACGCTGACAATAAGCAGTAATCATCCTTGAATGGTAATGTATCAGATTAGGATTAGATCTTCATACAGAGGCATTGAGTACAATTTTAAGATATCTACATGAATGTTCACACAGGTACTTTAGTAATAATGAGGTAAAATCTGAACAGTCAACAGAGTGTGTGGCTCTTCATACACTATTACTGGGTAGAGTAAAGCAGACAGTATAGTATGAGACATCATCATCTGTATCAGTGTAGGATTCTGGGTGTTTACCACTTTCTCTGCCCAGCACTGTAGCCCAATATCGATTTGTAAAGTGAAGCCTTGTGCTATGAAGCCAGTGGATGCCATAAAAGACTGGACACTCATCCTGGATCCTGCTGAGATCAATGCAGTAAATGATTCAAAACAAACAAGCACACACAGCTTAGTATTGCGATACTGCAAATAAAGCTTGACAGTTTGGTTGCAGTAATAGATTTGGTGCAGAAAATTGTGGGCTTATGAGAGGTCTTTAAAAGAAATCTTTTAAAATATATATATTTTTTGTCCTGGGTGCTTATTGAGTTCATAATTTAATGGCACAGCATGTCAAACTTGCAATTATCCTTGTAACAGAAAGCAATAACTTTTCATTACATTAAAAGCTAGTTCAATGGCCTTTTTGCATTAGTTTCAGCATCATCTCTGGCCTATCTATCTTTATTGTTATGCCTAAAATCACTTGACAGTATTTCTGTGTCACGGTTACGTTAGTTTCTGTGCGTTTTAGTTTGGCTTTCCCCATTTCTGCTTGCCTGAGTTCTTATTCCTTGTTTGTTTCTATTATTTTATGCACCTCTTTCAAATTCCGTTCATTAGCCTCCGTGTGTATTTAGGTCCTTAGTTTATTGTTCTGTGTCTTTGTTATTTATATTATTCCAGGTGTTCTTCAATTTATATTATTCCAAGTGTTCTCTGTTCCTTTTGTGGATTTTTTATTAAAGACTTTTCTGGAATCTCCATCATTGTGTGCTCCTTACTACAGCCACAACACATTACAGAATACACGGAAGCCCACAACAAAAATGAAAGTGGACTTACCAGCAGTCCAACTGCTCTGCCTAGAGCGGGAGCAACATAACCTTGAGGACCACACAAGGGACTTCAAAGACCTGGCGTGCCTCACCAAATACCCAGATCACTCGCTTTGAGTCTTCTACTTACCCAGCTTTAGCGAGCGATCCAAGGCACACCTCCCTGGTGATGGTCATCTGGGAATTATTTTGAGGTTTTGGGAGAGGATATCCCCTGGTTACGCCCAAATCCAAGTTTCCTGTGTCTCTGCTGGTCCCGCCCAGCTCCAAGTCTCCTGCATCTCTGCTGGTCCTGCCCAGCTCCAAGTCTCCTACATCTCTGAAGATCCCACCAAGCCTCCCTCTCCCACGTCCTCTACCAGTTCTTCGGTCTTCGGCTTTAATCCCTTGGCTCCCCCCCTGCTGCAGGGTTTTTCGGTCTCCAGCTCTGCCTTGGCAAGAGGATCCCCTGGCTCCACCTCCAGCCACCGAGTCCATCACTCCACCTCTGCCCGTTGACCAGTCAGTTCCATTTGGCCTCCTCTCTCCCTTAGCTCTACCTGGGACCATCATACTCACGGCTCCACTGGACTCCCTTGTCTCTCCGGCTCCACCTTGGGCAGTCGTTGCTCTGTCTGCGCCACGGACTTCCAGGCCTTCAACTGCACTTTGTCCCTCCAACCCTTCAGCTCTGTCTTCCCTTCAGCTCCGCCTTGGTTTTCAGCCCCTCCGACTTCACCTCAGATACTCATCACTGCAGCCTCTTGATCCATCGGTGTCGTTTAAACTCATCAGCTCCGCCTGGGTCTCCACCTCCATCAGCTTCGTCTCAGTCTGTCATCCCCCTGGTTAGAGCCCTGCACGGGCCTCAAATCTAGGCCCTAGCCCGGCCCTGGCCCGAGATGCTGAGGCCCTAGCCCAGCCCAGCCCGTGTCCAACAGCTTATCAAAATTTTCGTCCCGAGTCTGACTGAAGGCCATGTTTTTTTTTCAATTTTTTATCCTCCCTATTACACATTGTTGTAGCCATTAAAATAGTTCAGTTTTATTTGTGATGTCAAAGTAGTTATATTTCGTTTTGTTATTAAGCTAATTTAGAAAAATGCATTTCTTTGTTTGTTAAATTTAAAGCTTTAGTTTTTTTAAGTAACGACCAAGCGGCCGGCAGTGAGTTAACCACATGTTTGATCGATTTAGCCTCTCAAATTAACACTTGACTTGTCTTGCTTATAATAAAATCCATAGATATTAAACACTTCAAGCATCACAATGTTAGTTTAAACGTTTAGCCTAAAAAATGCATTTTTGACAAGCTGAGACAGGCGGATGCTTCTCGCAACGGCGCACGCAAACAAAACGGGCTACACAATCAAAACAAATTTTAAAAAAAACATGCAGGTTGTCTTCCCTTACACCTCTCTACAAAATGAATATAAATCCGATCTTCAATTCCCGACCCGCGCTATAGGCACATTTGACGAGTTCACGTCAACGAAAGCAACAGATATGAGCTGCATCATCAGCTCATTTCAAGATCAAAGACCGCAATATGAGAAAGAGCGACCTAAGTACTGGTAAGAGCATTTAGTCTCATTAGTTTTAATGAAGATGATTGTGGTTTTGAGTAGAGATGCTCCGATCAGCATTTTTGGGGCCGATCACCGATCACCAAGATCATGATCTGCCGATTGCCGATCACTGCCGATCACAGAATGGGAGGGGAATGGCAATCTTTTATCTATAATCTTGAGTTTGCACCATTTGTAGAAATGAAACTAACTCTAAATTAACTGAGTCAAGATCTTGAAGAACCACCAAGTGTTTATTTTAGAAAATGAGATAACTTAAGGCCACTGTGGGCCATCTTTCCCAAATAAATGTATATAATAAATGTATATTATTATCTCACTTAAATATTTGATCATGCAGTGCATTTTTGTTTTTAAATACAATTTTTCAGGTAGGTCTAACATTAGTATTGAGGTAAGAAATACTAAAGACATTTAATAAGAAATCAAATGTAAATTAATATTGGTCTTCCCTGAATAAATTAAATTAGATTAATCCTTACACTTAAGGTTGCAAAAGTTAGTCATTCAAGCAGTGAGTGTCATAAAGGTTCATCAAACACCACAAGACAAAGAGAAACTCAGAGACAGCAGCAGTTTATTCGACAGCTGTCACTTTAAGAGCGAACACAGATACGGTTACATGCAGCTGCACAAACGTCCACTCGCGAGTCACGACAGGGTTTACGTGCATTCTCGTCAAGACGGTAATTTAGTACATACATTTGTGTGTATCTGACCATTTCAGCGCAATTTGTACTCGCAAGCTTTTTGTGAGATGGCCTGTGTGTGTGTGTGTGTGTGTGTCTCTCTCCAGACCGTGCGCGCGAGTGCTGAGCGGTTTGAACACTGGCAAGACTTAAAAATAAATGCAAATGATAAACTTTTGTGCAAAGTGGCAAATCCTGTGTCAACTGTGCAGCTGGATTTTAGTGCACATGCGATGCGCTGATGTGAAGCCATTTGAGCATTTTGAAAGGGAGAGAGAGAGCGCGCGCGCACGCGGTGATTCACGCGCGCTGTTTGTGAATTTACGTCCCACAGAAAGTTTTCAAATGACTGCGTAAGTTATTTAATATAGAAATATGAATTGTACCTCACCTTCAGTATTATAATTATTATACCCGCGCTGGAAAGAGAATGAGACGGTGTTGCTGCATATCATGCCCTCGCTCTCACGGCAGGTGCGGGGTTTTATGTGTCATCAGCATGCGATCGGTTCATGAGATCGGCCTTTTTGGAGACCGCCGATCAATCATCCCAAAGCGATTATCGACCGATCGAGATCGGTTGCGGATCAATCGGAGCACCCCTAGTTTTGAGCATCTAAGATGTAGCCTATTTTCAATTTCACTTGCGGTAGTTTGCGTGTTGGCTTGCTTTACTCATTTTCAGCGATGCGTTGCATAGCACCAGCCCCGCGCCGGACTCTAAACACTGTGTGAGCCATCTTGACAGTCGCAGAATCATGGTCTCATGTTGTTTCCACCAGCGCAGCACATCTCATTGTTTCTTTTAATTAATGAATGTCTAAAATATAAAATGAAGGAAAAAGGCCCGAAGTCAAGTCTCCACCATGGCTCCTCCCTTCCTTGACTCTGCTGTGAAACTTTATCCTTGCTGTCTTTTGGGTCACATGCATCCTATCTCTGTCATTAGGCTTGTTCGACTTCACCCAGCGATGCGCAGACCGATCGGCGGCTGACTTGAAGCAGTGCATGCCGGTTAGAAATTTTGTCCGACTTGAGGCAGCGCCGACGCCACGTGACAGTGACGTATGTCAACAAAGTGCCGCGAGAGCGATTCGAGAGCAGCCGCCGATTACAGCCGGTGCAGTTTCTCGAGAGCGACTGCATGAGGCTGCACGGGCTCTGATGACGACACAGCCGTTCCACGATTGGCCAGATTCACCGCATGACAGCGATCACGTGTGTTTCGTGTTTATTCTAAAACCTTCAGCTCCACTAATGCGCACAAATCTGTTTTTTATAACAGTAAAACCTCCTTTCATGTAGTCGCGATGTTATATTGTCATGTTTATCAAAATATAACTGATTAAAAACATAGACCCCACTTCATTAATAGTGTAGGCTTATATGTTGAACTTTATTCTTGTAAAAACACACGCTGTGTTAAGCAGTGCATAAAGTATTACATGACAATAATGTCTCTGAAACATCTGTGTATTGCCAAATATTGCATTTATTTCACTTCAGCTGATAAAGTGTGCAAACACAGCGCGAGCGTCACCGCGGGAAGCAGAAAGTGTCCGACTTCACTTCTGTGTTTGCAGCTCCTCCCCGCCTGCACGCGGCTACTCTCGCCGATCAGTTGCATCCAGCCGCAGCCGATGTCGAACACACCTAATGACTCCCTGGCTCCTCCCTCATCATCTCTGCCGTGACGTTTCCCTCTGCCAGCCCCTCCTTAGTTTCGGCTGTGTATGGACGTTCTTTTGTACTGTTATTTTGTATTGAAGTCGATGGGAAGTCTAGTTTATTTTCCCCTAAAAAGGGGAACTATTATCTGCGGCGCAAGGACACCCCTTAGGGGAATACTTATTTGTTTCTATTGACACTTATTATGTTATGCACCTGTTTCGAATTCAGTTCTTTAGCCTCCATGTGTATTTAAGTCCCTAGTTTCCTCTGTTCATTGTTCTGTGTCGTCTTTATTTCAAGTAGTTGTTATTTCTATTATTCCTGGTGTTCTTCTATAGCCCCGTTTCGACCAAAATTGCCCAGAACAATTTGTCCCAGGAACTTTTTCCCTCAGACCTGCTGCTGTCTGCATTTCCATAGCGGTCTAAAGTACTGTGAAGATTAGTCTGGTGACGTAGGACTGTGCGCGACTTTCCAGAGCCCACTGGATTTCGTCCTCCGCAAATACACTTAATGTAAAAAGCCTGAAATGTACATATCTTAATGTACTCGGTCCATCTGTCATATTTTTTTTAACTCCATTGTTGATTCAAATAGTAAACAACCCTTACTGCATGCACCGCAACAGACTTTTAGGTTGAAATAAAATGCTGCATGACCTCAACCAATCAGCATGTACAGCGCCCAAGTCCCACCCCTGAAAGTTCCTGAACTTTGAAAAAGTACTACCTTGCGAGCAGGGCCGTTTTGGGGGGGAAATCTTTACTCTGAACTTTATTTAGACCCCGGTTCCTGCTGTCGAAACACACCGAGTACCACCCCAAAATCCCTAGTTCCTGGGGAAAGTTCCCGCGGTGGAAACACGGCTTATGTGTTCCCTTTGTGGATTTACTGTTAAAGGCTGTTTCTTGAATCTCCGTTGTCGTGCTCTCTTTACTACAATTTTTCCATGTTGTAGACAGCAAATCTCTGTTCTGACGGTGTTCTGGCGATTTGTGCTACCCGCTCAGATTGTGCTACCAGTCATGTGGTTTGAGGCTTAATTGATGTCCAAACCCACCCTAAACTAAAACCGCTGCCCGCTAAAAATATTATTATCATTTCCATAAAGTTAAACATACACAGGTATACATCAGGCATAATATTGACAGGTGAAGTGAATAACACTGATTATCTCTTCATCATGGCACCTGTTAGTGGGTGGGATATATTAGGCAGCAAGTGAACATTTTGTGCTCAAAGTTGATGTGTTAGAAGCAGGAAAAATGGTCAAGCGTAAGGATTTGAGCGAGTTTGATAAGGGCCAAATTGTGATGGCTAGACAAGCATCTCCAAAACTGCAGCTCTTGTGGGGTGTTCCTGGTCTTCAGTGGTCAGCATTTATCAAAAGTGGTCCAAGGAAGGAACAGTGGTGAACCAGCAACAGGGTCATGGGCGGCCAAGGCTCATTGATGCACGTGTGGTCCGATCAAACAGACGAGCTGCTGTAGCTCAAAGTGCTCAAGAAGTTAATGCTGGTTCTGATAGAAAGGTGTCAGAATACACAGTGCATCGCAGTTCGTTGCTTATGAGGCTGCTGGGGTAAACTATCCTTTTAACACTATCTAGTAGTCTGTGCAAGTGACATCAGTGGAAAAGGAAAGTTATTTCAGAGGAAGATGCGTCCATGAATCACAATAATATAAAAAAAATTGTGAACATTTTAACTTGAACATGCGCAAAAACTTGCAAAGCATGGAAACAATCAGCTACATGAACAAAAGTACCTTAATACATTACCAGTTTAAACAACAGAACCCTGCACAGAACTAATAGGTTTGAACCACATTAGATACCTGAGACTTTAATGTATGGATGAGCACGGCTGAGTGAGTGAGGGCTGTTGTGCATCTGACATGTACGCTCAGCAGTTTCTGAACTAGAGCAGCATGCTGTGGGCTTTGGCACGAGTCTGCAGTGAGAGCTTCATAATGATCCCCTTGCTGCTGTGTCTCCAGCTGCCTGACTCAGCAAATAATAAAGCAAATAACACACACACACACACATTCAAAACCCAGACTGGGAATACGCTTTGCATTAAAATGTTCACTATAGTAAATAAGTGAATGACTGTGACTTGGGCATGGCGCTTAAGTTACTGGCCATGTAGTAATGTCATACTCGACACGCAGAGTGTGGTTTATTCCCAGGACTAAACTCTCTGCAAGAGTGGCATTGTTCCTCAGGGAGTGTTATGACTCCTGACTGGGTTTGCATGTATGTATGTAGAGCAGGTTTTTATATTAACCCTGTGAAGTCTGCCAGTAGTCAGAATGGTCAGGTTTTTACAATTTTAGACTAAATATTTGTTTTAAAAATCTAGAAAAAAGGGTTATATGTGTATGTTGTTGAGTATTATATTAGATGCATCAGGCTTTCATGGCTCATATTAGTGAGAATATGGACCTTGAGGAAAAAACAGCTACATTTTATTCAGAGGACCAAACTGTGCAAAAACATGCAATTTTGTGAAATTGCTGATATTTATATGTCCAAAAAGACAAAATTGATGAGAACTTTATAACAGTTAGCTATTTACATAAAACGCAATTTTAATATTCCAATAATATGTCTTAGTAAGATGATGTTTAGTCAAAGCTCTAGTTTTTATTGTGGGGGCAAAACATATAATGCAATGCAATACATTGGTGATTGAGAGATGTACAAATAAAAAAAGGTCCAGTAAGTTTTCATCTTTAAATATTATTAGCAATATAATTGTTAACATGGCCTTTACTTGCAAACTATCAGAGGACAGAAAGCAATTAGTAGATTGTTTCAGCAAAGTCTGGAACGTATTGATTTTATTTATTTAAAGATCTGAATTTAGAGATTTTTATATCAAAAATTATACAGTAGGTTTTATAGGGTTAATTACAGGAGCTTTCTAAGCCATTAATTATTCATTAATTCATGTTTTTGTGGGTTAATATTGCTGACTTTATGGGAACATATAGCATTAGAGGCATTCTACAGTTGTGGGTGCACTTCAAGGAAATTTAATAATTTTTGTCATGTCCTAATAAAGCCATGAAAAGTTGACATGAAATGCCCCTCACAGCCTAATTAGCTTCTGCCATGTGGATTTTCAACTAGAAAAATATAGATTGGGCAGAACTTTTATCCATTGAGAATAGATGGGATTGTGAAAAGTGAACAATGCATGAATTGAGCCAGGTGGCTGGAAGGAAGAGGGTGGAAAATAAGAAGGATTCTTAATGTCATCTGAACAGGAGAAACAAACTTGTTTTTATTAATATTTTAATAAATTCGTGATTCTAAAGATTTAATTTGTCATCTCATTCACAGTGCTGATTGCCTGCACAAGGTGAAACAAATACTAACCCCTAACCCTGACTTGCACCATAACCTTGACCTTAGTAGAGTTGGCTGCACATCCTGATAAATAGTTTAATAATTTTTCACACTTATGATCCCTCCATAATTTTCCTGAACTGAATCCATGAAGTCTGACCTTTTCTTGACAGATGACTACTTGATTTAGTTGACCAATAAAATTGGCTATGGGAGGGGGTATGCTGTTGACTGCTTTGGGGGAATCACTCTCATTAAATGGACAATTGGAGGTCTGATAAAACGTGGTTACTGAAATAAAGTGAGGAGTCTAGTATCCGGCTGTGATCGCAACATGCCCATCACCTTGTGGGGCAACTCTTATTATGAATGAAATAGCTTTTTCCTCGAGTCCACTGATCTGAGAGAGCAGATATTTAGCACAACAATTGCAAACGAAAGCAATAAGCCCCAAGAAGCCATGGTTTAAAATTAATTTAGAACAGCGTTGTTCGGCACGACGCTCAGTGGAGCTGTTTTAAATTCAATGTAAATCACAGCTTCACAAGGCTTATTGTTTTTAGAAAACGGTTATTCCACCTACCTGGTAAGATATTATAAAATAAACACAGACACAAAAACGTAATTCTATTGATAAAAAAAAAATATTCTTCTCTACCAAGCAATGTAGTTCTTCAGAAGCGGAATGGTTGCCAATAAACACAAAGACGCTGCAATACACAAATGCAGTGGCGCAGAAATACTGATAATTATATAAATATATTATTATATTATATATAAATTATATATACTGAATAAGCAACTTTCACAATAAATGTATTTAAGCAGCTACGTACTGCTTTAAGAATACTGCCTTACAACCCCAGTGAGCAAGAAAAATAGGACTATAGTGAAGAAAAACTCACTAGAAAGATACAAAGCAAACATATACAATTCTTGAAAGTATGTATATGGCAAGAAAGGAGAGAAACATTTAGACCTGAAACAGTTAGAATGTTCGCTAGACTTAATCGACTTTTGCTTTGTCATTTTATTCTCTGAAATTTTCTGGGGAACACATAGAACCTTCTGGAGGACTCCCGGACCCCAGTTTGAAAAACCCTGCTTTATATAATGTAAACCAATGAGTTATAAAAAAATTCACCCCCCTCACAGTTATCATGAAGGGCAAAATTAGCCGTATAGACCAAAACCACAATTTGTACCAGGCTGTAAACATGTTTTAATCTGCTGTAAAGTTGGGCATTTTAACATGGGGCTCAATGAGATTCTGCTCCCTTTCGCCCTAGTGGCCAGTCAATGAATTGCAGTATATGTCACTTCCGTATTGGCTTCAAGAGAAACTGCGGGAGGTTGCCGCTTGGTTATAAATCTATTTGAACTAAAAATGACACATATCTGAATTGTTTGGAGGCACAATAGATGTTATTAAAGTAATTGGCTGAATCTGAAATCGCCTCCTATACTATGTGAGGGGACAGCCATTTGTAGTGGTGTCCGAAACCATAGTGGACGTTATTGAGTGCACTCATTCTATCCCACATTGCACCGTAATAACGAGTGTACATCCGATGTACACACAGCGGCTGTCCGAGTTCGCTCACTTGTTTTCATTCACTCCTTCAAGTGAACTCTATTAGTGGACTAAAGTAGTGAATAGTGATTAATGGTTTAGGGGGCGATTTCGGATTCAGCCATTGTCCCCCAAAAGAAAGAACCGATTCTGAACTTCCTGAAAATAGTCGTCGGTAATGCTGCCTTCACATGCTATCGGAAATTTGATAATTCCCACTTCTGAAGTCGTGATTACGAGCTCATTGCATTCAAATTTTGAAATGGGAGGGCGTTCATGTGCAATTTTTTACCTAGGAAACTCGTATTTACGCCTTACTTCCTGCACAAATCTATATGTCTGAAATAGGGCTGTCAAAAGATTAATTGCGATTAATCGCATCCAAAATAAAAGTATGTGTTTACATAATATATGTGTGTGTGTACTCTGTTAATTATTATTTATATATAAATAGACACACATTCATGTATATATTTAAGAAATATTTGCATGTATATACTGTATACATTTATATAATCTATAATATATATAAATATAAATGTTTTATATATAAAAATAAAACTTTTTTCTTAAATATATACATGCTTGTGTGTGTATTTATATATAAATAATAATTAACAGAGTACACACACATATATTATGTAAACACAAACTTTTATTTTGGATGCGATTAATCGCGATTAATCTTTTGACAGCCCTAGTCTGAAACAAATTTGCATAATGCCAGCCTATGGTTTTCATTGGCTGCCTGTGATCAAAGTCTACTTTGACCCGCCTTCAAACACAGTATTTGTAGCTGTGGCCTGGAAGTGTTTGGTTCATGTTGTTGGGCATGTCGAGAAGACGCTGTTTTCTGCACTTTTAAAGAATGAAGACTCGGGCTTGAATTGATACGGCAAAAACGACGGCATCTTTAATGTTCGTATCACTGTGCATCAAGTGCTGAGGAAGCCTCTGGAGCTGAAATTCAGATATGTTGATGGGAGTTTTGTTTCTGACATGTGTAGACCAATTAAAACATAGGCCGTCTGACCAATCAGAGAAGAGTATCTCAGAAAGGAGGGGTTTGGAGAGACCAAATTCTTTATCGAGCGGATTTAGGCTGCGAGAAAAGAGATGCTGTATATATTATGATAAAATCAGTGTTTTTGACCTTGAATGCATGTAAACCTATTGTAGGAGACCTCCAAAACAAAATTACAAACGTTTAAAATAGCTTTATAGGGACACTTTAAGACTTTTTGTTTGAAATATTTACCTAAATCATAATAGCCTATATATATATAAAAAAAACGCTTATGTTTGTTTGAACTAACCCGAGCACTCATTTTACTTTCAGAAAAAAATAGGCAGCAGTGAGTGGCCTTTAACACGTCTCCTCCATTTGGTTTGATTGTATGGCATCTGTGATATTATGTTATGGGACACCCACTTAATGATAGCCTATATGATTGCTAAGAGCACTATCTCTCATAGACACACAAAAATAGCGTTGAATAACAATGGCCTTACAAAGGAAGCTTGACTTAAACCGTGATCCTCAGTGCTGCTGATTGAAACAATACAAAGAATGAGTTCCTCAAAAGGAATTCGTCATTGAGAGCTGCAGTGCTCTTTCTGCAGTCGCACACATCGCGTGAATGACTGCAATATGTTTGAAGCAATAGATTAATCGTTGTGCTAGTATGCTGCAGAAATAGAGCCTGCTGCAGACAGACGGGCGGACATTAATTCTACACAGGGTCACAGCGTCACACCCCTCGGACGGGTCGAGTGAGGAAGCTGATAATCATCAGCAGAAGCAGCAGCATCCAGTGCACGAGCACAGCATACAGCAGCTAGATTCTCTCCCAAACACACACTTCAATGTTGAAATGCGCTCACTGTCACCGATTCGTCCCATGTGGAAGGAATTCCCCTCAGTCTTCCTTCCGTTAAGGGACATTCATAGATAGGCAGAGGCTGATAGCGTCTTTCTTTGCGGTGGTTGTCATAATAACTACAGCTGCAGGAGACACGATGTGGCTGATGCGGGTCCTTCGTTCCGCACGGCCGCACTTCTCTCTCTCTCTCTCTCTCTCTCTCTCTCTCTCTCTCTCTCTCTCTCTCTCTCTCTCTCTCTCTCTCTCTCTCTCTCTCTTTCTCTCTCATCCCTTCATCTCCTCTTCAGCTTTGCGTTGTTACTAGCTGCTCCATGGTTTGGCCGCAGGGGAGGTAGGCTATCAGAGAAAAGAGAAGCGCTGGGGAAAAAGAGTCGGCTCATTGTACAGGATTGTGTTCTCGCATGTTATTGCTCCATATGCAGCAAACTTTCATTGACAGATTTAAATAATCCCCAAATTCATCTTAGGCGAGAATTAAACTGCACCAAAAGCAAAGAAATAGAGGGGAAAGAATGTGTTCTGGATGTCAGTTAATGCATGAGAGGGAGTTTGTTGCAGTAATGATGCGGGGAATGTTTTAGATTGGATATCATTAGCAAGGGTGGGAGACCTCAAGCAATGGTTTTGTTAATACTGGGAATCCCAGTGGAGGTTTGTAAAATGAGAATATAGAAAGCGTATTACCAGTTTAATTGATTTGTTTAAGGTCTGGCTATGGTTGTTATGGATGAAACGGATCCTGTATGTAAAGCGTTCACATGAGACTTCCTTTCTAATGCAGAAGAGCGGAAAATGTGCATGTGAAGCTTCATCTTTTGCTGTGTGTACAAAAGTTATGGGTGAACTTTGAAACGGATGTAAACAAACATTACAGCTTGATTTCTTGGTCCAATGCAAAATAATACAAATTAGTACAGTATTGTATAGCCTATTGTTGTGGAAAAGTGGAGCGTATTTAACAAACTATTTTAATTTATTATTTATAATTATTTTAAGTCAAGTCAAAATTATTTGAATGGCACTTAGGGGTGGTTAAAATAGGCTACAAGAAATAAAACTGCATAGTCCTCACCCCTATGAATTATTATTAAAGATACAAAATGTGTTCATTTAAAGGCAGTGAGTGATTTATTCTTTTGTTGTTTGATTGGTGCTGCATTCACGCCACATTGTCATTATTGTAATTAAGAGATAACAGCCGGTGATGTTGGAATTATGCGTTTCCTTGGCAACACTATCAAAGCCAAAATGAATCTGGAGCGGCCACTTGGTACGGAGCTCTAAGAAAATGTCAAGTTTACAAGTTATAGTTCTACGAAGATGTGAATGCTTTTAACAAGTCAGAACCCTGTAAGTACAGTGATTCTGGCATGGCATTAACAGCAGAGCGTATATTAGGCTGCTGTCACTTGGACTAATGGACAGATCCAATAAACTAATACACATCCGATTTTCCACCAACTGTTTACGCGAATACTTCACACTACGGGAATTTCGACATAATTGTGTGTGTCATCATTGAGTTCTTTTTGTGCTTAATAACTCTTTTTAACATCATGCATGTCCTGCTGTTTATTTATTCATGCATGCCTGCATGGTTCTTTATCACTCTAAAGTTGCAATGGTCTTTTATTCTCTATTTTGATGTATATTCAAATAAACAGCTTCCCGAACAGAAAAAAAATGTAGGGCGAGACTTGATTGATTGGATCATTGTGGTTTGCTATTGCTGTGATCTTATGTATGACAGGTTGACCCACACATCAGAAAATAGACGAGATTTTGCTGCAAGTGGGAGGAAAAGCTATTTTGATTAAAGATTACAAAGGCACATGAATTTGAAACAAATTAAGTGCATGGGTATTTATGATTTTATGGTGACTTTAAGTAGAACTGTGCAATGCATATATATATATATATAATGCCAGCGTTGTTATGGCCTAAAATAATACATGATTGATTAACTTATCCTAACATTTTTCTTTAACATTCTCTTTCTAACATTTTTCAATGTATATTTATGAAATGCACTTTCTGTGAAGCTGCTTTGAAACAATGTGTATTGTGAAAAGCGCTATACAAATAAATTTGAATTGAATTGAATTGAATATATATATATATATATATATATATATATATATATATATATATATATATATATATATATATATATATATATATATATATATATATATATATATATATATATATATATATATATATATATATGCATTGCACAGTTCTACTTAAAGTCACCATAAAATCATAAATACATACATATATATATATATATATATATATATATATATATATATATATATATATATATATATATATATATATATATATATATATATATATATATATATATATATATATATATACTGCAAGATAAACGATATAGCAAAATCTCTAAGGATAGACGCTCCAAGATCACCCCAAGATTGTCATACCAGATCAGTCCTATTGTGACTTTTCACAATATACGTTTCAAAGCTGCTTTACAGAAAGTAATTGTCAAATATAGAAGTTACATATTCATTGTTACATATAGAGGAGTTTTATCAGTGTTTTTTTTTTTTAGAGAGCGCTCTTTGCTGCCTTTAACCTCACATCTTAAGCCACTGGTAGGTCACTAGACTGCACATAGTGATGGCTTGATGATTGGGGTAAGCATCTTTAAAAGCTTGTCAAAGTCTTGTACAATGACCTTGCATAAACATGACCTCAGAGGTTGCATAAAGTCAGCCAATCAGTTTAGAGCTTGCCAGATCAACAAATTGCCTTCCAGTTTGAGGTTCAATATAGCAGACGGCTTACTTTTCACCAGGTTAATGATAAAAAGTGCAAAAAAGATCCCATAGTCTTATATCGAATACTGAATTGACCTAGCAACCACTCAGAACTCAGAACTTCAGAAAACCTTAGCAAACACCACTCAGGGTTCATTATGATGTAATGGAACAAGATGTAATTTGATGGAAGAGATTAAATTATTTTGAACTGTTTTGCCATACATATAAAAGAGAGTGGATGCATGTTTCTCTACAGTACTGTTTATATGATTGTATAATTTTTACCTTTGTTATCCTATTTCCGGATTCTCCGTCCAGTGCAGACATTCAGTAAAGCAGCTTACTAAAATACACATTGTGCCAGGAAACCTGAAAATTGCTCAGTAAGCTGCAAGTTCCTACTCTGTTTTGCATGATTAAAAAATCTAACACGGAAGCATAGAGATTTACAAAACCTCAACCAGAACACAGCGAAAACAAAAAAAAGAATGTTTCTTGCAACCAATGGATGTGATCATGGAGGCAATGTAAATCCACAACAAATGTATGGCATATGGTTGATATTATTGTGAGTAATTCAAATCTTAGTTTTGCAATGCTCACATACAAAAGCGTGAATGCTGAGTGAGACTATGAGGTGTGTGCAGTCACTTTTGTTTAGTATTTATTCAGATAGCTGAGCTTTAGGGCCATTAAAATGTGTGAGAAAGATGTGTATAAAGTGTTAATCCTGGTTAAATGAATCCCAAACGTGTGTGTCAGTGCTTGTATTGTTATCCAGGGCGCACACTGCCTTGGGCACCTTAATATTTACATAAAGGAAATATGTTTTATCTGGAAGAGGTGATTAATTCAATGGACAGGGGAAAGGTGAAAGGTCAGAAGTCAAGGAGGAACCAGAAAATCACAATCGCTGTGTAATGAGGGAGAGATGAATAGAGATTAAGTGCTGAGAGGAGAAGAAAGAGAGCTACTATAGACAGCCCTGCACATATTAATGAATATTAATGCTTACATCTGTGGTTTTGGTGAATGATAAATAGTCATCAGGACTGTATGTACTATGGGAGTTTAGTTATTTGACATCCAGGTTACAAAACAATGGGACACAAAATTATAGATTCATTAGCCTGGATCAGTGCAGGTTAGCTGAGTTCCTCCAAAATCATTAAGGGCATCTGCCACATTCACAGCTTGTACTGAATTGGCTGCCGTATTCTAGGATACTGAGTGAATGGAGGCCATTAGATGCTGCAGTACCCTATTATCAGTGACATTTAATAATAATTGCCAGTCATTATCAAATCAGTCATACAGTCAGTAGGAGTTGTTTAGTGTTTACCTCCAAATAGCATTTGAGTTAGATAAATTAATGGCATATCATCAGGGGTTAAATTATATTCTAAAAAAGAAAAAAAAATCAATTTCATTGTTAATTTATTCAATTTCCTGTATGCTAGAGTCTCTCTGTTTGATCCAGTACACACACCATCTCCATTTTGATGGAAGTCCATTCTGCCTCAGAGTTTAAAAAAATAAATGGTGGCAATATTTCTCACAATTGGGACTTTATTTATCATAATTGTGACTTCATATTTCCCAGTGTGCATTCTCTCTCAGAGATGCAGCTTTATAGTTCACAATTGCAACTCTATTTCTATGAATTGCAACTTTATTTCATGCAATGTGACTATCTCACAATTTTGACTTTATTATTGTGACTTCATGTTTCACAATTGCAAACTTATATCTCACAATTGACTTAATTTCTTATTTTAAACTATCTCACCATGATAATTTTTTCCTTTGAGGCAGAAACATTAATTCATATCATATATATAGTGTTATCAAAAGTACCGACTCCAGTACCAAGTCGGTACTGAAAAATTAAAAATGTGACGATACCAGCATTTTGAGCGCTGTTGAACGGATTCTTAAACACCTGATTGGCTGTTGTGTTCACACACTCAACATACAGCTCTGAAAAAATTAAGAGACCGCTTAACATTGATTTCATTGAACACTAATCATATAGTGATTGTGGTCCTCAAAAAAGAAGTTAAATTAAACCTTTATTATGTGTGCGGTGATCCCGCACACTCCTCTTTTAGGCTACGTCTACATTAATCCGGATACATTTGAAAACAGCTTTTTCATTTCAAAACGCTCTCCGTCCACACTAGCTTTTTCAAGCGTTTTCCAAAAGTTTCTCATCCACACTGAAACCTCTAAATTCACTTTATGCGTAAAACCTAAAAGCTCACTGAGATGATACAGACAGAACAGACAGAATAAATTTATCTTGCTATTTTTCTGGCAGGATGATTTTATTTAGCAAAATATCTTACTATTCACTGATGCATCCAGGTCGCACTCACCATTATCTAACTGCCCTCATGTTACTCGCATTTCTCGCATTTTCTCATGCAAGTCATTTTCATCTTAGCAGGACTGTGATATGAAGAGTATCTTTAGCAACAGTGTGAAAGTGAATAGCACATAACAGGCACAATACCAGTTTAAACATGCATATCGGTTCATTATGCATCACATGGCTAAACATGCGTCATTGTTGACAAATACCTCCGTTTTCACAGTCCACACTACAGCATGAAAACCGCATTTTCAATTTTATCCAATTTTCAAAAAGCTCAGTTTTCACAGCACAAAAACTCCATCTCAGTGTAGACGGAAGGCCAAAACTGAGTGAAAAAAACGTTTTCAAACTGAAACGTATTAGCATGGACAAGGCCTTATATGTGTGCTCCACCTTACTTTGCACAGTCAAATTTCATTCCAGTCACAAAATAAATGTCCTATCTTGCCTAGGTCTCCTAAGCCACTACCAGATTTTAAGGCCCCCACCTCCAAAATCTCAGTATATCCTGCATATCCTCATTAGTAAATACACATTTATGCGTAAAAACACAAAAAATGCCTTTTAAAAGATAACTTTAATTGAACCAGAGTACCAGACAGACAGATACATATATATCTTCATAATGTCTGGCTCCTGATCTTGATAAAGACAGTGAGTAATCTCTAAAGGGACAGAATAAAATGTCTGACGTTAGTGTATCAGTAGGTCAGTGTGTCACAATGTTAGCCATCACTCCAGAGACCACAGAGCTACTCTGTCATCCAGACATAGAGATCAACTAACAGTTCCCCTCTCAAATTTCTAACTGCACTGCTTTCTATTTCTTCATTGTCTTTGTATAACACAAACATCAGGCATATATTTGGTTGCACTGATTATTTTAGTAATGCTTGAGCTTTCATACACAAATTAATGTAATTACTTTAAAAAAAAACACACACGCACGCACACACACACACAAACACACACACACACACACATTAAGGACTGTTTTATGTAATATGTTGACATATTTTCTGTATAGGAAGTTGGGGTGGGACATATCGAAAGGCTCATCACTTTTTTTAGATAGCCAATAATCTTTCCGTTTACGTCACAGCCATGAAACATGATTTGCTACTTGCTAAGTTAAAAGGGTGCTACTATGCTTTTTTAAATTTTCAACTTTCTTAAAGGGATAGTTCACCCAAAAATTAAAATTATGTCATTAAATACTCACCCTCATGTCGTTCCAAACCGGTAACACTGACAGCCTATGCAACTACAACTTTCAAGGCCCAGAAAGGTAGACAGCAAAGAGATAGTAAAAAAGTAATGACTCCAGTGGTTTAACCTTAATTTTATGAAGCGAGCGAATGAGTGCTTTGTTTGCGGAAAAAAAACATAACAAAACATACATCATTTACCACTTTATTTACAACACAAGAGTGTTGCGTTGACATGAGAGTGGACATTATGTGAACGCACGTTGAAGATTAATATTTTGTAAATTAATTAAATAATGGGGTTTTTTTGCGAACAAAGCACTCGTGTCGCTTCATAAAACTGAGGTTAAACCATGGATTACTTTAATGATGTGTTTTTCTATATTCCTGGGGCTTGAAAGCGGTAGTTGCATAGACTGTCAATGGAGGAACAGAAAGCTCTCAGATTTCATCAAAAAGATCTTCATTTGTGTTCTGAAGATGAAAAAAAGTCTTACGGGTTTGGAACTACATATGGATGAGTAATTAATGACAGAATTTTCATTTTTGGGTGAACTAACCCTTTAAGTGTGTAATGTTGCTGCTCGAGCATTAAAAAGGTCTGCAAAGTTACAAAGTCCTATTCTCTATCAACAAGACAGCAAGCACCGTTTTTGAACTCCCTGAAACGTCCCGAGAACTTACACCGCACAATAAAAGAATTCCTGCTTTGCTAGTGTAGTGTGTTGAAACTCGTGGTTTGGTAAGGGCCGTGAAATTTCCTAAATTAGCTCAAAGTGGTAGACCAACCACAACACACTCAATCAGAACACACTGCTCTTTTCAGAATGAGGTACTTCATAGAGACCGGAACTAAACAGTATTTCAGACAAAAAGCAGAGCTGCAATAATGTAAAATATGTGAAAAAATTATGTTTTTTGGTAACACTTTAGTATGGGGAACACATAATCACTATTAGCTACGACTTTTGTCTCAATAGACTCCTAATTTACTGCTTATTAATAGTTAGTAAGATATTTTAAGCGTTTAAGTTTAGGATTAAGGGATGTAGAATATGGTCATGCAGAATAATGCATTAATATGTGCTTTATAAGTACTAATAAACAGCCAGTGGTTACAGTGTTACAGGTTTTCTTTTTGAAAAATCTAGTATGAAAATCTATTCTAGTAGACCCCAAAAACAAAATCAAGGCTTTGTTTAAGGGCATAATAGGTCCCCTTTAACTTTTAGGAGAACATTAGATAGCAAATAAAAGGCCTCAAAGCTAACAGACATGGATCTCAGTTAAAGAAAAATATTTAATCTGCTCGGGAATCACTTATTTTCAATCTCATATATCCACATTGTTTAATTAATTAAAACAGTGCATCTGGTGCAGCAAGTTTATCTACAATCATTACACCATCTCTAAAAAAGAAAGGTCACCATCACCAAAATCCTTTCTAAATATCCCACATAATTAGCACAGTTACAGGTTACACATCCGAGCCCAGTCAGGGCCGACTATGAAAGAATATTACTCATTTAATAATGTGAGAAATCACCCTGAGACCAAAGCTGTATTTAAGTTTAATTAGCACAGGGCCTTCTGTAATTGAGTTTTTGCAGAATCAGGATTAGTCTGTGTAAGGAAGGAGCAAAATAAATAAATAAAAGGATAGGATTCGTTAATCATTCAGAAAGAGGCCTGAATACAGGTGACCTGTTTTCCACTGTATCCATTTTATCCCTCCATTTTTTATGTGATGGACTGCATAATTATTTAATTATGTTATTAGGGCACTTATGAAGTGGGCCAGTGCATGAGAACTAATGGAATCTATAACAATGTTATGCTACAGTGGCTGGGGGATAGAAAAAAATGTTTGTCACTGTCTTTTCTGTTTACTTGAATTCCTGTTAACTCTGCCCTGCCACCTCCACATGTAGTCTCCCTCTCTCTCTTTCTCTATTGTTGTAGTGTTTTATCAGTAGGTCAAGCTGTGCTTATAATGAAAGAACAGCATGAACGTAGGCAGGTGTACGGTGTTGAGATCTGATTCAATTGTGCATTCAATGCAATCGTTTTCTGTTGTTGATGGCCCTAACCATTTGCTCTCATTGCTAGTGATTCTATAAGTTGCCTTTCGTTCACAATAATCTTCACAGTGAACAGTAGCAGGAAATGACTACGATGGAGCAAAATGTCTTGTTTATGTACAGATTAACTGCAATAAGGTGATGTCCAGTGATATGTGTTTAGGTGTTTAGGTTTAGGGTTTATTTTGCTGTTGCATATATACCCTCACTGGCCACTTTATTATCACTATCAGCCTTGCTAATACCGGGTTTTGCCTTCAGAACTGCCTTAATTCTTCATGGCATAGATTCAACAAGGTGCTAGAAACATTCCTCAGAGATTTTGGTCCATATTGACAAGATATTTGCTGCTGATTTGTCAGCTGCACATCCATGATGCGAATCTCCCATTCCACCACATCGCATTATAGTAAAAGTGTAGTAACCATGTTTTTTTTGGCTAATTGATTACCATTTATATAACCACAGTTTTACCACAAATACCATGGTTCAATTATGGTTAGAGTAGCAAAGCCATTTGTGGTTACCATGGTTTAACTATAATAACCATGTTTTTTTTTAATTATTTGTAGTAAAACCATGGTTCATTTTCGTAAGGGAAAGGTTCTCTATTGGATTGACTGTGGAGGCCACTTGAGTATAATGAACTCATTGGCATGTTCAAGAAACCAGTTTGAGATGATTTGTGACATGGCACGTTATCCTGCTGGAAGTAGCCATCAGAGGATGGTACACTGTGGTCATAAAGGGATGGACATGGTCAGCAACATTACTCAGGAAGGCTGTGATGTTTAAACGATGCTCAATTGGTCTGCTCACACCATTACACCACCAGCCTGAACCGTTGATACAAAGCAGGATGGATCCAAGCTTTCATGTTGTTTATGCCAAATTCTGACCCTGCAATCTGAATGTCGCAGCAGAAATGAAGACTCATCCGACCAGGCAACATTTTTCCAATCATCTATTGTCCAATTTTGGCAAGCCACCACGAATTGTAGCCTCGGTTTCCTGTTCTTAGTTGACATGACTGGCACCTGGTGTGTCTTCTGCTGCTGTAGCTCATCTGCTTCAAGGTTTGAAGTGTTGTGCTTTCAGAGATTCTCTTTTTCATATCTATGAGTGGTTACTTGAGTTACTGTTGTCTTTCTATGAGCTGAACCAGTCTGGCCATTCTATGACCTCTGGCATCAACAAGGCATTTCCCCACAGAACTGCCGCTCACTGGATATTTTCTCCCTTTTGGCTCATTAAACCCTAGAGATGGTTGTGTGTGTGAAAATCCCAGTAGATCAGCAGTTTCTGAAATACTCAGACCAGCCAATCTGGCACCAACAACCATGCCTTGTTCAAAGTCACTTTCTTCCCCATTCTGTTCCCCATCAGTTTTTTAAATTTCAGAAGATCAACCATGTCTTCATGTCTAGATGCATTGAGTTGCAGCCATGTAATTGGCTCACTAGATATTTGTGTTAACAAGCAGTTGAAAAAGTGGCTGGTGGCTGGTGAGTGTATATTACTATTGGACAACTTCTATATATAAAGGTTATAAATCAATTGGATCCACTTTATATTAGGTGGCCTTAACTACTATGTACTAACATTTAAATTAATAATTTGATACAATGCACTTATTGTGTACACACATGGTTTTACACTGTACTTATATTAAAAAAATACCTGCATGTAATTACATCTGTAATTAATTTCTGTAATAACATTTTTAATCACACTGTTGACACTTCCCTTACACTTAACCCTACCCTTAAACCTACCCCAAACCACCACACATGTCCTAACCTTACCCGTATCCCACCTCAATATCAGCAAAAGTGTTTTGCAATACAATATGAAGACAATAAATACCTTTTACTTATTTTTTGATGTAATTACATAGTAGTTAAGGCCACCTAATATAAAGTGGGACCAATCAATTCAAATATTTTAACTAATAATTAATAACTAACTGCACCGAATGCTAAAATTCAATTCATAAACGCTTACACATTGAACCCTTTACATTCTGTGGATAATTATAGCCATTCAACATTATATTTAAATAGGCCTAAACTGCAAATTATCAGACTGCTTTTAATGTATTATTTATTAACAAATATTACAGAACATAATCAATCTTACAACAACTTAAACTTACAACAACCTATTATAATAATTGCTGCATTTAGTTTTGCTATTGTTTAATGTGAAATAATTCCTGAAGATGCTTCTCTTTACTTTTTTTACTCTATATTTACTCTCTTACTCTATTTGCTCTCTTGAGAG
The DNA here is from genome assembly GCF_949357685.1 of Gobio gobio. Classification (NCBI taxonomy): domain Eukaryota; kingdom Metazoa; phylum Chordata; class Actinopteri; order Cypriniformes; family Gobionidae; genus Gobio; species Gobio gobio. The sequence continues at coordinate 18,857,950 of NC_137108.1, read as the reverse complement.
CTGTCTTGTTTTTGTCTTACATCAAAGCTTATTTTATGCATTCATTTTCAAGCTGTATGTTATAGCATTATACACTTACATATTTTCTCTATATGCAACATGAGTATTGAAAGTTTTGTTACTTATTTCTGCATTCTGTTTAATGGGTTTCACAGTACCAGCTGTGTGCATTTACACTTGTGTGCCCACCTTCCTTAACTGTTTAAAAAAGATTTATATTATTTCTCTACTATCACATGTATATTGTGAAAGTGACAGTGACATGACGTGAAGGCCAAATATGGTAACCCATACTTGAATTTGTCCTCTGCATTTAACCCATTCAAGTTATTGCACACACATTTCCAGTCTGGCTCTCTAACCATTAGGCCATGACTTTCACAAATATTGCAAAATATAGTGTAGATTGCAAGTTATGATCATCTTTAGTCAATCTAATGCTTAGCTTAGTCTAACGAAAGCTCCTTGTAACACAGTGCAACCAATTATGTTCTGTAACACTATTATATTGGCTGGAAAAAATAATTAGAAATAAACAAGATCCAGGTTCTTAGCCAAAAGCAACACCAATCACCATAATGGTGACTTAATGGCCACACACCCTTACAATAACAACATATATTAACTGTGATTTTTCTATTCGAGTCTTAAAGCACCCTGCTATAATTTCCTTGTATCTCCTTCTCTCTCCAGCAGCAGATGGAGTTCCCGTGCAGAAGGATGGGGAACAGGTAAGGGAGCTGCTGATTACACCAACATTCATTCTAAATTAACCAAATCTCTTAACAGCGCTGACACGCTATGACACCCCACCCCACAAATTCTTGATTAGGGGAAAATAGCATCCTGCTCCAAGATGGGGGCTAAGTGGGTGTCCAGAACAGGAAGAGATTATCTCAGTTATGGAAGTGAGCCAGCTCTCCTCCATAACCGCAGAAAAACATTGCTAGCACATTAGCCTAGTTAACAGCTTCTAGTTAGTGCTTACCAGAACTGGCTTGTAGTTTTGCTATAGTCGTTAGCAATTATTTTCGGTTAAGTTTGTGTGTTCCAATGCCTCAAATTCTTAAGAACTGACCCAGAAAGCAGGCTTATAGTATTTGCCTTCAGCTGCAGTGACACTGACTGATTCTGAGTCTGTACTTAAGGGTAAGATGATGATTTTTGCTCAATGGATGCTCAGTATCACAAATGACACATCGCATTGCTTGCTTTTTTTTCTTCGTCTACTCTTGTCTCTGTCTTCATACATACTGTGGCTAAATCTGAACGAGTAAGCACATTCATTTTTATCTCACACAAAGCATACATATGAGATTTCCTCCCTCTCTCTTTTTTCTAAGCTTTGAAGCTGATTCCATTATCAGACACGAGGTTTGCTACATGAAGACAGAACATATTCAATTCAAAAGGTCTCTTCATGAGTATGTTCTTATCAATAAAATACACACACCTCTGTCATCTGTGTCACCCCTTTATGGTTCTGAGGTACCTGACTGAATATAAAAATAAGAAAACAAGTGATATTCAGTGTGGTAATTTTACATACAGCCATATTGACAAAAAACAAACGACTTTAGATACGTAACATGACTTATTTCTGAATGAAACAGGATATTCAATTTATATACGATTATACAGAGTCCCGCACATGACATGCAGGAAAAAATAGTAGGCGAAGGCCACATCCACATGAAGCCAGAGCTTTCCCTATCCGATTTTTCCCCCCTCGTCTCAAGAAATATCTGCGTACACACGAAACCACTGAAACCGACTCAAAACGATGTAGTATACATGCCAGACCAGTATGTGGCACTGTAATTCTGCCACAGACATATACTTAAAAAGGAGTTGTGGCTAGAAGGGGTACAGCAATGGTCGGAAGTGATCCGTCTGGTCGGAACGCTGATATGTTACAACATTTTTTGTGTGGACGGGGCCCAAATTGTGCGCATGATTTACTAATTCTTTCCCTTGATTTATAGATTGTGCGCACGATTTACTAATTCGTTCCCTCGATTTGCTAAATCATGCGCACAATTGATAAATCGAGGGAACAAATTAGTAAATCGTGTGGACGGTTAAGCAAGTCGAGGGAACGAAGTAGTAAATCGTCCGCACGATTTAGCAAATCAAGGGAACTAAATAGTAAATTGTGCGCACTCCGTATGATTATAATTAAATACATGACATGATGGCGGTTACTTTGTCTATTTTTGATCCATCAACGAAAATAGTTCTAAACAAAGCCAAAGCGGAATCATCACGCCTCACTGATCAACACACAATTGGCTAGTTGCACGTGGCCGCCATGTTGGATTTCCGATCAGCAAGTGTGCGCATAGACACTTCCGGTTTCGCTTTACGCCGATGCAGAGTGCCGGAGAAAAACGGAAATTATCTCTTATTGTTGTTTACAGAATCTATTACGCAAATCACTTAAAATACTACTAAGATATATAGTACTATGACATGGCATTTAAACGCACACATGCACAAGTCAGATTAATGAATGAACTCCATACGCATACACAATGACAATAATGCCTACTGTAAATATAAAGCTACAGCTACGATTAGAGAGTTGTTTGCGTAAAATGCCCCGTAAACCATATGTTTGCCCTGTGATAGGCTATTTATCTCCATAAATACAATTTTCTCAATTCTGCACATATTTTCACTTCCCTACATCAATTGCTCCATTACATTTACATGTTTTCTTTGCATCAATTATCTTTTTAGATACGAACAAGGGCTGTAAAAAGATTGTGATTAAATTACATTTTGAACTGTAGTTAACACAAACAGTTTAATATAGCTACGTTTTTTACATATAGTAAAATACTGTATGTGCTGCTTATAGGCACCAGACAGATAACAATGCAACAGATGCTCTTTACTCATCTCACTTGAACAAAATAAATGCAGTAATTAAAAGAAACGCACAGGGGAAATACAAACACTGGAAAATGGAAATTATTATGTATTTAAATTACATATGCTACTAAATAATACAAAGAGTTAGCAATATGTTACCAAATAAAGTAATTAAAGCATACACTGAGTCCATATCATATTCCCATGCTTATTTATATCGCAGATGAGGATTGAGACTTCGGTTGACATAGCAAACATAAGATCTTAATAAGGGTCAAGTGTTGTTCCACGTAGAAAGAGAATGCAGTTTTTGAATCATAATTTAGTCCCCCAGCAGTCGGAACAAAATTGGCAAATGTATATCAGGGGAGAGCGGGCACAACCTAACGCTTTTTGACTTTCTCAGTCTGTGTAAATCCACTTGGGGTTTAGAGTATTTATTTTTTCCAACATTAATTTCACACATGTCTAGTACAATTATGTGGGGGTTTTTTTTTCATTCATACAGTGTATACTTTTTTTCTTGATGTAACCCGAAAGAATGGAAGTGAAATGTGACAACATGCCCCATAGGTGGGGTACATTGTAACATGTGAGGGGCACATTGTAACATGACCAAATGACAGCTTAAAATGTTATCTCTAATCAAAAAAATATCCAGGACAAACTAAACTATTTTTTCAATAAAATGCAATTATTAACTTTTTAAAATAAAATAATGGCATTTTTTTTATAATTAAAAGTATCTTGTTGAATTATCACACAGAGGTACACAATAATGTAAGTAGAATGTTTTCTTTCGTTTCTGATAGACCACCATCTAATCTTTCATTTTAAAAAACATTCATTACATCTAGCCAAGTTTCATATTTAAGTTTCTTCTTGCACCAAATGCAAGCGTTGCTAAGACCGGAAGAGTATGAGCTGAAGTAACCATGCACTGTAAAACCCGATAAGTTCAGAATACTCAATTTTTGTAGACACCGATTACCTCAAAACATTTAATTAAACCAACTTAAAATGTTTAAGTAAACAATATTTATAAATTATAATTAAGCCAAACTTAAAAGTTTATATTGCATTTTATCTGATATTTAAGTAGACTGTAATTAATACTACTGTTTGCCAAGTGTAATGTTTTTAATTTAACCATACATAATTGTTTTGATGCAAAAACAATTATTTTATTAGTAAACCTGACTCAAAATTCACTTATGACTCAAAGGCTAATGAATTGATCATGCTGAAGATGAGCATATAAAAAAAATAAAACACAAATGCAACATTAGCTGTAGAATTGAATTTTATTTTGTCTTACCATTTTTAAAACCATGTGACTGTTTCTAAACATGTAAAAACACTACAAATATACAGAACAAGTTTCTAAAGATTTTAAAGTGCCGTTTTAAGACATCAGGCCATAAAATAGACAAGTATTTGAGGAAATACAACTCTTACAGCAATGCATCAAACTGAAAATGAAAAATACAACAAAAAAACAATACAAAAAATATAAAAACATGCATCAGACAACAATGAAAAAAATAAATTATATATATATATAAAAAGACGTCAAATCTATTAAACTTAAGGCAAAAAAAAGGGAAATAAAATGATAAGTATAATAAGTACATACAAGGCACATCTCATATTACAGGGTTAGTTCACCCAAAAATGTAAATTGTGTCATTAATTCCTCACCCTCATGTGGTTGGACACCTGTCAGACCTCCGTTCATCTTCAGACACAAATTAAGATATTTTAGTGTAAATCTGATGCTGAAAAAGGCTTCAGATAGGCCTCCATTGGCATTCAGTACATTTACACTCCCAAGACCCAGAAAAGGCACTAAAAACGTTGTGGAGACACACACGGAAGACAAGAACAAGTTGGAAAAAGGTGTTATTTTGAATTTTTTTTGCGCACAAAAACTATTGTCGTCGCATCGTAAAATTATTGTAGAGTCACTGTGGTGAGATGGACTTTGTAACGACGTTTTTAGTGCCTTTTATGGATCTTGGAAGTGTAAATGTACTGAATGCCAATGGAGGCCTGTCTGAAGCCTCTCTCAGCATCAGCTTTACACTAAAATATCTTCATTTGTGTTCCGAATATGAACGGAGGTCTTACGGGTGTCCAACGACATGAGGGTGAGTAATTAATGACAGAATTTTCATTTTTGGGTGAACTAACCCTTTAATGTTCAGATCAATAAGTTGTACCATTTAAAATGCAAACATGAGAAACTGAAGTCGATTTGAAAGGCAAGACATCAACTAGCCTACCCAATGTAAACTTTTATATTAATACTTTTAACAACATTCGAGTCATGTTACTGGGCACCACAAACGCATGCAAATGTTTTAACAGACATATGCATGTGCCTAAATACAACACTTAACGTCGCCTACACATTTTGTAACAGCTCATTTTTTAGATTAAGTAGACAGGTGGACAAATTTCAGTGTTTTACCATCAAGACCCATCAGTACTTTCTGGACGAAGCTAGAAGTAAGAGTGAGTTTCCTGGGGTAGTCCAAACGCAATATATAGATCAACCCAAACAACAATGCATCGGCAAACCTGGGGCTATCACTCATCACAACATCATCTTCCACCACAATAGCAGTGCTTGCAGGATTGAAATGAACTGGACTAGTCGTGCCTCTGTTGACCATGACAAGAGCAACAGGACAGTCTGTGATGTCTGGTTTATCTGACACCTCCATCTGGAAGAAGCACAGAGGTTTAAGTTTAACTTAGTACATTAGAAGTAGACAATAGCATTTATATTAAAGATGAGTATTCCACAGGTCACTGCTCAACAGGCAATTATATAGGTAGGTGAATATTCTTGCAATGTATATCATTTAAATGCTGGGTACAGTACCTGCCAAAAGTTTGGTAACATTAAATTTTATGCTTTTGAAAGAAATCTCTCATGCTCACCAAGGCTGCACTTATGTAATCAAAATACAATAATAATAATTTAAAAAAAACATTAATTATATTGTCAAAATTACAACAAATTTAAAATAACTTTTCTATGTGAATATATAGTAAAGTGTAATTTATTCCTGTGATCAAAGCTGAATTTCAGCATCATTACTCCAGTCTTCAGTGTTACATGATCCTTCAGAATTCATTCTAATATGATGATTTGCTGCTCAAGAAACATTTATGGATTATTATCAATGTTGAAAACAGTTGTGCTGCTTTACATTTCTGTGGAAATTGTGATACTTTTTCCAGGATTCTTTGATAAAGTTTAATGAACAGCATTTATTTTGTATTTATTAATTTTGTTTATTACATTTAAGAAATATAAATATTTTGTTACAATGTCTTCATTGTCAATTTTGACGAATGAAACATCCTTGATGAATAAAAGTATATATTTTTTTCTCCCTTTTCTTAAAGCTACACTGTGTAACTTTTTTAGTCTATTCTTAGCTAAAAACACTTAGTTCTTTCAAAAATATATGTGCTCATTAATGTATATTTACTTCTTTCAAGTAATAAAGTATTCTCGTAAGTTTATAATATGCCATTGAAAATACATTAGGTAATGGGATCTAACGGTGGTCGCCATGTTGCCCCTCCATCTTGAAAGTACATTAGCCAAAGAGGGACATACCCGTAAATTCAAGCTTCGCTTTTCGCGTTTTAACCGGTTTTAATACTGGATGGCACTGTACAAAATTCTCTGCCTCGCGCATGTGCGCGTCAACTTGTTCAGACTTGTCTGGTGCATGTGCAGAGAGTTTTCATCTCAGCAGCTCCAGTAACAGAGTTATATGGAGTTTTCCTGGCTTGTTTATTCCTCAAAAGTCTGTTTTTCCTTGTGTGGTATTTCTGTGCGTTAATAACTCCGTAAGTAATAATAGTTATTGTCATTGTGGATGTGTTTCAGAGTGTGTCATCGCGTAATTCAGTTGATGTCACCTCAGAAGTATTTTTGTGTCAACATACAATAGCGTAATGCTCACCTATTTGAATAATCATTCAGTTATTTTGTTATCAACAATGTTTATTCGTTTATAGAAAATATTTGCTTGTAATGTATGTTGATGGAAATATGTATCAGGTCTGATCGGCATATTAACAATTGTTATACAGAGCGCACTGCAGTGCTAACGTTAAAGCGGCGCACACACTTTTGTAACCGGACACCGCTTGTTAGCAGCGGCAGCTCCGCTCCTTTTAATGCAGCTGCATTTAGCGCCTATATATGGTACAATAAGCTCTGGTTTACGGTTACATTATACAAATGTATAAGTATAGTTATACAGTTCTTAACTGTGTATGTATATTTACCATCCTTATTTGTTCTCTCACAGAAACCACATTTATGTACATATCCACGCAAACCTGTTTATGCCTTGCAATTGGATGACTGAATAAACATTACTATCATCAAAGTTCACTCTGGATTAGCTGCAGTTCTTTCTAGCCGAATAATTAGGCCAGTTGAGTTCCAACCATCCCACTGGGCACAGAATATCCCACAGGCACCGTGTCGAATGTGGACGAGGTCGAGCTGGAAGCCATGTTAATCTTGGACTAAATCGGCCACCGTAGGAGTTGAAACGAAATCGGAATTGAGAGGAACAGAAACTAAAGTTCACTGGATGGTCATATACCTTTTCACCGCTAGATGGGGGAAAATATCACACAGTGTAGCTTTAATAATATTAATACGTTTCTTAAAGGATTACTTCACTTCAAAATGAACCTTTCCTGATAATTTCTTCGCCCCATCTCATCCAAGATGTTCATGTCTTTCTTTCTTCAGTGGAAAAGAAATGAAGTTTTTTGAGGAAAACATTCCAGGATTGTTCTGCTCATAATGGACTTCAATGGGAACCAACGGCTGAAGGTCCAAATCACTGCAGTTTCAGAGGAAGGGCTTCAGAGGCTCTGCACGATCCCAGACAAGGAATAGGGTCTGATCTAGTGAAAACATCTGCCATTTAACAAAAAAATATATATTTATATACGTTTTAACCTAAATTGCTCATCTTGCGCTGCCCTGCGACAGCACTGATTGCGTAATCACGTTGGAAAGGTCACACTAGACATAGGTGGAAGTACCGCCCCAAGCGAACATGCGAAGACTAATACAAACGGACTTTACAAAAAAACACCTCCATCTCCATCTTCAAATTGTCTGTCATCGCTGTGTTACCTTTTTTTGCTAAAGGATATTTGTATTAGTCTTCATACAAGCACTTTGTAAACACGGGGCGGTACTTCTGCCTACGTCTAGTGTGACCTTTACAACGTGATTACGTAATCCATTCTGTGTCACAGGTCAGCGAAGATGAACAACTTAGGTTAAAAAAAAAGTAAAATAAAAAAAAAAGTATATAAATGTTACATTTTATTTTGAAAATGTGGCGATGGTTTGTCTAGATCAGACCCTATTCCTTGTCTGGGATCGTGCAGAGCCTCTGAAGCCCTTCCTTTGAAACTGCATTGATTTGGACCTTCAACCGTTGGTTTCCATTGAAGTCCATTATGTGGAGAAAAATCCTCGAATGTTTTCCTCAAAAAACTTCATTTCTTTTCCACTGAAGAAAGAAAGACATGAACATCTTGGATGAGATAGGAGATAGTTAATTATCAGGAAATTTTCAACTAATCCTTTAAAGCAGCAAAAATATTAAAATATTTTCTGAAGGATCATGTGACACTGAAGACTACAGTAATGATGCTGGAAATTTTAGCTTCAAATAAATGCAGCCTTGTTGAACCTAATAGATTTCTTTCAAAAACATTACCACATTTCAATGTTTTAAAAATTTCATAGGTACTATTACATAATTACCAGATCACTGATAGAGATTTTTATAATAATACAAATAAAAACAACAATAATAATTAACAAAGCTGAACAACCAACCTTCTAGCAACCTGATCCTAGCAAATCTGTGTATGCACTGAATACTTACATTCCACGTCTTAAAGAACTGTGGGTACTCCTCGCGTAGGTATACCGGGATCGCATGAAGGACTAAAGTGTGCTTCATGTTGGCGTCATGAAAATCCTTGAAAACAAGTGAAAATTAACACAAATAAGCCAACTTTTTCAATTTTGAATACAATGAAGAAAGTGTCTTCTAGTTATTGTTGACAAATTGACACAGCCGTCCCTATCAGAACCTTATTTGGACCATCTTTAACTTACCTGAACATCATAAACACTTAGGATGTCACGCAGCATCTCTGTCTGAACACGGCCATGAGTTGCGGTGTGTGTCGGTTGAGCTCAGCATAGAACTGGTTCCATAGGTTGACATTTGTGATGCGTTAAAACTCAGAAAACCTAGAAAAACAAAAGTTATGCACAGAATTGTATAATAACAAATATAATGAATTTAGAAAAAAGAAAGATGAGTGTTTTGAGGCTCTATTTGGCAAGCATCAATCTCAGCAAGCATCCAGTTCAAACTGCAAGAGAAGAAAAAAGTTATAAGTTTACAACAAGTATTTCCAGGCAGTCAAATTGCACTGGTTTACTTAATCCAATATCGTGTTAACTTCATGTCAATGTATTTTCCGTGGACATTAAGTTGCTTCTAATTTATCCAGTAACATTAGTTCATTCCCATGCATGTAACGTTAGGAATACAATCACATTTACCATATCAGGGCGCTTAACATTACCAAAACAGCATCAATACACTTTCAAAACGTAAAACCGCCGTTGACTGAAAAGAGTTAACGTTAACAGTTAAGGTTAAAATGATTGCCCTGCTTGCTTGACGTTAACATAGTGGCGCTAAAATGGCATTCAAAAAGTGCGCGAAGCACAAGGCGACTGCCTCGCTTCACAAACCTTCATAAAAGTACCACATCCCAAACGATTCAACATGTCATTCTTTACATATTCTTGAAACATTTAAAAAACAATTGAAAAAACGTTCACAAGTTGTTCGTTGTACTTACAAGTTGTTTAATGTGTTACTTTCTGCTGCCTTCGAGTGTCCGCCATGTTGAATGGATTCTTCGAACGTCGATCGGAGCAACGCCCAACGACGTGACGCAGATGACGTCATTGCGCTGCTCAATCAGTTTATTTAAAAATATTATGTACTTTAGTGAAGTTTACTCAAAAGTAATGAATCACACAAAATTAAAACTACACTACTCATTCAGAAAATTTTAAAGTTTTAACTAGCATTAACTATTAAACAGATTTTAATTTTATTGTCCTCACATTTTTTAAGTTAGTAGTACTGTTCGGGTTTACAGTGTGCGCACACTTGCTTTGTCGCAGCTCACCGGCGCCATCTTGTGCACCTAGCAAATAGGCTTGTTTATGATACATCGGTGCTGCGCAGACCGATCGGCGTATCAAAGTACCGCAAGAGGAGTCGTTTGCTCTCCAATCGCTTTCACGGTACTTTGATGCCATGCGCCGATCGGTCTGCGTAGCGGCGATGCATCTCGAACAAGCCTGTAGTGATGCTTCGTTCCCCAATGAATCACGTGTCTTAAAAACGGAGTGGTTTGTTGTGTGGTGTATGACATTAAAGTATCGCGAGAGCGATTGTAAAGCATATGAAGCCGCTAGCTCTCTAATTACTCTTGCGGTACATTGTTGGAATACAATCGGTATGCGCAACGCTGCTTCAAGTCGAACACACCAAATGGTTCAAATGACTCGCTTATGAAGACGATCACGTGTCTCCCCCTACTGATGTAACTATACTGCCTACTGCATCCCATTTCGGAGTCTGCGTCCCTCAGTGGTCCCATTTGTAGGCTGCAGGGCCGTGCACAGGGGGATGGCCTGGTGGCTAGAGCCACTGCCCCTCTGCCCTCTTGCCCCCCTGGATAATTGTCTAATCAAATCATTGTACCTGATCTGACCTAATATAAATAACACCAAATTTGCTGTTGTCGGCCCACTTTGTAGAAAAAAACAATGACTTCACACAAAAAAGACAGAGTGAGAAAGAGCAAAGGGAGGCTAAAGTCTGTTCAACATTACAAACATGGATTCAAAACTCCAGCCTGCCAAATATCCTCATATAGAATATTTAGCAGACATTTTACTCCCGTAAAGTATATTTCCTATTATAATCAATTGTGTGAGTTAATACTAGTATATCTATAACATGCATCATATTTATGATATTTTATTAAGACCATATTAATAATATACACAATTTATAAAGGTAATGTACTATAAATGTTCTAAATTAGTCTTAGTAGGTTACAATGGGGCTAAAGGCACTCCCTAAGAAAAATGTGCTTTTCACTACTCCCATAGTGTATGATTGCATTGAATTGTATTGAACATTGCTGGAGCAAATGATTTTCTGTGAAAATAAATCATAAAAGTGGTTTGTTTATTTAAAAATCATACAAATGTCGAGGGGGGCCTTTTACTCCAGACACAGGGTTAGCTAAAATAATGTTTTGAATCATGTCTAAGTTAATACTTGTTCAAAAAAATCTCGCTAGCAAAGTGTGTACTATTTTCTGTTTATTTTGATCAATTCAATAAATATACTGTCATTAAAATATGTTAATATAGATTAAAGTAAAGATTCTGAAAGCATTGAATGATTATTTAATAAAGCTTTACAGTAGTAACAAATAAATATATTTTATATTATTATTATCATATTTTGAAATCTGATGGTTTCATTATAATTATGGTGATTATCTCTCACCCAACTAAATATATAATATTTACAATCTGAATCTAACCATGTCATGTCAACAAATGGCCTATTTATTATTATGTTCATTATTGTGCCTTTGACCCCAGATACCATTCTTTTACACAGTCTTCCGTTATTGAAAAACTGTTGCTTTATTTACATTGAACAAAACGAAAAATATTAACAAGACCTTTGTCTCAAAATATATTCAATAATTTTAGCAATTCTCAGTTGCTACAAAAATCTACAACATAAAAAAAAAAACATTAAATATGAGATCAAATTAGTGCAGAATCAAGTTTTTGGAAGCATATTACAACAGCATAAATTGAATTTGCACTAAAGCCCAACAATTGTAATTACAATATGATTATAAAAGGTTTGTTATTAAATCTCTACATTAAGATGATACTCCTTATAGTGCCTCCTTTTTTTGGTTTGGGCCACTGTCTCTCAAAATGTCTGCACGGCCCTGCTAGGCTGCATACGTCATTGAGCATGCCTTATTTAAGAAAAGTGACCATAATAAAATTGACTTTTATTCTTTCTTACTTTGCAATCTAACGGTTGCCTCGATGACATATGTGGTCGACAAATGCAACCTTCAGAGGACGCAGCCTTCGAAATGAGATGCCGCTTATGTAACCTACAAAAACAATAATTCAAAAGTTTGCTACACCGGAAGGTGTTTCAGTATCAGAGATTGGCTATTCTTATCATTTTGAAAAAATTAAGCAAACATTTTTTTCACTTTGGAGCAACATGCTAATTTGTTGATCAGGAGCATGTTAAGAAAGTAAATAGTGTTCAGTTTGATTTTGTGCTCTTCAGGAGGTTCTCAAATTATTTTAACATGGTTTTGACTTCATTTTAGGCTACTCAGCATCTAATTAAATCCACAAATACTGAGAGCAAATCACCTCCTAAGCGCCTGTCAAAAAAAAAAAAAACATATCCACAGGCTTTTGTGCTAGAAATACTAAACATATCATCTGTAGCAATTAAGCACTGCTCTCCGGGACTGATCTCAGCCCCTGAATCTTCCTACCTAGTGTATCTCTTTACTATTGACACTGGTAAAAATAGTAAGTTGACTGTACTTGACAGTCTATAACAGCATTCACTCTCTGGCCAACCAACACAGAGTGACAGGTGTTCGCTTTATTACTATGTCAGTGTTGTTATAAAACAACCATACAACAGTTTCTATTTTAAAGGCTATAGGAATTGTCTTGCTATCAGTGTACGCTTTGCACATTGCTTTTATCTGTCCAGTAGTCTGTCTAGGGCGTGAGGTCGTAGATTTTCATGTAGAGTTTTTTTCCTCCTAGAATGCTCCTGTCTGCCTGCCAAAGCAAACTTCACAATCATACTTTATCATACTGCTCATACTTACGTTTAGGGATTTCAACAAACCCTAAACCTTAAGTATTAAACTTTGGCATGTAACTCCTCCTGCACCGTTTCTGCTACAGACATGAATGATACGTCAAATCTTGCGGCTTGTTGAGGAGAGATGTGCCATTACTTTTCTAAACAACTGTGTGATTTTCACCTGACAGACAATGAAAATGATCAAACTTTCATAGACGTATTCAGGACCTGAGCCATACGGACCAGGATGTCATTGACTTTAAGATAGGCTTTTCTGACTTGGACCACCTAACAACCACCCAGAACATGCTACTAACTCCATAGCAATTTTATGAAACAATTCAGAATAACTTTGCAACCACATGCAACACCTTTGTGGCTGTGATTTGGTAGCACCTCTTATATTTTCTTTTGCAAATGTTAAAATCTAGATATTCTCTTGCCACTATCAAACTCTGTCATTGATAGTATATAGAAATAAACAAAATTAGATGAAACATCCACCCAAAAATATAAATTCTATAATTATTTACTCAACCTTATTCCAATAGCCACCAATTAACACAAAACAGTACATTTTTAAACAATATTCTGGTTGCTCTTTTCCATTCTGACAATAAACATCAACTGAAGCTTTCAATTATTTATCAACTTTATGTGAATAGACCAGAATTTGTTGGGGGGGGGGGGGGATTGTTATATAAAAGTTATACTGAAAATCTTAACATCTGCACTAGCTTTCTTTGGCGCCATCATGAAAGATCATGAGAGAATTTATTAATGTCCAATTTACGTTTCTTTAGAGTCTGATCTTTTCAATGAATCAATTGACTCAGTTCACAAAATCCTTTTGAATGAGACGGTTCTTGTTCATCTCAGTGATCTAGTCAACTGGAAAGGAAGTTTATCAGTGAATACATTTTGGTCAGTTCCTCACACAGAGCTTTCACGCAGAAGGCATTTTAGACAGATTTGTGGACAGCTGATACTTTCGTGGTGATTTGAAAGCTTCAGTTTCAGTTCATTGTAACTGCAGCGACCAGTACATTCTTCTGAATTTCTTTTGTACTTCAAAGAATAAAGGCCCTGTTTACACCTGTTATAAGATGCGCTTTGGTCGATCGGATCACGAGTAGATGAGGGAGACAAATACCCGTTTACACCTGGTGTTTTAATCCATCTTTTTTGTCCACTTTCAACCACTTCTGTCCTGATTTCTTCAAGGGGGGTCTAGGGGCAGAGACGACAAAAAAACAAAAACATACGGAGAGCAGCAGCTTTAGTTCATGACCTAATAGCCGCAAGACCATGCTAAACACAGTGAGTGCGTGTTAGAAATCAGGAATGGTGAGTACGTTTTTCGTCTTCAAACCAAACTTGGGTCTCCAGACGAAAAAGTTTAAATCCCGCCAGGTGAGTGTGCGCTTCCCATAATGTTTGTCCATTAGGTCAGTAGGCGGAGAGTAGGTGGTCTTTTGTGGTTGTTTGAACACATTCGACCACATGAGCGTTTACACTACCAAAGTAATCCAGTCAAATGCGTTTTTGACTACCTCTGGAAGTGGTCGAAAGTGGACAAGCTCAAAACATTTTAGACCCTGTTTACACCAGTCTTTAGCATCGTCCACTTGTGATCCGATCGACCAAAACGCATCTTAATACCATGTGTAAACCAGGCCAAAGAAAGGATCAACCTGAAGATGAGTAAATGATGACTGAATTTCATATTTTGGCTGTACTATTCCTTTTTCACCTCTCCTTTAGTCCAGCCAAGAATTGGCTTCTCAGAATTTGATTTCCTCTCTGTTCTATTTTTATTTCTCTACTTCTCCTTCAACTTCACATGTTTTTAAAAATGCCTTGTTCTGTCACGATCCCCCTCTCCCTCCTCCTTTCTCTGTGGCCGTCTCTCTTGCTATTTTCTCCTCTTTCTCTCTGTCTATCCCCATCCCTTTCTTTCCCCATCCCTCCTTCCTCTCTCTCTCAGCATGGCCGAACAGACTTTTCATGGGATGGAATCAATGTAAGTGTTGTGAAATATCATTCCTCCATTCCTTTCCTTTTCGTTATTTCCTCTGAATCACAGTAGATGTCTTCTATCTCACACCCCATTCCCTCGTTTGATCTGCCTCTCTTTTGCGATGAATTGTTGGTGTGCTGTAGTAGTTATACTTTATTGCGGACGTAAATGGCAAAATACTACACTTCCCATCATGCAAATGGACCGAGATTAAGGCTGTTGGGAAATGTAGTTCCACAACCTCTAGCAACCACTGTGCTAACTTTCTACCTGACTTCTCTCGTCACCTCTTTCCTTTTTCCTTTCCATAAAATGTTTTGCATTTCATTTCTGCTCTGGGCGCCTCCTGCTCCACAAAAACCATCTATTTCCCCATCTTTCCTGTTTTCTGTCCCATTTTCTCTCTTGAATGCCTTCCTTCATTTCAGTTGTCCATGGAGGACACGACCTCAATCCTCCCTCGGCTGAAGAAGCGGAACTCCAATGCCTATGGAATCGGCGCTCTGGCTAAGTCCTCACTGACAGGTGTGTCAGGTGTGTGTCTGTCCTGTCAAATGGTAAACTGACCCCATGTTGACTCCAGACTGAGATGGAGCCAACATGGACCCTTGTGGGTTTCCCTTTTCACCACCCGCTTCCATTTACAACACTCTCCAATGGCTCGTGCCATTGGTGAATTCCAAGATCCAAATAAGAATAGATCCCCGACAAGTAAGCGATATGCTCCCCACAATGCATTGTCATATGACTTTCCATTTTATCCTAAGAGGTGGTTGATGGGAGAGGCAGGTTTTTGTATGTGAAGTGCAGAGATTTAGTCAGTGTGATGTCTTTTAATATTGTTGTTTCTCAGACTTCTTTATTTGTGTTTTTGTACTGTTACGTGCAGTGCAGTGTGTAGCCCTCAATGAAAGATCCTCTTCTTGAACTTTAATTAATTCATAATCATCATTTCATTGTGCATTACCTAAGAGCTTGAGAAATATCTGAATTAGCTCTGTATGTAATGCGAGCCCGATCACACGAAAATGTGTGCAATGTCGTGGAGTGTATACGCCAAAAGGAGTTTTGGCATGCATATGGTACGCAGTTTTTCGCGTGCATATGATGCGCACTTTATGGCGTATTATAAACACAAACCCCCACACCTCCATCCTAGTCAAGAGCGTGTCATATACACGCCATAAACTGCGTATCATATGCACACGAAAAACAGCGTACCATATGCACGCCAAAACTCATTTTGGCGTATACATTCCACGACATTGCACACTCGTACTATTGATACGCATTCTCAAGTGATCGTGTTGGTAATGCACTGGCTAAAAATATAGACTATTTAAGAAGCAACTGATTCTTTTTTTCTCAGTATCTTATATAAGGGCTCCACACAGAATTAATCGTTATCAAACAGATCCTTGCAGCCCAGGTTTAGTCTTTTACAGATGTAGCTTCATTGAATAAGCTGAAACTAATAAAAGAGAAACTGCACAAGAGACTGTAGGCTATTATGGTGTGTAGATCTTCATGAGTGTGGAAAGATTGTCATTTCAAATTCCCATTTCTTTCCATTGTCACTAAAACCTGATTATTTATTTTTCCATACCATAACCATCTCATTTTGGAAGTCATTTTCATTTCCTTACCTCAGGCCTCAAAATTCTACACTTATTTATCATCAGCACAATCATTTTAACACAGCTATTGAGAATTTGGGTTGGACATAAAAATATTGAAAACATTAAATGCATAATTAAAAATGCTTTTCATCCTTTTAAAAGAAAAAATTAAATGTAGTTGATTTTTTATTTTACAATTAATATCTTTACATAGCCTTCCTAATTTCAAGAGTGAGACTTCTGGGAAGTCTAGACACTTTTAGAAAATTCATATAAATTAATACAATGTTTAAAAAAAATAATAATATTATTATAAATTTTTCTTGTTATGCCAAGGTCTAAAATATGTTAGTGGTAGAAATTGTGAATGAAAATGTATTTTGAAATTCTGATCTTTAAGGCCTGTTCACACCAAGAACGATAACTATAAAGATTATATATTACAATATCGTTTTGTTTATTCTAAGCGCATACTTGTCTGTCACTTTAATGCTCGAGCTTGTTACAGCAGGATTGATTCTGATTGGCTGTGAATGTTTTTATCATTCAGCTGCTGGATAAAATCGTTCTGAAAGCGATTCCAACTATATCGTTTCTCTGTGCCGTTATCGCTATAGCTGTGGTGGGAACTCTGCTATTCTTTTAATATTTTTTTTAAGAACGATTTTTAGAACCATATCTTTGTTATCTTTATAGTTATCATCCTTGGTGTTGTCCTTTAATCCTTATCCAGTAAATCCCAAGACTGGAAAAACTCATAGGTTAAAAAAGTGGCATACCTGATAAACGGTCTTTGCCTTGAACTGTATTTTTTATTATTGAAAATATTAACATCGGTTAGCCTATGGTTTTCAATCCTGGTCCTGGGGACCCATCGCTCTACACATTTTGTCTCTCTTATTGAACACACCTGATTCAGATCATCAGTTCATTAGATGAGAGCTTCATGACCTGAACTAAGGACACATTTACATGACAACAAAGTAGTAAAAACTGTGTTTTTCGCGTACACACGACAACATTGTCAAAACGATCACACGGATCCACGAAAACAATTCAAAACGCTGTCAGGCCAGTCGTTGGCGATGTCCCTTTTTGTAAAGTAAGTACACGCCTATAGACTGAACATGAAACGCACACAACGTCACGTTTTCACAAATTTCTATTTTTGTAGTTTGCAAGGAGATGATAACGGTATCGTTTTCAAAAACTTGCACTTTGAAACCTGTTTTAAAGTTTGCCTTTTCAGGCCCCCATAACACTGTTGTGTAAATGAACAGCCAAAACACACAAATTTCTTTCAATTTTTAGTAGAAAACTGTGTAATATAAACAACCTTGAGTGTGTCAGATAAGAGAGACATAGAAAATGTGCAGAGCAGTGTGTCTCTAGGATTAAAAACCACTGGGCCAGTGGATGATATACTTCTATATAATAATCAGCGACAGATAAAAATAGATAATGATGGGCACTTCATAACTAACAGATCATGAATGTTTGAATCTATTCCTAATTTCCATGTTACACCAACCCACATACCTACGCTGCGTCTGAATATGCCTACTTCCATACTATATAGTAGGAGAAAAACAATATGTGAGCCGAGCGAAGTGTGTATATGATGGACACTTTACTATCCCATGAGGCCATGGGAGAGGTGCAACTATAGGTCACATGACAATGACAACATGGCGAATGTAGAATGTGGAATTTTTATTTATACCTCACACAATCATACTATATATAAAGTACTTTTTAATGGTTGCGAAGTAGGTTTCAAACCAAATGTAGTACCTACTATATGCGATACCTACCGATATGCAATATCGGACGCAGCATTAGTTTCTGAGCAGGTGCGACCTTGTACTGTAAAAATATTTGACTTAATTTCCTCTATCTTGTTTTTCCCTCTCCCTCTCTCCCTAATCTAAAAAACTTCCTCTCGCTGTCTTCTTATCCCATCATCCACCCTCTGTCTATTCATCCACTTCAGGAGTGTCTCGCTCCATGAAGGACAAGGTGACAAAGCCGACATTGATGGCCCAGGGGCGCGTGGCTCACATGATTGAGTGGCAGAGCTGGGGCATGCAGACGGTGGGCGCGGGGGGCACAGTAGGGGGACGCACCTCCAGTCTGCACCTCCAACAAGAGCGCAAGCTGGAGAATGACGCATACAGCGACCTTAGTGATGGAGAGAAGGAGGCTCGCTTTGCTGCAGGTGAGAGAAACAAACAAACAGTTTAAGTGAGAGTAAGAGAAAGGCACACACAAAATCTAGTGCTCAGAAGTAAGCTAACCCTAACCCTATACCTAATGCATTTTTACATACTGAGTAGTATAGTGACTAGATTTTACATCTATACTAGTAAAGAGACAACACTTGTGAGTGTTGTTGTGAGAGAACGCTTCCCTGATGGAATTTTCTGCCGATCCGTGTTTTCACTGTTTTATGGTAGGGGGCACTATTACGCATCTTCTGAAAGAGTACTGAATCTCCTGATCAAAACCCATGCGGAGAAGAAGCAGAAACATGTGATATCATATGTAAGCAGATTAATATGTAAAATAACTGATTTAATATGTAAATCACAAGTTACTGAATGAAATGTCGACCCAGGACGAGCTAGAAGCTTTGGGGGTGTTGATGGACTTGATCTATTCCATCTATGTTAACATTTTTGGGCTCAAAATTTTGCTTTTTTTTAGTAACCACATTCAAGTGTTGATAAAAAAGCTGGCGGTGAAAGAGTAAATCATGGCTTACTTCTTTCTTCTTTTTTTAACCTTTATTAGACTCCTTTAAAAAAATAAAATTTTTATTCTCATTATTACAGTATTAATGTAAATGTGTTAAACACATTATTTTCTTTCGCTTGTTGAACATAACAGAATATATTTTGAAGAATGTTGGTAACCAAACATTTTCAGTTCGTACAAAAAATACAACAGAAGTCACTGGGAACCGAAACTGTTTTGTTGTCAACTTTCTTCAAAATGTATGTTTAACAGACACAAGAAAATCATACATATTTGGTCTGACATTGATGTAAAATTATTTTAAGGGGGTTTAATCAATATATATTCTGTAGTATATTTCAAGATAGTTGTAATGCATTCCTTAATCCAGCTGCTAAAAATGTTTACATCATTTTTAATTGCCACAAAACATGGAGCAACTTGTATACATTTGTGAATATTTACCTATAATCAAAATATTACACAAAAATTCAATATATTCTACGTAACTTAAAATTCATTCTGTCTCAAAAGTGCTTAACACTAATACAATTGAAAAGAAAAGATGTTCCTGAGATTCAATATCTTTCTGACAAAATGTACAAACATCAAATTAAACCTTACTCCTAAAAATGCACTACATGGATAAATATCATTCATTGTTTTGAAATGAACTTCCTTAATGGCTTACTCGGAATAGTGCTTTGTGACAACTGTTGCCGATGCTGCTTCCACACCAATATAAGCCTGTGACAAGTATCGGCTATCAGCACAATAAACAAAAATACTGAGTGCACCTCTCATAAATCTTCTGTAGTGAACCTTTATGCTTTAGGGTGCTGTAGGCTACTGTGTTGAATATGCAGTCTTGTTACAGCATCAGGTGCGAGAAATAGCTCTATCCACATTAAGTTCACCTGCTCCTGGCTGCCACTGAATGCAATAAAACAGCCTGGATGCATCATCATACCTTATTTATGACTTTGAGAATGCCGGGCATGTGTTTGGGATGTTTGCCGCAATTTTTTATTCATGACACCATATCCGAGATGACGAGGCTTCTTTATAGTATTTCAGCAGTCAGGTGACACAGATTAATGTTTATGTGTGAGTATAACTGTTTGTTTGTGTCCACAAATTTGTCCATTGTCTTTTAAATTCTTGGACATGTTAAAATTTCTACATAACTGACAAAAATAAAAGTTTTAAATATCAATACATTATTTCAGATTAATCTACTGGGAGTGCAGAATTATTAGGCATGTTGATTTTCTGATCATATTTTTTTTCCAGGCACATTTGACCAATTCCAAACCACAGTAATCCTAATAACTACTATTGATTTAGTATTTAATAATGTATAAGTGATATATAATTGTTAATGAAGGCTGGAAATGAAAATCACCTTATATTCAGGTGTGCAGAATTATTAGGCATGTTTTCTTTTACAGATAAATTGAGCCAAAAAAGAGATTTAACTCAGACTGAAAAGTCAAAAAGTATTAAATGCCCATGAGAAGGATGCAATACTAATGCAATACTAGACATTGCAGTTAAGGCATGACCATTGGACAGTGAAATGCTCGTTGGGTCAGCAGGATCTGACAAAAACAGGTGGTGAAGAAAAGACACCTGTTAACCGCAAAAGAATTAAGAATTAAGGTGAAGAATTAAGGGTGAAACCATCAGGAACCCTTTAGTCTCCAGCGCCACCATTTTCCAGAGCTGCAACCTACCTGGAGTCTCCAGAAGTGCAAGGTGTCAGGATCTCAGAGACTTCAGTTAGGTAAAGAATCCTAAAAAATGACCCCCACTAGATAAGAATCATAAGCTGAAGTGTTGTAAAATACATGAAGAAGGTTTTTTTTATAGGCTTTATGGACAGATAGGTTGAGAGTGACTCTTGAAGGACCAGCACCACATCCTCTAGTACC
This sequence comes from Gobio gobio, assembly GCF_949357685.1. NCBI lineage: Eukaryota > Metazoa > Chordata > Actinopteri > Cypriniformes > Gobionidae > Gobio > Gobio gobio. Next base: position 18,836,712 of record NC_137108.1, on the reverse strand, counting down.
ACTGTTTGAAGAATTCATCTTCCAGAATCTGGCAGTACGTTTTGGGAGTTCATTTTTAGTCCATCTCTGCAAAACGGACTTCAGGATGGACTAAAATGAACTCCCAAAACGTACTGCCAGATTCTGGAAGATGAATTCTTCAAACAGTGGTACTAGAGGATGTGGTGCTGGTCCTTCAAGAGTCACTCTCAACCTATAAAACCTATAAAGCCTATAAAAAAGCAGGCTTCATGTATTTTACAACACTTCAGCTTATGATTCTTATTGAGTGGGGGTCATTTTTTAGGATTCTTTACCTAACTGAAGTCTCTGAGATCCTGACACCTTGCACTTCTGGAGACTCCAGGTAGGTTGCAGCTCTGGAAAATGGTGGCGCTGGAGACTAAAGGGTTCCTGATGGTTTCACCCATAATTCTTCACCTTAATTCTTAATTCTTTTGCAGTTAACAGGTGTCTTTTCTTCACCACCTGTTTTTGTCAGATCCTGCTGACCCAACGAGCATTTCACTGTCCAATGGTCATGCCTTAACTGCAATGTCTAGTATTGCATTAGTATTGCATCCTTCTCATGGGCATTTAATACTTTTTGACTTTTCAGTCTGAGTTAAATCTCTTTTTTGGCTCAATTTATCTGTAAAAGAAAACATGCCTAATAATTCTGCACACCTGAATATAAGGTGATTTTCATTTCCAGCCTTCATGAACAATTATATATCACTTATACATTATTAAATACTAAATCAATAGTAGTTATTAGGATTACTGTGGTTTGGAATTGGTCAAATGTGCCTGGAAAAAAAATATGATCAGAAAATCAACGTGCCTAATAATTCTGCACTCCCTGTATTAGACATGTTAAGATGTATTCACCTATAATAAAATAGGATATAGTAGTAATAATCTTTTAAAAATCGAAATGTACAGTATATTGTTTTTATTTATGTAAAAGTTTGTGGTAAGATTGGGGTCGGAAGTCTCTTATGCTTAAGCTGAATTAATTGGGTTAAAAGAAAACAGAAACAGTAAAATCAGTAATATTGTGAAATAATACAACAATTTTAAATAACTGTTTTCTATTTTAATATATTTTAAAATGTATTCCTGTAATGGCAAAGCTGAATTTTCAGCATCATTACTCCAGTCTTCAGTGTTACACGATCCTTCAGAAATAATTCTAATATATATATATATATATATATATATATATATATATATATATATATATATATATATATATATATATATATATATATATATATATATATATATATATATATATATATATATATATATATATTATTTTTTTTTTTTATATCAAAGTTGAAAATAATTGTGCTTCTTAAATTTTTTTTTATGAAAACCCTTTTTCATCAGGATTCTCGGATGGATGGATAGTTCAAAATAACATGTTATTTGAAATAGAATTATGATGTAACAATGTTGAAGTCATTAAAAATGAATGACCCCAAACTTTTGAACAGTTGTGTATTTTTTAATCTATATAAATGACTAAATTATATCTTAAGTACAGGTGGATTTAGGGGTTAAAGGGAAAGTTCACCCAAAAATGAAAATTCTGTTATTAATTGACCCTCATGGCGTTATTAAACCAGTTAGACCGCCATGCATCTTCGGAACACAAATTAAGATATTTTCGGTGAAATCTGAGTTTTCTGACCCCCCATAGACTGCAATATTATTACCACTTTCAAGGCCCAGAGAGGTAGTAAAGACATTGTTAAAATAGCATGTGACTCCAGTGGTTCAACCTTAATGTCATAAAGTGACGAGAATACTTTTTGTGCGCAAAAAACAACAAAAATAACGACTTTATTCAACAATTTCCTCTCTTTTGTGTCTGTCTCCTACGATGTCTTTACTATCTTTCTGGACCTTGAAAGTCACTTAGTATTAGTCAAAATGTTTTATTATAATATTAGCCTAAAATACCCTGTACGTTCAGTAGCTGCATAGCAGTAGCATCATTAACATTTGCAAGATACAAAGAACAAGTCTCAATACACAATATGTATTCAAAAAATATTACTGTCGTGTTCTCACTTATTATTACTTTAAAACCTTGAATTTTGAATCCTGGCAGGTGTGCTTCAGCAGTTTGCGATCTCTGAGGCGACGCTGCTGGCCTGGAGCTCTATGGATGGGGAGAGCACAAGCGTCGGATCTAATCAGGGGAGCATAGCCCACTTGAGCGAGGTCAACCAGGAAAGCATCACCAGCCGAGGTACTCACTACATTTCCCAGCATGCACTGTAAGCTCAGAGCATAATTGCACCTCTTCCTACTGTTCTTTAGGCTGGAATCTTGTGTCTGGGTTGTTTAATAAAATCAATTTAGTAACACAACTTCATTGTCACATTGTGAGCCCTGATGAGTGCTGTAATTATTCAGGCAACTTGATGTAAGAATCTGTAGTTAAACACTTTCTTTCTACAACTTTGCCCATCTTTCCATCTCAACTCATATAATATGTGTAGAGGATTTGGTTGGAATCCCTGCCTAATTCCTTAACGACTGAAACATGTTCTTTTATTTAGGCCTATGCTAAAAGGTTTCTCTAAAAAGAAACCTTTCCGTTGAAAGCCCCCTACAGTGAGGGTGGGATTATTATATTGCAGCTTATTTGGAATGCAGTGAACATTGGGTTTTGAATAAATGAATAACTAAAGGTCAGGGACCCGTGACTCTCAGGAGAACAAGAACTAATCCAATGAACAGTTCAGTACAGCCTTACAGACTCACATGAGAGCTCAGAACAATGAAAGCCATCTGCATGCCAAATGACAACATGTTACAGACAGATAATGTGATAATTATGTCACATGCTAAGGCAGAGGTGTATCAAAACTGTAACTGTTTCGCAGCCCCAGAGGTTTTTGTAAATCCAGATGGTAGTTTCTCTTTAACATATGGAATATATCTAATAATAATAATAACGAGCAGCCATTAACGGTGCAAAGAAGAAGACAAGACATGCCAACATGGCTAAGAGTGTTAAACCAACTGCAACAATGAGCAATTAAAGGCATTTTAAGATGATTTTAGGCAAAATGGCTAAAAAATCATATATACAGTCACTAATAATATGATTTAATGGTTTGTCACTTTTTACCAATAGGTGGCGCAGTAACGAAATTGATGTGGTGTGGTCAGAGTGAGATGACAATGACAAAGGCAAAGTTTTGTGTCAGTATGTCAAAGCATTGCAGAGATACAGCCTCAAGAGTCGTTTTGGCATCATGGCTCAACTTTGTCGCTGCGGTATATGAAAACGGTTTTGTCTGTTGACACGAAATTAATAACTTTTTGCTGTAATGGTTTGAAGATGTTACGATTCGATTTTGGTGAAAATCAGACAAATGGTCTAGGAGGAGTTCGAAAAAGAAGGTTTCTAAAGGAAATCAAAATGGCGAACAGAATGTTTGGCCAAATATGGTAAAATTGGGATCTATGTTCTTGGCATGACCCAAGGAATCTATTAAAACCAGTTTTATGACAATAGTCAAATTTAATCAAAAGTTATTAGCATTATTGGAAAATTCATTATAACTTTTGTCCACAAGGTGGTGCTGCCTTGAAACTTTTTGAGTACTTTCAGGGCTTGGTGACGAAAACACACGCCAAGTTTCGTAATGATACGCCAATGCGTTTTTAAAACATAGCACTTTCTGACAAAATTCAAAATGGCCGACGCCCAAATTGGTTGATATGGGAAAATTGGGTATGGCCTGGCTCGGCGTGATGCCCCGACTCTAAAGAGACCAGTTTTGTGATATTTGGCTAAAGCATTCTTAAGTTATAATCAAAAATATAATTTCTTTGTATCTCTGGACCACTAAGTGGCACTGCACCGAAATGCTGCAGGCAGCCTCGCTTTGGTTAGAATATGCTAAAGCGTTGCAGAGATAGAGCCTGACTTTCATTTTTGTGGGCACTTTGTTGATTTCGTTTGAGCGTTATTCAATAACCGTATTAGACTCAAGATGATTAGTCAAACTGTTTGGTCATAGTCTGAAGATGATCTGGTTCAATTTTCGTGCAAATTGGAGCAATGGCCTAGGAGGAGTTTGCAAAAGTAGGTTTTTCGATTAATTAAAAATGTCGGCAAAATTATTATGACGGAAAAAGAAGTCATAGGGTGCAATCGAATTGGCTTGAGCCAAGGAATTAGAGGAAGAATTTTGTTTCTAGCCCTTACGGTTCAAACGTTATTAGCAAAAATATGAGTCAAACTTTGGACATGTGGTGTCGCTAGAGGGATTGTTTTAGAGATTCCAAAATTGGTGTGGTTAATGCTGGGCCTGTCCTCTATCTGTGTGCCAAATTTCACAACTTTCCCTCAAGCGGTTCTATGGGCTGCCATAGACTTTCGGCGGAATAATAATAATAAGAAGAAATCTAACGATTTCAATAGGTGCCTGCACCTTCGGTGCTTGGCCCCTGATAATGCGCCTTTAATGACACCCAAGCTCACCCTTACAAGCAAAAATAATACAAAAGTAAATAACAATAAACAAGACAACACCACAGACGCAGATTACAAATACATTAAAATACAAGCTCAATAAAGGACAGGTCATAAAAAGGCCTGAATAAAAATCTTGTCTTGAGAAAAGATTTAAAAGTATGGAGAACATCACTATTATATGAAGGAGGAGAGAGTTCCATAAACAAGAGGCAGCATACACTATATTGCCACAAGTTTGCGAGGTCAGGCACTGATGTCGGACGAGAAGCCCTGGCTCACAGTCTCTAATTCATCCCAAAGGTGTTCTATCGGGTTGAGGTCAGGACTCTGTGCAGGCCAGTCAAGTTCTTCCACACCAAACTCGCTCATCCATGTCTTTATGGACCTTGCTTTGTGCACTGGTGCGCAGTCATGTTGGAACAGGAGGAGGCCATCCCCAAACTGTTCCCATAAAGTTGGGAGCATGAAATTGTCCAAAATGTCTTGGTATGCTGAAGCATTAAGAGTTCCTTTCACTGGAACTAAGGGGCCAAGCCCAACCCCCTGAAAAACAACCCCACACACCATAACCCCCCCCTCCACCAAACTTTACACGTGGCACAATGCAGTTAGGCAAGTACCGTTCTCCTGGCAACCAAACCCAGACTCGTCCAGAACACATCTCCACTGCACTAGAGTCCAGTGGCAGCGTGCTTTACACCACTGCATCCGACACTTTGCATTGCCCTTGCTGATGTAAGGCTTGGATGCAGCTGCTCGGGCATGGAAACCCATTCCATGAAGCTCTCTATGCAGTTCTTGAGCTAATCTGAAGGCCACACGAAGTTTGGAGTGTAGCTATTGACCCTGCAGAAAATTGCAGACTTCTGCGCACTGTGCGCCTGACCCTGCTCTGTGATTTTTACGTGGCCTACCACTTCGTGGCTGAGTTGCTGTTGTTCCCAATTGCTTCTATTTTGTTATGATACCACTAACAGTTGCCCATGAAGTATTTAGTAGTTAGGAATCTCAAATGGACTTATTTCACAGGTGGCAACCCATCACAGTACCACGCTTTTATTCACAGTATTACTCATGCTATCAAGAGAGAAACTCGTAATCTGGAGCGCATATGGAAACAAACTAATGTAGAGGTCTTTAAAATCACGTGAAAAGACAGCACTTCCTATTATAAAAAGGCTTTAAAAGCAGCCAGGGCTGAGCATCTCCGAAAAAAAACCCCAAAACAATCCAAGGTTTTTATTTAGTACAGTGGCTAGATTAACAAATAAACAGTCATCACCTGAATTAAATATTCTATCACAGTTTAGCAGTAATGACTTTATGAATTTCTTCACTGATAAAATCGAAAGCTTCAAAAATACAATTGCAAACGTATTACCTTATAACATCGTTTTATGATTCAGCCTTAGTTACCGCCCCTCAAGAACAATTGTCCTGTGGTACAGGGTTTACAGACAAAGACATACCCTGGAGGAGCAGACTGGTTAAAATGCAGGAAATCAGCAGGTTTCTGCCAGGTCTCATTTAAACAGAGGAAATCAAACACACGGTCAGACAGCAGATCGTACACCAGAGGCCCTTTGTTGGAGAGTGATTGAGTAATCCAAAAGAGAGATTGTTTTTGACTTGCACTGTTGCCAGCCAATCTGGTATAAATCAAAAAATATATGAGAATGTAACCTGATTTCTAGCAGTTAAAGAGTAAAAAAAAATTAAAATATTATATTCAAATATTTTGGGTGTGTAACATTTTTATACAATTTTTTTCAAAAAAATCTCTTATTCTAAACAGGGCGTGCTTATTTGAATTTATTTAAACAGTTATTATTACAAATTATTGAAGAGTTAACATTTGTGAAATATGATTACAATTCAAAATAACTGTTTTCAATTTTAATATATTTTAAAATGTCATTTATTCCTGTGATGCCAAAGCTGAATTTTCAGCATCAAAATATAACCATCTAAAAATATAACCAAGAGTAAGTAAGTAAATAATAAATAGAAAAAGACCCAAGACAGAACCATGAGGAACACCTGCACTGTAAAAAAAAATGCCCGTAAAATTTACGGTAAAAAAATGGCAGCTGTGGTTGCCAGAACTTTACCGTAAAAAATATGGTAGCAACATTCTAGGTTTTACGGGAAAGCACTTAGTTAACTGTCTATTTTACAGTCCAAAACCGTATAATTTAAAGGTTTATATTGTAATAGTTACGTGTTTGCTTATAAAAACTTATTTCATTGACCGAATAATTGAAATCACTCATAATTGAAATACTAATATCTGTTATGCACCTTTTGATATATACTGACAACCACAAAACACAGTGGTGATGAGAGTCCCATGATGAAACAAAGCTTATCACAAGCTTGCTTTTAGGAGACAATACTAATACTGTACATGGAAGGTGTCATTCACCCAAACACTAAACACCATCATGGTAACACATGAAAATGTAATGAAATTTAAAAAAAATGCAATAAACATTAATTTAACAACATTAGATGTAACATAAAACCCTAATGTACATAACTGATTAGAAAAAATAAGAAGAAACAGTTATTTCAATGGAAATACATCAAATGTGAAGTACCGTAGGGAATGTCAATTTACGTTTTTTCACTGTAAATTACACAATTACGTTCTTTTTCACTTCCAAAAACTATAAATTTAATGGTATTTTACGGTAAAATTTAATTAAATGTAAGGTTAGATCTATTACAGTTATTCACCGTATATAGTACGGTAACTTTCTGTTAACCAATTAACTGTTTTTCACCTTAGCATTTTTACAGTCCTTTACCGTTAAAACCACGGTCATTTTTTACAGTGTATGGTGGCTTTAGGATGATCATGATCGGAAATGTTTAATTTTAACGAACTAAGTGCGACCAGAGATATATGATCTAAACCAAGACAGGGATGCCAGTATTCCCAACGGAAGCTAACATGTCAAGGAGTATATTATGCACAGTTTCTGTGCTATGGTGGGGATTAAAACTAGATTGAAATTGTGACTACATTGAAATGATCATGGACCCTTCGAAATAAATGGCATACTTTATTTGAAATCGAAATCCTTTATAAAATTATAAAAGGGTTTTAATGTTACTTTTGGTCAATGGAATGCATCTTTGCTTGGAAAAAAATCATTAATTTCTTTCAAAAAATGTTTAATGACCTCAAACTTTTAAATTCTATATTATATATTAATTATATTATATTATCAATAAGAATTTTAAATGTAAAAAAATATTTTAAAAATACAATTTTACCCAAAATGCGTGTCCTATTTGTGTTTATTGGTTTATAGTATTTCATCATTCCTCTTAATTTGGTTGCTGTTGAGCACAAATCAGTCCTTTATGAGGTTCCATTCCAGTTAGGATGCTGCCATAGAAGGTCTACAGAGAAAAAAAGGGCGAGAGAATAATAAACTCAGTGGGAAGTCTTTGTACCAGTGAGTGTTGCTATGCTACATAAAAAAGCCATTTCCTCAGTAAATAAAGAATCTCATTTCTGCCCTGCCAGAGGGGTGAAGTGAGTGAACACTCATTTTAATTTCACAGTAATGGCCATGGGGTATGCTAAAGTCAGAGATTTCAATGCCAGAAATAGAATGTGCGGTTATTATTGTTCAACATTGTTTTATAATCGGATATAATATTACAAATATCTTGCTGTTGCATGCAGATGAGGCTGAAAAGTCACAGAATTTGACTCAAAGAAAGAATAATGGAAATTTCAGAGCTTTGTATGGATGTGGGCTCAAATATATTAACATCTGCTCATTGTGTCCAATCAAAGCATCATAAAAGTTTGGACTACAAGAGCTTTGACTACAATATTAAAGTGAATTTGACTTTAACATTAAAGTGAATTTTACATCAGCCAAATGATGAAACTTTTTCTTCTTTGGTGTACTTTGATAACTTTTATTACTGAAGAAAATATAATTTCCTTTGAAGATGTTCATAACTAATCTATTTGTTAAACTCATTAATAATATTGACTATAACGTGGCTCTCTGGAATACTTGATTCTGATTGGTCAGTTGTGGCATTCTGACCCAGGCAACTAATTTGCTTCATACTGTAGCTGTGCTATAGTCTCATTTCTCTCATGTCACTCTGGGTTCTCTTTCTTCTAACATAATAAAAGAATTTCATCTCAGATCAATATTTCATGTCCATTTATTTATTTATAAGTACCAGTGTACCATAATCACCAGACGACAACTCAGATCAGCACAGGCTGTGTGAAAAATGATCTAAGATTCTGATCTGAGAGAAAAATATACAGAATGTCACCCATAAAGTTTTCATTTGTAATGTTTTTTTTTTCTCTCTTTCTCTCTCTCTTTTATATGCTCTTACAGACCAGATAGTGCACCATTCCTCTACAGAGGTTTGGCCCCACAACTACGTCTCCCAAGGTCTTTACTGCCTTTCTTCCTCTGATGCTTGGGAGCCAATAAGTAATGAACAGTCAGGTGTGGCTTCTCCTGCCACTGGCTCATATGTCATGGCAGTCGGGAATGAGGGTGGATATGACCCGAATACAGGAGCTCAATTCCTGTCCCAACAGCAACAGCAGCAGTATCAGAACCAGATACATCAGATCCAGCACCTGCAGCAGATGCAGCAATACCAGCAGCAGCAACTACTGCAGTATCAACAACAGCAACAGGTGAGTGAAAAAACTGCTTTAAGCCTCGGCTGGTGCATTACAGGTGAGTCATAAAACTACAAATCCCATGAGGACTGTTTCACACTGCACACGTAAGCAGTGCTGGGAATATTTATTTCATCATCCACATTAACAGGAACAGAAGTGTTGGTGTGTCAAAATCATGACACTCTTTTTGTCCGGATCTATTCATTTATTAAAAACACTTCAAAAAAATGCAAATTCGCTGAATGAATACACTTCAGTAATCAGAATTTTTTTCATTTCTGAATTTAAATAAATGTTGATCATTTTTACGAGGTTACAGTGATACAACTCTCCTGATATCATAATAAAGAAAAATAATATTGAAAGTTGTTTGACAAACAAACACTTCACAATAAGGTCCCTTTAGTTAACATTAGTTAATGCATTGACTAACAAAGACCAATACATTTGCTACAGTGTTTATTCATCTTCGTTAAAGGTCCCATGGCATGACATTTTTTTTAACATTAATATGAGTTCTCCTAGCCTGTATAAGGTCCCCAAGTGGCTAGAAATTTCAATAGGTGTAAACCGAGTTCTGAGTGTCCTGCTCTGCCTTTGAGAAAGTGAAGCTTCAGACGAGCCGATCTGGAATCTTACCTGTGTGTCGTCATACGGGGAACGGTAACCTCTATCATTCAAGTTCATGCAGGTTCTTACTAAATCGTTTAATACTGTTTATGCGTCAGTGAATCAAGCCAGTGACTAAACAATCAACTTTACATCGTTTCTGTTAGTAGCATGAAACAAATAAATTTTTTTATTAAATGTCATGTCATGAACTGGCTTTTTAATTTTTTTATTCTGTTGTCTGAGGTCAACTTATGACGTTTGCGTGGTTTTTATATTCAAAAACATCATAATGAATAAGTAATAGGCTATTTTCTGCCTTGGTTTTGAGGCTCTCTGAAAAACGGTCGGTTTTGATGGGCGTGCCGCACTGAAGACTTGGAAGTAAACACCCACGGCTAGGATTGGATGACATTTGCATATTTAATGAGCTTCTGCTCCCCTGTCAGTTACAGTGTGTGGCAAACGGCAACCGGAATGAATCGCCCAGCCCACAGCCAGGGCTCGCAAAATGTCTTTATCAAACAAACACAATGATTTATCTCTCATCCACCCGCGATTGATTGGAATGTTATTTCTGTATCATTTCGCCCGATCATCAGTGAATATAACCGCAAACCGTACACACACACACGCACACACACACACACACACGCGTGCGCGCACGTGCGTGTGTCGGCTGACCAGTGATAGCCGTCGGAAAAACACATAGCGAGCTGGCGTTGTTACAAGTCCGAGTCTGATCACGAATTAACCAATAACACCTTCTCCAGCCTGTGACAGCGTGCTAAGGTATGTAATCAATAGATATCAAACGATCTGTAACAATGCAATAGTAACACACATAAAAAACATGTTTTACTCACATAAGTGTGTTGCACCGTTCCTGTCGATCCAATATAGAAGGCACAGCATTGTGTTTTAATCTCAATATGTCTGCAAATCCAGTCTCGACCTGGATCTTGTTTACAATCGATTCCCTGGTGAAATTAAGCGAACAAACGCGCAATGTCTTACGCACATGAGCTGGAACCGGCATGTTTATTGCTCGGTAGCGACCTGTTTAGCTCCACGAGACGATTGGCGGGCTTGAGGTGCCGCTTCTGCGATCTAATATGTCAGTGGTCGACATATTGTGAGAGCTCTCGTTTTCTGGGCCTGGTGTCTATAAAAGCTTTTCTTTGACTAACAAGGCAGTTTTCAGCACTGAAACTTACAGGATATTCTTATATCACGATTAACTTTTATATACCAAAGGCTCAAGGGAAAGTTGATTTCTCAATTTATCACCCCTTTATAATTGTAATAATGCTATAATCAACACTTTCACGATTCGTTCATCTCGACGGCTGTGATGGTAAAAAAAACGTAGTAAAAGTATTCGAGAGGGTTCCACATGTTACAAAGTTCGTAGAATAAGGAGGAAGAAGACAGGGTCGGCGTGACTGGGACTGGGACTGTTTATTCAAAACTCTGATACAAACAAAACAAACTCGCGGTCACAGCGCTCTCAACAACTCAGTACAATATAACTTTATCAGCAATCTTTCTCCAGCCCTCCGTCTCTCTGGTCCACGAGTGCCCAGTCTCTCTCTCTCTGGCAGCGATTGCAGACCTCGCTAAACCACGCCCCCTCCGCCACATAATCTAATACTCATTTCAAATGCAAAGATGTCAGCCAATCACAACAGTGAGCGTTTTCACTGAAGTCTCACAGCAGACACGCCCCTTGAAACAGAGCATTCAAGCCAGAGGGTTTCAAACAAAATGCCTTTTTATTTCTAAATTATGAAATTTTGTGATGTAAAAATCATACTAACAATATAAGTGCACCTCAGGAAACATAAAATAATAAAAAATCCACGCCATGGGACCTTTAATGTTAATTGATAAAAATAAAGCTTGTTAGTTCATGTTCGTTAATGTTAATTAAATAACATTAAAGACCCTCTGTGGTGAAAATCAAGTTTTTATTGTTGCTTATGTCTGTCATGTTTTCAATTTGCTTTAAGACAAACCATGTGCAAATTCATAAGGGAACATCATTGCTGACTATTTTCTCCTTAAAAGACCAGTGAACCAAAGACTGAAACACAAACTACCTTGTAACCAATCACGTCAACGTGCGGACGGGCTTTAGCATATCATTAACTATTCTCTGAAGTCTCAAGAAAAGCCAGGTTATCCCGGCATATCTTTCTGTTGATATGAAAAATCGGGTGCATTAAGCAATATAGTGGGAGAATTATGTATATTGCGATAATATGATGAACTAAATGCCAAACTCCACTGACGTTCTATGATGTTCAAAGCCTTTAAGGACGCTGATTTTCGGAAGGCAGCTGTCTGACTCTGAGATGGCGAATGGGGACATGGTATGCGTAACATTAGCAACACATTATTAGCTGTTTGATAATGTAGTCAAGCAAAAGGCTAATCATATTATTTACCGTTATGTGTCCGACGTTGTAAAGAGCGATACCTGTGTGCAGCGTTTACTACAGTAACTTGAGTAAAAGTTGACCGAGGGGGTCTCTGAGCTGGTGTGAGTGAGTGGAGGCGGGGATCATTTGCATATTAATGGTTTTGTGTATATACTTAATGAAGCAAGGTTGTAGAGTTACATTCAAGCTATTTAATGGCATGAAGATGTCAAAAGAAGAAAAATAAGTTTTTTCACGGAAAAACGTTTAAATGTGATTTTAAGGGATAAAATGATTGACTACAGGAGGACTTTAACAGATACAACTTTTGATTTGAATAATGTATTAATAAATAAAACTAAGATTACTGACAAAAAAATGCTTTGGTAGTCTGTTAGTTCATGTTAACAAATGGAACCTCATAAAATGTTGCTGAAATTTTATTATAATTTATGCCCATGAAATATGTGAGCCTTCATCATTCACGCATGAAAGAAGGAATTAAATAAGTCTCTGCACCATCATCTCCTGTATTAGCAACAGAGGAGACATAAAATGTATCATAAAAAGTATCCATTTCCAAACAGTTCTTGGCAAATTAACATAAGTCTCCCATAAGGCTGTGCTGCAACAGATCTTATATTAGTATCAACAGGTGAGTTACAAAATTACCATTCCAATTAGCTTGTTTTGCATGTTCTGCAACAACATCTCTCGCTCTGCTGGCTAGAGCTTCATTTGGTGTTGAACTAGTACAGGTCCCAGTGGTCAGTTCAATAACGGCTTCAGTATCAGCAGTAAGAGCAGTAAAAATTTAATCATGTTCCATCATCCAGCCATTAACTAGAAGCCATTGATCGTCACAGTAATTGGGGTCTCACTGGAGCAAATGGGGAATATAATACTACAAATCCCATCAGCCTTTGCAAAAAGGGAAGGGGGTGTTGTTGTTTTTTCAACCACAATAAGAGCACAAGTCGGGTTCTGAAAGTAAAAAACTCCCATTCCCCTTTCTCCGTATAAACTTTTCAAGACAGGCCTAGCAAAAGCTCTTTGATGGCTAAACATTGATATATGCTGCCGTAGAAGACATTGGTCACAATAGCTGTGTCTCATTTAATTTAATTTTGAAGGCTGCTTCCTCCTGGGGATGCAGTATACAGAGTTTCCTCTGAATCAGAATTAAACGAAACGTCCTTTATAGGACACACAGGCGAAAAGGAGACAGGAAGTATCACGTTGCTATGCCAACACGTTCACAGTGTCGTTGCGCTCTCACATCAGTTAAATGAATGAAAATTAATAATTTAATATTTATCCATTTCTACAGTTAACAACAAATGAAATGGTTCTTGTCTTGCCAGCAAAGTATCTAGTACCTAGTACCTAAACGTTTAAAAATCACCAGAACACTTGTAATCCTGTTTACCACTGCTATCTATTGAGGTAATGCAACTTAAAAAACAAAAACAAGCTTGAAACTACTTACATTTAAAATCTTCGCTTGCATGAATATCTGCCGGCGCCGCCATTTTTTGAAATAATATTAAAATAAATACGACGGTTGTTAATGGCGACGCAAAGAATTGTGAGTTATCTGCAGCAGCAAAGGATACACCTCAAGCACTGTGAATTCCTGTGAAAGAAGGCCGCATTCAAAGGTCGCATTCGGTGTGTCCTACTTACTTTTCTGAAATGCCTCTGGAGGACGCAGCCTTCGAAATGAGACACAGCATGTGATTTCAGCTTAAAGTCCTCATGAAATTAAAATCGGTCTTATTTACTTTGTTAGCACACATTACAGGTCTTAGGGTGAACAATTAATCCATGCAAGTTAATACACAGAAATGTTTTTTTTTGCCATGGTAATCTTTAATCAAAATCTGAAAAGTAACTTCCGGTCTTGAATAGAGTTCCCTTTCCGATGACGTCAGTTTGTTCCGTTTCACTTGGAAATACGTCACAGCACTGAAATAAAATCAGTTGCAACTTCCGGTTCAATGGGACTTTAATGTTTAAATGTTACTATGGAAACATAGCCTGACGTCGTCATACTCAGCTTCTAGTCAGAATATGAGTCTGATACTGCTCCATTGGGCTGTGATTATGAGGCGTGTTTCAACCGAACTAGGAAAGAAAATGCCTCTGCACTCAATTGGATAGACCTACAACCAATCAGAGCAACGGAGTAAGTGATGTATGTTGAGCAACACATAGTTGTCATGCGGTAAAGGCGAATGCATACCAACAAGTTCTCCGTTTAGTAAACAAATTCAACCCAAGCGCTCTTTGGTGACGTAGATGATGACGTTACTGTTGATCATCTGTCCATCATCGTATAAATCCTGCGTGCCAAAAGTGATTGCCCATGAAATATTACAAATTAATTGGAAAAAACTATTTGACAAATATTTTTTACATTTAAAAGCTTTTTTTTTTTTTACTTTTTATCTAAAAATAAGATTTCATTTTTAAATTAAATTAAAATTATATAAATATATATTATATAAATAATTGTATTTGCTTTAAAAATGTTTAGATACTTTCATTCAAAAAAATTGACAATGGATAAATTTATACAAATTATACAATTATTTTTTTAAATATAATCACACACACACACACGCACACACACACATGTTTGTTTTTGTGAAATGTGAGGACATTCCATAGGCGTAATGGTTTTTATACCGTACAAACCGTATTTTCTATCCCCTTACACTGCCCCTGCCCCTAAACCTAGCCCTCACAGGAGGCTGTGCAGTTCACTTTCTGTGAAAAAAACCTTGTTCTGTATGATTTATAAGCATTTTGAAAAGTGAGGACATGGGTAACGTCCTCATATTTCACCCTCTTTTTGTAATACCTGTGTCATACCCATGTCATTATACACATTTATGTCCTGATATTTCACAAAAACATACACACACACACACACACACACATGTTGGGTTTTCATGTTTTATGGGGACTTTCCATAGGCGTAATGGTTTTTATACTGTACATACCGTATATTCTATCCCCCTACACTGCCCCTGCCCCTAAACCTAACCCTCACAGGAGACATTCTATATATATGTATAGTGAAAAAAAACCTAAACTATATTTGCTAAGTTTTTACTAATAATGATTATAAGTCAATAGTTTCATTAATCATTTCTTATACAATTGTCATTGCTGTTTTATGAGATACATAATTAATTCCTTATAATATTTTTTAATAAAATAAATACAAAAATATACATTTTTAACATTTTAATCATTTAAAAAAATTTTTTTAAATAATAATAATCATTATAATCTACGATTATCATTTTTTTCTGTAATCAAAGTTTGTAATTTTGGTTGCTGTTTGGTTTAGTTCTTGGCTTAGAACTTTCAGCTTTCCAAATGGAGAAAGGAAAGCTGAAAGAGTGGGCTGTCTGTTACTTTAATGGAAACTTGAGCTTTTTTTCTCCTTCTCTCTATTTGCAGATGTTGGAGCAAAGACTACATAGTGCCACTCATTCTTTACAAGCTACTCCCAACAGCACCATCCACAGCCTGCCTGCCCGTACTCATCCCCCATTAGTGGATCTGTGGGGGACAGTGGGGACAGAGACCTATCAGGCAGACATGATGGGCTACATGGGCATGCCTGTAGCAGTAGATGGAAATCTAACAGTCCCCACAGAGGAGGTGACGACAGATCACTCACCTTTACTGGAAACCCAGGAGGAGGAAGAGATCAAAGTGAGTGGGAAAGAAGTGAAGTGGCCCTTAAATGACACTTATGCCACACTTAAATATAGCTGAATGTCACTGAACTAAAAGTAAAATACCAAGTGATATCTTCAAACAATTGATGTTTGACCTTTTCTCAAAACTAACTTCATTTTTCTAGTTACTTGGAAATTACTTTTAACCAACTGTTTTTTTTAGTGGATGTGTGAAGTCAGTTCCCTCAAGTTCACACAGGTGCCATAGCAGAGTAACCACAGGTGTAGTTTATCACATTAACTATGAACATGATCCACTTACAACTGACAATCACACAGTCTCTGAGGGTATGTTTACCCTACAATGAAGTACTAAAAGATATAGACTGAACACATAATGCACATGCGCATATCTTCACCTTTTTCACAAATTTGTGTTTTTATAGTTTACATGGAGACAGTAACAGTATCCTTTTCAAAAACGTGCACTTTAAAACCTGTTTTCAAAAGTTTGTGTTTTCAGGCCGCCAAATGCTGTTGTCGTTTTGGCCTCTAAATCAGTGATGTTATTGTTAGCTAAAGCTAAAACGATTCAAAATTATTTCTGTTAATTGAAACACAACTGAAATAAAATAAATCAGAAATATTAGATGAAAAACTTAAACTGTTGTGAACTAACGGAAAAAAAATAACATTTGAAATACTAAAAATACTTCAACTTAAAGCTGCAGTCTGTAAGTTTTGCCTCTTTGCCTGCAATTGCAGTTATTTGCAGACTCCTTCCCTTCCCCTGTTTACAGATAAAAACATGCACATATATGCACACACATATGTATTCAAATGCACTTGCCTATAGGCTAAACACGTAATGCTTGCGTACATGCCGTCACAGTTTTCACAGATTCGCCTTGTTTTGGGGTTTGCCCGTGGATGATGATGGTTTAGTCTCACAACTATTTCAAAACCTATTTCATGGTTTGCGTTCTCGGGCCACCATGTGCTGTTGCCATATGGATGGGTGTCCGGAACGCATTGGGGGTTTTCTATTTTAGTTGCGGATGGTGTTGTTTAAGTGGCACCGAATTAAATAACTAATTCGTTTTTACAACAGAAATTAATCGATCAAAAACCTACTTTAGCTTTTCTTCTAAAGCAAAATTAATTTCCTATTATCACTGTAAAGCTTCTTTGAAGCTTCTGTGTTGTAAAAAGCGCTATATAAATGAAGGTGACTTGACTTAAAAATAAAAGTTAATTCAAAATATTAATAAATAGTATGATAGTATATAAATTATGATAAAATAACACTGATCCAAATATTGTCTTATTTTTGTAAAAGTTTACTGAATCTTTTGCTTTATCATTTAAAACCTAACAAACATCTATTTCTGTCAGCAGCTAGAAAAGTATGAATCCTGACTACATTTTCTGTAACTCCGGTCAGGTATGAGCTGCTGTGTATACATTTTCCAGCATTAAAGCTGAAGTGTGTCATTTCTGTGCCAATAGGAAACTGCAAAACTTTTCAAACAGGTTTTTCAAACAATCAACCCATCTCCTTTTGGTCAGGCAAAAGCATAGTCCCACCCCTAAACTAAACAGACTATTGTTTAAATTAATGTTTGTTTGTCAAATAGAGTCGCACGTTCCGTCATCATCAACATAGTTTCTGCTCTCGGACATTATATATATATATATATTTCATTTCATTTAAATATATATACAAATATATATATTCAATCCATATATTTTAGCATATCAAACAGCGACATTTTTGCATTTAAGGGCCTGTTCACACCTACCTTGTTTGGTCCGGATTTTCAGGTTTTTCAGTTTGGTCCGAATCAAAATTGCAGGTGTGAAACCTCCCCCAGACTACAGTCCGGACCAAAAAGACGAAATTTGGTCAGATGAAAAGAGGTAGTCTCGGTCCGGATCAAACTGAACAAAGGTTTGGTTCGTTTCTAGTGTGAAAGCATTTTCTGTATGGTTCGGACTTTCAGACCATTTACAGGAAGTTCCTGTTTATGTTTAAATATTATAATGTTATTTTTAAATTTCATCTAGGCTATATTGATTAGGGCTGTACGATTAATCGAAAAATAATCTAAACCGAAATTCAGAACCTCTAATCGACGTATTTTTCCCATGTCGATTAATTCGGTTTTAGTCACGTGACTCCGCCCCGTCAGTCACATCAAGTGCAGCTTGCAGGCACACAGAGAGATGCAGGAGCAGTTATCTGTGTTTATAGATGCCCAGAATCACTATAGTAACTGCATGTTTTACACAGTTTATACAGGTCAGTTAATTGCCGTTCTTATAGCCTATACGCGCTGCCAAACACACACACACAGAGACGGCGCGCGCAAGCCCCGAAGCCAGATCGCTTTCACTTTCTTCCTCATAAAGTTTGTCAAGTAAATGCATTTAAAGGCTTGAACATTTAAAGCGATTGTGCACTATTCAAAAACAACAATATGGAAAACGTATCCGTTCAGTGCTCAGCTTTTTTCTGTGACACAGAGAGCCGAGCCATGTCGCGTCTCTGACAACGCGCGCGTGCCCTGAAGGCAGACCTCTTTCACCTGCGTCCTCACAAAGCTTTGTCATTTGTATGTTTTGAGGCCTGCCAGTTTGAACATTAAAGCGATTTTAGACCATTAGATGTGTATTATGTTGAACTAATGCCTGATATATTGTGACAAACTAACACTCGCACATCACGTGAAGATCGCGCGCAGAGAGCAGCGCAGAAACGCAGTGTCAACGCTGTCCTGTGACTAAAGTAAAGTCACTAAAGTAGCTTAGAAACTCAACCGGTATAGGCATATATTTGAATACCTTTTGAAGTAAGTACAAACCACAGATTCAATCATAATGAATAGAGACGGTATGAGTAATTCACACACACAATCACTCTCTCATTAATGCATTCAAATAAATTTAATGTAGGCCTACTGTGTTAATTTATCTGTATCTGATGTACAACAAGCCGAAATCTGCCCCATAGACAATAACCGCTAAAAGTGAACCATTTCCTTCAAGTATTTTAAAATGGAAAATTTGCAAAAAATGGACAGCAAAAAAAAAAGCAAGCAAAATAATCGTTCATTAATCGTAATTGAGGTAAAATGTTCAATTAATCAAGGTTTTTATTTTTGGTCAAATCTTTACATCCCTAATATTGATTATGAAAAGTGAAAAGAAATGAAATTATTTTGACCACTTCATTAAGTTTTGTTTTGTAGAAAGCATTTCTTTAAAGTGAATTTCGTTTTGTGTAAATTGTATCTTAATTTTAATCAAAGTTTCATCAACCAATTGCCTGGATTTAATACATAAGAAGCAAATAGGCTATAGCAGACAACAATCAAAGCATTGCTCTTGAACATGTCTCATAAATAAACCGAAACTCAGCAGCTACTTGCCTCACAGACATGCAAAATATTATGTGTATAGAAAGCTTGAAATGTCTACTTTTAAACGAAAAAATTAGAAACGAAAAGAAATAGTCAAGCAATGCACACTGTTCACTAGTGGCAACGACATGCGCATGTTCATTCTTGTCAAAGACGCTGACATCAGACACAGGTCAATGTCAAGATGCAGCCCACATAGATAATAATGACAGGACGCAAGTATGTCATGTAAAGTTCTTTAGTGCGCTCGCATAATTACAATGTGAAACCAAGCCAAAACTAGCCAAATGTATAAAATGTATAAAAACATGAACTTTGGTTCGGACCTTGGTGCGGACTTTCAGGTGTGAAAACGCCCTAAGTGTGCATAAATGCGCAAGGGAAACCTTGAGTGTGAGGTAGGAGGGAACTCACAATGAATCTAATATCAAAGAAGAAATGATGGGGATGAAAAATAGTGAAATAATCTTCACCACATTCATATGGGAGTCGATGCCAAATACATACTGCTTATTAACATAAAAAAATTAACATGTAAATTAATTAGAATAATCTGACATTAATTGTGACCTCGAATCGATTAATTAGAAGTAATTTTTCCACCACCTTCGCATGACGTCATTACTGACAGTCCTATATTGGCACTGCAGATGATCCTGACTTTAGTTTGACCAAGGACGAACAGCTGAACATTCGGCAGTACACACCACCCAATCTTTTACCGTTTTTTGATTATTTGGACGTTTTGCTGGACATTGTAGTTGAAGGGGCAGCGGCGCTGCTCAAGCGCTCTAAATCCTTGTTTACTTTTGCCTAGCTCTGCACCTCGAGCCTCCGCTGACTGCGCACGCACCTCTCCAAACGGACGAGGCCTTTATACTCGACGCGCTCGCCGTTGTACTTTTCTTTGAAGTGACAGGGGGCGACTTGGAGTAATTGTCCTCTAATCCATCAGGAAACAGTGGTGAGAAGTAGTAAGGTACACACGTGATGATGTTTGTTTTCATTACACTTCAACAAACCCACACTACAAAAGAACCAAAGAATTGTGTAAAACCCAGTAAACCTTGAGATTATCACTTGTGACACTAGAACAAAATATATGGATATGAAAACATAAGTATCAAACTAAATTAAACAACAATCTCTTAAATATTTTCTAATTTAATTAAACTTTTAATTTCATGAACATTTTTCTCAAACATGGACCTTTATTTTCATTAAAGGGCTTATTTCTGCTAATGTTGGCTCATTTTTAAGCACAAATTGGGTCCTGTAAGTTGCTGGTACAGACATACATGCTCAGTCATAATCACCTCGAAGCTGTGCATCTTCAGAAATGGAGCCACATGCAAAATTTTCAAAAAATGAAATGGGATTGCAAGTGTGGGAATCGAGCCGGCGGTAGACAAGCTCTGACACTGCGGCTTTAGAATTGCGTTGCTTAGCATCCATCTGGCAAACCTCTGCTCCCTCCCCAACAAAAAGGACAAATTTATTCTCCTGTCCTACACAAATAAGGACTTTTCAAACTCTGCAGCTCTGTTTTTCACGGAAACCTGGCTGAATGAAGCCATTCCGGACGAGCGTTACATTTGCCGGGCTTCCAGCTGTTCGGAGTGGATTGCGACAGAATGAATGGGGAAATCGCGAGGTGGCGGGACATGTTTCTACATCAATAAAAAGTGGTGAACAGATGTAACAGTGTTGAAGAAGTTGTGTTGTCCCAATCTAGAAGCTCATCAACTGTAAGCCCTTCTACTTACCGCAGGATTTTTCCTTGTTCTTTCTCATGTGTTTACATTCCTCTGCAATCCTGTGTGAATGCAGCACTGCAACAGCTGGCGGCTCTGTTATAATCATTCTCAGGGACTTTAATGAAGCAAATCTCTCCCGTGAACACTTTACATGTCATACTAGAGACAGTAATATACTGGACCACTGCTACACCACAAAAAAGGATGCATATAATTTTGTTCCATGTGCAGTTTTGGGGCTCTCTTATCACTGGCTGGTTCATCTTATGCTGACCTACAGAAACTTAAAGGTCCCATGGCATGGCATTTTTCTATTATTTTATAATGTTTCCTGAGGTGTACTTATATTGTTAGTATGATTTTGACATCATAAAATGTCATAATTTAGAAATAAAAGGCATTTTTTCTATACTGCTGTTTGCCCTGTGGCTGAATGTCCTGTTTCAAGAGGCGTGTCTGCTGTGAGACTTCAGTAAAAGCACCCACTGTTGTGATTGGCTGACATCTTTGCATTTGAAATGAGTGGAGGGGGCTGCGAGCTGCTGCCAGAGAGACGGATGGACCTGAGTTCACTTCACATCAGTTCTCAGCATGTCTCAGTTTAGTGAACTGTTGTAGTTACTAGGATATACTTCAGGTTATTAGTTTATTTCTAGTCGGAGGGGCTGTCACTCATGTCAGAAAGTTAGTAACTTTAGTAAATTATGGATCAGAGCTGACTCGAGACGCAAACCGTTTAGAACGATTCAGTCCGATTTGGTGAACTGGTTCGGTTCACTAAAAAGAACCGATTCAAAAGAATGATTCGTTCGAGAACCGGACATCACGGAGACGGAGCGATTGCTAACAAAAAGTTATTTATAGTAACTACTGAGTTGTGAGAGCGCTGTCTGTCAGCGCGAGTTTATTGTGTTTGTATCTGAGAGTTCTGAATAAACACGAGTCCCAGTCACGCCGAGTCCGTCTTCATAATTATTCTACCAACTTTGTAACACATGCAAAGTACCATTACAGCGAGATGAACGAGTTACGAGTAAGTGTTGATTATAGCATTATTTTTAGATATTTTCCTATCATATGAAAAGCGTCAGTGAAGCGCATTGAGTACACAGCGCAAACAAAGACACAACAGCAGTAATCAAATGTAATCCAGTTTATTGTGGGGATAGCTGGCTAGCCTAGCCGGATACCCTCACGCTTACCCCCCTTCTGCTTAATCTCGCGCCGCGTTTGGTGCCTCTGCTGTGGGCCAGATGCAGTACTGGGGGTCGGGGATGTTGAAGGCCGACCGGCCAGTGCAGCCCGAGCTTCGCCGTGCGTGAGGTTTATCTCTAAAGAGATGTAAGTCTGCCGATGTTGAGCAGAAACGACTGTATGCACATTTTAGAACAGATAGACGCGACGAGGACGTACAAAAACACTGACTCACAAGATAGAAAACACCGTTCTGTCGGGAGAGAGAGAAGCCGCAGTGTGTGCACGAATAATAAATAATTAGCTACACATAAGAAATCAGTGATCACAGATCAGAAGGAACTGAAAAAAGACTTCTGTTTTCATTTGTACATCCAAACACTGAGAAACTGCCAGCGTTCACTCGTTCACAAGCCTTGATCTCTCCAGGACAAATATGGTGCTTGCATGGGTTTGCCAGATTCTCTGGGCGGAGGAAAGGGAGGTAACCGTTCCTGTTTGGACGTCAAAACAGGAGACTTCAGGATTGTCTAGTCTGGCCTGTCATTTTCTCAAAGGCAGAGAAAGACAGCCAGAACTCGGTTTTACACCGATCAACATTTCTATCCACTTGGGGACAATATTCAGGCTAGGGGAACTCATATTAATGTTGAAAAACCTCATAAAATGAAAATTTCATGCCATGGGACCTTTAATCACCTTAACCTGTAGTAAAGACTGTAAAGAGATGGACATTGGATGGAGCGGGTATAACAAGCCTGTGTACTGTGCACTGATTGGAGTATTTTTTAAGCTGCTGCTGCTACTGATCTGGACGAGCTCACAGAATACTGTAACATCATATATCAGTTTCTGTGAGGATATGTGCATTCTTACCAGAACTCATTTAACATACAACAATGACAAACCATGGTTCACAGCAAAACTCATACAACTTCATCAGGCCAAAGAAGATGCCTACAGAGGTGGGGACAGAGTGTTGTATAATCAGGCCAAAAACATACTGACAAAAGAAAATCAGAGTGGCTAAGAGAAACTACACTGAAAAGCTGAAAAAAACTGTTTTCAGCCAATGACCCTACGTCAGTGTGGAAAGGCCTGAAAGACATCACCAATTACAAGACACTATCCCCCAGCACTGTGTTGAATCAACAACTGGCTGATGACCTGAATGAGTTTTATTGCCGTTTTGAAAAACCGGGTCTCACACCCCACACCTGTCCTGACCTTTTCTCTATGTATTCATCAACACCTCCAGCAAACCCCCTTTTCCTCCCTCCTACACTTACGATCTGTGAAGAGGATATGTGCGGTGTCTTCCAGAAACAGAAGACAAAGAAAGCACCAGGCCCAGATGATGTTTCACCAGCCTGTCTGAAATCCTCCACAAAGATCTGCAACAGATCACTGGAGCTATGCAAAGTCCTTTCCTGCTTCAAATGCTCCACCATCATCTCCATCCTAAAGAAACTCAAAATCACAGGACTGAATGACTATAGACCTGTTGCTTTAACATCTGTGGTCATGAAGTCATTTTAAAGACTTATGCTGGCCCACCTGGACCCTTGCTGGATGCCCTGCAATTTGCTTATCGGGCAAACAAGTCTGTATATGATGCAGTCAACATGGGGCTGCACTGCATCTTGCAACATCTCTACAGACCTGGGACTTATGAGAGGATCCTGTTTGTGGACTTCAGCTTGGCTTTCAACACCAACACCCCAACACTACTCCAGACCAAACTAACCCAACTCTCTGTTCCTAGCTCCATCTGTCAATGGATCGCCAGCTTTCTGACAGCTAGGCAACAGCTAGTGAGACTGGGAAAATTCCCGTCCTACATCAGCACTGGCGCCCCCCAGGGATGTGTGCTCTCCCCACTGCTCTTCTCTGTCTCTGTCAAGATCCTGAAGTTTGCGGATGACCTTACACTCATTGGACTCGTCCAGGATGGTGACTAGTCTGTTTATAGACAGGAGGTTACTCAAAGAGCTGGCTGTGTAGTCACAACAACCTGGAGCTGAACACGCTTAAACCAGTGGGATGATTGATGATTGAAACACCCCAGCACTCCCCTCACTCACCATCATGAACAGCTCTGTGGCAACAGTGGAGTCATTCAGGTTCCTGGACCTGGACTACCATCTCTCAGGACCTGAATTGGGATACTCGCATATAGGCTCCATTTTGAAAAAGGCCCAACAGAGGATGTATTTCCTTCACCAGACGAGGGAGTACAAACTACTACAGGAGCTGCAGTCATAGAGTCTGTCTTCTGCAACTGTCTGGTTGGGCTTGGCTACCAAATCAGACCTCAGATAACTACAGTCGTTGGGGCAGTTGTGGCCTAATGGTTAGAGAGTCAGATTGGTAACCCGAAAGTTGCGGGTTTGATTCTCAATACCGGCAGGAAATGACTGAGGTGCCCTTAAGCAAGGCATCTAACCCCCAATCGCTCCCCAGGTGCCAAAGCAAAAATGGCTGTCCACTGCTCCGGTGTGTGTCCACGGTTTGCAGTGTGTGTTCACCTCTCACTACTCTTAATGTGTGTGCACTAACTTGGATGGGTTAAATGCAGAGGACAAAATCTGAGTATGGGATACTTGCCGTTCACATGTCACTTTCACTTTCACTTTCACTTACAGCGGATAGTCCGGACTGCTGGGAGAATCATTGGTACACCCCTTCCTACTCTCCAAGATCTGTACTCATCCAAAGTGAGTAAAAGGGCTGGCAAAATCACTCTGGACCCCTCACATCCAGGCCACTTCCTCTTTGAACTGTTTCTGTCTGGTCAGCGCTACAGAGCACTGAGCACCAGAACAGCCAGACACAAGAAAAGTTTCTCTCCTCAGGCCATCTACCTCATGAACAGTTAAAAACAATATTTATACTCATTTATTTAGCATACCATACCTTTTATTCAAATTCCCTTGCAATGTATATAGCATACCTGTACATACTACATATATTGCCTATTTGTTTATATTGTGTATTTTTGCTAAATTTATTTTTATTCACTTATTTTACTTTTTATTACGTATCTGTCTTGTCACTGTCATTCTATCTGTGCACTGGAA
This sequence comes from Gobio gobio, assembly GCF_949357685.1. Lineage (NCBI taxonomy): Eukaryota > Metazoa > Chordata > Actinopteri > Cypriniformes > Gobionidae > Gobio > Gobio gobio. The sequence continues at coordinate 18,811,359 of NC_137108.1, read as the reverse complement.
TTTTCTGTCACCAAGACAAATTCCTTGTATGTGTAAGCATACTTGGCAATAAAGCTCATTCTGATTCTGATTGTTGAACAATGCAGTTCAAACTAGAGGTCTGCATTCCCGCAACTCATTCTGCATTCCCGATCAGTTTTCTTGCGGCGCGTGAGTAAATTTCCGAATCAAAGGCGGTGGCGGTCAGTAGCTCTGATGTACTTTGGACGGGAGAGGGGGGTCTGACAATAGCCCGGCCGCTCCTGACATCCTTTGACAACAGTGTATCCGCACTTGAACTTGAAATGAACAAAACTTTATGCAGTGGTTGCATTCACACAGTTCCCAGTTTCCTGCCCTAAACGACCTGGCAATAGGCTATGTGTTCTTTGCATCCCGTCCACGAGAGCATCTTCAGAGAGAACATTTAGCCTTTGTGGTCGGATTTTGGAAGAGAGACGTTCGGTACTGAAACAATCGTCAGTCAGCGACATTCTTGCATGGATGTTAAAAAAAAGATTTCATTTTGCAGTAGGCTATAGTTGGTAAGCCAACAGTTTTCGTTTATTTGCATTTTTGGCATATAATTTTGAGTGACAGATGTCGTATTTTATTTAGCCTATTTTTCCTCGGTGACATTGACAGTATGATGATTGTATAGCCAACTTTTTATATTTGTTATCCCTAGTCTCTCTTTCTGTAGGTGAAATTTAAATGTGAGATTCTGGAAACGAGATCTAAATTTAGTGCGATCGGACGGGTAAGGAAGAAAATCATTCCAAGCGGAAAGCAGGTGAACACAGTGAATTTTAAGCAGGAGAAAGGTGGGTGCTGAATAGAACCTAGCGGGAGCGGGACGAAAAAAAAACAGTCCTGCGCAGACCTCTAGTTCAAATGACAGAGGTGCAACCATATTACTATGTTTTCAGGAACCAGTCGCTAGTTAATTTCATCACTATAGTGGTTAAACAGCAAGTTATGTAGTTGTACAGGAAACGCAACCCTAGTTGGGTCGATCACATAAAAATGTTTTGATAGCAGTGCTTACACTTTTCATGGGAAACAACTTAAAGGGTTACTTCACCCAAAAAGGAAAATTGTCATTATTCCTCACCCTCATGTCGTTCCAAACCCGTAAGACCTTCATTCATCTTCGGAACACAAATTAAGATACTTTTGATGAAATCCGAGAGGTTTCTAAGCCACCCATAGGCAGCAACGTCATTGGAACTTTCAAGATCCAGAAAGGTAGTAAAGACATTGTTAAAATAGTCCATGTGACTCCAGTGGTTCAACCTTAATGTTATGAAGCGACGAGAATACTTTTTGTGCGCAAAACCCCCGCTTCCAGGTTCTACATCAAAACGCCGGCTCATTATTGGCCAGCTCCTGCGTCAGCATCACATGCATATGTCGTGATGCTCACGTGAACAGCATCGGCCAATAATGAGCCGGAGTTCTGCCGCAGAACCTGGAAGCGCTGCACTGTGTTTACTACGTGACTAGCGTAGGAGAATGACGTGGAAGAGAAGAGATTGTTGAACAAAGTCGTTATTTTGGGGTTTTTTTGCTCACAAAACGTATTTTTTTGGGTGAACTAACCCTTTAGAATTGACTTAACTGAACTACTACAAGTAATAATAAAACAACTTTTAGCATGGAGCTGTTTATTTGAGTGTCCCAAATCAAAACCTGTTTGGAAACTTACAAAACATTTGTTTTGTAATTTCGTTTAGTGAAATGACATACCCAGACTAATGTCCAGCCTCTTTTCCAGGAGGAAGATATAACGTTATGTATGGAACCAGAACCAGTGACATTAATTCCATCTCCAGTGTCGCAGAGAGAGGAAGTGACCTCAATGGGAGGAAGCAGTCCAGGTCAAGTCCCTGGAGAATTCATTACAGAGCGAAAGGCATCTGATGTCTCACCGTCTGTAATTGAAGAGCTTGAAGAAAAGGAGGAGGAGTCAGAATCCTTGCCTGTAAACATTACAGCAACCAACTAAAGTGGCCGGCGAGAGACTTGAGCTGGTTTTGATAGACATTTCAATCAGCGCAATCAAACAATATCAACTCCTATTTCAGGAATCAAACACTTATGATGGAATTAAAGTGACTGCTCGAACCCAAAGTGGAAAAGCAGAACTGAAACTGCGTACGTGAACACTATGATTTTTTTTAAGCCTTATATTATGGATGTCTGAAAAAGGAAGGCACAGAATGGAGTTGGGACTCTGAATGGAGAGAATTAGGAAAACTCACCAAGTTTGGAATGGAGCGATAGAGATGGAGGTATGTAATTCAGGAAGATGAATACGAAGAACATCCGGTTAAATATGTGCATGCTTTTACAAGGAGTGATGGCACTCGTTATTCAAAATAAAGACAATAAACTATAGTTAATACACCATAAGGATGATAATAATACAATTATTTTCTAAGAAAACAACAAAAAAACTAAATATGTAATTGTAAAATTGACAGTAACACAAGCTTTTTCATGCCCTCCAGAACTTCAGTTCCCACACAGACACTTACCATAAGATATCAAATAAGTGTAATTTGACAACACGCATTCTCTCTTTTCCTCTTTAAATAGATTTGGCCTTTTTTGAAAGTGTTCAGTTAAGGATGCTATTAGGAGGAACACAAGTTCAGTGTTTCTGTGCTGTGGAATGTTAAAATCTGAACTGAAACAAACCACTGCACAATCTACACAATTCTTTATATAATATGTAAGTTATTCAAGCCCTCAAAGACTCAAATACACATAAAGACAAGTGCATAGAGTTCAAAAGTCTGGGGTGAGTAAGATTTTGTAATGTTTTTTAAAGAACCCTCTTTTAGTCACGAAGGCTGCATTTATTTGATAAAACAAAATACAATAAAACGTCAATTTTGTGGAATATTATAACAATTTAAAATAGCCTTTTCTATGTTTGTATATTTTAAAATGTAATTCATTCCTGTGATCAAAGCTGAACTTTCAGCATCATTACTCCATACTTCAGTGTCACATGATCCTTCAGAAGTCATTTTAATATGCTGATTTGCTGCTAAAGAAACATTTCTCATCATTATTATCAACTGTTGAGAAGAGTTGTGCTATTTCAATATTTTCAGGATTCTTTGATGAATAAGAAGTTAAAAAACAAAATTTATTTGAAACAGAAATCTCATAGAAATGTCTTTACTGTCATCTCAGTTTATTTGAACAAAGCACACAATATAGTACCTTATACAAAGGAAGGAACCAATGACACATATACACATACACACACACACACACACAAATAAATTGATATAGATGTGATAGATAGTTATCAATCCAATTTAAAGGGATAGTTCACCCAAAAAGGAAAATTAGCCCATGATTTATTAACCCTCAAGTCATCCTAGGTGTATATGACATTCTTCTTTCAGACGAATATAATCAGAGTTATATTAAAAAAGTCCAGGCTAATCCAAGCATTAGAATTGCAGTAATAGTTGCTCTGTTTTTGAAGTCCATAGACTAGCTCCGGGGTGTTAATAAAGGCCTTCTGAAGCAAATCGATGCGTTTGTGTAAGAAAAATATCGATATTTAAAACTTTATCAAGTAAAGTTCCAGCCGATCGCCTTCCGTGGAAAAGTGTTGAATGTTGAAAGTGAAACTCAAGATGCGTACGTGACACGTGCATTTTTTACGGACTTCAAAAACAGAGCAAATATTACTGCTGTTATAATGCTTGGATTAGCCTGGACTTTTGTAATATAACTCAGATTTTATTCATCTGAAAGAAGAATGTCATATACACCTAGGATGACTTGAGGGTGAGTAAATCATGGGCTTTAAGGTAATAATATACTTAAATGATATATACTTTTGATCAATTAATTTGTAACCCTAACCGCAGCTGAATAAAAGTATTAATTTCTTTCAAACAAATATTGACCCCAAACTTTTGAACAGTAGTGTGCATACACAAATATACACACCTATACTTGTGCTCTATAAAGGCCAAAATGCAGTAACTACACCAACACTGGAACCGAGAAAAATTGAACTGACATTAATTTGATTTTCAATTTTAATGCTGTTTTGTTCCATTGTTCTTAAGCTAACTATAATTATTAAATCCCATCCCAACCCCATTTTCAAGTAGTACGAACGGTCACAAGTTGGTTTTATTTATTTTTGCCCTCACAAGTGTAAAGAAACAAGCTTTTTCATCCGCTTACGTGCACACAGATATATTTCATACTGGATTGTAACATAGCGTGCTTCCTTCTCTGTGTGTCTTTTGGCATGCATGATGTCTGTCATTGTACTCTGAAGTCCTATACAACACTTTATAGATATTTGCACTGGACCTCAGTACTCTGAGCTGAGCCTGAGATTACTCTGTGTGTTTAGCAATTTGATTTGCTGCGTAAAGGAGAGAAACGTTTGAAAAACCTTTTTGCACTTGCATTGGTTGTTGGGCGAAGGACAGATTGGAAACAAACTGTTTTATTAGACACAAAGGCACACTTCCCACTGTATTTGCAGAATTCTGATACCAAATTTCTTATTTTGTTTCACTCACATGGATTTTTTCTTTCTTTGGTTTAAATAGTCAAACCTTGACTTTAGAATGGTTTTGAAATATCTAGATTAAATGATCTCGGATCAAATGATTTGTTAACCTTAGCTTGTTTTTATAATAAATGAAAAATGAGAGGAGAAAGATGGATTGGTGATGCCTCGTAACCTCAAATTAACACTATAGTAAAGGGGATTTTTTTTCAGAACAGTCCTGTTGGCGACTCGTACATGTATTTCTTGTGCCACTTGCAGGATCAGTTCTCGAAGATTATTTTTATAATAAAGCATGTCATAATTTCTGATTTAAAAATATGTATTCCATTGCCTACAATTCTTTTCACTATATATCAAGGGGAGAATAGAACAGGACCTGGATCCACATACTGTAAATATCCAAGATATGAAGGGAAAATGGAAATGGACGTTGATCCGAGTTGAAAGTGACCTCATGAACAACTCAGGCCATTTGGAATTTTGAACCGCACAGGCGTCTTCCTGTTTGTCATGGGCACTGACTATTACAGTCACTGTGACGCTACAAACTTTGTGCTGACTGTGTGTTTGTATGTTAAGGGACGTGAAGCATATGCATCCCATAGTAGGTGCAGTCCGGTTCAGAAACAGAAGCTTCTGTACATCATTCTGCATTGTGAAGTCATGCATGATTCACCAAGGATTTAACAAAAAAAAGAAAAAGAAAAAAAACTGTCTACTGGATTTTATGACCGTTTCTTTGGAGGACACGGTACACTTTTGATGATTGTGTGTAATACAAACTTGGTGGCGAGAATAGCGTTAATAGCTATATTAAGTGTATTGACTTGAATTTATTTATGATTGATTATTTATGCAATGTTGGGACAATGTTTATTTTTCTACTGAATTGTGTGCACTCCCTCCTGTATATGTTGGGGTACATATTATTTCACTGCTGGGCTCCAGAGGAAGATCTGACCAATTTTTGTGTACAGTATATAAACATCTCATTGTATGTCATAAGGTTAATGTTTTAATATAAGTTTTTATTATATAACATCACCGAGTCGTTACATGTCGCAGTCCAACCATAAAACTGCAGCAAAACTGCAGAATTTTTATTACATGAAGCATACAGAACTCCGAAAGTTGCTCACGTGAAATAATATGTGCCCATTTATTTATTTAAAAATTATAGGAGAGGGATTCAACTTTGAAGCCTGTATGATATCTATTTGTTATTTTGAGATTAATACCTTTTGTTGTAATGGTATCACACTGGTTTGGTGAGAATGTCATACATGTGGTCATCCATCTTCCTCTGGTTTTATTTGAAAATTTGCTTCACAAGTCACAAAAATAAAAGATTCATCCTGAATTCGGACCCATATGCTAGCATACCACTGTGAGCGATGGAAACGTTTAGTTTTGAATCATTTAAATAGCCTACAGCTGATTAACATTTTATTCAATTAAATAACAATAGGCCTACGTTTCCTACATTCGAGTTTGACAATGATGTGCAAACGTGGACGTTTTGCATCTCTAAAGTATAAAATGAATAGCCGGAAAATAGTCAATCTACTCACCTTTTTAGCGAGAAACTCAATCATTCAAGTCCTCGATCATTCACGCGTTCTCGTAGTATCAGACAGAGTTGCCAGGTTTTCACAACAAAACCCGCCCAATTGCTACTCAAAACAGCCCAATCGCGTTTCAGGGGGGGGTTCCCCGGTAAAAATCGCATTCGGGGGTAAAATATGCCGACATAAAAAACTGCCCGCAGCAACAGTGTTAAAGTAGCCCAATTGGCCTATCAGAAATGTCCCACTTTAAGCAACAGACGTCACGTTCACATGTTGACCACATGATGTCTCCATGACACAACGAGAGCATATCGAGTTTTTGTGTCAATTATGGCTAAAACAGAATAAAATTAACATAATCGCTTTGAAAACAGATGACGTAAAGCAAAAACGAAGGTATCCTATTATTACATAAACTTAATGTCTAATACGAAAGTTTGTTTTTACGTTTATGCTAATTGGAAGTGACGTCAAATAACGCGTCTCGCTGAGGTTGCGGTTGATCGATGTGTAGGCTGCCCAGGTCGTTCACAGGTCGAATTTCCGACTTTGAATGGCGTTCCCGACGTTATTTCCAAGAATGAGGTGGGAAAAATCCAAATTCCGAGTTGTCTGGAACGCAGCATTAAGTCATGACTTGAAAATTTCTTGGCTTATACTTGCTATCTCACAAGCAAGTAGGCTAGCACCACTTGTTCTTTCCTGGAAGCTGTTCTTTTGGAACTTTTTCCACCTCACAATTGCGAGTTTATATCTCGCAATTCCAATATAAACTCATAACTGCGTCTCATAATTTTTTTCCCCAGAATGCTGTTTACATCTCACAATTTTGTGTCTGTCTTGCATTTTTGCTAAAAAATTGTGAGATAAAAACTCGGAAAGCTGCAATTAACTTTTTAAAAATTGCTGAAAACAAGATTCCGTAGATTTGGCATCATTGTAGCTATTAGAAAATTATTCGAAATTGTGAGATAAAAATTGGAATTGCAAGAAAGCATGGGAGAATTGTAAATTATAAATATATTTTCAAGCTTCCGTAGTGTTGTATAGCTAAAACCGTCACTTTAGTGTATCTTTAGCGCATCACAGACAATTTTTCTCATTTCATACAAACTCAGCTGGTGCCATCTTACAATTCAGTTATCGATTGTATTGAAAATTACCTCAGACGACTTCAGTTTTACTGTAAAGCGGTTGCAGTGTTCATCTTGTTGCTAGTCCGGTTGTATATTTTAAAGATTGTAAAATAATTTCGGAATCAAATTAAAATTCAGTTTGCTCATCATTGCAAAACAAATAACAAGACCCCAATGCTCTGACTGTACATTATTTCTTTTTAAGTCACACATAAGCATACTATGTCACCTGAGGGATATTAAACGACCTTTACGTTCCTCATCCATGATTCTGTGCCTGTAATCCCACTACCATATTTTCACCATCTGAAATATGCCTCAAAGATTTCAACCATATAATCAACCCATTGAAACGACATGCCAATCACACAAAGCCAGGTAATACTACTGCAACCAAAGGAGTGATGTCATGTCTTTTATTGCTTTTTATGTAAGATAAGGTATACGAATGAATAAATAACAAAAAGCCAAATGTGCTTAGTTGGATGTAGTTGTTTATCATTTGTGTTTACAGACTAACTGATTTCAAATGGATTTTTTTTGTAAGATTCTACTGCCATCTTTCACTACAAAACTGTCTGTTGGCATGATGCTGTAACTGGTCCTTTATTCTACCTCTCTCCGTTCTGTGAACTTGTGTACTTGTCTTTCTCTCCTCTCTCTTTCCCTTCGTATGTTATCTGTCTATTACTCAAACCCCGTGTTGTCTCCTCTTGGTGGAAGAATCATATTCAGAACAATGTATACTTTGGATAAGAAACAGTCATGATAAAATTTGTTTATGAGAACAGTGAAATACATGGATTCAACATGTTCAGCAAGCAATACAGACACAAATCCATTCATGTGGGACTGACTGAGCTGTAAGAGGTGTGAAATAAGAAGTGCTCTGTGACACGTATATCTATGCATGCTTTACTGAAGGTTATAAGATGGTTCTTCCAATGTGCTCTTCCTCCATCGAACTCTCTAACCCATCTCTTCTTCCTGCACGAACAAAACACCTCCCTGACCTTCAAGAATATTGCTATTTCTTTAATTTTCCCGAAAAAATAATGAAGAAACAAATAAATGAAGCAAACAAAGCATAATTGCGCACTTTGTGTATTTTTAAGACGTGGCAAAAAAGTCTGCATGCTATTGAGACCGTTAAAACACAATTATAGACTTAATTATAGAATAAAAATTCATCTGATATTCAACAGAATAATCAAACAAAGATTCAATGATAATGACTTTGCAGCTTAAATTATGCAGTAAACAAAACCGTTTCATAATGAATGACTAGTGCTTAAAGGAATATTCCAGGCACTATTTGTGGCATAATGTTGATTACCCACAAATTAATTTCACTTTTTCTTTTTTTTAAAAAGAGAAAAAATCACGGTTACAGTGAGGCACATACAATGGAAGTGAGTGGGGGCAATACATTAATGGTAATATTATAATAAGCCATATGATGTAAAAACTATGCGTTAACATGTTTTAGTAAGGACAACATGTTTTTATATTATTATATTTGAAACATTTGTGCCATTCACTTCCATTGTAAGTACCTCACTGTATCATTGATTTTTATTTTTTTAAGAAAATTTGAGATTCTTTTTTTTTGTGGTAATCAACATTAATACAAAATTGTTATTTTAGTATTATGTATATACTATTATAGCATTTATTAACATTTTGAATTGGCTTTTATTTTTATATTAGTTTTAATTTGAATAATTTCATGATTCTGACAGTTTAGTCATAGTTAACTATGCGCTGTATTGAACCTTGAATATTCCTTCAAATTTCACATTTACGGTATAAAAAATGAAACCTAAAATGTGCTTTATGTGGCAACATTTAAATGAGCAATTCAAAATATTTATTATGACTGAATGAACCTGAATACATTGGGTTACACCAAGACAAGTAGTTTTTAAGGGTCAGATCAGGTATAAATAGCTCAAGGTAACAAATCTTTCATTTTTACAGCGACATAATATGAAGTACAGCAGACAAACACTGAGATGGATTGGCAATAAGGGAGGAAGACATTCAGTGAGATGTGTCAGACCGACTGTCCATATGTACAAATGTAAGAGACCAAAAAAAAACTAAACTAAACTGAATAAAAACATCTAGAAAGAGTGAGCATAAGAGTCCTGTCCGGAGAAAGTAGAGAATCAACCAAAAAGTCTGATGGTGCAGCTCTCGTGCACCGCTGCGGCCCGTGCTAGGCTCAAAGGCAGCACCATAATAGGGTTTGCCTCCCCCTGGAGGGCTGAATTACAGTAAATTACAAACCAATAGACCTATAAAGGCTCCTCATCACTCTCTCTATCAGCATCTGCCCCTCCTTCAGGCGCAGAATGAAGAGAGGAGAGAGGGAGTGGGGAAGAAGTAGGGGAAGGCAATTGCTCCTGAGAGGTGCTGACGATACTTCTGCTGCTGTTGCCGGTGGGGATATCACACTCTTTCTCGGCTGTCTGGATACAACTACTAACTGACTCCTCTTTAGTCTCTCTTTTCACGTCCTCGCTCCACAGCTCTCTGTCCCGTGTGGGAGAGGACTGGACGGAAGGGGAATGAGAAGGCTTTTTGGCCTTGCGCCTCGCGTCTCTGAAACTGGCCAGAGGGGGACGCAGTCTCACTCCGCTACGAGTCGAACCCTCGATTGCTTTCTGGAGCTGGGTGTGAAAAAGAGAGAGGAGCAGAATTATTTACTCAGACACACCAGCATTCGACAGAACGAATGTAAATATAAACATAGACACAGGCGGTAAATCATCTGTACCTCTTTTAGTGCGACCACCCCAACCAGTTTACCAATACTGGTTACATATGCATGACTGAGACCCAGCAGAGAGAATAGGGTGTGAGTCTGAAACAAACAAGCAAACATTAAATGTATGTGATTAATTCAGAATTCTTAACACTTTACAAAAATGAATGAAGTATGCAAATTTACGTCATTAACGGAATTTATATAATGCAGATTGCGATCAGATCATTTTAAGCCGCTAAAGCAGACTGAACTCATGAAATAGCGTATGTATGACACGCCAATTCGGCGTACTATCAAGACGCATTATCGCTTTTTAGCGTGTTTATCAACGCCGTTTCATTCTATCCCCCTACACTGCCCCTACCCCTAAACCTACCCATCACACACACACATACACACACACACACACTGCCCCTGCCCCTAAACCTACCCATCACAAGAAACATTTTCAAAAAAACATCATTTAGTATGTTTATACATTTACATTCACGCGGAATCACACAGCGTAGACATACACGCGGAATCACACAGCGTTGACATACACGCGGAATCACACGGCGTAGACATATACGCGGAATCACACGGCGTGGACATTCATGCTGAGATTGTGGTTCGTTTCGGCGTACACATACACGTGGAATGACACGGCGTAGACATACACACGGATAGCTCAAAATGCATACAGATAACACGCCATTTGGCTTTAGAAAGTGGCGTGTACGTTTACGCAAAGTCATGATGTCATGTTGGCTAAACTCTGGGAAAGTTTTCAAAGTCCAGTGATCCAGTAAGTGAATGCACTCAAAAAATCAGTCCAAAACAGCGCTAATGTAAAGAAAATGTTCTCTGAATAGGGAACGAGACACTGCGATGATGCAATAGGAACACCCTTGGGGCAGTGCTGATTGTCTGAACCCATATAGAATCACACCAATTCATTGGCTGATGGCGCGGGCGCCTCCCCAGCAGCGCCCCGTCAATCACTCTTATACAGTGAACGCGTCATCTGCTCCTCAGATTTTCTACCGAAGAAGCCCCTTCGCCAGTGAGAGGAACTTGGCTGTGAATGCAGCGTCTCGTTCCCTATTCAGAGAACATGGGTTACGCAAGTAATCCAAGATGTACTCTTTCATAGGTTCACTCGCTGCTACGTAGCGATGACGCAATGGAAACAATATACTACAAACGCCAAGCTAAGCGCTAGACCAACCTGGACCAGAGGACCAACCTGCCACCACACAAATATCCTCCAAAAGAACTCCTCTAAATAGAGTCTGGGAAGACACGATACTCCTAGTAGAGTGAACTTTAACGCCCAGAGGTGTCTCTAAGCCAAAGAGATTGCGTCTCTCACCAAGCGAGATCCTGTGCTTAGATGTGGCGAGCCCTCTGCAGCTGGCCCCAAAGCTTAAAAACAACTGAGGCGACTTCCGCCACTGGCCAGAGCCGTCCACATAGACGTTTAAAGCCTGAACAGGGCAAAGCAAATTAAGCTTGAGACCAAGAGATCGGAGGTGGTGGAGAAGGACGTCCCTGTGACGACACACCAACTCTCTGGATTGAGCCAGAATTACGCAGTCTAGGTAATTTAGTACACAAATGCCCTGGAGTTTCAAGGGGGCCATAGCTGCATCCATGTACTTAGAGAACATCCGCTGAGCCAAAGCTAGACCAAATGGAAGGACCCGATACTGGTATGCCTTTCCCCCAAACTCCTCCTGTCCCCTGTTCGAATCTGCACCAGGATAGTTTTTAATGTCAGCATCTTGAACTTTCATTTGTAGAGGGAAAAATTCAGGCGACGCAGGTCCAATATGGGGCACAGACCCCCGTCCTTCTTTGGGACGAGAAAGTAGAGGCTGAAAAAGCCGTGGTTCAAGTCCGAAGGAGGAACCTCCTCTATCGCTCCCTTCAGGAGGAGGGACATCACTTCCTGCAGCAGAACAGAAACTTCTAGGGCGCTGTTCGTTACAGTGGGGTGAACGCCATTGAAGCAAGGAGGATTGCGGCGGAACTAGAGAGTGTATCCAAATTAGATCATGTGGAGAACCCGGTGTGACACGCCTGGCAGAAGTCTTCATGCTGCCAGGTGGTAAAAACAAGAGTTGCGCGGGAACAGGCTCTTGCAGGAGCCCCGCCACCAGACTGCTTCTGTGGCTGCCAGCAAGAGGCAGTGGGCACAGAGATAAAGCAGCTGGAGGAGGGCCTGTGACGTCCTCTGACTACGAAGAATGGACCATAAGGGCCACTGAGGAGGTCTCTCTCATTCCGGGGTCTAGCTTAGAGGCTGGAGCATTCGACATGGGGAGAAAGCCAGATGCGTCTTCATCCTTCAATACTGGAAGATGTTGACTCTGTATCCCCAAGCACGCATGGCGGGGGGTATAATAGATTTTGATCTGGAGAGCATCTCAAGGTGGAACAGATACACTTCAATAGTCTGTCCCTCCCTTATGAGATGAGGGTAGCTCTCCGTTTCCTGACCCATAGATCAGGAACGCCCCAGGGAATCTGAAGGTCAACTCCTGCAAGGTGGGGGATGTCTCGTCCTCATCACTCCTTCTAGAGGCCTCTTTCCTGTGTGCGAAGTGGTCCTGGGCGCAGAGTAGGAGGTTCCTGAGCCCTCCAAGGCATAAATTGCTTGAGGCCAGCAGATTGCATCTTAGTAGTTTGGAATTTGTCGACCACTGAGGTGACTGCTTCTCCAAACAAACCTGATTGGTAGATAGGGGCTTATTTGCACGCAGTGCCAAGTCGGTAGCTCTGCGGAGCTCCTTGACTGCTTCAGGTGAAACGCCCCCACCCTCGTCCATTTCCTTAAGGACATCTTCTCGGTAGGCCTGAAGAATGGCCATGGTATAAAGTGGTATACCCACCTGACCAGGCGCCATGTAGGATATTTCTACGAGGGCGGAAATGATCCTACAGGGCTTAGAAGCAAGAAAAGGGCCGATTTCCAGGAAGGAGTGGAAGAAGGCGAAAGGTGAGTGGCCAGTGTGTCCTCAACCGCTGGAATGCATGTATTGCCCTGCTCCACAGAACCAACCAGGTAAGTCAGCAACCGCCGCATTAGTAAGACAAGCGGAGAAAGTCTGCTTCCAGGGCCTTGAAATCTCGCAGTGAAGGTCGCTGAAAAATGTCAGCTTTCTTCTAATGGGGCGCAAAGTGGATTGGACACTCAGAAAATGCTCGTCAAGTTTGGAGGACTGAGAATCGAGAGGCTCGTGAGGCCACTTAATGTTACGTTTCTCAGTAGCACGAGTTAGCACGTCAACAAGCTCAGTGTAGGCAAAAATCTGAAGAAGAAAAATCTGAGGAGCAGATGGTATAAGAGTGAGTGGCGTGGCACTGCTGTGAAGGCGCCCGCACCATCAGCCAATGATTTGCCGTGATTCTATACGGGTTGAGACAATCAGCACCGCCCCAAGGCCGTTCCCATTGTATCATCACTACGCAGCGTTGAATGAACCTATGAAAGAGAAACAACTGGAGTAAAGACAGTTTACGGTTTGATATTCAGATTTCACTTGGCTATATATATATATTGCATGTCATTCTTGATGATTTGTGAATTCAGGTGACATGGTCCTCTCAGTGGGTTTTTTTCATAGTGACTCATAGTGAATACATATAGCTACAAAAGTCGGACCCTTAGAAAACTGAAACTAGGGTCATCTTGACCTGTGAATTTTTTCACAGCAAAGCACTTGTCCATTAACCCCTTGGTAAGTCCGCTAGTCAGAAATGTGAAAATTAGCCGTTCTTCATGTTTAATGTCTATTGCCAATAAACTGTGTTAATGCAGAATCGCTTGTTTTAGATTGAACCTGATTTGTAAAAAAAAATGCATTTATCGCATTTCAGTGTTTCTAACTGCTCTGTCCTCTTTTTCTTGTGTTATAATGATAAACAGGTTGTGCCAATGGCAGTCCAAGCCATTAGATAAATCAGCTTATAAGTTTAAAAATGGTCATCTAGTCGGTTCATGCTAGGCTGTGATTTGTGAAATATTTCACAATACATTTTTTGTCAGTTAACCCTTTCCTGAGTCATTAACTTCACTTTTCTGACTTGTGAAATCTTTCACAGTGCAGTTTTGGTCAGTTAACCTTTTCTTGCGTCCCTAGCATCACTATTCTGATTTGTGAAAACTTTCACAGTAGAGTTTTAGCCAGGTAATCCTTCACTGAGTTCTTAACTTTACTATTATGATTTGTGAAATAATTTGTTAATGATTTGTATGCTTAATTTCATAAGTATGCGATTAATCTCACAAAAGGGTGCGATTAATCACAATTAAAAATGTTAATTTATTCACAGCCCTAAAATATATGTATTTACCTAATTTAAAGACCTGCTAACGACCAGATTTGCATTATGTTCTGATACGTAAAACCATAAAATATACACTCACCTAAAGGATTATTAGGAACACCTGTTCAATTTCTCATTAATGCAATTATCTAATCAACCAATCACATGGCAGTTGCTTCAATGCATTTAGGGGTGTGGTCCTGGTCAAGACAATCTCCTGAACTCCAAACTGAATGTCAGAATGGGAAAGAAAGGTGATTTAAGCAATTTTGAGCGTGGCACGGTTGTTGGTGACAGACGGGCCAGTCTGAGTATTTCACAATCTGCTCAGTTACTGGGATTTTCACGCACAACTATTTCTAGGGTTTACAAAGAATGGTGTGAAAAGGGAAAAACATCCAGTATGCGGCAGTCCTGTGGGCGAAAATGCCTTGTTGATGCAAGAGGTCAGAGGAGAATGGGCCGACTGATTCAAGCTGATAGAAGAGCAACTTTGACTGAAATAACCACTCGTTACAACCGAGGTATGCAGCAAAGCATTTGTGAAGCCACAACATGCACAACCTTAAGGCGGATGGGCTACAACAGCAGAAGACCCCACCAGGTACCACTCATCTCCATTACAAATAGGAAAAAGAGGCTACAATTTGCACAAGCTCACCAAAATTGGACAGTTGAAGACTGGAAAAATTTTGCCTAATCTGATGAGTCTCGATTTCTGTTGAGACATTCATATGGTATAGTCAGAATTTGGCGTAAACAGAATGAGAACATGGATCCATCATGCCTTGTTACCACTGTGCAGGCTGGTGGTGGTGGTGTAATGGTGTGGGGGATGTTTTCTTGGCACACTTTAGGCCCCTTAGTGCCAATTGGGCATCGTTTAAATGCCACGGCCTACCTGAGCATTGATTCTGACCATGTCCATCCCTTTATGACCACCATGTACCCATCCTCTGATGGCTACTTCCAGCAGGATAATGCACCATGTCACAAAGCTCGAATAATTTCAAATTGGTTTCTTGAACATGACAATGAGTTCACTGTACTAAAATGGCCCCCACAGTCACCAGATCTCAACCCAATAGAGCATCTTTGGGATGTGGTGGAACGGGAGCTTCGTGCCCTGGATGTGCATCCCACAAATCTCCATCCACTGCAAGATGCTATCCTATCAATATGGGCCAATATTTCTAAAGAATGCTTTTAGCACCTTGTTGAATCAATGCCACGTAGAATTAAGGCAGTTCTGAAGGCGAAAGGGGGTCAAACACAGTATTAGTATGGTGTTCCTAATAATCCTTTAGGTGAGTGTATATACCCACACTGAGATCTAATCTCACCATTATTGAGTCTGTCTGGGATTACATAGGAAACAGAAAAAAAACAAGACAGACTAAATCCAGAAGAACTGTGGCAAAGTCTCCAAGACACTTGAAGAAACCGACCTGCAAAGCTAAATGAAAAACTGCACCTAGGACAAAGGCTGTTTCAAACGCAAAGGGTGAAAAAAAAATTTCCCAGAGGGCATGAAATAATGAGGACTGACATTCATATACAGATAAAAGACTAATTCATAATTCACTTGAAAAGATATAAATCCTCAACATAATACACAGTATTTCATATGTGATTTCAATCGGATTACCTTATGCAAAGATGTTCTCTCAACCAGCTGAAAAGGTGAGGGGTCAACACGGATCTGATCAATGTCAATCGGCTTATCCAGCTCTTCCTCTTCCCAGGCTTTGATCTGAACACCCCAATACAACATAATCAGGGTCATAATGTCACTACGAGTGACTGACAGCTCACAGATCGCTCTGGAATTGATGTGCTAATTGTGGCCGTCAGTCTGAACTGCAGTGGTAATAAATTCATCACTCTACCTCTTCAGGAGTCAGGTTATCAGCAACAGGAGGAGCTGCAGGACTCTACAGAGAGACAGAAAAATACAGAGGAATGAGAGGTAGAAGGAGAGTCAGAAGTAGTACATGAATGTTTGGAGGATAACATCATAATTCACAGTAAAAATAACCCCTTAAATTTTTCATCCTGTTTTGCGACTCCAAATACCCTGCACAGCATATTTGACGCCACCTGGCGGTGAGAGCTGATAACCGCTGATGTGAAATTGAGCTATCAGTGAAGTGAAAAGGACAAAATGTGTCACAACCAGCTTTTAAAATGCAAGAATATAAAATGAGATTTGTCTTCATCTACAGTTAAAATATGTGTTAAAAGCAATTTATTTTAAAAATACTTAAAAAAAAGGCTTTGAATCAAAAAGATTGAGAACCATTGCTATATACATTTAAGAAAATAAAAAGTAATACAAAACCAAATTTATGTGCACTGTCACATTTCAGAACAAGTTAAGATCTAAATGCTGTTATTAACATAATATTTCATAAAATATTTATATTAATAATATAATAATTAGGGCAGTCAAAATTAAAACAGAAAGTCGCTTCAGAGTTCCCTTTCAGTCGGTCACGTTCGACATACGTCGGAACTGACCGACGAATTGGGATCTGTATCCAGAGACCGACCTACTTCGAGTGATTAAAACGAGCCAATGGACATTAGCATGTGGTTCACACATTCCACGCACCGCCCCGCAGCGCGGGTATAAATACGGAAGTGGAATACTGCATCATTGCTTTTTAACTTCGGAGCCGAACGGTTTGCTGTATCAAGCTGTTTCTACGAAGAGTGTTTAGACGAGTCTCGAGGAGGATCGCTCTCTTACCTGGGTGCTGGTGTGACGGCGCGAGTCAGCGAGTGGCCGCTGCAACATACACTTGTTCCTGTGTTGGTTGGCTGGGCGTTTCCGTTCTTTGAGTGCTCACACGCAGGCTTGCAATCGGACTGCTGTGAGCCGCGGCCATCTCCCTGAGTGCTTCAGCACTTCTAAAAGAGCATTTCCTTCTAAAAGAGCAACACGGTTTGACCCTGCGTCTTTTTCAAGATGTCACTCAAACCGTGTGTTTCTGGATAATGTTGTTTCCTGTCCTCATTTGACGGCCACGATCTCTCTCGCATATAAACATGTGAGATTGCTTTCGTGGGTGATCCATGCTCTCTCAGGAGAGCATGGTCACGTCGGCGCGTTGTTCGTCTCACCTTTCTCGTAAGGGCTTGAGCGTTCAGTGCGCCATGTGCCGTCTCGCGCCGGCTGATAGCGGGGGTTGTCACAGCAACCCAGCGCGTCACTCGGCGCTCTGATGTACGGTCGAGACTATGAAACCTCAAACGGGGTTGAGTCCCTTCGCTTAATCCCCGATCTAGTTTCTTTTCTGGGGCCCCAGAAAAGGATTACTTTGGCTAATAAGCGTTGGTGGCCTGAGGATGACAGTGGGGCTTAGTACATCAAGAGTACATCTCTTCGGGCCCCCACTCCTCTATCGCATCACGAGCGTGCTGAGACTTTTTTGTGGGTGGTTCATGTTCTCTCACGAGAACATGACCACATCGGCGCGTTGTTCACCTTGCTCTTTCATAGGGGCTAGATTGTTCAGCGCACCGTGTGCCGTCAAGTCTGACGGCCACGCTCATTGTCTCACATGCCTGCTGGTAGCTTCAGATGGGATTGCTGGTCCTTTTAAAAAAAAAAAAATTAAAAAAAAAGGATCTAGCGTTTCATTTGGCGCTCTGGCGGAGGACAGATGTCAATTGCTGCATCGGAGAGAAGGCTGTTATGCGCTGGAAATGATAATGCTGAGTTTCCCACTATAATGGTGTGTGCTCATGCTGAATCAAATTCAGAGTTGACAGCAATGCTTTCCGGGGTGGCTGCCCGGATGTGCATTGGAAAAATTTAACAGCATGAAACTATTTGGTGTCAAAATATGGAACACCAAAAGGGCCATAACCTGTATAAGTTTTTCCCTCTCTCACTGCCCTCTGTCCTGCATGCATGAGGGTAGTCCCGACCCAGGGGTTATGCAGGAACTGCGTGCGGTGATGGACCTCGCTCTCCGGGTGACGAAAGTCACTGCACGCTCCCTGGGTCAGGCGATGTCCACACCAGTGGTCCAGGAAGCTGGGGCTAAACCTGGCAGATATGCGTGAGCCCGACGAAGTTCGGTTCCTCAACGCCCCTGTCTGTCAGGCTGGCCTCTTCGGCGACGCCAACGAGAACTTCGCCCAGCAGTTCTTGGTGGCCCAGAAGCAGACGGAGGTGGCAAAAAAAAAAAAAAAAACCCTGCCCCGACGACCAGCTGCTGCCTACACCCGGTCGTCGGCCGCAGCACCTCCATCTGCTTGTCGCCGAGGGCGCCACCCTGCGTCCGCCTCCACCCAGGCAGCAGGTGGCCGGGCGCAAGGGAGGCGCCCAACCTGTCCAGGGTCCCGCGAGCCTGCTAGCAAGCACAAGGGCAAGCGACCCTGAAACGGGCAGCCCAGCGAGAGAGGAATTGCTCGGGGAGACGGTGTCCGCACCCCTCCCTCCCCCGGAGGAGGACCGGGGGGAGAATATTTTTTTTGGTTTCGGTCCTGCCGCTGGCTCCCCGGAGTCCAGCGGTACCCACATTCTCAGAGCAGTTTCTTCCCTCCCTGAGCCCCGAGAGGGACAGGTTGGCAGTGTGCGACACCCCCGGGCCTTGCCACTCCTTTCCTCCCCTCTCACCCCTCGCCAGGGGGCAGCAGATTGGGCACCGAGGACGCCCCCCGGGCCTTCTCACCCACTCTCTGCCCCACCTGGAGTATTCAGACAACACTCCGGGCCGCCTCCGGGCCTCCCAAGTCGGGTTTGAATACTCCACCTCGCTGCCTCACCCCGGGTACGTCTGTGGTGCCGTTGGTCCCGCTAGTTCGGTCTCTGGGGACCTGGTTAGGTCTCCGCAGGCCGTCTCGCTGGCTCATCCGTACCATCAGACTCGGCTATGCGATTCAATTCGCACGCCGGCCTCCCAAGTACAGGGGCATCCTCTTCACCTCCGTGCGGAGCAGCGATGCCCATGTCTTGCGGTCCGAGATCGATGCCCTGCTGGCGAGGGCGCAATCGAGCCGGTTCCTCCTGCCGATATGAGGTCGGGGTTCTACAGCCCCTACTTCATTGTACCCAATGGGGTGGGTTAAGGCCAGTCTTGGACCTGCACATTCTGAATCGGGCCCTGCACAAGCTCCCGTTCAAAATGTTAACGCAGAAACGCATTTTCCAATGCATCCGTCCCTGAGATTGGTTCGCAGCGATCGACCTGAAGGACGCGTACTTTCATGTCTCTATCCTTCCTCGACACAGACCGTTCCTACGCTTTGCGTTCGAGGGGAAGGCATATCAGTACAAAGTCTTGCCCTTCGGGCTGTCCCTGTCACCTCGCGTCTTCACGAAGGTCGTCGAGGCAGCCATTGTTCCGCTCAGAGAACGCGGCGTTCGCTTACTCAACCATCGCGACGACTGGCTTATACTCGCCCAGTCTCGGGAGCAGTTGTGCGAACACAGGGACATGGTGCTCAGTCACCTCAGCCCGTTGGGACTTCGGGTCAACCGAGAGAAGAGCAAACTCTGCCCCGCACAGAGGATCTCTTATCTCGGTAGGGAGCTGGATTCGGTCAGCCGGACAGCGCACCTCACTCCAGAGCGCGTCCGGTCAGTGTTGAACTGCTTGAATACGTTCAAAGGCAGGACAGCGGTCCCACTGAAATTCTTTCAGAGGCTCCTGGGGCATATGGCATCTGCAGCTGCGGTAACGCCGCTCGGATTGCTTCATATGAGACCGCTTCAACGCTGGTTGCACGACCGAGTCCCGAGATGGGCGTGGCAGAGCGGTCAGTACCGGGTCTTAGTTACTCCTTACTGTCGCCAAACCTTCAGTCCGTGGTCAGACCCCTCGTTTCTCCGGGCCGGAGTGTCCCTAGAACAGGTGTCGAGGCATGCTGTGGTCTTCACGGATGCCTCATCCACGGGCTGGGGGGCCACGTACAACGGGCACGCAGTTTTGGGTCTGTGGATGGGGCCCCAACTGCGTTGGCATATCAATTGCCTAGAGTTACTGGCGGTACGTCTTGCCCAGGCCCGGTTCAAGAAGTCGCTTCGGGGCAAGCACGTATTGGTCCATTCGGACAGCACTGCGGCCGCTGCGTACATCAACCGTCAGGGTGGTCTACGCTCCCGTTGCATGCTCCGGCTCGCCCGCCATCTCCTCCTGTGGAGTCAGAAGTTTGTGAGGTCACTTCGTGCCATTCACATCCCAGGTGCGCTGAACCAGACAGCCGACGAGCTCTCTCGCCAGTTGATACCTCCGGGCGAATGGCGACTCCACCCCCGGAGCGTCCAGCTGATATGGGACCACTTCGGAGTTGCACAGGTAGACCTGTTCGCTTCTCCGGACTCGACCCATTGCCAGTGGTACTACTCCCTGACCGGAGGTACCTTAGGCATAAATGCACTGGCGCACAGCTGGCCCCGGGACCTACGCAAGTATGCGTTCCCCCCAGTGAGCCTTCTCGCACAGACACTGTGCAAGGTCAGGGAGGACGAGGAGCAGGTCTTGTTAGTTGCGCCCTACTGGCCCAACCGGACCTAGTTCCTAGAACTCCCACTCCTCGCAACAGCCCCTCCCTGGCCGATCCCCCTGAGGAAGGACCTGCTTTCTCAGGGGCGGGGCACTCTATGGCACCCGCGTCCAGACCTCTGGAATCTCCATGTCTGGTCCCTGGACGGGACGCGGAGGTTCTAGGTGGCCTACCACAAGCAGTGGTAGACACCATCGCTTCAGCTAGAGCCCCCTCTATGAGGCGCCTCTACTCTCTGAAGTGGAACCTGTTCGTCGAGTGGTGCTCTTCCCACCAGGAAGACCCCCGAAGGTGTTCGATTAACGTTGTGCTTTCCTTCCTGCAGGATGGGCTGGAGCGAAGGCTGTCTCCCTCCACCCTCAAAGTATACGTCGCAGCAATAGCGGCGTATCACGATGCAGTAGACGGTAAATCCTTAGGTAAGCACGACTTAATCGTCAGGTTCCTCAGAGGTGCGAGGAGACTAAATCCTCCTCGTTCTACCTCGTTACCCTCTTGGGACTTAGCCCTGGTGCTCAGAGCACTTCAGGGTCCTCCATTTGAACCTTTCTCAGTCTGTTGAGCTAAAAATCCTGTCCATGAAGACAGTTCTCCTGATTGCATTGGCTTCAATCAAGAGGGTAGGGGACCTGCATGCACTCTCGGTCGACGAATCGTGCCTAGAATTCGGGCCGGCCAACTCTCACGTTGTCCTGAGACCCCGGCCTGGATACGTGCCCAAGGTTCCTACCACTCCCTTACTCCCAGGTGGTGAGCCTGCAAGTGCTGCCTTCGGAGGAGGCAGACCCAGCCCTAGCTTTTTGTCCCGTCCGCGCTCTTCGCGCTTACGTTGGCCGGACTCAGAGCTTCAGATCCTCACAGCAGCTCTTCATCTGTTACGGAGGCCAGCAGAAGGGAAAGGCTGTCTCCAAGCTGAGGTTGGCCCACTGGATAGTGGATGCCATTGTCTTGGCTTACCAGTCCCAAGACGTACCTTGCCCGTTCGGGTTGCGAGCACACTCAACAAGGAGTGTTGCTTCTTCCTGGGCGTTGACTCAAGGCGCCTCGCTGACAGATATATGTAGAGCTGCGGGCTGGGCGACACCTAACACGTTCGCTAGATTTTATAGCCTCCGTGTAGAGCCGGTATCTTCCCGCATTCTCGCCCCCAGTGGCCAGCAGCGCTAAGTGCCCGTTCTAGTGTCGGCTTGCATACGCCACTCCCGCCCTCTGGGCCGGATACGTGCGTCTATTCTGCTCCAGTTGCGTTCCCCGGAAACGGCTAACCCTGTGAGTTCCTCCGTCACCCCTTCGGTGTCAGACGTGGCGGCCGTCTGATGCCAGGCCTGCACCCGTATGCTTGTGGAACGTGTGTGTAGGCTGGGTTCCATATGTTACGGTCCCCTCACGGCTACCCCATATGTGTATTCTCCACGGTACCAGCTACCCTACTCGGCTAGCCCCGTGTCTTTCCCTCGACAGAGCTTCCTCTGTCGTCTCTGGGTGTGTTCTTCCCCCCCTGGAACCAGGTTGGGTCCACTCCAGAGACTGCCATTTGTTGCACTACCCTGTTAGGTTAGTCCTTATGTGTATTCCACCTCTCCTTCCATTGAAGGACGTGGCTCCGCAGCGTACCATCTCCCGAGATGGGCACGCTTTCCCAGCGTTATCCAATAGTCACACTGAGTGGGTCTTGCAGGAACAGCAGTGACTGTCCTTCCCTGCCTGGAGCCCTGACTCACACTCTAACATAGGAGTGGTCCAGCGAGCTCAGGCAGGACGCTGGAAGGGCCAGCCTCCTGGCGTGTTGGTAGGGATCCCAATTCGTCGGTCAGTTCCGACGTACGTCGAACGTGACCGACTGAAAGGGAACGTCTCGGTTACGTATGTAACCCTCGTTCCCTGAAGGAGGGAACGGAGACGAACGTCCCGTCGCCAGGTGCTGTGCTTCAGCTGAAGGCTGAGTCACTTATCTCGGCTCCTCAGTTGAAAAGCAATGATGCGGTATTCCACTTCCGTATTTATACCCGCGCTGCGGGGCGGTGCGTGGAATGTGTGAACCGCATGCCAATGTCCATTGGCTCGTTTTAATCACTCGAAGTAGGTCGGTCTCTGGAAACAGATCCCAATTCGTCGGTCAGTTCCGACGTACGTCTCCGTTCCCTCCTTCAGGGAACGAGGGTTACATACGTAACCGAGACGTTCTCTTTCGCGCTTGAACGGACAAAAACACACAAAATTATGTTGAAATCAAGTATTCTCGTAAACACAGTATTAAATTAGGTATGAAATGGACATGTGCCAGATCCACATCATGTGCAGCAGGTCTTAACCCTCTGGGGTTCTTCATTTATGGGTCACACTCAGGACCTGTGGGTCAAAAATGACCCGGAGAGCGGGATTAAGATAAAAAAGATTTGAGTAAAATCAATGAAATATATTTTTGTTCAATAATATTTTTTTCTTTTCTTTTTTGGTGTTTTGAGATAATTTTATGATTTATAATTAATATTTATGCAATAATTATGACCCATTTTTTCCCATTGAATATATATATATATATATTTTTTTTTTATTAAAGCTGTATTTCATTTTAGAGTCAAGCCTAGGCCTCATGAAAGCAATTTTTTTAATGAGATCGGAGCCATCCGATGGACACATTGAGCATTTTTATCACGCAATAGCACATTTTTACCACTATGTGGATCTTGCGTTTTATAAATGTTTTTAAAAATCGTAGCTTCATCGGAATGGTCCGAAACTTGGTGACTTTATTGGTACTTGGTATATGAACACCCAAAAAATTGGGGACAGGATTTGAAAAGTCTAAGTGGTCGTAAAAAAAAAAATAGTCACACTCAGGACCTTCGTGTCAAAAATGACCCCCATAGGTAATGAATGGGAAATTTGTTTTTTTGTGCATACAATCTACAAATCAGCCAGGATGCAGAAAAAAGGACTCAACAGTGAAGGGGTGAATCTCTAAAACATCAAGAGTGCTAAACAGACAAAAAAACTCACACACACTTATACACACAAAAACACGCTCACACACAAATTAACGCGTGCCATTCCAAAAGCTTTTTGTGTGTGTGTGTGTGTGTGTGTGTGTGTGTGTGTGTGTGTGTGTGTGTGTTTTTTTTTCTGTTTTGCACTCTTGATGTTTTAGAGATTCACCCCTTCACTGTTGAGTCCTTTTTTTCTGCATCCTGGCTGATTTGTAGATTGTATGCACAAAAAAACTCTGTATTTTCATATTTTTGCTAATTTCACATTCATTTCCTATGGGGGTCATTTTTGACCTGAAGGTCCTGAGTGTGACTATTTTTTTTACGACCAATTAGACTTTTCAAATCCTGTCCCCAATTTTTTCGGGTGTTCATTTACCAGGCAATTACCAATAAAGTCACCAAGTTTCGGACCATTCCGATGAAGCTACGATTTTTAACATTTTCTATTTAAAAAAATTCGGGTCAGAAATGACTGAAGAGCCCCAGAGGGTTAACCCTCTGGAGTCTGAGTTGTTTTGGGGCCCTTTAGAAGTTGACATGCTCTGACATTTGAGCTTTTTACAGTTGCTTATAAACACATTAATGGCAAAAGTGTCATTACACTGTATTCAGCACAAACTGGGCTACCATAATATGAGAGTAACATGTATGTGCATTCTTGTATTTTTGAGAGAATAACATTTATGCAAGGTTTTTGAAAAAACTGAAAATGTAAGACTCTGAATTAAGGCTACACAATAGATATGTGTCCACAAGACTAGTGCTGGGCGGTATACCGGTTCATACCGAATACCGGTATTTATTTTTGTTATGATATGAATTTTGATGATACCGCAATACCGGTATGTCGCTTAAACAACGTTCGGAACGCGGCGCAGCGCGTCATTGTTTGAGAGGGGACGCATTTCACTGTTGCACTGTACTAGTGAGAGCAGTCAGAGCACCGCTGAGATCACATTACAGAATCCGAGATCGCCTCCTATACCCTCATTCACTATTCCCTACGTTATCACTTTATTTGAAGGAGTGAATGAAAATGAGTGCGTGAAGTCGGACAACCGTTGTGTGTACATGTACATCGGCTGTACACTCGTTATTGCGGTGCGATGTGGGATAGAATGAGTGCACTCAATAACGTCCTCTATGGTTTCGGACACCACTAAGCGCTGTCCCCTCAAAATAATGCCCTATTTGAGGTTATAAGGGGCGATTTCGGATTCAGCCCTTGATCACAGTGCAGAATTCAAACTACACGCGGCGCGCGCGCGCGAGAGAGCGGTTTCTGCGCGGAGCGCCTGATGAGATTAACAACGCTCACCACATGGATCATATATCTGATATAGACCAGAGCGAGCGCGTTTAAGTTTTTTATGGACATATTTCATATACTATAGTGCTCTGAACAAGTACCAGAAGCGTGTATGCGCACATATATCATCACGTCTTCTTCAAATGAAATGTGCACTGATTTGGCTACACTGAACCATCTGATCACGACACGATGGATTATTCTGCTATACAAAAGACAATGAATGATGTAAGTTAATAAATAAACTGACAATTCAAAGAAGAATTGGCAAAAAAGTAACTGCTTTATTCTTTCTGTGTTAAACTGTGTAATTTGTTCAGAGAGTGCTCTTAAATGTATTGCAAATATCCGCGTTTCTCCCTCGTTTTGGCCGTTTGCTGTTATATAGGATTTTTATAACAACAAGATAAGATTTTTTAAATGCTTACGGTGCCCTCAACTCTGTTTATTTTCTCTCCGTGGTCATATTTTAATATTCATGTGCCTGTAATGAGTGTGTTGCAGGTCTGTGTTTTATTGGTTGTCTCTCCATAGCATTATTTTGTGGGGCTTTGCAAACCTGTATTAACTCTAGTGTGGAATTCTTCTACAATTCTCTTGTCATGACAGTAAAATAGAGCATTCTAGTCAATCTACTGCAGTATTTCCTCTCTCAATCAGTAGAAAATGTGATTAACACCCGGTCATGCATAGGAGAAAAAATACCGTCATATACCGTGAAACCGATATAATTTAGAAAAATACCGTGATATACATTTTTGGTCATACCGCCCAGCACTACACAAGACTTTTGACTAATGGGTCTTGTTGCCTAGATTTTTGCTTCAAACTGATGTGAGGTTGAATTCAGGTTGATTGGGACACTTTTTTACCAGTCATTTCGATGGCAAATTTTTTCGGAATCATTTGATTTTGTAAACTATCCGATACACATAATACTCAAATATCATTTCGAGCTTCAGTTCATTTATGACCATCAATATGAAACAAAATACGTTTTAATGGCTACTGAACACAAAACGTTTGACTGGTAATATATTTATAGCATCTGAGCAGACATTTGCGAATATATGCTTTATTGATGTGACACTAGGCTCTTTTACAATAAACACTTCATAATCTGTCCAAAACAGGCCAAAGATATCTAGTCTAAACAGTCTTATGTCTATGTTGCAGCAGGATTCATATTTAAACGGTCTTTGCGCGTTTAAAATTCACTGAAACTAACAGAATAAACTTACCTCACAATCGAATGGCAGTTACTGAAATAAACAGATTTTTTTCTTAGTTAAAATTATTCCTCCTCACCGCGTCTCAAAACGATGTAAAGTGTTGATGTGTTTATTTGAGTTGATGTGGGCGTTGACTCTGTCCTCATGGATCGCCTCAGTATTTGAATCTCGAAGAACGTGCGCTCCGTGGGCGTGGTCGCATTAGCAGATAATGAAGAGGCTCGCGAACGACTGACATCTCTCTCTTTTCAAACAGATTACATAAACACAGAATATTTGTTTTCATTTTGATTTACATTATTTAAAACCTGACATTTCAACGTTTCTTTAGACATATGTCTCATGTTTGTGTGATAAGTTTTCACTAAGTTACAGGCCATTTTCTGAAGAGAATCAGATTAGACATTATTTACAGAGAGGCTGCAGATCGCGCATCAAGTTTTTTTTTCTCTTTATTTTGAAAAAAGCACAACATTTTGTTTTTATTGTGACTGTACACAAATAAAACTAGAAATTTAACAGATTATAATGATGTATAAGACTTGCCTGAATGAAAATCAATAGAGTTATTTGAGTCTCTTTGGCACTGATAAGATAAAATTCGAGTTGATCACGCCGGTGCGACGGCCGACTCGAGGGGGTTAAAGTGACAGCAGCCTAATAAACCTGCTGCTGTGATGTCAGTCACTTATGTTAATCAAAGAACAAAAGAAAAAGAGGAAATCACTCTCTGCTCTTAACTGAATAACATTTGTAGCTTAATAAAGATTTATATATATTTAATTTAAAAATTATGCTTTGAAGAGTAAGTGTTTGATAACTTTACTCCATTTCTGGATATTTCCTGTTAGATCAAATATTTAAAATCTCTTTATATTTCAAATCATCTTTATATTGTTTCTACATTAATTTGGAGATTAAATTAGAAATTATTACAATATAAAAATAGATAAAAAACTTGAATGTTAAATGCGATTACTCGCAATTAATTACAGAAAAAATGTGAGATTAATTAGTTATTTTTTGTAATAATATAATTAAATATTTACAATGGAAGTCTATTAGGCAAGACATCGAACCGGGATACACTTTAAAAAATAAAATAAAATAAAATAAAAATAATATAATATATAATTTATTTAGTCACAAAAATGTAACTATATTATCACCCAGCTCTTTATATAAAATTGGATATATTGGATATATATCCTACTTTAACGCATACAGCACACACACACACACACACACACACACACACACACACAAACAAACATCTCAACTGCTTGGTTGTTAGTTTTGTCGCAAATTGTAAAAACTATATATTCGCCCAGCTCTAATCTGCTAAATGAAACTATAAGGTATGAAGACATTAAGATATTCTAAATATTAACATCATGATTGCATGTATGATTAAACTTTACAATAAGGTCTCATTAGTTAATGCATTAACTAGCAAAAACTAACAATGAGCAATACATTTGTTACAGTATTTATTAATCTTTTTTTGTTGATGTTAGTTAGTAAAAATACAGCTGTTCATTGTTTGTTCGTGTTAGTTCACAGCGCATTAACTAATGCTAACAAATACAACTTTTGATTTCCATAATGTATTAGTAAATGTTGAAATGAACATGAACTAATATTAATAAATGCTGCAGAATAATTGTGGATCCTTAGTTCATGTTAAGTAAATTAGTTAACAATGTTAACTAATGCAACCTTATTGTAAAGTGTTACCAAACAATATGTATTGTGCGCTATATAAATAAAAGTACAAGTCGCTTAGAAATAAGTTTGACTTGACTTGAATAAAACAAATACAAAAACAAAATTGCTTAGCAACATTGTCTTTGCAAAACGTTGAATATTCGAACTCCTGTTATGTCAATGCAAAATAAATAAACCTATATTGCATTAATATAGACTTCCATTGTGGGTCCATTACTGTACACAAGAGTTTGTATTACAAAATAAGGGATAAAGCTATTGTCGGAAATAATCAACAGCATGTAATAACATGAGTGCATTTTAAAGAAGGAAATCATCTAACTCCGCTCATGTTTTCAGTAAGTGACACACCTCTAGGTTGTAGTGCCTTGGTAAGTGACAATCATGTTAAAAAACACACCTCTGGCTCAGTCTGCCCTGATGATGAAGAAGAGGAGAAGAGACGATGAAGCGTCCTCCTCATGGTCTGCAGGGCACCTGTTATGATTCAAAGAACTAATCAATTGATATCACAAACCTCTTCAGGTAAATATTTAGCTGGAATGAATGAACTCCATGAATGCATTCTAACACAAAGTATGGTGAGTTGATGTAGAGTTGGTTTGTCGATTAGATAAAACCTTTGAGAAATAAGTATAAACTCACCAGATGTGGTGTGATTAGTGGAGATGTCTGTGGTTTTAGAGGACCCCAGTGGGCCGTTACACTCTTCAGAGACTGTGTTACCCTGTTAATCATTTTAGTTACAGTGTAAGATTAGTACGCTTGGAAAATTTTCTTGATTTTCAGAATAGAACATTTATTTGGCGTAAAGCTCTGCTTATTGTTGTCAGATCAGAGAACTTAACATCAACCTCTGAGCAAAGAACAAAAACAAAGACATTCTCTTAGACGGCCTTCTAGGAACAGCAGTGTGTGAGAAAACTTCTGGAGCTTCTCTCACCTTGTCTCCATTCTCCTCTCCAACCTCCTCATCCACAAAGGCGAAGGACTCCCAGTTGACCTGTGACCCAGGGCTGGGCACGCCCTCACCTCGGTTATAAACCCGCCTCTCGGCTGAGAGCCACCAATCAAAGGCGGCCTGAAGTTCACATCTCTCAATTGAGCCCAATAGAATCATTGACTCTGGGCATGGAAAAAGAATTTACATTTGTTAATCAATTTCAAATATTCGCAAGAATCATCACACAACTACATGTTACAAAATCCTGTTGAAAAAAAGCTTAGTTTGTTATCAGCATATATTAGCTAGCTTTTTAACTATTTAAACCGGCAAGACATCCTTGGTCAACCAGCTTCACCAGAAAGACTATGCTTATATATATATATATATGCACCATATATATATATATATATATATATATATATATATATATATATATATATATATATATATATATATATATATATATATATATATATATATATATATATATATATATATATATATATATATATATATATATGCACCATATATATATATATATATATATATATGCACTATATATATATATATATTATTATCATTTTTTTTTTTTTTTTCCTGCTGCGAAAATGTATGGAAGCTGGTTTCCTGCGAATTTTTCTTTTGTCTTTTGTTTTCTTTTGGCAATTGTTAGTTTACATCTTGTAATTCTGAATTTATAACTCACAACTGAGAAAAAAGTCTGAATTGCGAGAAAAAAAGTCACAAATTATGTGTATTATTGTTTTTTATTTTTAATAAATGTGCAAATATTTCAAACAAACTTCTTTCACGATGTCATTATGGGGAATTGTTTGTAGAATTGATCAACATAATGAATTGAATCCATTTTGGAATAAGGCTGTAACATAAAATGTGGAAAAAGTGAAGCGATGTGAATACTTTCCGGATGCACTTTATATCTTTAGAGTGATTTTATATATGTTTCTCGTAATCGCAACTCTATTTCTCCTAATATCGCACACTGTGAATGTACCTATTTCTTATAATTGCAACTTTATTTTTACTGACAAAGTGACTTCATATACATAATTACAGTGGGGAGAACAAGTATTTGATACACTGCCAATTTTGCAGGTTTGCCCACTTACAAAGCATGTAGAAGTCTGTAATTTTTATCATAGGTACTCTTCAACTGTGAGTGTTGAATCTAAAACAAAAATCCAGAAAATCACATTGTATGATTTTTAAGTAATTAATTTGCATTTTATTGCATGACATAAGTATTTGATACATCAGAAAAGCAGAACTTAAAATTTGGTACAGAAACCTTTGCTCGCAATTACAGAGGTCAAACGTTTCCTGTAGTTTTTGACCAGGTTTGCACACACTGCAGCAGGGATTTTGGCCCACTCCTCCATACAGACCTTCTCCAGATCCTTCAGGTTTCGGGGCTGTCGCTGGGCAATACGGACTTTCAGCTCCCTCCAAATATTTTCTATTGGGTTCAGGTCTGGAGACTGGCTAGGCCACTCCAGGACCTTGAGATGCTTCTTACGGAGCCACTCCTTAGTTGCTCTGGCTGTGTGTTTCGGGTCGTTGTCATGCTGGAAGACCCAACCACGACCCATCTTCAATGCTCTTACTGAGGGAAGGAGGTTGTTGGCCAAGATCTCGCGATACATGGCCCCAACCATCCTCCCCTCAATACGGTGCAGCCGTCCTGTCCCCTTTGCAGAAAAGCATCCCCAAAGAAAGATGTTTCCACCTCCATGCTTCACGATTGGGCTGGTGTTCTTGGGTTTGTACTCATCCTTCTTCTTCCTCCAAACACGGCGAGTGAAGTTTAGACCAAAAAGCTCTATTTTTGTCTCATCAGACCACATGACCTTCTCCCATTCCTCCTCTGGATCATCCAGATGGTCATTGGCAAACTTCAGACGGGCATGGACATGAGCTGGCTTGAGCAGAGGGACCTTGCGTGCGCTGCAGGATTTGAATCCATGACGGCGTAGTGTGTTACTAATGGTTTTCTTTGAGACTGTGGTCCCAGCTCTCTTCAGGTCATTGACCAGGTCCTGCCTTGTAGTTCTGGGCTGATCTCTCACCTTCCTCATGATCATTGATGATCCACGAGGTGAGATCTTGTATGGTGAGATCTTGGAGGGAGATTGACCATCTTGAACTTCTTCCATTTTCTAATAATTGCGCCAAAAGTTGTTGCCTTTCTCACCAAGCTGCTTGCCTATTGTTCTGTAGCCCATCCCAGTCTTTGTGCAGGTCTGCAATTTTATCCCTGCTGTCCTTACACAGCCCTCTGGTGTTGGCCATTGTGGAGAGGTTGGAGTCTGTTTGATTGAGTGTGTGGACAGGTGTCTTTTAAACAGGTAATGAGTTCAAACAGGTGCAGTTAATACAGGTAATGAGTGAAGAACAGGAGGGCTTCTTAAAGAAAAACTAAGAGGTCTGTGAGAGCCGGAATTCTTTCTGGTTGGTAGGTGATCAAATACTTATGTCATGCAATAAAATGCAAATTAATTATTTAAAAATCATACAATGGGGTTTTCTGGATTTTTCTGGATTTCCGTCTCTCACAGTTGAAGAGTACCTATGATAAAAATTACAGACATCTACATGCTTTGTAAGTAGGAAAACCTGCAAAATCGGCAGTGTATCAAATACTTGTTCTCCCCACTGTATGTTTTATTCCAAACAATTGTCTTTGTTCACTCAACACAGACCTTTGGAGTCAACGAGCGGGATAGTTTTGAGAGACGTGGACTCCAGCAGATCTTTCAGCTCTCTGTAAGTGGACTGTGGTGACAGAAACTTTATTTTCTTCACCATGATGTCCTCCACAAAGATATTATATTTACTGTCATGCAGAGAAAGAGAGAGACAGATATTTAATGTCAAGAGTCAAGGTAGATTTATACTATTTGAAGGGAAACAAGGGTCAAAGATGCTATCATCAATTCAGATCCAATATTGTATCTAAATTTGCCAATCTCCAGAGTACCTGATGTGGCCAATGCCGAGCTCCGGGAGATAGGGCAGCTTTTTGACCTGAATGATGGAGTCATAAAGAGAAGGCTGTAGACCCTGTGCCACCATGTTGGCGAGAATCACGGCCACCATCATGGGCAGGATGTGTGAGATTTGACCAGTCAGTTCAAAACAGATCACTGCAGTTGAAACTGTGTGCGTGACTGCTCCTGTCATAGCCGCTGCCCCTACACACACACAGGGACAAGCAAAGGGTCAGATTTAGGAAATATGAAAGGAAAAGCATATGAGAATTATAAATCTGCTACTATAAGAGTAAAAACGGATGTTAGGGGTGTGAAGGATTGGCTGGAAGGGGAATATTTGCCGACCTATCACTGCATAGCCTCCAGGCAGGATTTGGTACACGATTCCATCAAACAGAATTCCGTTCGGGAAAAGCGTAGCCATGATCTCACCCACCAAACGGCCAAATGCTGCTCCTGCTTGTTTCAGAAATATTTTCATATTATTGCAGTCACATCACAATTAAAACTATGATATGCTATAAAAAACTATATGATATACACAATCTTTTACATGCCTTCTGTCCTCTGATTGATAGTAAATACTTTGTTAGCAAGTAAAAAGCCTCTTAGTATAACTCGAAAAACATCAAAAAGTTACATTTTGTGCTTAAAAAACAGAAAAGAATAGCTGACCCAATATAAAAACAGGCATGAAAGCTCCAGAAGGGACCGGCATTGTTGTAGAGACCGCAGACATCCAGAACTATGCATGAACGGGGGAGGAAAAGGAAATGAGCATTCACACAGCATACGTTATGTAATTTGGTTATAGAAATCTTTCCGTAGCAGTCAAACAACGGATGAGCACCTTCATGACAAAGAAGAGGAGGAGGATGACAAAGACGCTGACTTGTGGGTGGAGCCAAGCAGCAGAGCGACCCAATCCAGGAGGGGCTGGTAAACCCCAGATCTTTGTCCAAGTGAAGTTATCAAAAAGTGAATTAATGCACTCTCTGGGCATCAGCTGTGTGACAAAAGAGAAAACTTAAACAGAAACTCCACATACGAAAGACTTCCTAAGGAACCTAAGGTCTCTTTCATGGTGTATCAACAGCTGCTTTCTTGCTCTATTGCAGCTCTTTAATGGCAGTGTTTTAGCTCAATGAACTGAAGTATTAAATTAATTAAAATGAAGTTGACATATTCAGAAAACCTTTTCTCTTATAGAATGGTGTTTGTACTGCGTAAGGATGTAGTCTCAATTTAAAGGTGCCCTCAGTAATTTTTTGCTAATTACTAGTTTAAATAATGAACAGAATATATCAGTAATATGATGAACACTCACATGAGATGTAATATATATATATATATATATATATATATACAGTGGGGAGAACAAGTATTTGATACACTGCCGATTTTGCAGGTTTGCCCACTTACAAAGCATGTAGAAGTCTGTAATTTTTATCATAGGTACTCTTCAACTGTGAGTGACGGAATCTAAAATAAAAATCCGGAAAATCACATTGTATGATTTTTAAGTAATTCATTTGCATTTTATTGCATGACATAAGTATTTGATACATCAGAAAAGCACTTTTGTTTGCAATTACAGAGATCATACGTTTCCTGTAGTTCTTGCCCAGGTTTGCACACACTGCAGCAGGGATTTTGGCCCACTCCTCCACACAGACCTTCTCCAAATCCATCAGGTTTCGGGGCTGTCGCTGGGCAATATGGACTTTCAGCTCCCTCCAAAGATTTTCTATTGGGTTCAGGTCTGGAGACTGGCTAGGCCACTCCAGGACCTTGAGATGCTTCTTACGGAGCCACTCCTTAGTTGCCCTGGCTGTGTTTTTCGGGGTCGGGTTGTCATTGTCATGGTCGGGTTGTCATGAAGTCGAATTCTTACTGGTTGGTAGGTGATCAAATACTTATGTCATGCAATAAAATGCTAATTCATTATTTAAAATCATACAATGTGATTTTCTGGACTTTTGGTTTAGATTCCGTCACTCACAGTTGAAGAGTACCTATGATAAAAATTACAGACTTCTACGTGCTTTGTAAGTGGGCAAACCTGCAAAATCGGCAGTGTATCAAATACTTGTTCTCCCCACTGTATAGTTGACTTTGTG
Source organism: Gobio gobio (assembly GCF_949357685.1). NCBI lineage: Eukaryota > Metazoa > Chordata > Actinopteri > Cypriniformes > Gobionidae > Gobio > Gobio gobio. Next base: position 18,777,170 of record NC_137108.1, on the reverse strand, counting down.
TACTTACATTATCCCAAATGTTTCTAAGAATGTTTTAATCCAGAGAAATAAGAAATTTTGTCATTGAATTTTGTCTCAATCAATGACATCATACCCGGGTTACCCTTGATTTTTTATTTTATTTGGTAGAAACCATGGAAATACCAAAGGCACTTAAATATATTATGTTTTTTATTAGACAGGTGAGCAACTGTTTGAATACATTCATCGACAGAAAACTAATCATTGTTATGCAGCTCAACACAGTTAGTCTTATTGTTTAAGGCGAGACACTACAGGTGAATAGGGAATTTTTTTTAATTACAAGATATCACTGTGAAACTTCTCCAGTTTATTACTGGCATAAACATAAGGAAAAAATGTATTACACGTTTTGTGTAAATTAATGTTTTAATATGCAAATGAGGCCTTATATACTTAAATATACGCTCATTTGCATACTTTTCCAAAAACAAAATCTTGAAATTGGAAAGGACCATGTTTAAAATTCTTGGTTCTATTTGTTGACATGTTAGATGAGAGGGCTTTTACAGAGGGGATTCTGGATATCTTATTTTGTGCTTTAGTAAATTAGAGAATACTGACAATAGCCTTAAAAAATCAATTTTCGCCATGTTTTTTGGAGTTAAAGGACCTATAACTCAGGATAGGAATGATATATCAACAAATCCCTCTGTAAAAGCCTTCAGAATATAGTTCAGTATAAGACTGCAAAAGTTGGTGCTTGTAGTTGCTACTGAAGTGGATATATCTGACTCTGAGTGTGAGAAAAAACTCATTTTGAGAAAACGGCCTTTAAAGTTTTATACTGTATAACTGCATACATTTCTATAAAACCCCCAACCTACAAACAAAATATATATTCAGTTAATTAATATCAGTAGTGTATAATTTTTAAAACACGTGGAAATTGATAAATTAATCAATTATTAATAGCAATAGCTATTAGAGAACTACCTTAAGAGAACTACCTTAACAAACACCAGTCACAAAAACTGCAGATGAACTGTCCCTGTTTGTTGTATTGGTCCATCTCTAACTATTTGAATCTAATTCTGACGGGGTTTCGTCGTCTAATCTGTTGTTGTTTACTTTCTTTTTACTAGCTCTTGCTACTTGCTCTTTTCTGTGAGCGTTTATGAGCCGATTTCAGCGTTTTCTGCACTTTCTCTCGGGTGGAGAATACACAAGCAATCGGCAGCGCGTAAGAAATTCACATGACCAATCAGATGTGGTGTTTGGCTGCAAACTTTCGCGGTTGGTTGGTTCTACAAAGGAAATGTCCATATTTGGATTAGCCAGCGGTGTGTGTGAGACTGAGAGCTTTATAATGATACCAAGCATGACACGTTTCTGTGAATGGAGACGGCACGAGAGATCGCGCTAGAATAACGTTTGATGATTTCGGGTAGAAATCTAAAGGCGCACGGTGACAAAATATAATGAAATAACCACCTTAATGTGTAATGTTGACATTTTTTTTATTTTGACATGAAAGCTTACATGTTAAGGGAGCAAACTGGCCCAAAATCTCAAAATTGACCACTGCATGAAAAAACGATGTTTTCACCTGCCGTGTCTCGCCTTAAATCTTGTTTTCTTGATTTACCGCGAGTACCTTGTTTTACCATTTCTAATATCAATCTTACTGCAGTGTGCAGAAAGTGTCTCATATGTAGCCGCCGAGCGCGCGCACAGAGTAGCATTAAAACATAACTTTCAACACACTCAAATGTATCTAATATGATAAAAAACAGTGCTGCACTACCCCACATACGCATGACAGGAAGAAGCGGAAGCGGCCGTCTGCGGCATAATAAAAGCTCCACTGCTCTCGAGCCATGTGTCACGCTTGTCTCTCATTAGCGATAGCTCCAACGGCTTATAGCCCCACCCTGCTTCATACTACAGTAACGTTAATACATCTTTAATTCATTAGCTCATCCATGAATATGATTCCCATTGGATTTTTTTCCACCGGCTGTAGTGAAGACAACAACTACCATGGTTCCACAAAATCAAGGCGTCATCAAGCTACACCTTTGTTTTGAATGAGCAACCTCTAGTGGCGAAAATTACATGTTGTGCCTTTTAAAAAAAGCTGTTTTATTCTACATGGAGTGGGTTACCCCCTTATGGGTTCCACCATGTTGGGATCACATGACCATTCGTTTCAAATGCGTCAAGAGTTCGAGAATAAATTAGTACAACGTTGCCAATGATTTAACTAAAACATAAGAACAAATTAATAAAACATCGCAAGAAATTATTAAATTGTGGAAATGAATTCCTCATTTGTGGCCACGATATCCATTTTTTTCTCAGGCATGTCATGAACATTCATAAACAAAAAGGTTTGGTGTAAAGTTTCAGCAAACAAACTCAGTCTCAATATAAAAACAAACTACAAAGATACTACAAAACTCTACTGAGTGCACTTTTAAAAGATCAATTTTAAAGCAACACAATTACACCAATATTTTGGTGCATGTTCAAAGACTTGCAAACAAAGGAAACTTTAAATAACACTGCTCTATGGGCGTCTATTTAAAAAGTAAATACACACCTCTCCAGCCATGAACTGTCCGAACCCCGGAGGAAATGTGATGGAGGCTATAATTAGTGTCACGGCACCAGGGTAAATCAACCGGCTAGAGCAAACAAACACAAACAGATGTAATTAACTACCACTGTGATGCTAATGTAATGATGTTTTGAAGTTATACAGTTTATTTAAAAGGAGTATTCATGTGTAATTGGTGACTTGCTGTTTTGTGAGAAAGCGCGTAAGAGCCGTCGGTCTCCTCATGATCAGAACAACTTGTCTGTTCAGATACACAAAGAATGCCCCAAGAAACCCACATGATATCCTACACAAACACACACACACACACACACACACACACACACACACACACACACACACACACACACACACACACACACACACACACACACACACACACACACACACACACACACACACACACACACACACACACACACACACACACACACACACACACATTTAGAAAGATATCAGCAAGGGAACAAAAATGCCAACATTTATTTGAAGTTTTATAAAAATCATTTTGGTAACATCTCATTTTAGGTTTAAATTCTCACTGTTAAATAGTTGCTTATTAGCATGCATATTACTAGGATATTGGCTGTTTATTAGTACTTATGAAGTACATATTAATGCCTTATTCTGCATGAATTCATTCTACATCCATTAATCCTACCCAATACCTAAACTTAAACGCTACAAAAACTACCTTACTAACTATTAATAAGCATTAAATTAGGAGTTTATTGAGACAAAAGTCGTAGTTATTAGTGAATGTGTTCCCCATACTAAAGTGTTACCATCATTTTCTATCAATGCTGCATTTATGGTAAAGGGCTTTTTATGGGTGCAAGTACTCATATATGATATATACACAAACATGCATGCATATACACAAACCCACACACCCGATTATTGCAAACGCTGGCAGTTCCTGCAGGTCAAAAGGGAAGTCCATCCGGAAATTTGTACGAAACAGTGCTGTTATCGTGACTGTGGTGGGGAAAAAAAAGTTTAAGTCATATTTATTCAAGCAAAATCACACAAGCAAATGCGCGGATCAGTGCCGATATTCAAAACAACACTAAGATTAAATTTGTGATATTGCTTTTATACATAAAATAGTTAAATAATGAGTCATTTACATGAAAACCATTCCAAACGGATAAAACTTGGTGTCTTCAAGCAACACACAATAGTGGTATTTCATTGATGAATGAAACACCCAATTATACCCAAGTGAATGATTCAGTGACTCATCTACTGGTGTAACCCGCAAAAATCTCTACCACTAATACACAATAGTGCTGCTGATTGTATATCAGCACTTTTATAACACTCATCAGCTTATCAAAATTGAGGACCGGAACAAATTGTTGTATAATGTATTTCATCTATAGAGATCAGTAAGCAGTGGACAGCTTGACATATACCATGAAATTAATTCATTGTTCATTTATCATATCTGCTTGTGTGTGTGTCTCACCAGAATCTTTGTTCCACACTGACAGCACTCGGAATATGAAGGCACTAAATGTGGCAGCGAAATATCCTCTCCAGTAATTCCTCACTGCAAAATATGTTGACGTGACCTCAATACTGAACAACACACCTGAGAGACAGAGAGAGCAAAAATAAACATACAGTAGATAAAAAAATTAAACAACAGCAGAGAAAGCTATTTAGAGAGAGAATAAAAGGGTGCAAGAGAGGTGAAAGGTAATAATTCATAAATATGTAATAACTAATAATGAATCAATAAATAATAAATAATTTGATTGTTAATAAGCAATCATTTAAAAATACAAGCCCCGAAGGCACAGGAAGCAAAGTATTTTAAGCACAGCAAGTACATCAAAGTGTATTACACTAAACAGTCAAAGGCTCTACAATGGCCAAAAACCCACAAAACACTACTAGGATTTTGTGTATAAATGCACTGCATTTATTTTAAGCATTGTCTGGAACAGCAGCAACTTTTGCACAATTTCTAGCCACAGTACCTCTTGCAGTCTGGGCATGTTCAACACGGGATTTGAACCCATGACCTGAACAGTTCGGGGCTTGCCACTTATCAAAGTGCGGCACAGAGGACACACGTTTGCCATATTACCAAAGGGAGGTTTCGAGGCAAAAATGAGCACACAAACTAATCAGTTAGCATGTTAAACGGTTAGCATGCTAAGCTAAGTTAGTCTATAATGTAGATTATGGCCACATTATACCAACGAATACTAACAAATTAGCATGCTAAGCTATCTAGGAAGGTATTTCTCAAGAACGATGGTGATATCAAATATCAAAAATACTTTCAGTCATTTCTTTTTTTTCAATTACTTCAATATGGAGGACAGTTATAAGCTTCAAAAATTATAAGCATTTTATATAATAAAAAATAAAAAAACTAATCTCTGGAACACTGGGTGGCGCTGTGTTCAAACTCAAGTACCTTCAGGACATGCTGTCAATGATCCCTAGCTAATTTTGTGCCAATATGTCAAATTGTTTCAAATATATTGCAATTTATGACAAATTTCAAAAATGTTGGACCGATGGTGTGTCCGACCCTTGCAAAACAGGGAATCCATAGACATCATTATCTGACAAACTGTTCAAAAGTGAGGAGCAAGAATAACAGTTTTTCAGATCTCATGACCAGTAGGTGGCGCTGTTCCCAAATTTGACATGGACCCTCAGAACATAGTTCCGATGAAGTGGACCAAGTTTCATTTCAATTGATTTGAAAAGTTTTCAAAGTTTTGCCGAGATACAGCTTCTGAACCAATTGTGGTTCAACATCATTAAGTTTGCAACATTGTAACTTTTGAACAAAGATTAATAAAACAGATTCTGTTCAGCCATTTCTGTGCGGCTCGGTCCAAACATTACCCGAGCCAATTTTCATAAAAAGTGGACAAAATTGGGAGAATATTAAAAATATATATAATGACTGTTTTCAAACAATTTACCCCCAAATTCCCAGTATCTGTCATTGGTCAATCAAACAGATAGTCCCTACTCCAAACTCTCTCCATTGGTTGAGACAGCACTGCTGTTTCAGGCTGGTCAAGATGCACAAACAAACCACTACAGCAATAGGCTTTAGTCAGGTTAGACACCATTTTAAACGGATGAAAACAAGGCTGTGAGGGAGAGAAAAATCATCTTTTGGAAAGATGTTTCTTCAGTTGAACAATCGTTATGTTACAACAGTACAATACATTGAACACACTTCTATCTCACACATTTCAGTTGGATTTTTTATTCTTGTCAAAAATTTAAAATGGCGCTACCCGGGCTAAGGTCTAAGCAACACATTCGGGTTTGGGAACTAAATATTAATTGTTTTTAACAATAACTTAAAATCCTTTAAAGGTCCCATGGCATGAATTTTTATTTTGTTTTATAATGTTTCCTGAGGTGTACTTATATTGTTTAGTATGGTTTTTACATAAAAAAATGTAATAATTTAGAAATAAAAAGCATTTTTTTCTATACTGATGTTAGCCCTCTGGCTTGAATGCTCTGTTTCAAGGGGCGTGTCTGATGTGAGACTTCAGTGAAAACGCCCACCGTTGTGATTGGCTGACATCTTTGCATTTGAAATGAGTATTATATTATGTGGCGGAGGGGGCGTGGTTTAGCGAGGTCTGCAAAGTTGTCAGAGAGAGAGAGACATGTGGACCAGAGAGACCTTAGAGCTGGAGAAAGATAGCTGAGAAAGTTTTATTGTACCGAGTTGTTGAGAGCGCCGTGAGCGCGAGTTTATTTTGTTTGTATCTGAGAGTTCTGAATAAACACGAGTCCCAGTCACGCCGACCCTGTCTTCTTCCTCCTTATTCTACAAACTTTGGAACCCTCTCGAATACTTTTACAATTTTTTTTTACATTTCACCTGTCGAGATGAACGAATCGTGAAAGTGTTGATCATAGCATTATTTTTAGATATTTTCCCACCACATGAAAGGCTGCAGTGATGAGCATTGAGTAGACAGGCAGTCTGTTGATGGCGTGAATGCAGTGATCTCGTCATTGCAACGCGTTTTCACTCACAAAATGCTTTCACCACAACTAACAGCAAACACGACATCGACATGAATACAGTAAGAGCTTTGTTGTGCAGCATTACAGCGTCATTCATTATACCGGCAGTTTGGACAAGTGTGCAGACACACTCGCGACGTGTGATTGACAGCTCCGAACATTATAAAGAGAGTGTTCTTTGATCGCTTTCTTTAGTTTAATCACAATTTAAATAACAGATTTGTTTCAAGCTACTAAGAGAAAGGATGTGAAGTTGATCGTTTTAGTCACTGGCTTGATTCACTGATGCACTACGCTTAAGACAGCCAGCGGCGGGACTGACAGTATTAAACGATTTAGAAAGAAAGTCTGTGTGAACTTGAATATTTAGCTACACATCAGAAATCACTGATCACAGATCAGGCATTAAAGCTACACTGTGTGATATTTTCCCCCATCTAGCGGTGAAAAGGTATATGACCATCCAGAGAATTTTAGTTTCTTTTCCTCTCAATTCCGATTTCGTTTTAACTCCTACGGTGGCCGATTTAGTCCAAGATTAACATGGCTTCCAGTTCGACCTCGTCCACATTCGACACCGTGCCATCGAGTGTTAAAACACGAAAGGCAAAGCTTGAATTTATGGGTATGTCCCTCTTTGGCTAATGTACTTCCAAGATGGAGGGGCAACATGGCGACCCGCATTTGAACCCCTCACCCGTATGTATTTTCAATGGCATATTATAAACTTACGAGAATACTTTATTACTTGTAAGAAGTAAATATACATTAATGAGCACATATATTTTTGAAAGAACGAAGTGTTTTTAGCTAAGAATAAACTAAAAAAGTTACACAGTGTAGCTTTAATGAACACTGTTACTCACTGTTTGTGGCGGTGCTGTCGAATCCATATGGTAAAAGTCTGTTTGTAAAGCCTGTGCTGACGTCGCGACTGATAAACGGAATCCATTTTCTCCAAATTCTCTGGGCGGGCAAAGCAGAGGAAGGGGAGGTAACCTTTTCTCGTATGACGGCATACAGGGAAGATTCCAGATTGGCTCGTCTGAGCTTTCATTTTCTCAAAAGCAGAGCAGGAGAACATGAACTCAGTTTACACCTATCAAAATTTCTAGCCACTTGGGGACCAAATACAGGCTAGGGGAACTCATATTAATGTTCAAAAAAACTCATAAAATTATAATTTCATGCCATGGGACCTTTAAAGAAAGACCTTCTGTGAGCTATGAGTTTGTTAATTGATGGTATTTGCTTCTGTTGAAGCCATCAGTCTGCATTATGTAAACTTTTTTTAAATAATAATGTTTACCAGTGGGATTTCTGGTGAAAAACAACATGAATTTGCCCATGAATTTGCAAAGAAATCTCCACCTACCAGAGAACTACAACAAACAAATTGCACCAAATGAACTCTTTAACGCCAGTCCACTCCTATGAAGCACCACAAATGATGTACTATAATGCCTAACTGCATATTTTGCAATAAATGTAAAATATATTGTGTCCATATATATAACCAACATCTTTAAATCACTAGTTTTATCTTTAAGTTATGATACTGAAAGTATCATACCTTAAAGCCAACTCCCCAGTTTAAAATATACATTTTTGTTTTGTTTCCACCGGTCTGGATTTTCTTCCACCTGCCAGGATTTGAAATCGGTAGAATCGTTTCTTCTACACACTCAGCATGCGTATGCAAATCAAGGAGCTTTGCTCATGTCTGTTGATTAATTACAAGAGAAAAGGCCATCCAAAAAATTTTTGTGGACAAAATGTTCACTTGCTGCCTAATATATCCCACCCACTAACAGGTGCCGTGATGAAGAGATAATTAGTGTTATTCGCTTCACCTGTGTTATCACTCGTAATGTTATGCCTGATCAGTGTATATACATGTGTGTGTGCGTGTGGTTACGTGAATACATGGCAGTGGCCGTTTACATTTCTCGAAGATGTAAAGCCCCTTGAAATGCAGTCTTCTAGACATAGAGTGTAAAAATGAGGATGGAAAAATATTTTTTTACAAATATTTGACATTTTTTGGTGCTAAAAACATTGCTAACATCATAAGCTATTAAAGCTAACCTCCAGAAACATAATATAAAGACCTGAAAATGCATTTAATGACCCCTTTAAGCTTAGTATTTAACATCATCATCATCATCATCAAAAATTAAATAAAATAACACCACCTCAAGATCATAATGAGAATTTTTTTGGAGAGTTATGCAAGCTCAAAAGGAATTTTGATTCACACATTTACACTTTTAGAAATCCACATGCACTCTCTAAAAGAACTTAAAATGTTTTAGCTCTTTATCATGCTCTACTCTGAGTACATTCACTGTTTATAAAACATACACAGCATATGAATTTATAACACACGGGTGCTTTTAACTGTGAAGAATTGATGAAGTTAATTATTTAGCAGGCATCAAGCTGAAAGAGAAGGAAGAGGAACTGAAATCAACAGGGACAGAAAGAAGAGATTTTTACCTCCAAGGGGAGTCCCAAAACAGCAGCCCACCCCAACAGCACATCCTACTGTCAGTATGTCTGTGTAACCATAGGGGTTCTACTGACACCAAGACAGAAGAGAGAGAGAGAGAAAGAGAGAGGGAGTTTGAGGTGAAAGCAAAAAGGAGAACAAGGGTGTTAGAGGGAAGGGAGATGAAGGGATGTAAAGAGGAGAATAGATTTGGAATGTCAGCGGGTACATTGCGTGGGAGGGAGAGAGAAGTAAAGATGAAAGAGAAATAAGAAGGAAGAGTACAGTCGAATGGAAGGAGAAATAAGGAGAATGATGGATAAAGAGAAGCAAAGGAAAAACAAAAGAATTAAGTGAATAAACAATTTTGTGGATTTGTTCAATGCGGCAACGGAAGGCAAACCAAAGCTTTACACACATACCGACTACGCACAAACACACTAAACAAAAGAAAGGAGATGAGAGAGGAATGAACATTATGTTTTGAACTCTGATGTAGAGTGCATATACATGGTACAACGCAGTGCATGCTGGGTAAAAAAGTGGGCGTCACTTGCCTCCCACTGGGGCGGCGAAACAGGTGGCCACTCCCACCGCACAGGCACACACCAGCAGATCCTGAACATGGGCACTATTCTGGGTGATTTGGGTGGGGTTAAAATAACAGCATCAGGACACACCACATTCAAGACACGTGCCAAAAAATACCATCACTATTATTACAGACAGACAAAAATAATTGTGTTAGGGGAGAGACAAAGACACAGGGATAAGATGAGGAAACAGGGAATGAGAGCAGAGAAATATGCAATTAGTATGTCTCTGGAATGTATTTAAATTCATAAACATTAGACACACACACAGATTGTTATATTAAACTAAGTATATCATTCAAAAGCCGTTCTTAACTGTTGATCAGAGACCGGTTTTGGCATCTGTCTAGTCATAAAATAACCTGTGATGGCTGTGGTGTGGAGTGGGAATTTATATGCCAATGCGAAGTAACTTGATCCTAGATCAGCAATCAAGGTCAGCAGCTTCTGAAGAGTAACTCACATCCCACACACACACACACACACACACACACACACACACTCACTCACTCACACAGACAAACAAGCTCACAGGGGCTGATTTTTACCTCATACACACCGGTGAAGATGGACATGACCCTGCTCAGCACTGCCGCACATATACTGGCAATATGCACAAAAGGACCCTGAGGATTTAATGGAGGTTATTAATCAATAAAACTGCAGCCGATGAATAATGCACTGTATCTATGAAGAGAATTTATGTAACACAATTCATTTATCTGAATTCAACAAAGAGCTGCAATTAGTGATGCAACCAGTTGGCAAGATATCTGAACTAATGAATGAAGAGAAGAAAGAGAGAATGAATGGATGGATGCACAGACAGACAGACAGACAGACATTAGATAGATAGATAGATAGATAGATAGATAGATAGATAGATAGATAGATAGATAGATAGATAGATAGATAGATAGATAGATAGATAGATAGATAGATAGATAGATAGATAGATAGATAGATAGATAGATAGATAGATAGATAGATAGATAGATAGATAGATAGATAGATAGATAGATAGATAGATAGATAGATAGATAGATAGATAGATAGATAGATAGATAGATAGGTGGATGGATAGATGATAGACAGACAGACAGATAGATAGGTGGATGGATAGATGATAGACAGACAGACAGATGGACGGATGGATGGATATAGATAGATAGATGGATAGACAGACAGACGGATGGATGGATAGATAGACAGACAGACAGATGGACGAATGGATGGATATAGATAGATAGATGGATAGACAGACAGACGGATGGACATAGATAGATAGATGGATAGACAGACAGACGTATGGATGGATATAGATAGATAGATGGAAAGAGAGACAGGCGGATGGATGGATATAGATAGATAGATAGATAGATAGATAGATAGATAGATAGATAGATAGATAGATAGATAGATAGATAGATAGATAGATAGATAGATAGATAGATAGATAGATAGATAGATAGATAGATAGATAGATAGATAGATAGATAGATAGATAGATAGATAGATAGATAGATAGATAGATAGATAGATAGATAGATAGATAGATAGATAGAAAAAATCTTCATTAAGTTTATCTTTGTTACAGTAAAAACAGTTCATTAACTTAAACATCTACAAAACATGTGCATATTTCAATTATATGTTATGCATTTATATATAAAAATAAAATAAAAGAAGTAGAAGAGGTCCACCTCTTTTCCGATGGGCATTCCACTGCCCAGCCCAGCCGTAAGACCAATGACTTTAGCCACAAATGCTTTGAGCGTCAGATACTCCTTTAACACCACACCTCTGAGGATGGTCTTGAGTTCAGGGATCCCAGAGCCTGAGGGACAGATCAAAGATTTTAAAGAGAGCGAGAGGGAACGACGAGCATGAAATTAATCTATAAAAAAAACACAATCATAATTTTACACAGAGTGTAGATCCTGTCACAGTGATTATTAAAGATGAAAAAAGATTGCCGTGCCTCCTCTAGCCTGATGCCGGGCACATGAGAAAGCTATCAAAACAATTGTGGCGTGGAGAGGTGACAGAAAGCAAGAGGAAATGAGACCATGATGATCACATTTTGGAAAGAGGGTAGAAGGATTTGATGTATTGTGGGTGGTTGAGGTGGATTGAGGACAAAAACTAGACAGAGATTGAATAAAAAGTATAATAGTCAAGAACAGATAACAGAACAGAGAAAGAAGGCCTGATGGATTTGAGACACTGTGAACAGAGAACCAAAATAGAAGTGTACAAGGATAAAGCACAGACACAAAAAGAAAGAACAGGGAAATAAAAGCAGGAATGAAAGGGCGATGAGATGTACACACCTATAGCTTGTGGAGCGACCAGATGGCAGAAGAGGGATGCAAACACGATGAGGATGATGGGATATGAGACCCAGGCCAGATACTGCAGAGCCACATTCCCTTTCAGCTCTCCGTACATCCACTTATATGCTGTCAGAGAGAGGAAAAAGAGAGAGGTAGAAGAAAAGTTCTATATTGTTAGTAATATTTTAAGATGAATGCTTATTGGACTGAAGCGCTTAGGTTTACTTGATCATCCATACATCCATTTAAGAAGAAATCATGTTAAATATCAGTATCAAATATGACCCCCCCCCCCCCCCCCCATAAAAGCTACATAGCTTTAATCATAAAACGAAGCATTTAAATATCATCTTACCAAGACATGTTATTGGGAGATATAGAGTGACAAATGATATTTATATGCATTTTATATAAATAGTCTGCTATACCAGCAACTACTCCAATTTCATACAGTACTTTTGCTGTTTGGGCCTCTGAATAAAATTTGTTTGTTGTGAGTTGTTTATTTCCCCTCCATATTCTCCTATATCATACTATTTCAGCCATAAAAGCATGGTGTATCAAATATGATACTCAACAAAAACACATATGCAAACTTTCTTTTTAGATTTTGTCTAAAGGTTCAATAAACTGTTCCATCTAAAAAAAAATGTTGGACTATTATACCAACTATTCCAGAAATGTAGACTATTATTTCATATGTCAGGCCTTATAAGGTTAATTCTTTCATTTCCTTCAAACATATGGTAACATTTGATGCCTATAAATATAGGTATATGTAATGGGGTATTCATAATGTAATATATAATACAAATTGTCATCTAAGATATTTTTTTCATCAACACTTGCAACATACAGTATTATAAGACATGATAACATATGACAAAAAATTTAAGTGGGTTTGATTCAATTTAATGGATTGTACTTCATTCGGTATTTTTTTTTTTTTTTTTACACCTTTAGTGTATTTATATTTTAATGCATACTGTAATAATGAATATAATGTTGAACTTGTATAACTAATTCAGATTTTTTTTTTTAATTCCTGATTATTCAGAGCATCCCACAATTATGTGTATTACAGGCACTGTGAATTGCGAACAGTACCTTTATTACTTCATTTTGGCATGACAATTGCCAAAATAATTATTTTTAAGAGGTGGAACTCTGTCTCTGTTCCCAGTACCAGTAATTGGCTCTCTGAGGTGGTGTCCTCCCTTAAGCTCCAACGAAAAGTTGTTCTTAGAATTAACGGTCTTGTTAAATTGGAGATGTCCAAACCAGGGCCCTTTGGGCCAAAGTTGGCCAATCATGACCTTTGATTTGGACCGCTATGCCATATCACAAGATGATGCAGGTATCAAAATGCATAGCGTTACTCGCCTCACTTTTATATTTTGGTTTTTGGACCTTTGGTTTTGTTTCCAAAGCACCAGCACATAACAACACTTGTGCTGTAAATGTTCTTAAAGGGACAGTTCACCCAAAAATGAAAATTAGCCCATGATTTACTCACCCTCATGCCTTCAGACGAATACAATCTGAGTTTTATTTAAAAAAATGTCCTGGCTAATTCAAGCATTATAATGACAGTAAATGACAGCCATCCAAAAGTGCATCCATCCATTATAAAAGTAATCCACACAGCAAAGTGATGCATTTGTGTAAGAAAATTATTCATATTTAACACGTTATAAAGTAAAATATCTAGCTTCCGGAAGACCGCCTTCCGTATTCACTTTATAGTATATATTATTTCACTTTATAAAGTTTTAAATATGGATATTTTTCTTTAAAGAAATCATTGATTCACTTCAGAAGGCCTTTATCAACCCCCTGGATTACTTTTATAATATGGGCTGCAAACGGGTGAAGGGTAAAAAAAGGTGAGAACATTGCGTGGATAGAGAAAACATTCTCCAAGGTTTATATATATATACTTTTCATGTTCATTTCTAGACACTATTAAGTATCTTTGCATCTGGTAAAAGGTAAGAGGTAAAAGGTTTTTGTGTTTTATGCAGGGCAAAACATACCTTTATAAAACACAAAAAAGGATTCAATAGATGTGGGAGCTGAATACATAAACAAAACAAAAACAAGAAGACAACAACCAGAACAAATTTATGTTGGAAATCATCTTAGCTTCTTTATTAACACTCAAAACTGAAAACTGAAGATCCCACTGGTTACAAATGCATCAATATGGGATACTTTTTTATTTATTTTTTATTACCTTGTAATGTCACTCTTCACAAAACGAGAAAAAATTCACCTTGATCTCAAAAAGGTGAATTCTCACCTAAAGGCATCTATGTATAATAAATGCCGTTTACTTCCATTATAATGCTTAGCCAGGACATTTTTTTATATAACTCTGATTGCATTCATCTGAAAGAAGAACGTCATATACACCTAAAATGGCTTGAAAATTATGGGATAATTTACATTTTTTGGTGAACTATCCCTTTAAGAATGCAGGAGTCCATTTCTGCTGAAGGTAAGTACAAACGAGATATACATTCTCTCTGCTTAAAGTGCGTCAGTCACATTTGTTAGGAAAGTGAGTGAGCCTAGACAAACAGAGTTTTATTGAATACATTATCAATAGCGGTTCACTTCCGCATTTTAGTATGATTGCATTCATATCAGCAGCGAACCATATCAGAGTTCACATGAGCACACATTTTAGGCAGACTTGGGTACATAGGGCTGGGCAATATACTGGTAGACACCATTAACCAGTAGAAATGTGTTAACCTGTCGAGATTTTGCACTATCGTCAATGCTGTGCCGCGAAGTCACGAAAGCTTATAATTTGCATGTGTTTTTAAGCATTGCGGATTAAAAACAGGAGATTTTAAACCGTTTTCAGGTAGGTCTATTCCATTTGTGTCTGTTTCCTTTGCTCTTTCTTTATCACAGTTTACTTCTCTTCAGTAAGCTTGAGAGGTTTTTTTAGGTTAGTATTAGTTTGATATAATTTAAAGTAAATAATATTTGGATGTATATCTTTTTCATGAAATAAAATGATCATATCGTGATTTTGGTCATTTCACCCACCACCTACGGGTACAGTTTGTGGGTGCTCACTCAAGTTTGGAAATCCAAACGAACCAAACTCTGACGCCAAACACACCAGAATGTGCACCAAAAGTGAAAAAGCACCCTAAGTGTCACCTAATAGGCACATACGTAGTATGATATACCTTGTAGGCTCTTGGCACTGGCATAGTCCATGCTCCAGCTAACCAGAGCCATAGTGAGACCCAAAAGAATCAGGAAGATCCAGTCCTCCCCTAGCTTTGTCACAATATACCTCTGGATACGGGCCAGACAGTCTGCAAAGCAAACACATTCTAATGGCTATTCACACTAGACATTGCATTTTATCTGTACTTTAGAACAGTGCAAGTCATTTTTAGGTAACCAGAATTTCAGTTTTCTTTGGTCACTCACCCTGGCATTTTGAATAGGGGCGTGGCTTCTTTATAGAGGAGGAGGGGCTTAAACCTGGTGTCATGGGCCCCACATCCAGGCTGGCATGATGTGCTCGGCCGTGGCCTCTCCTGGTTGCCTTGGCATTGCCGGCATGCCTCTTCCGTTGCCTTTCAGTCAACAGATGTGTGGCCTCCCGTCTGGCAATATTACCCAGCTGCTCCCGATATTCCCCATACAGCTGAAAAAGACAGAACGCGGTTTTCTACCAAGAACAGAAATCACAACATGACACCTACATTAATCAGCACTGCAGTGAAAATGTAAAACTGAGTACATGTGTAAATATTCTTGATGATATAGATAATTGCAATTCAGCAGTTAAAAATCCTTTGATGCTACACAGAAGTCACATAACTTTCAGAGTTCAGAGTGCTCATTGGTTTAGTGTGATTGTGTGCATGTGAATACTTGCAGAAGTTGGAATGTGAAGTGAATTTATATAAGTGTGTGTGGTGGTGAGTTACAGTCATTTGTATATGTCAGACAGAAATAGTCAGGCTGTCTAACAGGGCAGAATGGAAAAAGTGCTCCCCCGGGATACTCTCAACCAAACAGTACACCGACACACAAGATTCACCCAGAAAATGTAGTCCTCAAACTGTACAAGTATATTGCAAAAAACAAAAAAGCCACAGATTAAAGTTGCCATAAACCAGAAATTGCGTCTAACTTTTCTTCCCTATTGTGAAGTACGCCATTACATTATGACCACCTGCCTAGTAATCTGTAGGACCTCCTTTAGCCTACAAAACAGCGGCCACACGGTGAGGCATTGATTCGACGGGGTGGTGATAGGTCTCCTGAGGCATCTGGTACCATAATGTCAGCAGCATGTCCTCCAGTTCCTGTACATTGCAGGGTGGTGGTGATATAGCGCGAACACCCTTTTCCAAATCAAACCACAAATTTTCGATTGGGTTCATGTCAGGTGAGTTTGGAAGCCAAGGCATTAACTGAAAGTTCCTCCTGATGATTCTGGCAGTGTGGCATTGAGCACGAAACTGTCACCATGAATGGGTGCACTTGGTCCACAACGATGTTCAGATACCTGACAGCTGTGAGGGATTGTGCTATCGGGATAATGGGGCCTTTAGTGTCCCAGGAAAACATTGCCCACAGCATAACACTGCCTCTGTCTGCCCAACAGCGCATCCAGGTGCCATATTCTCTGTTCGTCTCTCTCGATTTGTCAGACCAGGCCACTTTTGTCCAATCAGCCACAGCCTAATCTTGATTATCTCGGGCCCATTTCAAGCATTGTTGGCGATGGCGTGCAGTTAGCATGGGCCCATACAAAGAAGGTTGCGATGAACTGTGTGCTGTGACACATTTCCCTTTTCACAGGGTTCCCACACCTTGGTTAACTTCAAATGCAAGGACCTTTCAAGGACTTTGGGCCAGATTTAGTAAACAGGGCAAATTAGCATGAGAGTGCAATTTCACAAGAGTGCCGATAGGCGCAGGCAGTTCTGCGAGTGATCTACGGACGATGTGCAAATTAAAGCACACAGAGGCAGCCAGATCCATAATGACCAACACAATCTAGCCGTTAGCGTCTGGTTTAAGACATGCTTTTTTTGATGGTAAATAATGCCACAAACACCAGTAAATTGATGAGCTCAAACCTTAGTAAATCACCTTGCATGATTCAAATACTCTCCTCCGATGAATTTTGCGACTGAAAGGGAAATTCCTACAAATGCATATGCAATAAGGTCAGCCGCAATAATAACCCTGTCCACGCCTTTTCAGCGCTAATTTCTCACTGAGTGTCTTTAGTAAATCCTGGCAGTAGTTTTTTAATGCCAAAAGAGGGTTTGCGTTGGCGCAAGCTGTTAGCAAATCTGGCCCTTAATGTGGGGACACATTTCAAGTGAGAGCAAGGTTAAATCATATTATATTACCTTGTAAGATACATTGTTACAGTTTTCATGTGTCAAACACAACTATGCAAAAAAAAATGTGTTGCATTTATTTTTGGCCATATGACAGATATCTGATATTCTATTCTATCGTATTTTTGTTTTGCATAAAACTGAAGAATATTTGGTACATCCTATACTGTATTCTAAAATGATCTGGTATTAAAGGGTTAGTTCACCCAAAAATGCTGACACCCGTAAGACCTTTGTTCATCGGAACACAAATTAAGATATTTGGCCTGCATTGGCAGCAATGACCTTTCCTCTCTCAAGACTCATAAGAGGTACTAAAGACATCGTTAAAAAGTCCATCTCACTACAGTTGTTCTATAATAATTTTATGAAGTGACGAGTAGTTTTTGTGCGCAAAAAATCTAAATAACGACTTTATTCAACAAGTTCTTGTCTTCCCTCTGGGCCTCTGACATGAACTCAAGAAGCACCACGACGCATGCGCAAAAATATGACATGACCCGGAAGCGAGGAACTTTGTTTACAAGCAGAGGAAGACGCGCCATATCTAAACTATTGAATTCTACATTGATCGTTCTGTACATAAAACAGTCTTCGTAAATATGTCAGCACAATCAATGTAGAATTCAACAGAACGCCGGCTCTATGTCATAAGCATGTGTCGTGGTGCTTCATGAGTTCACGTCAGAGGCCCAGACGGAAGACAAGAACTTGTTGAATAAAGTAGTTATTTAGATTTTTTTTGCACACAATAACTATTCTAGTCACTTCATAAAATTATTGTAGAACCACTGTGAAATTTACTTTTTAATACGTCTTTATAGTACCTTTTATGGGTCTTGCGAGAGGATATGTCACTGCTGCCAATGGAGGCCTTTCTGAGCCATCGGATTTCAACAAAAATATCTCAATTTGTGTTTCGAAGATGAACAAAGGTCTTATGGGTATCGAACAACATGAGGGTAAGCAATTAATGACAGAATTTAAATTTTTGGGTGAACTAACCCTTTAACTTTTTGCATGGATTTTATTGAAAAGAGCTTAGGCTCATGTAACCAGAAGTTTTAAAATAGCATATATGAACATGCTTTTAAGTTTTTCTTGCCTCATGGGTTTACATTATCTTAACAAGCAAAGCATTAAAAACATTACATTGAATAAAATATTTGAGCAACAGATTATCACAAATGCTTTATATTTATTGAACACAATATACAGTCATTGACTGAACATATTTGGGTTCGGTGTAAGCACTGAAAACATTGAGGTCCCATCGTAGTAATTTTGTGCGCACGTGAACGTCATGGCAATGTACAACACAACGGTGACTGTATATTGTGTTCAATAAATATAAAGCATTTGTGATAATCTGTTGCCCAAATATTTTATTTAATGTAATGTTAAATTGCTTTGCTTGTTAAGATAATGTAAACCCATGAGGCAAGAAAAACTTAAAAGGGAAACACTTAATGTAACGCATAAATGCGTGTAACTAACACAAATCAAGCAAGCTAGTATGCATAGGCGACGAAGTGTTGGCGAAATAACACATTAGTGGACTGGAGGGAATAATATGGATTTTTTTACAGAAAACTTCGGGCACAAAATAAATTCAGTCACTTTCAAGGACCTGTATCTATGTATGTTTATTTTCAAAAACTTCCAGGGCCTTGACTTTTTTTTTTCAGATTCACAAACTTTCAAGGATTTCAAGGACCCATGGGAACCCTGTTTTCATCACTGTTGTAGCTGCAGGTGATTTGTCGCACTGTGGCCCTGAGGTCGCTGTGAACAATGAGCGACAGTCTCCGCTCCCCTCTGGCATCAATGAGCTGCGGACAACACACGGCTGAGCGACGGTTCTTCGTTGGCCATTCATGCACCACTTTTGATCCCAGGCGCCGTGCCATCACAATTAGTCCTTTATCACACTTCGATAAATTGGCAGCTTTTCCCATTATGACACCGACCACTGTACTGACCGAAAGCTAGTCCTCGGGTCGTATATACAATATGCTGTTAACTGCATCTGCGCCATCATTCGGGTTCCAGGCGTGCTCATTGCTCTAGGCCAGGGATCCTCAAATCTGGCCCACGAGATCCACTTTCCTGCAGAGTTTAGCTCTAACCCTAATCAAACACACCTGAACATGCTAATCAATGTCTTCAGGTTCATTAGAAAACTACAGGTTGGTGAGTTTGATCAGGGTTGGAGCTAAACTCTGCAGCGCATTGGCCCTCCAGGGCAAGATTTAAGGAACCCAGCTCTAGGCTATATATCCAATCGGTGTATATCCAAGTGGCATATTGAACAAGAAAAAAAATATAGAACAAGACTTGATTTTGTCCACTGGATATGGACTAGAACATAGAAAGTGGGCATTACAAACTAAATGGAGGACATATAAAAATGATAATTGTCCATTCTAATTTCATTGTGACTACATTAATTGTATACAAATGCAAAAATAATGAGCTGTCCATCAGGATTGACCACACACTCTGGCTTATTGGTCAGTAAAGCAGGAAGTGATCTACAAAGACATTCTTCACCTTCCTTCCATTACACCCAATGCACACGCCTACATACACACATTCTCGAGCAGCACAGACCCCACATGGTGCAAGACTGAAGGGATCAGATTCAGCCTCCTGATGCCCACTCAAAAACAAGAAAAGTCAATATATTTGTACGACTCAAAATATTCAGTGTATTTGTATTTAATGCATTTAGTTCAAGAAAAAATTACATCATGAATGGCCAGCAAACATTTGGGGATTTAACTTATTTTAAAAAATCAATAGTTTTATTAAGACCTGATAGCTAAATTATACAAATAAGTTGCATTTAAAATATAATGATCATTATTACTTAAAATGTTATCCACATGAAAAATCCAAGAACAATTTTTTACTTTTCTGGAATTAATCTGTTGTAATAACACAGCAAAAGGTAGGACAGATATTAATTTAAGTCTCTTTCACTAACAATTGTCAGCGATTTAAAAGAAAAATCTATTCATTAACAATTATTATAGTAAACCAGTAGTCAGGACATTCAATGTTAATGGCAGGCTAAAACAGAGATATTAAGTAATAACTAAGGATTACTAAAGGTATGACGATATAATTAAAAACGGAGGAAATTGCATTAAATAATGATCTGTTAAGTGTGTATGTGATTTTGCAAACTATTGTCTGTAAATATATGTAAGCATATAAGCTTAAATATTATGGCTAATAATATGTTTGTTAAAGTTAATGTCATCTTTGTATTTATTAGGGTATTTATTTATTTGTATATATATCGCATAACAAAAATGCAACAATGTGTATCGTGGATAGTGACAATCTGTATTGTGTAATTACTGTGTGAGAAAAAATTCAAGTTTACAGTTTTAGTGTCATTACTACATTAAACTACTATATACAATGTTGAATATAATGTATAATAATGCAATTTGAGGGTCCTGGTAATGCCAAATGTCTTTTGTTACTAGTAAAAAGTGGCCTACATTATTTTAAATATATCTAGTCAGTGACAGAGTGCAAGCATATTCTTCTAAGATAATTTTGTATTTTATAATGTCACCATTGTCCTGTGCTTTGGGTTACCAGCACCAAGCCTATTAATTTCCACCCCAAATGTAATACCAAATTTAGCATCTTAACCAACAGTACATTTTTTGTTAACCTTTTACCATATGTCTTGGAGTATCGGATCGAATATTGTGAGTTCTTGATAAGTATCGAAATGTGACATGATATCGTTACACCCCTAGATATTATTAAGTAATTACTGAAAGTAATACTAAGTAGTAATACTTGGAGCACATTTTGAAAGTAATTAGAATGAAAGTGAACAAAAATGCTGAATTCTATGACATGCATCCATAATACAGACTAATGCAAACCCACCTCTTGTGTAGCTGCAGTCTTGAACATACTGTATAGCGATTTTACATTCTTCCACAGAGCA
Source organism: Gobio gobio (assembly GCF_949357685.1). Lineage (NCBI taxonomy): Eukaryota > Metazoa > Chordata > Actinopteri > Cypriniformes > Gobionidae > Gobio > Gobio gobio. The sequence continues at coordinate 18,755,762 of NC_137108.1, read as the reverse complement.
TCTCACACAATGAGTCATCCAGCTATACAGCAACATTTATACACTACACTTGAACACACACACACACACACACCCTCGAGCAACCGATGATTTAACAAAAACCCTGAGAGAAAAAACCTGACAGAATAAGTATATAGAACAAAATATTTTCTAATATTTGACTTTTAATGAATTCCTCATCTATTACATTACCGTGATACGATACTAGAGTTTGTGTCAGATATTGAGAAGACCCAAGGTTGACTCTATCATTGCCTGTTTAATTTTCTGAAGTCAGTACACTGATACAGGATGACAGCGTGAGAGAGACTGTTCCGGAAGAGAAAAACATTTACTTTAGGACAAAATATTCTCTCTCGCTCTCTTTCTCTCTCAAACACCTGTTTTCTTCATTCCTTGATTTTCACGGTGAAGGCTTAACTTTACAACCATGGCCTAAAACTCATTGGGCCAGACAAAACTCACAGCCCAGTTCTGAAAGATCAGATGATGTCTTCTCCAAACAACTGAAATTAATTAAACAATTCTTCAAAATGATTTGAATCTGATATAATAAGAGGATTCGAGACAAAAAAAAAACCCCCACCAAAAACGAGAGTAAAGGCCCGTTCACAAGAACGATAACTATTTTAGCACCCACATCAGAGGACGATATCGTTTTGTTTATTCTAAGCGCATGCTTGTCTGTTACTTTATGTCCCGGTTCATGGATTCACCGGCTCGCCCTCACGTGGTGCGTGCGTGGGTTGCTTGTTAGCGGCTTATTACGGATCAGCATCAGCTGTTCATTGTTTAAGCATCCTATTTAAGGTCTGTGTGAACGTGTCCTGTTAGTCAGATCGTTTCAGGTTCTTCTGTGTCCTGTTCTGTGTCTTCTGTGGTCTGTGTTCTGGAGGATCGTTCCCGGTTTCCTGTGAGACTTCCCTGGATCTTTGGTGGCCCATTGCGTCCCTGCGTTATCAAGCCTGTTTTCCTGCCTTCCTCCGCTACTCTTCATCCTGCACCTGTCAGAGACACTGAGTTTGCCTGCCTATCTGAACATTCTGCCTTTCAGGAATTATCCTGCTCTGTCTTCACTTATTGAGAGTTTCATTAAACTTGTTATTCACTCGCATTTGGATCTTGTGCCTTTTTCTAGCACGATACCTGACAGAACAATCTGACCTAACTATGGATCCAGCGAGTCAGACGGAGTTGCAGAATTTCCTCACCAACAGCAGTCAGCGGATGGATCACCAGGACGAACAGATGAGCGCCTGCTTGGGCGATTCAGGCTTTGGTAACCCAGGTGTCTGAGCTTACTACCCAGGTACAAGAACTATCGCCCACTGCGCCTGTTCCCCCGATTCCACCCAACGTCATGAGTCACGAGCCGCGGATTCCCGCGCCTGAGAGGTACGCTGGTGAGCCAGATCAGTGCAGAACGTTTTTGACAAAGTGTTCTGTGTATTTCTCTCTTCAGCCACTCACATTTGCGTCGGAGGAGTCGAAGGTGGCGATGATACTGACATTGCTGTCTGGACGTGCAGCGCTGTGGGGAACGGCAGTGTGGGAGAATAAGGATCCATGCTGTTCCTCGTTCCTTACACTCTCACAAGATTTGTGACGAGTCTTTGACCGTGCGATAGTGGGACGGGAGGCTGCTCGTCGACTCGCCGATTTACGTCAAGATAACAGATCCGTCTCTGACTTTCGGACTTTAGCTGCAGAGTGTAAGTGGAACGAGAAGGCGCAGTGGGACATGTTCCTGCATGGGCTGGCTGACCGCATGCTTCGGGATATCTACACTCAAGAATTAGAAACCCGTCTCAAAAGACTTATAGAGCTGGCTTTGCGCGTGGATGCACGCCTGCAACAACGAGAGAGACACTCTCCTTATACATCTCTTTCTGAGTTTCCTGAGCCATCTAGGATCCACGGGGGTAGCGTGGTCAGCCATCCAGTCGATCATGAGCCCATGCAGGTGGGTAGGGCTCAGCTTTCCCGGGAGGAGAGAGAACGCCGGAGAACAAGAGGGCTCTGTCTGTACTGCGGTAATGCAGGACACTTTCCGGTCGAATGTCTGGTAAAAGATTCAGCCCGACGGTAGACAAGAGGTTACGGTCGGGTGGACTTGCTTTTGAGAAATCCTCATCCAACACTCTCCTCCCGGTAAGACTGCAATGGGCTACCAAGTCTCACAGATGTCAGGCATTGGTGGATTCGGGAGCTTTGGGCAATGCTCTGGCTAAACATCTCCAGATCCCCATCTCTCCTCTGAAACACCCCATATTGGTCCATACGCTTAACGGACAAGAACTCCCGGCCATCACACATTCCACTGGCACACTCACCCTCATCACCTCTGGTAATCTCACGGAGAAACCAGAACCAGAGGGGACTGGTCATTCCTCATTTCCTAGTCCCCTCTGGTTCCCATCGTTCTGGGTCATACATGGCTGGTGCAGCATCGACCCAGGATTGATTGGGGACAGAGTTCCATCTCTGAGTGGAGCAGTCAGTGCCACGCCACGCCTCCTGTCTCGTGTCTGCTTGTTCGTCTGGGTCTTGTTCTGTATTGCAGGTGGAGTCGGTGAACCTGTCTAACGTGCCAGAGGAATACCTTGACCTGGGGGAAGTGTTCAGTAAGTCCCGGGCTGCTTCTCTTCCTCCTCATTGTCCCTATGATTGTGCGATTGAGTTAGTGCCAGGTATGTCTCCGCCTAAGGGCAAGTTATATTCGCTTTCGGTTCCCGAGAGAGAGGTTCATGGAGAAATATATTTCTGATTCTCTGGTTGAGGGGATAATTCGCCCCTCCTCGTCTCTCGCTGGTGCAGGGTTCTTTTTCGTGGGGAAGAAGGATGGCTCTCTGCGACCGCGTATTGACTATTGAGGGCTGAACAACATCACGGTGAAGAATACTTATCCTTTGCCGTTGATGTCTTCAGCTTTTAAGCAGTTGCAGGGAGCATCTATCTTCACGAAACTGGATCTGCGCAATGCTTATCAATTGGTCCGCATAAGAGAGGGGGATGAGTGGAAAACGGCGTTTAATACCTCTCAATACCGTGGTCTAAAACTCATTGGGTCAGACAAAACTCACAGCCCAGTTCTGAAAGATCAGATGATGTCTTCTCCAAACAACTGAAATTAATTAAACAATTCTTTAAAACGATTTGAATCTGACCATATAATAGGGATTCGAGACAAAAAAAACCCCACCAAAAACGAAAGAGTAAAGGCCCGTTCACAAGAACGATAACTATCAAGATAACTATTTTAGCACCCACATCAGAGGACGTTATCGTTTTGTTTATTCTAAGTGCATGCTTGTCTGTTACTTTATGTCACGGTTCATGGATTCGCCGGCTCGTTGCTTGTTAGCGGCTGATTACGGATCAGCATCAGCTGTTCATTGTTTAAGCGTCCTATTTAAGGTCTGTGTGAACGTGTCCTGTTTGTCAGATCATTTCAGGTTCTCCTGTGTCCTGTTCCGTGTCTTCTGTGCTCTGTGTTCTGGAGGCTCGTTCCCTGTTTCCTGTGAGACTTCCCTAAATCTTCGGTGGCCCATTGCATCCCTGCATTATCAAGCCTGCATTTTAGCCTCCGCTACTCTTCATCCTGCACCTGTCAGAGACCCTGAGTTTGCCTGCCTATCTGAACATTCTGCCTTTCAGGAATTATCCTGCTCTGTCTTCACTTATTGAGAGTTTCATTAAACTTGTTATTCACTCGCATTTGGATCTTTTGCCTTTTTCTAGTACGATTACTGACACTTTAATGCTCTAGCTTGTTACAGCAGGATTGATTCTGATTGGCTGTCAATGTTTTTATTGTTCATCAGCTGGATAAAATCGTTCTGAAAGTGATTCCAACGATATAATTTCTCTGTGCCTTTATCGTTATAGCTGTGGTTTGAACTCTGTTATTCTTTAATATTGAGACCGATTTTTATATCTTTTTACTTATCTTTATAGTTATCTTCCTTGGAGTGAACGGGACTTAAGAAAGACAGGAAGACAGACTGAGCAGAGAGAGTGAAAGTTGCTAACAGACATAAGCATTGAAGGACACAGTGACATTGAGAGTTAATTAAAACACAGTTATGTTGGTCAGTGTCTATGTAGCGTGTGTGTGTAAGTATAATAATACAATCTGACCCATTCACTGACAGACTGATCAGGAGATCAAGACAGACTGGTCATATCTTTCTCTAAATAACTCAAACACACACAGGTCACAAATTTATGTTTCAGCCGCATCACTTCATCCCACAATTTAGACAAGACCTTTACAATCACATTAAAAATAAGAAAACTTGGAAACTATTAAGTGGAAATACATTACCAACCAAATACAGCCAAATACTCGAAAGCATACAAAGAGTGCTCCCTTAATAAACATTAACCTCTACGCTTTGTTTGTTAACCTCAGCACTGGAAACAACTCAAAACGCTGGTGAATGGATTCTAACTAAATTAAACACCTCTGATTGGTAACTGCATTCAAGAGATCAAAAGACATGTCCGTGATTGGCTACGTTGCTCACTGCTGCAATAAACATGTTTTAAATAGAAACTAGGGCTGCCCGATTAATCGAAATCAAACCGAAATCGTGATTTGGCTTTGTGTGATTATGAAATGGCAAAGGCTGGATTTTTTAATTTTTTTATTTAACACGCGTCAAACATCTTCCCAAACTTGTAATACGAAGCGTTCATACACCTGCTGTCCAACAAAAGACACTGATTAGCTTTGCATTATAAATATATTTATTATTATGAAAAAAAACAGAGAAGTCTTGAAGAGCTCAAATACACCATATATTGTCTTAGTCGTGTGTTTATTGTCTTAATGTTTAATTATTCAAAGCATTCTGTCTTCTTTTTATTCAGCTACAGCGAGGAATTTCCTGAAAAAATCATTAAATTTAGACACAATGACAGATACAGAAGCGATGGATCGTTGGTTTGATTGGTTGAAGGACTTTCCAATTGCGTACAGAGTCATTTGAACTATCACGCCTCTTGTGCAGTAGAAAATACAGAGCAGACTCCCAGGACCAATGTTAAACCTTAAAAGATTGAGCTTGGTCTGGTGATAGCCTGACAACATTAAATTACTTCTCTGAGGCAAATGCGGAGTTTCTGCTCGAGGGCGCCCTCTGGCGTCCAGTATGAATTAAACTGACGTGTGTTTAGCGTTGTTCTAATTTGAGTTATTTATGAATGTTTTGTCTGTTTATGAACGCAAAATTTATCAATATCGCACAACAACCCTAATAGAAATATTTGACGTTCTCCGGGGCACAAGCACATATACGCACTGGAGCGTTCTCTAAATCAGTTTCGCAAATATGTTATTACAGAATTAACTGAGGGTGCTCTTGCTTTCGTTTGAGGGTGATTTTGGATCAAATTAATGGAGAATATCACGGAATCTGCGCCTATGCACACATTTAAACTTAATAACACTTATTATTGGTATATTAATAGAATTACATTAATATTAATACGTAATAATGTTTATTATTATTATTATTATTATTTAATGTTTATATATTTAAATTTGGTATTAGTAGTTCTGTGACACTGCTAGAATATAGATTAACTTTCATCCCAAGTTTCCATTTAAGAGTTTTGAAACAGAACACTGTACAGTATTCGGTAACAAGTTACCAAAATGTTTAAGCAGAGGAAAAAAGTTAGAAGAAATAAAATAATGTTTAACCTCACCAGAATCTGATCATAATTCAGAACAGTCTCAAAAGTGTTGATGGGCTCCCTTATCATCTTGCTGTTTTTCCTGTCAGTCTGTTCCTATCTTCTTTTTCTTTCGCCTGCTATGTACCTCGGTTCCTCCTTTCCTTCTCCTTTTCACCTTCACGAAATATTCAAATATTAGTAACTGTATCTGCCTTATAGGAGGTGTCCTGTAGGTTAACGCATAAGTAAACCACATTACCCATAATGCAGAGCACTTCGTTTACAGACTGTAGTTGACAGTGTGCTGTCAGCAGTTATTAATTCACAGGGCTGTGGTTCCTTAATCCTGTCTGGCGGTCAGCTGAAGTCCACTGCAGGTATCTGGATGTGGAAGCGTTTTCTGCGTCACTTCATTCATTGCCGTCTGTGCTTAAGTTGAATTCAGTTAAACCTGCATTAAAGGTGTTGATTGATGTGCGCGCTTTTATGCTGCTCATCAGCTTTGTGATGTAAAGTGACATCTCTAACGTTTCCATTCACCTCTACGCTGACCTTTCATTAACATGGACTGCTTTAATCTAACCGAACGATTTCAGATTCAAGCAATTTCCAGGAGTGCAAACGTTTTTGGCAGACCATCTGGAAACAAATTCAAGTTTACAAGATGCTGGGTTTAAATATTTGACCAAGCAAAAAATGACTGAATTTGCCACATCTTGCCAGGATATCAGCCAAGGTTACTGGTATAGAATCAGAAAGATATTAGAAGAAAACACTAAAGAGAATTGCATATTAGGGTTTGTCATTAAAATAATCAGTTTTATTACTAAATAGAAGTTCTTATTACGAAGTAACACACATTCAGGCACATTTATTCTGTGTTTTCTGTAAAGCAGACAGTGCTGTGCAAGTTTTTTAAGACCGGTCTATCAACAAAAAGAATGGTTTCAAATTACATTAAAATGCGCACACAGGAATAGATAAGCAAAATTAAAATTGCATGACAAGTATTCAATTCCTGACCTTAAGTCCAGAATTGGAATCAATTTTATATTCAATTGGAGTTGATTTTCTACAACTACTAGTCTACAGAAAATATTTAATTCATGCTATTGCATGTGAATAAATATGTATAAGGTAACTATGGTGCAATGTGAAATATATTTGTCATTTTTTCCCAATATTATCAATGAACGCCTGGTAAATGACAGTTATCGACATTGCGATACTTGCGAGACATTGTTGAAATACAATAATATCATCATATCGACGAGCCCTAGACCTAAAGCTGAACAAATTCATTATATAACAGACGTTTAAATAAGAAATTAAGCTTTTATTCATGTGTATTGTCACGCAGCATGTCCATTTTTGAAAGTACATGACTACTGACCAGTTAAGCGTTTATTAACTATCAATAATTACATGAAGTTGTTAAAAAGTGCTACCAAGAAAAACAGTCCACAAAACTTTAAGCAAAAGAAGTTGATTAACCAACTTGTTTGGATTTAGATATTGCAGCATTCTGTAGTCTGCAATTCTCAGAACCTCGGGAATATGCTAATTCGTCATCAAAACATTATTATTTGCATTTCTGCCCAATAATGAAGTGAAAATTCAAACACAACAACCCTTTTATCTCCTGCACACTTCCTCCACTCTCACCATTTCACCCTCAGCCTGTTCATTGCTGTCTTTCAGCAGACAGACTCCCAGAGGCCTCTGTGCTAAAGAAGAGGTCATCATCAACTGCATGACCTGGAAGTGAAATCACTTAACTGTGACCATTAAAAACAACACGTAGTGCTGTTAACATTAGTATAAGCAAACACTGCTGTAAACGATTACACCGATCATCTAAGAGCATTCACACGCATTGGTTTTTCCATCATAGTGGAAACTATCCATTGACTTCTTTTCTTTTACACCAAGCTAATTATAATTTTCCATTCTCCAACTCTAAACCCCACACAGGCACTGCTCAGTGCGGAGCCCCTAAAGGGGCATTGGTGAAAAAAATGTGATGGGAGGAAAATAATTTCAATGCTTTTGCCTTCTCTCGCTAAAATTCGTGTTCACTTTTGTGATGGAAATGAGGGAGGAAAAGCGATTTCAGTGCAAGTGAATGCAAAGTTTTTCGGGGAAACGCAATAGTTTTGAAATATAGCTCGTCCCACTTTATTTCCATTACAAAAGTGAACGCAGTTTCTCATCTTAACGCAAACATTTTGCAAGAGAAGTCGGCCTAGGCTAAACGTAAAAGCATTGAAATAATGTTAATCTGACCTGAGGCCGTTTAATGCGCGTTAGCTGAGGCAATTAACCGTTGTCATGTGAAGCACTCAGTGAAGAACCGAAACCTAGAACACAACGCTAGTCCTAAGCGGCTGTTCACAAAGAATGCGCTTGTGGCTATGAAATGGAAAATGACATAATGACACAAGGTAATGAGACGCAAGTTGAACCACTTTTAACTTGAGCCCAGTGCTTTTAAAATGACGTTTCATGCGCGACGAGAGATGCGAGTGCAACAGCAACTAACGTTACTAGTAGCAAGTAGCCACTACTAGGCTACTGTATGTTGAAGATTTCATGTTTGCATAATATTGGTGATATTAACGTTGTATTTACAAACCATTTACTACTATAATATTATCCATGTAGAGACATTTTCCAACAATGCAGGGAATACCAGCACATACACGTGTATGAGTGTCCTGGTATTCCCTGCGTTGTCTCTACATGGATACACTGCATATAGCCTATACTTCATTATTTAATCACACTGGCTTCACAGCAGGTTGTGTTGGCTGTGTTGACTTTAGCTCTATTTTCTACAGTGTTCTCACTACTAGCCTACATTGCACTGCTGAAAAGAAAGAAAAAAATAGGCATGTTTAACAAGATTTCATCTTGCATATTCATCTTTCATACAGTTTGTCTGGATTTTTCATAATTTTTACTTTCACTATTAAGATGTAGTATCTTAACTCTAATCTGTGCAAACATTAAACTTTGCTGAAATGAAAAATCTGGCTTTGGTCTTTGTTCTGGTAACTCTGCTAAACTATAATTACTAAAACTAAAACTGAAACTAAATATATAAAAACTAAATAGAAATGTGTTCACAAAATAAAAACTAAACTAAAACTAGCAAAACAATTTATGAAACCAACTAAACTCAAATGTATAGCAAAATTGAAAACGAGATTAAAATAAAGCGAATTTAAATACGCAAAACTATAATAACCTTGCACTGCGGTCCAATGTCTTTTCTGTTCCACAGAAGAAAGCCATACATGTTTGGAATGACCTTAGGGTGAGTAAAGAATGATTACATTTTCATTTTGGGTGAACTATCCCTTCATTCCCTAATTAAAGGGATAGTTAACCTAAAAAATTACAATCCTTTCATCATTTACACACATTTCAAACTGTATGACCTCCTTTTTTTCTTTGGAATATAAAAAGTTATTTTGAGAAATGTCTTAAAGGGATAGTTCACCCAAAAATTTAAATTCTGTCATCATTTACTCACCCTAATGTCGTTCCAAACCCGTAAGACTTACGATCATCTTCGGAACACAAATGAAGATCTTTTTGATGAAATCTGTTTGTCCCTCCATTGACAGCTACGCAACTACCACTTTGATGGAATTTTCGGAAGAGACTCGATCGCTTTATATAATGAACAGATTGAATTGAAAATAAACATTGATCAGCAAACATAAACAGAAGCTCGTTGGTTCTTGCGAAAGCTCAAACGTGCTGCGTAACAAGAATGAACCTCATTGGTTCTCGCACATCAAACGAACATACTTGAGCTTCCGTTTACCACAACTGATGTGTGAGTTGATGAATGTTTATATGTGAATAAAAGCCTAAATTAAATATGTTCATCGTATAAAGCAAATGTGTCTCTTCAGACAATTTGGAATAAACCGCTCAATTCATATGGATTAGTTTTACCATCTCTTTATGAACTTTTTGAAGCGTCACAGTGGTAGTTGTGTAGCTGTTAATGGAGGGACAGAAAGCTCTCAGATTACATCAAAACGATCATCTGTGTTCTGAAAATGAACGACAGTCTTACGAATTTAGAGCGCCATGAAGGCGAGTAAATGACAGTGGTGTAAAGTAACGAATTACGAATACTCTCGTTACTGTAATTGAGTAGTTTTTCTCAGGAATTGTACTTTATTAAGTAGTTTAAAAACCGTGTCCTTTTACTTGAGTACATTTTAATAACGGTACTGTATCTGTACTTTTACAGCGCTATTTTCCCTAAACTTGTCGTCGCAACATTATCTGTGCATAATCAGTCCTGTGACTCCATGCGTCACGCGTGTGACTCCTGTCAAATCAACCATGATAGCGACCAGCCCAGAGTGAGAGGCACACACGCTTTATGAACGGGGGTTGTTGTTGGTTACTGTATGAAATTGCATTAAACAATCACTAAAAATAAACTGCAGAATATTAACTTTTCTAATACACAAACAAATGATCCGCATTCTGTTAACGCTGCACGAGCTCGCGGTGCCATTAGGCATGTGGCAGTATTAAAATTTCATGTTGCGATTATTTGCTGAAGCAAAATAATATAATATAGAGTATAATATAGAGTATTATCACGGTATCGAGTATTATCACGGTATTGAAATAAGTTGCAAAAAAGTGTTGTCATACTATAACAGGTTTAATAACTTTCTTATAACATAAAGAACCGAAAACTTAAATACAATAAAGCAATACACAAAAATGTATAATGTAAACAAATATTTAAAACAGATTAAAGTGCAAAAGAATTATAAAGAACAACAGGTGACACTTTACAATAAGGTCTCACTAGTTAATGCATTAACATTAACAAAGAGCGAATAGCTACATTTTTACAGAAGCTATTCTTCTTTGATGACGTTAGTTAAAAAAGCAACTGCTAGTTAGTGTTAGCTCAGGTCCATGAAATAATACAGTTACAACTTTTGATTTTAATAATGTATTAAATGCTGAAATTTACATTTAACTAAGATTAATAAATGCTTTAGAAGTATTTGTCATTGAAAGTTTGTTAATGAATGAACTAATGTTAAATAATAGAGCCTTATTGTAAAGTGTGTGACTGAAAGCAAAGAATCAGAACATATTCAAACAATATCTAGGGCATGTCATTTAGTCCAGATTAAAATATAAAAGGTTTAAGTTTGAAAATGAAAAGCCTTAAGTATTTAAGTATTAAGTATTTGGTTATGTGATGACAGAAAACTGAATGGCTCCGTGATTAGTAGTAAAAAGTTTTGTTTACAAGGGTTACCGGGGAAACGGCTGCATTTCTGCTGTTCCGTCAGCGCCCTCTGCTGTCAGAGAGTGTGAATGTGCATTTTCATTCAGTGCATCTCCTTCACTCGTTCCGCCATGCGCTGCTCTCTTTGACGTGTTGTTCATTTTAAACAGTTGATGGGTAAAGTATTCTTAAAATGCATTTTAAAAATCGGAATAATGCGTAATAAATAATTATTCACTGTATTTTCAAGTGCCCACGATAACAATATCGTGCATGTTCATTATTGTAATATATCATATTACCGTATACCGGCACATGTCTAGGTGCCATCCGCTGGAAACACTTCCTTTAGCTTGATTGTTTGCCAGGCTTCAGAGCATTAGGCATTAACCGATCGTCACAGCTAGATCTGTGTCCCTTACATCGATTTCGCTCAGCATGTAAACGCATTAAACTGCTTTCTGTCGACTTACTGAAATGCTTATCTTAATGCAATTTGTTCTTACATGGCGATTTAAAAATTTTGTCCATGTATATAGCAAATAACTCTCATAAAACATCAGATTCATATTTAAATCAGGTTTACTCAATTCTGATTTCTTACATGTATTCTTTATACAGAGAAAGCATCCATTGAAATTAAAGCAGTACAATGAAGGCGTCTTGAAAAGAAAGAACTTTTATTTTTTACGTAAAATTGTACAACGCTTTGCAACCTTTTTTAATTAACCTGCAAGAAAACCTCTACAGAATGGTTGTCATAAATGTTACCAGATTATTGGTTGCTTTCTCAAATATTACATGGCTGTATTTTTAGTGCTAGCAGTCATACATAAAACTTGGAGAAATACTGAAATACTGTTGGCGAGCTCGTTTTTTTTTTGTTCTTACTGAGAATCATCCATAAAAGAATACGCTACATTTTTAATTCGCAGGGTATAAGGTGGAATAACATTCATAGCATACTACTCACTACTCTTGAGTACTTTTAAAGGTCCTGTTCTTCGTGATCCCATTTTTCAAACTTTAGTTAGTGTGTAATGTTGCTGTTAGAGCATAAATAATACCTGTAAAATTATAAAGCTCAAAGTTCAATGCCAAGCGAGATATTTTATTTAACAGAAGTTCCCTTTCAAAGCCTACAGCGAACGGCCGGTTTGGACTACATCTCTGTACATCCTGCTTTAATTACGTCAGTAGAACAGTTTGTTGACGAACCTCCGCCCACAAGAATACGTGAAAAAGGGGGCATGGTCTTGTTGCTCCCTCGTGGAGAAGAGGAAATGTTGCGTTCGGTTCGGTTCGGTTCGGTTGCGTTTGTCGCCATGTCGTTCAGACGCTGTTATTTTCATCCCGGAGTCAAATCACCTTTGTTTTGCCTTCAGGGGCTGTAGTTTGAGCGCGTTCATCTCCCCGTTATGGTAAGAGGCGTGACCTTCCCGGGCAACGTACGCTAAGCTGCTGTCGAATCACAACACGGGAACCGCTGGCACAATCAGAACTCATTACGTATCTCTGAAGGAGGGACTTCATAGAACGAGGAAATTCTCAGGCCGTTTTGAGGACAGTGAAAACAGCGGTATACAGATAAGTAAATTGTGTGAAAAATACTGTGTTTTTTTACACATGAAACATGAACACATGTTATATTGCACACTGTAAACACAATCAAAGCTTTAAAAAAACACGAAAAACGGGACCTTTAAAATGGCTACTTTTTACTCTTACTTTAAGTAGTATTTAGGACAGGTACTTTTACTCTACTAGCACTACATTGATTTTTTGACAAGTAACAGTACTTTTACTTGAGTATGCTTTTTCAGTAGACTACTCTTTCCACCACTGGAAAATGATGACAGAATTTAAATTTTTGGGTGAACTATCCCTTTAATCTTTTGCAAGTCAATGGTAACCAAAACTGAACATTCTTCAAAATATCTGCATGAGAAAGAAAGTCATTCAGTTTGGAATGGCATGAGGGTGAGTAAATGATAACAGAATTTTCATTTTTAGGTGAATTATCCCTTTGAGTTGGAAAAATCTGACTCCACACACACTTGTAAAGTCTTGGGTGAAAAAAATACTCTTTCAGCAGCAACATAGTAATAGCATATTAGATCTGATTATACAGAGGTAAACATTCACATAAAGCCTATGAATAGGGCCACTGATACAGAGTTTTTCTCTGACTGGATCATTTTCCCTACAGGAATCTCCTGCGTGTGTGAGACAGACAGAAAGGGGACAGCAGGGGCAGTAATGCGTTTATGCGTAAAATTTACAGAGGTTAAAAAAAAAGCTCTAGGCTCTGGCGATCTTCCCACATTGTGCGGCAGAAGAGGAAAATTGATGTGGGAACTTGCGAGCGAGCAAGAGAAGAGAGGAAGACAGGTGGAGAAATGGAAGGTTGAGGCGAGGCTGTGTGGGAACTTTTTTTTTTTTTTTTTTCAGGTACAAGAAAACTTTTTGACCCAGTCTTAGTTTCAGTTTTCGTTTACGAAAATAACCTTGGGCGAAAGAGCGTAAATTCTTTAGCTGTCTGTTTTGCACTGTAACAAGTCATGCATGTTTCGTACATTCGATAAAACGATAATAAAATAAAAATGCTGAGGGGTGATTCTTCAATTAGATACACTGAAACACGCTGTGGAATGCAGTCAAAGGGTCGGCCTACATGTAAAACACTACACCAACAGCACACATGAAGGTGCAATCAGGGTTCTCAATCATTTTGAGCTATGAGTTTATATAGGGTGAATACAGGTAAAGTGGGACAATGGGTAAAGTGGGACAGTTAAGCTTTATAATTTCTATATTTACATGTTATGTATATGCTTCCATTAATAAAAATCAACACTGAGCTCATCACAACCAAGTATGTGATAAAAAAAAAAAGTTTTTTTGCCATGAATATATTCTAACTAACTATAATAGCTTAATAACTACCTAGCTTTCGCCCCCTCGTCTCACTTTCTCACACACCACATTTACGAATATTCTCTTGCTTTTGACACTTGACCTTTTGAGTTCAATCCATTTCCTTTTACTTTAATACAATCCTTTAGGCCTTCCAAATAAGCTGTCCAACAAATAGCTTAATGCACCTGACCATACGTTCCCCTTGGCCGTATAGCAGGCATCCAGAACAGCCCGACGGAGAGGGCTAGGCGTATATTTAACCTGCATGCTCAGGTTTCTGCTAGCATATAGCAGCAGAGATGTACTGCATAGGTTAGCACGAATACGCACAAATCACGAGGTTTGGTCCACACATCTGCTTAGTTAAGCAAATCCACGACATTGCAAATAATCCTCAAGGGCATTCGAGATATTTTACAGAATCTTCGGAAACCCGAGACCTTTTCCAGCCCAAATGACCTGTAGAGATCCAGTAAACAGATTTTGGACAGAAAACGTTGCAACTGGAAGCAATCATAAAATGACAGAGAAGCATTCAAAAAGCAAAACACACAAGCATGGTTCTCTGCCAATAAACATCAGATAAGGAAGCCACAGTATTGACTCTAATGGAAGTTTACGAGACATATTGTCTTTAATCAGCTGGGTGTTGACAGGTTACGACAATTCTCATTCCTATTCATGAGTTGTGCTAGAACAGCCCAGTGAGCTCCATGTGTGTCGCCACTAAGAATAGAATGGAAAATCAATTAAAGCCGAGGCTAGTGAAGACTTTGAGAGCCATTATTTAAAGAGTCGTATTTTGGGCAGACAACCGTTTCTAGGTTAGAACCCACCAGACTGACCATGACAAACCTCAGCAAGCCACCCACCCACCAACAGCAAGACAGCAAAACGCCTCTGCGTAAGACAACAAAACAACGGGAGAGAGAAAGAGGCACAGAAAGACAGTGACTGACCAGGGTTTGCTGGTATCTCAGAGCTTTCCTTTGCGACGCATCGGCAGCCATCGACACGCTCGCACTGAGCCAAAAATAAACACACACAGCCTCACTCCTGTGTTACAGCATATGAAACACATACACTCACCAACTCATACCCGTTTATTCAGTTACACACACCACCCCACTCAAAGCGCGAGATACACACGCTGTCTCACTCTTATGTTACAGTACCCGCAACACACACATGCAAGAAAAATGCTGAGACGTGGGATTCTTCAATTAGATACACTGAAATACGCTGTGGAATGCTGTCAAAGGGTCGGCCTACCTGTAAAACACAACAACACATGAAGGTGCAATCAGGGTTCGCAATCATTTTGAGCTAGGACTTTCCATAACTTTTCCATAATACGGGGTAAGGATTTTAAAAATCGTTTAAGAGATAGCAATCACTTCACAGTCAAGCATAATTAGAAACCCGTCTGAATTTTCCACAAAGTTTTAATATTTATTTTTAAAACAGGCCTGGAAATCACAATTGTAGGATTCCCTGTATTTTTGTTTCAAAATGTTTAGTTTTTTGTACCAAGACCAAGGAAACCTTGTCAAATGTATACCTTAAATACACCACAAATCCCTTAAGAAAAAAAAAAAAGATAACGTTATTCTGGAAGCATCTTATACTCTGGGCTCCCACTTTCTCAGCAATGGATTTTCATGGTTTTTGTGTGCAGTGTTTCCCAAACATAGACTAATTTGTGGCGATGCGCCAGAGAATCACCGGCCGCCACATATTGTGCGTCGTTATTCACGCTATTTAAAACACGGAGCATATTCTTTCATTTAATTTAATTTCCTTTCTCTTTCTCTCTCTCACACACACACACACGCACACGCACATTCCATTTGAACGTAAAAGTCAGGATTGCAAACTCTCACACATTTAGAGCATTCAGGCTCTGTCTCACACTCTCACTCTGCCGAAGTAAATCTTACGCCAAACCTGCTTTTGATATGAAAGTCTAAGCTTTTAAAATGTAATATGAAATTCAAACAATAAATAGCGCTAATGTGGCATAACAGTTAAAGCCAGGGGCGTTGAAAAACAGAGTTGCGACATGCTCTCATCTCCCGGCGGCACGCGGTCATGTGTATTTTGAGGATATCTTTTGGTACTACATAGGCCTACTATTTGTGCAATAATTATGGTCCATTAATAACCATTATCATTAATGATAATTATTTATATTACAAATAATGTAGTAATTAAGGTTAAAATAGAGAATTTCAATTCAAAGAGGCAAATTAGAGTCAATTTGTGGCTGGAAAAATTATAATTTTCATTTGTAATGCCATTATCCACCAGGTGCCTGTGTGGCTCTTTAATAAATATACATGTATCTAGTCTAGTTGCTCAAAAAAATATTGCAGATCATAACAGCTTATTTATTTTTAGGTTTTCTATTTGAATAAATATTTAGATATCATATATATATATATATATATA
The DNA here is from genome assembly GCF_949357685.1 of Gobio gobio. Lineage (NCBI taxonomy): Eukaryota > Metazoa > Chordata > Actinopteri > Cypriniformes > Gobionidae > Gobio > Gobio gobio. The sequence goes on along the minus strand of NC_137108.1, from coordinate 18,739,423 downwards.
TAAAATGTATGCATTTGGCAGACGTTTTTATCCAAAGCAACTTACAGTGGCCTTATTACAGAGACAATCCCCCTGGAGCAACATGGCGTAAAGTGCCTTGCTCAAGGACACACTGGGGGCGACCGCTGGGATCGAACCAGCAACCTTCTGTGTATCAGTTCCATGGTTTAACCCACTGGACCACCATCTCTGATCTAACACTAGATTTCTTTAAATGTGAAATTTTAAAACGTTAATAACTTACATCCTAATATTTCTAATGATACTTAGATAAGCACACACAAGTGAATACTAATGAATGTGAGTAGATATAATTTAACCCAAGAAAAGTTTAAACTAGTGCTAAAAAGGCAAACTTTTTTTCCCTTATATGTACAGTAGGCTATATACATGAATTGATACTGAATCAAGATCGAAATCGATATTTGTGCCAATCACCAACACCTCCCGTGCCCCCGCCCGCCACCACAAATTGGTTTCTAATCTGTGGGAAACACTGTGTGTAATAAAAATAAAAAAGAGAGAGAGAGAGAGAGAGAGAGAGAGAGAGAGAGAGAGAGAGAGAGAGAGAGAGAGAGAGAGAGAGAGAGAGAGAGAGAGAGAGAGAGAGATTGGAATAAATATGGCAATTTTCATGACCATATAAAGATTGTATTAATTTAATTATAAATTCCTCAATTTTTCCAAATCCATTTGAAACCTAAAATGTATTCTTTAAATGCACAAATAATGTATTAAAGTTTTGCTTTCGATAAGTTTGTCAAATGAATTAAAATATTATCTGATTAACAGAAAAGTTTCAAAGTTTGAATGATTTTATTCTTAGATTTGATTTAATTCCGTTACTTTTCTAGTGCTGCACAACACACTTTTGAAATTCCCTTATATTATGTTATTATATTAAAAAAAAAATCCCTAGTATTTCCAGGTTTTCCAAGACTGCAAAACCTAGAAATACTAGGAATTTTTTATATAATAGTTTCACAATATTAATAACTTGCAAATATGTTACTCTGCAGGAAACTACTGTTAATTACCGTGTTCAATTCTTGTTAGGAACCCATTAATTTGATCAACACAAACACCTTCTGCAGTCAACAGGAGACAAATAATCCAAACCCTAGAATGAACACTTTCAGGATATAGGAAATAGATTAAAAAGGATCAATCAAAGAGGGCAAGAGAGAGAGAAAAAAAATCACTTAAAAGATGGATGGGTGGATGAGTAACATCAGAGAGTGACTGAAACAGATGATCGCAAATAAGCGAACTTGTGTTAAATAGGTAAAGCAAGTCCAGATCTGCTAGTCTTTTCTTAGCCGCGGCACACGGCTAATCCCACGCCTCATCTCATGTAAGCGACATCCCCGCTCTCAGCCGTTACTAGCAGAAACATGCCTCCCCATCTATATGCCTGCATGAACCCCTCCCAACTGGATTTCCGTTTTGCTTCTACCTCTTCTTGTTTTCACTCCTTCTGGCGAGCACGGGTGTTTTTTGAGAGGACACCACCCTCTCGGGGGCACCCGTGTAACATGATGAGTGAGTATGTGTTTTGGAAGGCGGTAGAGGGAGGCAACATGACTCAATACAACAGCATTTAATTCAGCAGCGAGGAAACTCAGATGGCCCGCACAGACTTAAAATACAACACACTCTTGCTGTGATTCAACCACGACCTCTGATTAACGGGCTGACGAATATCTTAACTCTGCCAACACCCTCGCTATTCTGGAAGGCTTCTAGAGACCAAAATATTTACAGACAATTCCCCAAGGCAGAGGGGTTCCCAAACTTTTATGTCAGCCAAACCCCTTAGACGTAAAATATTTACTACATTTAAAATATTTACTATGAATATTTAAGGACACATCCACATATTCATGGCTCTCTCTGATGTTGGTTAATGGTCACATGAAATGCAAACAAACAGATCAAATATTTAATCTCTTTTTTTGAGTAAACTTTTTATTTTGATTGATTTTATTTTAAAGGTCCCATGACATGAAAATTTCCCTTTTTTTTTTACATTAATACGAGTTCCCCTAGCCTGTCTGTGGTCCCCCAGTGGCTAGAAATTGTGATAAGTGTAAACCAAGCCCTGGGTGTCCTGCTCTGCCTTTGAGAAAATGAAAGCTCAGATGGGCCGATCTGGAATCTTCCCTATATGTCGTCATACGGGAAACGTCACCTCCCCTTCCTCTGCTTTGCCCGCCCAGAGAATTTGGAGAAAATGGATTCTGTTTTTTTTTTTTTTCAGTCGACTGAATTTAATTCAGTCGTAATGTCAGCACAGGCTTTACAAACAGACTTTTACAATATGGATTCGACAGCACCGCCACAAACAGTGAGTAACAGTGTTCATTAATGCCTGATCTGTGATCAGTTTTTTCTGATGTGTAGCTAATCCTTCAAGTTCACGCAGACTTTCTTACTAAATCGTTTAATACTGTTTATGCATCAGTGAATCAATCCAGTGACTAAACGATAAACTTCACATCGTTTCTCTTAGTAGCTTGAAACAAATCTGTTATTTAAATTGTGATTAAACAACAGAAAGCGATCAAAGAACACTCTCTTTATAATGTTCGGAGCTGTCAATCACACGTGGCGAGTGTATCTGCACACTTGCCCAAACTGCCGTTATAATGAATGACACGGTTATGCTGCACAAAGCTCTTACTGTATTCATATCGATATTGTGTTTGCTGTTAGTTGTGGTGAAAGCATTTTGTGAGAGAAAATGCGTTGCAATGACGAGATCACTGCATTCCCACGATCAACAGACTGCCTGTGTACTCAATGCTCATCACTGCAGCCTTTCATGTGGTGGAAAAGATCTAAAAATAATGCTATAATCAACACTTTCACGATTCGTTCATCTCAATAGCTGTAATAGTAAAAAAAAATGAAGTAAAAATATTCGAGAGAGTTCCACATGTATTACGCATTTCAAATGCAAAGATGTCAGCCAATCCCAACAGTGGGCGTTTACACTGAAGTCTCACAGCAGACACACCCCTTCAAACAGAGCATTCAAGCCACGAGAGCTAAAATCAGGATAGAAAAATGCCTTTTATTTCTAAATTATGACATTTTATGATGTAAAAATAATTCTAACAATACAAGTACACCTCAGGAAACATTATAAAAAATAATAAAAAAAATCCCTGTCATGGGACCTTTAAAATGATTTATATGGGCTGCATGTATATGGTATCACTTTACAATAAGGTTTAATTTGTTAACATTAGTTACTGTATACATAACTTACTGTATTTGTTAATGTTAGTTAATAAAAATACAGCTGTTAATTTTTCGGGTAACGCTTAACAATAAGGTTTATTAGTTAACATTACTTAACATGAACTAATAATGAACTGCTTTTATAAAGCATTTATTTATATTTGTTAATGTTAATTTCAACATTTACTAATGCATTATTAAAATCTTGTTAACATTAGTTAATGCACTGTGAACTAACATGAACAAACCATGAACAGCTGTATTTTTATTAACTAACGTTAAAGGGTAACTTTAGTGATTTAGCATTAGGCTTTGTATCAGTAGAAACCCGGTAGTATATTCAAATGATGGTACTTTCCCCCTCATATCCCCCTGAGACGAGAGAATTATACATTTTATTTCTGGAAAAAATCCTCAGATGACGCAAATATTGTCATTTTGCATCATCTGAGGATTTTTTGGCCAGAGGCTAAAGACTACAGCCACTAGATGGAGCTGTTCTGCATGTTTTCAACCCGCCCACAGGGGAGAGATCTCACGCACAGAATGTAAGACACAGACGGCCGCACGGACATTCATAACGGAGCGATGCAGAGCAAAGTGAGTGTTTCAACTTTTCAATTAATTCCTGAGATAGTTTAGCTTCCATATGCGATCTGAAAACGTGCCAGACTGGCGCTTAACGTTACCTCAGCTCTGCTCAGCTCTTTGTGATGAATGAAATCTGACACTGCTGCGTCTGTGCCGTGACTAGTGCTGGGCGGTATACCGGTTCATACCGAATACCGGTATTTATTTATTTTATGATATGAATTTTGATGATACCGCTATACCGGTATATGTCGCTTAAACAACGTTCGGAATGTGGCGCAGCGCGTCATTGTTTGAGAGGGGACCCATTTCATTGATGCACTGTAGTAAGGAGCAGTCAGAGCACAGTTGAGATCGCATTAACAGCACAGCCTATGGCTGAATCCTATACTCTCATTCATTATTCCCTATGTTATCACTTTATTTGAAGGAGTGAATGAAAACGTGCGTGAAATCGGACAGGCAATGTGTGTACATCGGCTGTACACTCGTTATTGCGGTGCAATGGGATAGAATGAGTGCACTCAATAACGTCCACTAGGGTTTCGGACACCACTAAAAAGTGCTGTCCCCTCCAAATAATGCCCTATTTGAGGTTATGGGGGGCGATTTCGGATTCAGCCCTTGATTATAGTGGAGAATTCGAACTTCATGCGGCGCGCGAGAGCGAGCGGTTTCTGCGCGGAGCGCCGCTATGGGATTAACAACGCTCACCACATGGATCATATAGCACTGATATAGACCGGAGCGAGCGCGTTTACATTTTTATGGACATATTTCATAAACTCTAGTGCTCTAGACATGAACCAGAAGCGTGTATGCGCGCATATTTCATCACGTCTTACCGTATGTCTGATCACGAACGCGCTGACACGATGGATTATTTTGCTACACAAAAGACAATGATGTAAATTAATAAATAAACTGACAATTCAAAGAAGAATGGGCAAAAAAGTAACTGCTTTATTCTTTCTGTGTTAAACTGACGTGTCATTCGTTCATAGAGTGCTCTTAAATGTATTGCAAATATCCGCGTTTCTCTTCGTTTTGGCAGTTTGTTGTTATATAGGGTTAGATTTTTAAAATGCTTAAGGTGCCCTCAACTCAACTTTTAATATTCAGGTGTCTGTAAGTATGACTCTGAGTGTGTTGCAGGTCTGTGTTTTATTGGTTGCTGTCTCTCCACAGCATCATTTTGTGAGGCTTTGTAAACCAGGCCTATTAACTCTAGTGTGGAATTTTTCTACAATAGTCACTCATCATGACAGTAAAACAGGGCATTCTAGTCAATCTCCTGCAGTATTTCCTCTCTCAATCAGTAGAAAGTGTGATTAACACCCGGTCATGCATAGGGGAAAAAATACCGTCATATACCGTGAAACCGATATAATTTAGAAAAATACCGTGATATACATTTTTGGTCATACCGCCCAGCACTAGCCGTGACTTTGGTTCGGCTCACTAACACTTTATTGAAAAGACACCTTCAGATTTTAATTGTAGTGTTTATTCTCTAACTGAACGAAATGGTTGTATTACTATGAAGATCAAAACGACGGTGTACGGAGTGGCCTCGTAGGGCAGCGAAGCAAGTGCATTCTGGGAGTTGTTGTCTTTCATCCACATGAGACAAAAATACATTTTCTGTCTTTTCTCAGTCTAGAAGGCACCAAATTCAAAAATAATTTCACATTTCTACTACATAAATGACCCAGTTTAAATACACATTCATCTTCCCAGCGCTGAAGTACCCCTTTATCAAAGATTAACAAATACAGTAACAAATGTACTGTTCATGGTTAGTTCATGTCCCTTAATACATTAATTAATGTTAACAAATGAGACCTTATTGAAAAGTGTTACCATTTTTTGTTCACATTAGTTCACAGTGCATTAACTAATGTTAACAAATACAACTTTTGATTTTAATAATGCATTAGTATATGTTGAAATTAACATTTACAAAGATGAATAAATAAATAAAGTGCAGTTTATTATTACTTCATATTAACTAATATAGTTTACTAATAATGTAAACTAATGAAACCTTATTGTAGAGTGTTACCAGAAAAACTGGAGGACTATTAGGTGAAGAATAGCGTTTTATGTGTCTGTGGTACAATCTGAAAGAGACTCCAATAACACGAAAGCTGATTGGCTGCAATATAAGCTGCATGTTGGTCTCATTTGTAGTCATAAATACAGCAAATTATATTTGGACTAGCGAAAGACAATGTTTTTTTTTGTTTTTTTATTCCGTGGTGTTGTAGTTCTAAAGTGTTACATGATTTCAATGAGCATTAGAGGTAGCATTACATGGACGTGGGAAAATTAAGACCCGTTTAAAATTATTTGAGACCTAGAACAGAATACGTCAGCAAATTTAAATTAAGATTTAGATTTTGAAATTCTAGACTTTTTTAGACCCCGCGGAAACACTGTCATTAAAAAAACATTTTTGTTATGTGAAATAAATGCTGGCAGAAATAAAAAACCTTATTTTATTTCTCATTTTTTTTGTTTAATTTAATACAACTGACTAAAACCAAAATAAAAATGACTAACAACTAGAAAAAGTGGTAACACTTTAGGTTTATGGTCCAATTCTCACCATTAACTAGTTGCATATTAGAATGCATATTACTAGGATATTGGCTGTTTATTAGTACTTATAAATACATATGCCTTATTCTGCATGACCATATTCTACATCCCTTAATCCCAGTAATTAGGGATTTATTGAGGTAAAAGTCATAGTTAATAGTGAGAATTGGACCCTAATATAAAGTGTGACCGAAAAAGTATAATGCAAAAATAAAAACAAATTCAAAATATTTAAAACACTATAATAGTATTTCAATTATACTAAAACACTGCACATATGTAACAGTGACGCATTTCACTCTGACACATGCAAATAACACTTAGCTATACTGCGATTTGTTTCATTTCAATCAATTGTGCCGCCATATTTACTAATTTTAATTTTACATTTGGTTTAATTATTAGCTGTTCATCAACTCACAAACCCCCATTTATGAATCCCTGCCCTAGGGGGACATCCAGGTGAATCTGACAAGCTAAATGGCAAAAATGTGCAGCAAAACCAAGCCTTGGCTCATATACAACCCTCATGCCTTCAAGTCAATCTGAAATACATTGTGTAGATTTTCACTTTTTATATATCACAACTGGGCCTCCAAACTGACTGGTCAGGATATACCTGGAAAAGCAGCTAAATAAAGCTTAAAAACAAAGTGATTAAAATAATCCTCCACACGTTACATACCATCTGATCCCCTGAGTCATGCTAACAGGTCAGGTGGGTAGGTGTTATGGGATCGGCACAATGACGGCCGTTCCTGCAGCCACGGCAGGACAGCGAAACCCGAGCACGCAGATAAAAATGCATCACCACGGAAGCCGAGGACAACTCTGAAAAACAGAGAGGGAGAGGGAGTGCGAGACATCTAATGCAGAATAACATTCAGCATGGCTATGACACTTACACACTTAATTATATTATGTGAGCTATGTAATCAGATTACTTTTTTTTCAAGTAACGCATTACTTTTAATTTGACAAAATATCTGACTTCCTTTTTCAAGTTAATTGGTTTTTCCCATTTATTTACTGACAGCTCTGCTGTAGTACCAAGTAACATACTAAGTAACACAATTAGTGATTTTTTTAGGGAGTAACGCAATATTGTAATGCATTACTTTTAAAAGTAACTTTCCCCAACACTGCAAATGACAGCAGAAAGAAACAACACAAATCAAGCGTCTTTGGAACAGTATTTTTTATTTATTTATTATATGGCAGCTTTTGCATTACAAAAATACAAAAAAGACAGTTTCCCTATAGTTGATTTGAGCACCCTTCATAGCTGGTTAGTACACATGACAAAGGCAGTGAATGAACCATTAACATCAAGTTTACTAGGCACTCATCTGGCACAGTCAGGGACTAAACTGGATTTTATAATATGGATCTATGTACTTATGTCGGTTTTAACACTTTCATATGGGAACTTTTTTAAACGTTACCACAACAAGAACCTGTGGGGCTCAGTCACAATGCTGTTACAATTCTGAATGCACATTCAAAACTAGGTGAACAAAGCCTGAGAAAAACATGGGATTATCTATAAATACAGTTACAGTAGCAGTTTAAAAAGAACCCAATTTTCCTTTCATTCAAACCGTTTTTGGAGAACATGCATGTGCTGGCTTTGTCTCAATAGAATGTATGCAGTATTGTACAAATACTGCTGTACTATTACATTTTCTATTTCCACTTGCTTATTATTTAAAAAAACTACATGACTTCTGAAAATGACTTCTAATATTTCATCAAATAACTAGTCATTTGTTTTTAAATACTTGAATTTTTACTTGAATCATGGCACCATTTCCATTATAAGAGCTATCTTTTATAAATGATTTATCTGTACCAGCCCCTCATTTTTTAGGATTTTATATTTGTTTAAAATGTACATATGCCCATATAAATCTCCCAGTTAAAAGAAGCTTATCAGTTAAAATATCAAGATAAAACCAAACGAAGCAACAGTTGATTGAAAGCAATATCAGCATGAACAGTGTAAATCTACATTAAACATTTTGGCTGCTAAAACAGTGAATATCAAATAAAACACAGTAAATTAAAATAATCATGTTGAGAGATAACTACTGCTAAAGGTGATGAGTGTGAAATGTAGAAGACGGATTGAGGGATGCCATGGCAGTGTCAAAAGGTCAAAGGTCATGACCTTTAACCTAAAGGTCATGCCTACTGGATAAGGAAGACGCATACACAGAGGGAAAACAGCACACTCAATTTACAATCTGCTTTCCCAGGAGGAATAATGTTGTGTGCAGAACAGGAAGACTGTGTCTAAACACTGGAACCTCTATATGACGAGGTGAGCTGATGACGTGCAAAAGCTCTCTACCGCCACCTGTAGGTTGTTTCAGTCTTTTTGCATACTTTCAATCTTCATAATGTGCATTCATTGGCACAAAGAATGTTTAAAGTGAAAAGGAATGTGCAAGAGTGAGGGGTGTATGAAAAAATATATACAGATACAAGATATATGAAAATATATACACATTTGCTTTTGGCATTCAAGCACCCTTAGAAAAACGAGTCGAAACACCATTTGGAATGCAACTTCAATCTGGAAGTTTTGGAATTACAGAAGTATCTGTAGAACGATCAAGTGTATTGATATGCATCATATGAACGGTTTGACTATTAACTATTATATGCCAACAAATGGTGGAATAGTGTCACTTTCAGTCAGGAAGCCCAATAAAAGGTCAAAAACAGCTGCCATGGTGCATACAGCATAACTGTAACTAATGTTGACACAATGTATGTAACTTTGCATTAAAGAAACCTAAGATAAGGAAGAGCAAATCTGCTTTGCTCAAATCCACAGTGAAAGTAGGAGTACAGTATGGTACTGGCATAATGTTAGTATGCATGTTTATGCATGCGACTGTAAGCGTGTTTGTGTGAAATAGAGAGAGACATGTGGAGGGTGTGTCATTAAGCTGCTCTGAATGTACCAATTAAAAGTTCATAGTTTGGCTTTAAAAAGGCTTCACAATTACAAAACATACAGAACAAGAACTGCTGAGGGGGGGGGGGACCGCTGTACAAAGAAAAAACTAATAGAAAAAAATAAATATATGCAAAAAACCCTGATTATAAATCAGTTGGCCAAACTTTATACAGCTGTTGAATAAAAAATATTGGAATTAAAAAATAAATTGTTTTTAACCCTAATTTAATATAAATCATGGATGTTTTCACATATACTCACAAATGGCATTTTCACTCTTTCCTAACTAATTTAATTTATTTAAAAAAAAAAGGCAAAGAAAAGAAAGAATATATGGAGAATGAGAAGTGCACACTAGAAAACAAAGTTCTTATGATTAAAAAAAACCTAAAAACTGATCTTAGCAAAACCATGGAAGATAATGTCCACACATTGCGCTGAGGAATGTGAAATAGATAACAGATGGAATAGGTCTAAGTAGATTTACATGTTTGTATACTGAGCTTACAGCGGTTGATGGATGGAGCTCCCACTACTGCATCAAAATCAATACTAAGGGCAGTGTGTTCTGCGTGTGCTTCGTGCTTGAGGAGTGTGTGCATGTATCTAGTTGTTGGGGTAGTACTTGGGGAAGAGGTAGAGGTCTTTACAAAGGGAGCTGGTGAACTCGGACATCTCTTTACAGCGATGATGGGCTGAACCAGGTGCATATCCTTCTCTGCTTTTAATTCGACCGTTCACCTAAAGAGAACAGAGAGAACAAAATCCGTTTTAACAATAAAAAGCCTAGTTTATCATATTTGATGCACACATTTCTAAGGCCTCTAAATTATCAACATGCTCAAAACTTTGCTTGAAAAACCTGGTGTACAGCATTATTCTAAAAATGTCCACTTTCAGGTTGTGGTACACGTCTCTTTGCTATGAAATCTTTATTGATTTTTATTGTTAGTAATAGTTCAAGATGACAACTTAGTGGAGTGAAGCAACTGAGGATTACTTAATTATCCATGCATATTTTTTTTTTACAAAAATCCTGGTAGAACTTTATTTTTTACAGTCCTATTCCCTATGTATATACTGTGTGCCTATTGCAATAATTACCATAACTGGGTAATAAGGAGGTACTAACCCTGAATCTACACCTAAACTTAACTTTAACCTGTAGTTACCTTGTACTACCCAGTATTTTCGTAGGCAAGTAAACTGCAAGTACACATACTGTAAAATAAAGAGCAACCAAAATCCTATTAAAATGTGCAGGCTTTTGAGGAACATATATTTGTACATATTTAATTATAATTGTACTGCATTCCATTAAATGCTTTGCACCCACTTTCAAAACAACAGCGCTTGGATCACAAAATTAAACATTTAAATATAAAATTAGTTAGACATTAATGGGAGATGTCAAGTATCAACTAATATTTTATAAATATCAGTAGCTTACTATACTGTTATAAAGATTTCATTGATATAATTACAAGCTATCAGAAGTCCATATTGCTTTTTGACACAAATATATCAGCCAACTGCAACAAATTGCATATTTTTGCTTATTTTGGGCCTCTGAATAACATTTGAGATGTTTTTGTTCTCCTCAAGAATGAACTTCATATTCTTCTACATCTTATAATATGATCCATAAAAGTGCAGTAGTGGTATTAACAGTGGATAATAGTCCTTTACGTTTGTTCCTCGTCAGACTGTACGAACATGATCCCCACTGTAAGCCATGTCACACTGTAAGATCTAAGTAGTCATTAATGTCAGACTGTACGATAGTCAAGGCGTGCTAAAAACGCCAGAGTTTCGTCTGAGTTAAAATTTGATCTCAGCGGTCATTAATCGGCTGCCGTTGAACATGTCAAACTAACGATCAAAGACTTCAGACTTTAGCCTAGGATCAGAGGAATCTTTTAGGATTTGCTAAATTTGTCTCAGCGGGCCAAATCGTGGCCAAAATCGCAGGGTGCACCCGGCTTTATTCAGTGTTTTTAAGTGTTTAAAAATCTGTACAATTTTTCAAACATATAGTCAGTTTGTGGCACATCTGTATTTAAGGGGCATGTGCCACTGAATGTTCTGTTATAGGCCTAAGAATGTTACTGCATGTTGTTGATCACACAAATAAATACCACACATTAACAGTTGCATCCATTACTGTAAAGTTTTATTTTTGCATGATGCTGCGTGCTGCCAGTAGGTGTCAGTATAAGTAAGTGTATCACTGGCCAGTGCAAGATAAACCAAAACTTATGACAGTTGAGGAAGATCCACAGGTGGTGTTAGATGGTAGCAAAAACAAGCAAACAGAATCTGATATTAATCTGTAAATATAGAGAGGCCTATAATTGAATATGTTGTTAGTGGTTCTCATCTATGGCTTTAATATTATTTCACAATTAATTTTATGGAATTATGTAATAAGAAATAAAACAATTTATTTAACAGTGTGAACATGCATTCCTTCTGGAGATACCTAAATGTTTTGTTAAAGTGTTTGGCTTGCTTTAGCCACATAATAATATACAGTTTAATATAGTACCTACAGACCTACATTACTCTGCATTGTGAAGAGCCAGTGTCAAGGTCCAGCACACTTCTGAATGGTTGGTGCATTCCGGAATGTCACTTTATAATGGTTTGTGGCATTTTCTCTCATGCTAGTTTGCAATTATATAAAATACCTGATTGGTAAGTGTCAGTTTGTATTAGCAAATAGCCCTGCTGGTTGGTATAACTTTAATTAGAACATTTCACTTTTTTTAGTTGTGGTGAACAAAAATATATTTTATAATTCCAAATGACACAGCTGAATCCTATGCAAATGAAAAAAATTGAGTTATCAATTTTTACAATATGTATTTATATACATTGTACAAATTATAAAAAAGAAAACTTATAATAATAAACATAAATGCATATAACTAGGGCTGGACCAGAATATTTGAATATTCGTTCTGTGGGTTGGTATTCGATTTTCAATTTTGGGATTCGACTATTCGGTCACATGACGCAATCCATCGGAACATCACAAGTTTTAGTCAGGGTTTTTCCTGGGTCAAAAATGGTCTTCGGTGGTGGCTGACAGACATGGTCATCCACACACACATTAAAAAGTACACCACCCATGTGATCTGCGAGCCCAATACTGACAATTCATTTAAAATAAATGCACTGGATTATTTGTGATTTTTCCTCATCTTATTTTGATATCTCATAATATGTATAATCTCTTACCGTGATGTTTGTTTCTTTTGTTCCTCATTGTTTACATATAATTATTTTGGTATATAATCATATCAATATTAAAAAGTAGCATTAAAAAGTTTATTAAAAAAAGGGTCTCATTTTCAACCATATACAAATTGATAAAATTAGCAGCTTAGCTAACAACTTGCTTTGTTCTGGTTTCACCTCACTCCAGTCTTAACTAAAATGATTTTCTAGGTAATTTACTACACATTATCAATATAAATATATTGAAAATACTGTGGATTATTAAGGCTAATACTTACTAACCACTTCTCTCTTGCTAAATGGGATAAGCAGATTGCGTTCTTATTTCAGAGATGTTCAGAGTAAATGATTATACACCGATTCATGAGCTCAGTGTTGGACAGATAATTAGTTTTAACCAGTTATTAAAATGAATCAGTTCAAAATCATTAGGTCATTAGGTTGGACAGTAGCAGATGCGTTGTGTGCGAATCCCGGCTGTCAGAAAATCGCAAAAGATTTGTGTGAACTAGGCTAGCTGCGATAGTCGGTGTTGCCGGTTACATCACTTGCCCACTGCAGCACTGCCCCCCACCGTCGTTTAGATTTTTTGAATAGTAGACACGACAAATAAAAACTGAACGTGTCAGCTTTATACAGAGTGAAGCCAAACAAGAGTCGCAGCACAGATCAGCAGCAGGAGTCAGATTTCATTCATCACGAGAGTGAGGAGCTGACTGACAAGATGATCGCGGAAGATTTGGTTTCAAAGCAAAATGTAAAAGCGCCTATTTAAGGGAGTTTGTCATTTTACGGTTTTGTTGTGTTTTTCATTAAGAATAATAAGCTTATGAATAGGGGTGTGACGGTTAGTATATAACCGTGAGACCGACGGTTATAGTTAAACACCGTCATTAGAACTCTATAACCGCCAAAACTGTGTTATTAAAATATTTTTTACAAACATAAAAAAAAAAATTATAATTTTTTTAGATAGGTTCCCTCAGCTGTTAGTTTTAGTTTTAGTGTTAGAGTTAGTGGTGCTTAGGAGGCTGCTACTGCTGGAGATGATTCGGGGGAGGTCTGTGTACCACCCCCTACCAAGAAGAGAAATCTTGGAGATCTCCTTAAAGGGTTAGTTCACCCAAAAATGAAAATTCGGTCATTAATTACTCACCCTCATGGCGTTGGACACCCGTAAGACCTCCGTTCATATTCGGAACACAAATGAAGATATTTTAGTTGAAAGCTGATGGCTGAGAAAGGCTTCAGACAGGCCTCAATTGGCATTCAGTACATTGACACTTCCAATATCCATGAAAGGCACTTAAAACGTCGTTACAAAGTCCATCTCACCACAGTGGCTCTACAATAATTTTAAGATGCGACGACAATAGTTTTTGTGCGCAAAAAAAAATCAAAATAGCACCTTTATCCAACTTGTTCTCGACTTCCGTGTATGCCTCCACGACGCATGCGCGAGAATATGACGCAGATCCGGCGCTCGGACAGATGACCCAGAAGCGATTTGTTTACGAGCAGAGGAAGACACGCGTGTCTAAGCTGTTGGATTCTACATTGATCGTGCTTTAGGTCTCGGCGTAGTGCTCAAAATGGGGCTTAAGTGTGTATTTCATGGATTCACGAACGCCGGCGCTACGTCATATTCTCGCGCATGCGTCGTGGAGGCACACACGGAAGTCGAGAACAAGTTGGATAAAGGTGTTATTTTGATTTTTTTTTGCGCACAAAAACTATTGTTGTCGCATCGTAAAATTATTGTAGAGCCACTGTGGTGAGATGGACTTTGTAACAATGTTTTAAGTGCCTTTCATGGATCTTGGAAGTGTCAATGTACTGAATGCCAATGGAGGCCTGTCTGAAGCCTTTCTCAGCCATCAGCTTTCAACTAAAATATCTTCATTTGTGTTCCGAATATGAACGGAGGTCTTACGGGTGTCCAACGACACGAGGGTGAGTAATTAATGACAGAATTTTCATTTTTGGGTGAACTAACCCTTTAATAAACGGAGGTCTGAAATCTCTGCCCCTTTACCGATCAGAGCGCGCACTGACACGGAGTTAACCCGCTATCTCCAAGAACAACCAATTGACTCTACGGCTAATCCACTAGCATGGTGGAGAGACAATGAAACACGCTATCCGCTCTTAGCAAAATTGGCACGTAAATACATGTGTATTTGTGCTACAAGCACAGCATCAGAGCGAGTTTTTAGCACTGCGGGTAACATAGCTACCCCTGTCAGATCGTCACTAAAACCAAGTAAAGTGAACATGGTGTTCCTGTCACGGAACTTGGAAGTCGAAAAAGATTAGAAATTTAAAATGTCATTGCACTTTTTTTGTTTCCAGTATTTAGTTCGTTTAATTAAGGTATTATCACAACAGTCGTTGTTCGACTTTTTTCTTTTTCTTTGGTAAAGGTATGTAGATTTTATCATTTGTAATTTAGGCCTAGGCTACTCATTCATTTTTATGCAGCTCTTATAGAATTTAAGTAGCCTACTTGTTTTAAAGGATTAGTTTACTGTGTGTGATTTATTTAAAACATAGCATGTTCATTGCAAAGGTTTTTTTTGTTGTTAAGGATTTGTTTACTGTGTGTATATAAATAAACTTATAGCAAGTAGCTAATCAGTGTCTGCTCGTTTATTCAAACTAAGTTGTCCTATAACAGACAAACATCATCACCCCCCCCCCCCCCCCCCCCGACTACGGTTATGTTACGAACCGTCACATTTGACTCACATCATAATCGTCATCACTAATTCTGAAACCAGCACACCACTACTTATGAACCCACCATTCAAGCAACCTGCCCCCGAATTGGCGCTTATTCTAAACCGAAAGTAAAATGCGCACGGCCAACTTTCATAAGAATTCACTGAAAACACTCACTTTGCTCCGCTCGGTTATGAATGCCTGAGCGGCTGTGCGCATTTTACTTTCGGTTTAGAATTAGCGATTTAAAAGCCCACGCCTGTGATACTGGTATTACCGGACTTGTCACACGTTGATTAACCGGTGGGAAAATTTCCTCACCTTCACATCCCTAGTGTGAACATGAGACACTTCATCCCTGGATAGGATTTATTTTTTTCATTTAGTTTATTGAAAGTATGGTTTATGTCAGCTGCATGTGTGGAATGCTTGTCAGAGAAGATGAAAGGGTTTTTTGAGCGCAATTCACACCCAGCTGTAATTCAGAGAAAAAAAATACCCGAATGCGCCAGGTGGAACATGGATTCGGTCTTCCGACCTTTTACTATTGTGTCAGTTCAGGTGATTTTGATTTATGTGTGAGGGAGAAAGAGCTAAGACAGTGCTTAGTTTGAAGACGAATAGAGTGCGTGGGGCTCTCAGTTAACATGCGCCCTGTCACAAATGCAGCAGTCATCTACATCACTCATAAATCACAATAACTGATTAAATAAGGCTTTGGTAGGACACCAAAACATTTTCAATTCAGGAAAAACCCTATGACAACCAGATGTGCCAATGGCTTCTGTGCGCAAGATGCCATGCCACTTAATATCGCCTCTCTAAAAGCCTGATGTATCAAATGAAACAGTCTTTGAACCTTTATATACAATTTAAAAATACTTTTGAGTTTTTTTTGTGTCATATGTTTTTCACATGCTTTGCAGGATGTTGCATGTAGTTTGTCTCTAAAATCTGACTTTAAATGGATATCAACTGAATTCAATATCAATCTGTAAGGTACAAAATGTAAAATGGTTACACTGTTTGAAAACCAAAGATCAGAGAAAAATCGGTCTACTCAAAAAAGACACTGGACTAAACCGTTTTACCTGCACAAGTATGTCTGACATGTGTGTGTTGTTGGCTCTCTGTCTGATGGCTGTGTTGAGTTCCTGAATAAACCAGGACCCTTTCTTGGTGTTTCTCATCGCAGCAGTGCCTGAAGCACAAAACACACACAAATCGCAACACGTCAGCAATCTGCACAGCCTCTAGATGTGACATGAAGAATTAAAATAAAAATCACTTAATGTGTGATTAAGAAATATACAACAACATGTACACACTGAAACCTTTGAGGGTGGCAAAGCCGCAGATCATATCGGATCTCTGGGGCAGTTTGACTCTCAGGGTCTCCCTTTCTTTCTCCTCCCTCTCTTTGTTGTCTCTCTCCTCCTCTCTCCCAGCATCTCTCTGTTCACAGCCTGGAGATTGAGTACGCTCCTGGCCATCCAACTGGTCCACACCGTTGTCCATCTCCTCTGAAATATAAAGAAATGTTTGTTTGCTTGCCTGCTTGCTTGTTAGTTTTTTAACACTAATGCCAGCTTCCATCAATATTTTAGATTTAGATTTTAAGTTTCAGATTTCATGGCCAAGTTAAAATACAATAAAGAAACGCGTTTCCACCGCAGGAACTTTCCCCAGAAACTAGGGACTTAGGGGTGGTGCTAGGTTTGCAGGGTCTAAATGACGTTCCGGGTTAATATTTCCCCCCAAAAAAGTCCCTGCTCGCGAGGTACACTGCCATTCAAAAGTTTTTGATCGGTAAGATGTTTTTAGAAGAAGTTTCTTATGCTCACCAAGGCTGCATTTATTTTATTAAAAATACAAATAATAAACCTGTAATATTGTGAAATATTATTAAAATGTAAAATAACTGTTTTCTATTGTAATATATTTTAAAATGTAATTTATTCCTGTGATGATAAAGCTAAATTTTCAGCATCACTACTCCTGTCTTCAGTGTCACATGATCCTTCAGAAATCATTCTAATTTGATGATTTGCTGCTCAAGAAACATTTACAGGGTTCCCACTCTTTTTCAGCAACCATTTTCCAGTACTTTTCCAGGACATTTTCAATTTTACTACGGCGGGAATAAAAGACAAGGATCATGCCAAATATTGCTTTCTAAGTCTTTAAAAGCGGTACAGTTTATTGCCATTACTTAACAATCCAGCATTTTTCAATATGAGCTCTTAATCATACATTAAAGGGGTAGTAAACCACGATTTCAATATTCTAACTTAAGCTAGCGTGTAATGTTGCTGCTTGAGCATAAACAACATCTGCAAAGTTACAATGTTCAAAGTTTAAAGCAAAGGGAGATATTTGCTTTTAAAGAAATCAGTTTCTAAGAACTACAGCAAACGGCCAGCAGGCGACTACACACATTCCTCCAGGGTTGGTGACATCACCAGACTCAATATTTACATAAACCCCTCCTCCAAGAATATTAAATAAGGGGGGGTGAGGCCATTTTGTATCGCGGCGCTGTTGTGGTATAGTTAGGCTGGAGTGTTGTTGCCGCGATGCCGAGGAAACGCTGTTATATTCATCCGGATTGCAGGTCTGGGGTACTTGCTTTGTTCAGCCTTCATAGGGACAGGGGTGCGTTGCAGAGCGTTTAACATACAACATGTTATATGCACGTGTGTATGAGACAGAAGGGAACAGGCACGTGCGGGGCTCCCGCAGCACATCTCACGGAGGAAAACTTTCACAATGTTCGCGAGTTCAACACCGGATTTGCACAACGTCAGCTGCATAAGACAAACACTGCCAGTGTGTGAATGCACGACGCGCGCGGGGCTCCCTCCCGCAGCACATTTCACGGAGGAAAACTTTCACAATGTTCGCGAGTTCAATACAGGATATGCACAATGGCTTGACCTGAAAGCTGGATTCACAAACAGAAGCTGTTTACGGGCCACAACCTGTAAGTCTGATTTATTTTTCATCGATGTGTTTTCCTGTAATAGGTTGTAGCAAGGAAGTAAACAGATGACAACACTGTTCTGCAAACCAGTCTGTTAAATGCTCATTCATACTTAACGTTATCCGACGAACACCTATCGTTACAAACACTAACGTTAAAATCTCAACAGCGAACTTGGCATTAGTGTAAATGATTCTTTGAGTAGAGCTTTTATGTATTGTGTATCTACAGGCATGCTAAACATGGTTCTGTGTGTGATTTGGCTACTATAGTAAAGCCAGTGTTTAGTGTTTTGGGTTAATAGTTCTTGCGACAGATATTTGGCTATAATCAAAGTCTAAATAAGCAAAGTCTACCGGTAAGGTAAGGGGCGTGACGTTTCCGACAAACATACACTGCGGTTAGCGAATCACAACACACTGGGCCAGCTAACCAATCTGAGCCCATTGCGTATTTTTGAGGGACTGGCTTCATACAACCCGGAAAGCATCAGACCGTTTTACAAGGAGGGACAGAGCAGTGTAGAATAAATGTCAAATATATGAAAAATAATGATTTTTTTTTAAAAACGAAGCATTAACACATGTTACAGTGCACCCCACAAACACAATCAAGCCTTCAAAACAATGTGTTTTACCACCCCTTTAAGACTATGGAAGCTTGTTTACACCACAGAATAGAAAGAAAAGGTAATTGTGACTTTTTATCTCGCTATTCTGACTCTCGCAATTGCGAGTTTACATATTTGAGATATAAATGCAAAAATTGTCCAAATTCTTTTTTCCTCAGAATTGGACTTTATAACTTGCAGTTTAGATCTCACAATTCTGAGAAAAGAAGTCAGAATTGCAAGATATAAACTCGAAACTGCGCAAAAAAGTCAATTGTGAAGAAAAGGTCAGAATTGCGAGTTTATATCATGCAATTCTGACTTTATAACACACAAATGTGACAAAATATCAAAATTATGTGATTAGTTAGCAGCTTACGAGTTAACTTTCACTGCATACATTTGAGCCGTTAATAGTGTTAGCTAACAGCTGCAAGTGGCAACACAAGACTAAACATTTTTCAAAATACTACTTACACGTATCAAACTCAGCATTCCTGAACATGTGCTTTCTACAACTAGCGCTAATTGTTTGGGCCAGCGATAAACTCTTTATACTCAGCTAAAGAAATAACTTTTTTTTAAAGAATTTTCCCAGACAACAACAAGATTTTCCAGGACATTTTACATTTTCTCTAATTTTCCATGTGTTTTCCAGGACTGGAAAATTTGTCATCAATTTTCCAGGTTTTCCAGGACGAGTGGGAACCCTGATTTATTATTATTATCAATGTTAAAAACAGTTGAGCAAAACTTTTTTTAGGCTTCTTTGATGAATAGAAAGTTCAAAATAACAGCATTTATTTTAAATAGAATCTTTTGTAACATTATAAATGTCTTCATCGTCACTTTTGATCAAATGTAATACATCCTTGCTGAATAAATGTAATCATTTCTTTAAGTTCTTTCCCCCAAAAAATAAATAAATTCTTACTGACCCAAAACTTTTGAACGGTAGTACAATGTTGCAAAAGCTTTATATTTCAGATAAATGCTGTTCTTCTGAACTTTCTATTTATCAAAGAATCCTAAAAATATTTTTACACAACTGTTTTCAACATTGATAATAATCATAAGTGTTTCTTGAGCAGCAAGTCATTATATTAGAATGATTTCTGAAGGATCATGTGACACTGAAGACTGGAGCAGTGATGCTGAAAATTCAGCTTTGCATCACAGGAATACATTACATTTTAAAATATATTCAAATAGAAATCAGTTATTTAACAATTTAATAATATTTCACAATATATATATATTTTTTGTATTTTTAACTAACTAAATGCAGCCTTGGTGAGCATAAGGGATTGCTTCTAAAAACAAAAAATCTTACCGATCAAAAACTTTTGAACAGCAGTTTTTGCATTTGCAGCATTTTTATTGGTTGACTCCACCTAGGTTGTTTGATAAAAACACTGACACAAATCTATTCAAATGTTTCAGCTGAATAAAACTAATAAAATGTTGGCATGAGGCATGTAATGGTAGATCTTAACCTCAGTCACCAACAACTGAAACAGACGATTACTTGACAGATACATGTCATTTTTCAATTATTGTGTCAGCACTTGTGTCAGAGGAATACTGCTATATATTTCTCAATACACATTTATATAAAAAAAAAAAAAAAAAAAAAAACATTACCAGTCAAACCATGACTATTCTGTCCATCTCGTCCATTTATTTTTGGGTTTTAAGTCTTCAAATTCGGTTTTGTAAAAATATTCATACTTCGTCCCAATTTGTATTCAAACATTTTTTTTAACCCTTAAACAGGCAAGAGTGGAATTTTTTTTTTTTATAAATCACAAATGTTTTATATCATCTGGACTTAAGTAAAACATATTCAAAAGGAATTTTTGAAATATTTGATATAGTTTGGATTTTATGAGTTGTATCTCCCAGGATACGTTGCCCTATTAGGGTATAAAAAAGGATTATCCACAGTATTGACAATGAGTGGTGTCTCAAGTAGGGCTGTAGCGATACACTTATCTCACGATACGATATATATCACGATATTCAGCCAATGATACGATTCGATACGATTCGATATAATTCAATACACTTACATCATTTTCTGAAAGATTTAAAGGGGACAGAGTGATTTTGGTGACATCTTGTGAGTGTTTCATTTACTTGGATTGAATTAACTGAACTGAAAACTAAAATCATCAATTACACAATATGTCTCTGACTGGACAGAGAGTCTACAGCTTGCAAATGCTGGAGAAAATGAATCAAAGATGTGTTCAGAAAATTAGTTCCATTTATTGAAACAGTGCAAACTGTAGCTTACAAGCCTTTGAAAAGTAAATAAAGTGCAGTATTGCAATTAACAATGGAGTTTTAAAAATTGCAGCAAGTGGCCTGTTCTGAACAGTTTCTTTGACAGCTTTTTTAGCTTGACACTGACGTTTGGTAGTATTTCCAGAGTATTTCACGTTTGTGTCACACAGCTTGCAAACCAACCGCGATGCTTTGTCTAAGTCAAGGGTCTTTTTTTCATTTGAGAGCTACTTTTTTAAAAAGAAAGTCAAAGAGAGCTACTCATGTTATATAATACTTAAAACTCTTAAATAATGCATCATAATTCTCATATTAACAGCTATCCAAACTGTTTTACACCTGAAAGAGTATAGTAGTAGTTCCAGTAGTCGGTACAATACCACTATTTTTTTTTTAAATAAATGTTTTATTATATATGATGATAATCATAAGTAAATAATACATAAACATGTAAAGGCTGTATGCTGTTTAAAAGTAAACATTGTTTATAAATGAAAGATCAAGTGAAAAATAAGCAACCATTAATAATTATATAATTAGTATTATTTATTTCATAATTATTATTATTAGTAGAGACGTATTATTATTACATAGAGACGTAGCTTAATGTACTGTAGGTTACAATCTGTAGTCAATCTCTTCACGTTAAACCGAACTTTTATTTTGACGGGTTGCCGTGATTACCAGTGTCTGTGTTCATGATGATATGACAGTGGGTGCGCGTCTTATTCAGCTCCCTAGTTCAGTCAGGGCACTGATCAGGGATCAGCCCATTGACTCATGTCCTGATCAGTGCCCTGACTACTGAACCAGGAGCAGAATGAGACGCAACCAGTTTTCTCAAATGAAACGGTAAATGGTAAATTCTCATGAAGTGACGGTCGGCAGAGACTACAAGAGCGAGTGCGCGCGCGGCGCTCGTCATCCACACAGACGCAGAACATGCAGGAGTAATATTTAAATAGTATTTTGCAGTTTATTATTTACAGATACTAGTATATATTCGGCTTCGGTCTGGAGCCCTGTGCTTAAATGAACACGGAAGCGGCTGAACGCTATGGTGAGCTATTTTTAGAACAGACCCGCGGGCAACTCGTGTGGTCCTTGCGGGCGACTCATGTTGTTGACCCCTGAGTCTAAGTCGTCGCTTTCCTTCTTCTTTTTAAACCCAAAGTGCTCCCACACATCTGCTTTTAAGCATGAAGGCGCTGGATTTATATTCGCCGCCATTTATTTAAATCTCCTCGCTCTGACTCCGTAAACAACAAGAGGTAGACGTCGGCGTAAAGTTAGTAGTACGGGACGGGTAAGTTAACTTGCTCTACAGCGGTACTAGCGGCTGGCTGACCAAATCGCTCTTCCTGCAACGCAAATGGGGGTAAACACGGGGATTTGAATGGGACTTATGGATGTATCGATACTCGCGGCTTAAACATCGATACTTTCTTGGGAGAAAAAATATCGATTTATATCGCAGAATCGATTAAATTGCCCAGCCCTAGTCTCAAGGTAAACTGAGCTGTCTGTACTGGTCATTGCATTGTTGCATATTCTTGGGTGACAGTTGTGGTGACACCACTCATTGTCAATGCTGTGGAAAATCCTTTTTTTATACCCTAATAGGGCAACGTATCCTGGGAGATGCATACTTTTCAAAATGCGAAAAGTCTGAGTCACATATAACTTAATTTTCTTTTTCAACATCTTAAGACAATGCTCACAATTAATATTAGCAGTTGTTTTACATTATTTTCTGAAAAAAGTAAGATTAATAGATGCCTACTTTCTACAAAATCAGAATGTCCAGCACCATGGGTGGGTGTGTTGGCTTTAGGTCAAACTGACAAAACGAGCACAGAAAAGTCACATGATCCACATACTCCAAACAGACTAGGGCTGCAGCTATCAATTAGGGATGGCGAAAACTAAACATTTTCTTGACCGACTACCAAGCCTCATTAGCCGGTTGAAACCGGTTAACCGATTAGTTTAAAATATGCTGCGCTATTTGAAATAACAGCCGCGAGCCGCGCCTGCAATTTCGCAGCTCTGTCGCATCTCTCTGCCGCTCTGCCTCCCGCTCTCACACACACAGTCCCGGCGCCGCCGCCTGCCTTCCACTCACGTCACTTTTTTAAAATCCCCTACAGCGCGAAACATGAGTCCCGCAAACGCGGCGCTGAGGAGCTTGTTTTTTATCGGAAGACAAATGGCTCCTTAGTCTCGAAATGGTTTGGGTACAAGGTGATCGCGTTGAAAATAAAGGCATTTGTCTAGCGTTAGAAGCTCATTTGAAACATTGCCGCGGCTGATTAAAGAAAATGACAGCTCCGAAGAGCTGTTTCGTTTAGTTCGAGGTAGTGCTAACAATAATAAAGAATGATGATGATCAACACCTTATGTGTCACCACTGAAATGTAGATAATATATTAATAATATATTTAATAATATATTATTAAATAATAATATATTTAATAATATATTAGTAATATATTTCCAAATGTAAGCCCATCTTATGCGGAATGTTGTCTAATAGACTGCAACACGATAAAACCAATGGATAAAACAGGCACCTTCAGAATGCGTAAAAGACGCACCGGCCAAGGCAGGTCTAACTCACTGTGCGCCTTCTAATTAAGCACTGTATCACACAAGTTGCAACTTACATCTGTGTCGTTCTTTTTGGTGAAATGGTCCCACACACTACTTTTCTTTGCACGCTTCATACTGTCGTCTGCCCTGGCTCTAACCGCAAACCTTGTGAGCGCGCAAACCCAAACGCTGTGACCTCGCGCCAAATGTTTTTATTGGTTTGTTAAGTACAAACAGTTATGAAAAATTGAGTGTGAAGGATTTCTTCACTTCACACAAAAAGATTTTGGAATGAGATGGCTAACTGTAGTAGCGTTTAGTCCACGGTCTATAATAGCCTAATTTAGAGATCACTTTTTTTTTTTTTTTTTACCAACAACCGACAACTTTGATCGGTTAACGTTGATACGGTCAACCATCGGTCAAACGTTCATCGGTTAACATCCCTACTATCGATTCTTTTTGTAATCGATTAATCTAGCACTTAATCGATCAATTAATCAGATAAAAAAAAATTGTGTGTGGTTTTAAACAACCAAAAAAAATAATGCATAACGAAAATGAAGAGGAAAAGCAATTTAATTTATTAATATGCACAACAGGTTTCGTGCTGTAATCTAGCCCTGACATCAAAGTAAATATCTGTTTTATGTAGATTTCTACACCTGCAGCATTTACCATTAGGCTACAAACAAATAATATGTAATAATATAACTCTTCCCAGAGTATTTGGATCTTGTCTTCTTTGCAATGTCTTTCAGATCCAAATAAAAGCATTCAAGTGTGTGTGTGTGTGTGTGTGTGTGTGTGTGTGTGTGTGTGCGCGCAATCGTGCCGTGCGTGAGGAAGAGTGACGCCCCAGTCAGACCAGTTGCTTCATTGCAGTTTGGTACAGCAGAAATACATACATTCATTTTCAATAGAACACTGCATTTGGCTTGCATCACGGTGCATTTTAGGTGAAGCATCCATTCGAAAAATCGCGTCACAACATTACGTCCCGGTGTATACAGTGAACGCATGCTGAAATTATTGTTGCGTGGCTACATAAAAGTTTAAGCATATGTGATGCATTGCCGTGATTGGTCTGACTGACGCGTGAGAGACGAGGGTGCATGCGTGTGTGTGTGTGTGAAGGGGTTCTTTTTTTTAGGCTATACTCTCTTGCAATTGAACGTGAATACGTTTACTACTTAAAAACATCAAAGCTAAACATCATATCTAGTCAAACCGCATCACGACATCGCTACAAATACAGTATGAGATTAAAATCAGCGAACATCAATGTATAGGCTTAGGCCACGTTACCATTGAAGACGTATTGCTGTTGAATGCCAGGTCTACTTTGCAGTAGACAAATTGCACCTTGTGCTCTTCTTTTTTAAGAATGTAATGATCCCGAACTTTAGACATTCTCTGCCGTTTATGGACATCTTTACTCTCCGTCATCACACCAACTAAATCAATGCGCTATGGTGTGCTTCCTGAACATTGAACAGCGGTCCGTCTGAATCAGATCCCTGCGCGTATAGTGCACGTCATAGGAATTTAACAAGGCTTCGAGGCAGAGTTTTTGCCTAGAGGAATATTTGTAATCGAGTTAATCGAGTAACTCGATGAATCGTTTCAGCCCTAAAACAGACCCAACTATGATATTGACAACAGTACTGGATGAAAATTCTCTCTCGTGCCTCCTTCAAGAGACTAAATGTATCCTGTGGTACACGTTGCCTGTTTAAATGTTAAGATAATGAGAATTAGAGAATTATCTTTAAAATTTAGATTTAAATTATTTTTATTTCAGTTCTAGATTTTGACATTTTAGTACATCAACATTAAATTTTTTAAATTTTTTAAGAATAAGATTTTCATCTAATATTTCTACTTTATTTTATTTCAGCTTCATTTCAATAAATAAAAATGAGTTTTAATTTTAGCTAACAATAGCAATACTGAGTGCGTCCAAATGTTTGACTGGTAGTGTACATTTAAATATATATATATATTTTAAAAAAATCACTGGTTAAAGACTAATAACTCTCACCTCCTCGACAAGCCTGAATGAAGAACATCTTTGGCTTATTCTGGAGCAGAGGGCAGCGGGCGTTATCAAAAACCTCAAACACCCAGTCCAACTGAGAGACAGAGAGAGATTGAAGAGTTTGAATCTTTGTCTGAAGTTTAAAAAAAAAAAGTTTGATATCTAAAGGAATCTTTTGCAAGGCAGTAAATTTACTTTACAGGGAACACATATATTAAATGTACAACTGTATGTATAACTAAGTATTAGTTAGTTTTTAATTAGGTATTAAAATCAGGTGCACCTCCAACAACTGTCCGTCTGTCCCGTAGATAGATCCCTCAACACCATGAGAGAGTAAACACACAACAGCGCAGTCATACTCTGCATGCTCCTGCCGCTGGGCAAACTGTTCTAGACGCCCACGCATTCCCTGAAAAACAAACACAAAAAAATAATAAATCACTTTGCAGCTTTGCAGGGCAGTCTGACTTTGCAGTGTGTCTAACTCACCTCTGCTGTTAGGTCTTTGTGCAGGCTGACTGTAAAATCCAGCTCCGTGAGAAGTCTCCTCAGCGTCTCCTCATCCACCTCTCCTCCCCTCCGGATGTCCAAATCAGTGTTTGCAGAGTCAAACCTCACATTACTCAGCACCAGGGCCAATCCTCGCGGGCTGGAGCGCATTGGGTAAGCCTGGAAGGAAAGACATTTGCATAGAGGTTCACACTGAGCTAAAATAGCGTAAAATATATGCAAATAAATTGAAAGAAAAAGAGTTTGTGTCCTTATACCTGTGATCTGTGGGACTGGTAAAATTCCGGTGAGCAGGGAAGTACAGCTGTGGTCACGGGAGAGTCGGCATCTAAACACATCTCCATGGACTCTAAAACATACAAAAAATACATACACATCACCCATTTCAGCTCAAAATTATTAGGTTTATATCATAATTTACTTTTATGCATTAAACATGCTTCAGTTAGTTTCCGGTCCTCTAATTTGATTGGCCAAGCGGTGTTCCAAAAGCTTTAACTAAAACTATTGAATATATTTTTCGGTCATTGAAATAAAGCTGAAATATAAATATTACATGAAAAACCAAAAAAAAAAAAAAAAAGTACTATTAAACTACTTAAAATGAACTATTTTACAAAATAAAAATTTAACTAAACAGAAATAAAAAAATAAAATAAAAAGCACAACAAAATGACTAAAACTTAAACTAAAATTAAAGCTGCACTAGATAACTTTTGGATATATATATATATATATATATATATATATTAGTGCTGTCAAACGATTAAAATATTTAATCGCGATGAATCGCATTAATGCCATAGTTAACTCACAATTAATCACAATTAATCGCACATTTTTATTTATTCTAAATGTCCCTTAATTTCTTTTTGTCCCATTATTTTTTCTTATTTTAATGCTCTTATCAACATAGAAAAGTGGATCGGCTGGCTTTATTCAAATGTTTGTTTTATTGAAAACAACATTGGCATACTGTAGTGTTCGATTTCACACCAACATTCTCACTTGAAGCAGTCATTCACACTTGGAGCAAATAATCGCTCACACAATGTAACACTGTCCATCAATAAAAGGGTGAAAAAAAATACTTTGTTGCACAAACAGCCCCTTCAACAGCCCTTTCTAAGGGATCAAAACAGGGTGATACAAAATAAAATTACAAAGTGCACATGCAAGGTAAACTAGGACTCCGCCTATAGTGCAGTAAAACCAGGGGTCGCCAACTAGCGGACTCCGGTCCAAATCCGGACCGCGAAGCCTTTTGACGTAGGCTAATGAAACAGTTAACGTTGCAATGCTCACTGTTACTACGTTCAGACCCAGATGCGCTGTCAAGCATGCAGGTGCGTTCACACCGGACGCGAATGACGCGACATGCACGCCGCTTAAAGGCCTGTTCACACCGGGACGATTTTCGCGCGCGTTTATCGCCGACGTTTAACGCCTCGTGACTAAACAATGGGTGCCAATGTGGGTGTGCACACCGACGCGTAAAACGCCAGGCGTAAAAGCGTCATTTAAAAAAAACGCCTCGGGTTCGTTTTTTTATTTTGACGCGGCGCGTTAAAAACTGGCCGACCAATGAGATCAGCGCTTTTGTTCACGTGCCTGGAGCTGCTGAAGTGACAGTAAAACACGACTTGGTGGCGCTCAAGCACAAAATCGGTCTTGCCGAGCACACATTGATACGAAGAAGAAGTAGTAAGTAGACAAAGAAGAAGATGGGCTGCTAATGCTGCTTGCCAGTTAGCAACAAGTGTGTGAATGGTTTTGCCATAGACATAATATATCTGTGGTTTTGGCAAGCACGTAAATACTGTCTCTCCTTTTCTTCTGTGTGACAAGCGAGTGTCAGAAGCTTAAAGTGCCACAGCACCACCTTGTGTACCGGGAGCGCATCTACTGAATGTGCACGTTCACTCGGCGCAGCGCCAGTGGAAATCGCTTGGGTGTGAACACTCAAGACGCGCCGAAAAACGTCACGAAAAACGCTGGCGATAAGCGCGTGCGATATTCGTCCCGGTGTGTACAGGCCTTAATTCGCGCCGCAGAATGTCTATTTGCGTCTTTGCATTGACTTAAATCACTCGCGCAAAACGCTTCATTCGCGTCCGGTGTGAACGCACCATCAGAGCAGAAAGCAGCGCTCAAGACAAGCACTTTTAGTTGAAGACCCCTGAGTTAAACCATGGCATAATACGTTTCTCATTTCGGCGTCTCACGCTTGCCATCCACGTCTACTCTTTTAATGGCCCAAACAAGTGTGGGCAGCCGCAGCGTGCCTGATGTTTTGTTTCCGGTCTAGCTACATCCGGAGTGGTGTTGTAGTTTTTCTAACGTTACTAGTTGCTGCAACAGCATGTGAAAAAACTACAAAGTTTGTTAGACCAAAAAGAACGTTAATCTCGCGATAAAAAAATTGACGCCGTTAAAATAGGTTTGCGTTAACGTCGTTAATAACGCGTTTAACTGACAGCACTAATATATATATAAAAAACGAAATATTATTTAAAGGAACACGCCACTTTTTTTTTTTAAATCTGTAGTTATGGCTCTTCTATAGTTACATTGTGTACTAAGACCGACGGAAAATGAAAATCTAGGCCGATATGGCTAGGAAATATTCTCTCATTCCTGCGTAATAATCAAGGAACTTTGCTGCTGTACCATGGGTGCAGCAGGCGAGAAATCTATATTTTTTACCCAGCCCTAATATAAATATTACTAAAATAAAACAGCACTGTCACATTGACTGTTTGTAAACTCAGCTTATCAGTGCATGTGTGCACATTAGATGAATTCCACCATTAGCTTAGTCTGTGTACAGCATGTTTTTTTTGTGCACAAACACAAATAAAAACACCCCAAAGTGCTCACCATGAGTCCTGGCTCTTTTCACAGGTATCACACATTCCTGAGTTGGGAGAGACAATGAGGGCTCTGAAAGGCTTTTCTGTAAAGATTAAAAACAAAACACAAAATCACTCTCCTACATTAACTACATGCTTTATATGTGAATACACACCACACAGAAAGTTCAAGGCAGTGTATAACTCATTGTTCCAGGGGAAAGGAGAGTTTGTACTTCACTGCAGTTTGGGTGTGGTAAACTATTGACATTGCTGCACAGCAACTTCCCCTTTAATCCTACTCTCTCTCCCTCTCTTTTATTCCACTGAACCAGCTCCGACCTCTGTGGGTGGCTCGATTTCTATGTCTCTAAGGTTATAAGATTGATCCCACAACTCTTCCTGTCACTTATTGTCTGGGGAAGATTTTGTATTTTGGATAAGAAAATGATTAAAATAGTTTATTATATATAAGCCCGGTTTCACAGACAGGGCTTAGACTAAGCCAGAATTCAGCCTTACTTCAATTAGCTTTTATAAATGTGCCCTAGAAAAAAAAAAAAAAAAAAAAACATTACTGGTGTGCATCTTGAGGCAAAACAACAGCACTGACATATTTTAAGATCTGTCAGTGCAAATTGCTTTTAGTTAAAAAAGCTCAAACATGCATTTTAGTCTAAGACTATTTTATGCCTTGTCTGTGAAACCAGGGATAGTGTTTGGAAAGCGATATATATAAAAAAAAAACGAATATGCTTTATTCTCTTGTCATTAAGTGCAGATCATCAAGTAAATAGCTGCTTTAGGGGACAATTATTTAGAATAATGATTCACAAAGTTTCTTCCTCTGACTACAACACATCTGTTAACCTTGTGCTGTCATCATTGAGGAAGTCTTTCCTAGTCCCTCACTATGTGATCGCTGTAATCATTATGTTCTTATAGAAACCTGTCAAGTCAGTCTAACTGGGTGTGATCCTGAAGTGGAGGCACCAACTTACGTCTTTCTCTGTGAAGTCCATAAGCAGTCTGCAGAGGTGATGTTGCTCTGTCGCCTTAAGAGCATCACAGAAGCTGCTAAATGCCTGAGGGCCACGTTTGGGCAAAAGCATCAATAAATAGCGACTCTTGCCCTGGGACGTCGATTGAGCCTGAAAGAATAAAAAAAAAAAAAAAATCAAAGCATTATTTATGAGGCTTTACACTAGAGGTTGGATTTTGCCGATACCTTCAACCAAGTTGGGCAGTACCTGCTAATAACCAATTAATTAACTTTTTTTTTTAACTAATACTGAATCAAAACACAGGCTAAGTGCTGGATGAATAATAAAGAGAATGAACCATGAAAATGGATTGAACTTTTGAAATCTGAATATATTAACTATATTAAAATCAATTAAAAAACATGTATAGTATGTGGATGTTTTACAAAACTTTGCAGTCTGTACATGGCCGTTGTTCTTCCAAGCAGTATGAAAAACAAAACTTTTATTCAAATTCTGAATAGATTATATATAAAGTGTGAAAAGAGATCTCAATTTCTGTTATAATCAACGAAGCTGCATAATGAATCAGTATTAACATTGTGTCTACACATCATTTGATATAAGAAGAATGTGCAAAACTCAGCACTGAATAACTCCAGCATTATGAGCAATGAGTGGATTAACTTGAACTGACTAGGGCTGCACGATTAATCGAAATCGAACCGCAATCGCGATTTTGGCTTTTGTGCGATTATGAAAGTATATAAATATATACTTAAATATATGCCCAGCTTAATAGTGAAGATATATGCCCTCTGTGATCAGTAGTAAATGTTGCTCCGTCTGAAAGCAGGGCGAGTTTGAGTTGCTTATAATGTGTTTGTGAAAAACCACAAAAAAATTAAACAACGTTTAATATGTTTTAACTCACTTCATAACGTCAGTCGAGTGTTTGAAATGTCCTTTTTGTGAGCTGATGTGGCTTCTTATCACAGAATGAGGCAGACAATGTATTATTTTATAACATCTTATATAGTTATTTTTATTCAGCTACAGTGTTAGCTTTATATTATATGATAGCATTATAATTACTTCTCTCTGAGACACATGTGGAGTTTCCATGAGGGCGCCCTCTGGCTTCGAGTATGAATGAAACATGAGTGTGTTTAGCGCCCAGCAGTGCTCACTCCATCCTATTTTGGGTAAAAAAATAGGAAAATAATACTTCTCTCTAAATAAATGTATATGACAAGCCATATGTTTTTCTTTTTCTTCTTTTTACAGGAGTTTTTTTCCCACAGTGGATGCATAAGAGGCTTATATTTCATATTAAAGATGTAGACTTGTTCTGATTTTGCATACCTCCTGACAAAAATGAAGAAATTGATATCACGAGAAAAAAGCACAGATTTTTATTATAATAATATATTTTATAATAAATCCTTAGATTTTTCTAGTGATTTTTAGTCATAGGCTGTCTGCATGTTAACAGGTAACCTGCAGTTTTTTGTAAAATAGGTTTTCTGTAAAATATAAATATTAAATGTTATATTTATTCTTAAATAATCTATTTATTTATTTTTTTAATAATGAAAATGTTATTGTAATAGTAATATTTCTTATTTTGTTAAATATTTTTATTTAGTAATAATAATCAAATCATAATTTATAAATTAATATTAGTCATAATATATGAGCACAAAATGTTATACATGTATACACACTCTTTTCATTTAAAAAAATAATAATAATATTTAAAAAAACGCAATTAGATATTTTCCCCAAACCGTGCAGCCCTGCTTCTGACTAACTTGAACACCTCTGGCCATTAAGAGTATTGTTGGGTATTGTTTGAATTTTAGAGATTCTGATTCAGATTCTGCTTATCGCAACTGAATACCATGAACAAAAATCAGCCGCCTAAAGAACAACTAACTAATAAACTAAAATACATTTAGCAAGAAGACAGAAAGAGAACTCAATTAAGTATTCGCATATTTGGCTTAAATGGTTTAAAAATCACATTAAAATGCGCACAGGATTCGATAAGTGGAATACAAATTTTTATTTTATAACAAGTATCTGATTTTAGAATTGGAATCGATTTTCGATTCCCAACCCTATTGAAGAGATCAACAGACATGTCTGTGATTGGCTATACTGTGACTGGCTACGCTGCAAAACACATTGTAAATAGAAACCTTTCAGGGCTCCAGACTAACTTTTGAAAGCAGTGGCACCTTGGAAAATTTATCAAAGTTAAGTTAATCATAAAATTACAATTGTTTTGCATTAATAATTGTAGTTACTAATAATATTACATGTTTATTTATTGTAAATGTAACAGCAAAGCACAGAGCATAAATGTATATGCAAATAAAATAAAATTAACTTTTATCAATGACAGTAACATGTAAAAACTAAATTTTGATAGGGAAATGTAAAATATTCCTAAATAAATGGTCATTGATGCTCCAGAAGGAAACATGATGCATTAAGAGCCAGGAGTGAAAACTTAATCTTCTGTTGCTTCTGAGAGGAGTATTAAATGAAAAAATATTTCATTTAAACAAAATAAGAAAAATGTGGACATCTTGTTCAAAAGTTTTCACCCTTCACCCATAAAAGCACCAATGGGAGTGTAAAGTTCTGCACATGATCTACTGACGACGGGCAAATCAATGAACACAGACACAGCCAGAAAATTTGCAAAATGACCAACACAATCTACCAGGAGCAGCGCAAATTAGCGTCAGGTTTAAGACAAACAAGTAAATAATGCCGCAAATACCAGTAGATTGACGAGCGTAAAACTTAGCAAATCACCTTGCAATTCTCCCCTCCCATAAATTTTGCGTCTGAAAGGGAAACTCCAACAAATTCATATGCAATAAGGTCAGCCGCAAAAATAACTGTATCCACACCTTTTCAGCTCTAATTTTTCACTGCGTGTCTTAAGTAAATCCTGGCAGTATTTTAACGCCAAAAGAGGGTTTGCGCTGGCACAAGCTAGCCCATAGGCTGTTCTCTACTAATGAAGCAAATAGTATTTTAAATTATGACAGATATGACCAATATCGGTTATCGTTGCTGATTAATCTGCAAAAACGATGTTGACCAAACAGTTAACCTACTTTACACATCTCTTTCACTTTAAAATAAAAATTACCCAATGATTTACTCACCCTCAAGTAGGGCTGCAACAAACGATTATTTTAATAATCGATTAATCTAACGATTATTAGAACATTAATCGACTAATCATCGATTATTGTCATTGACATCAACATCTAATCAGTAAATTTTGAAAGATTATTCAGTTTTTTCAATTAGTTAAAACATTGAGTTATACATATTCTTACTATAATATATAAAAAAGAAAATCACTTCAGCTTTTGAAATGGTTGTTTTAATTAACTTTGAGCCAAGTTCTCAGAACTCAAATCACACATAAATGCTCTCTAAGCATTGTTTAAATATTCTGTTCTCTTTCAATTGAAAAAATAAATAATAATAAACAATAATTAGCTGCATTACAGACACAAAATTTAAATAAAAAATAGATGTTTGAATGTAAACATCTCTTGGCAGCAGTATTAAGAGCTTAAGTTGTAAAACAATAATAGGCCCCACTGCTTTTCTTAGAACTGAAACAGAAAAAGAGGACATTTACTTCAGGACAAAAAGAATGGTAAAAATATTAATCTGCAAATGACATTGCAGACAAAATGACAATATTAATCTCTTACATGACAACTGAGCTGACAGATTCTCATTCACCTTTTAATTAACAATAGGAAAAAGTAATTGACATGATATTCTTCCTAACATCGCCTTTTGTAAGTCTTCAGGCATATGGAGACTGATCAAATAAGTCAAACAAATCTGAACACATCTTGCTAGTTCAGATTTGTTTGCACTCCGTCATTCGCGCTGTTTTCTTCTACCGCAACATTTGTAAGGGCTGCATTACACTCGACAGCGACAGCGCCGTAGCAGTCAAATAGCGATATTGCATGCCCTTACATTAGGTCACATGAGATCAAACGACTACTCGACAACAAAGATATTTGTTGACAATTTTTTATCGTCGATGTTGGCAACAATGTTGACTAATTGTTTCAACCCTACCCTCAAGCCATCCTAGGTGTATATGAATTTCTTCTTTCTGAAGCCAGAACGCCTTCCGTATTCAACTTACGCAAAAAGTGTAACGGCTCTCGCTCGCAGTTCAAAACGAACACATAGTGATACATTGTGCCAGTTACGCTTTTTACGCAAGTTAAATGCGGAAGGAGGTCTGGCGGAAGCTAGATATTTTACTTTATAAGGCCTTTGTTACGTTTATGATGAATGGATGTACTTTTTTTAAGCTTCAAACTCAGTGGACCCTGTCACTGCCATTATAGTAGTTCCATTAAGCTTAGAAGCATCAGGATATTTATTAAAGGGGTGATGAATTGAGTAATCAACTTCCCCTTGAACTTTTGATATATAAAAGGTCATGGTAATATAAGAATATCCTGTAAGATTAAGAGCTGAAAACTTCTTTGTTAGTCAAAGAAAAGCTTTTATAGACACCAGGACCATCAAACGATCGATTTCAGAATGTGCCTGGCTATGACGTGAGAGTGTAGTGAACAACGCCTGATTCTGTAGCCCCGCCCACCGACTTGTGCCCCTAACATGACAGCTAAGAGCAGCATAAAGCTAAACAGCATCGAATTTCTAAGCAGTAAACATACCACATAAGCTTTTCGGATTCTGATTTTTATTAAGCATTCGGATTCCAATATTATGAATGCATGGATGAACTTTATTTTTAATGAATATCCAGCTCACGTGGGAAGACATTGCAGGTGTTCATTTAAACACGGATTCGTTTGTAAACAAGAGACTGGATTTTAGAGCCCGACCGATATATCGGCGGGCCGATATTAGGCTTTTTCCAAACTATCGGTATCGGCATTTATGATGGCCGATAAATGAATATTTAAAAAAAACAAAACAAAAAACGGACGAAACACCGCTCGAACACATTGAGTGTTGGCGTTTCAAACACATTGAGTGTTGGTGTTTCATAGTTTGTCCATCAGAGGGCACTCTACAACGTGCCGGGTTGGCAACACCAGCTGATCCAGCTGAGCGCAGCATTCACAATACAACGGTGATCATCCGTGAAGTGCATGTAAGTTGGCAACGAGACATACATTGCTTGAATAACAATTAAAAAAACATCCCCATCAGTTCTCTTAACTCAAATAACATGACAAAATTTGTAACTGCTAAAATTTGTAACTGCCAAGTAGGGATGGCTCGATACCACAATTTTGTCTTCGGTACGGTACCACAATCTAATACCGAAGTACCGATATTAAATCGATACCATACAGGGTCTGAATTTTGATGCGGGTATTGCGCATAATTTTACTCACTCTCGCAAGTTTTGGGTTTATGAAGCGGGAAATTACAGCAAATGTTTATTATTAAATTAATAAACAAAGATTATCACATCAATCAGTCATTTGGAAACTTTTTTGTAAGTAATTTCAGCATTACTGCGCGTCTCTATTCTCTCAAAATGAGCAAATTGCTTCTGGCTTCAAAAGACATCATGCAAAGCAGTCTGCACGCTCAGATTCAACACTTTCGCTTCCGTTGCGGGACAGCTGACGGAAATCACTGCGCACGTCTTTTTAAACCTCGCCAATTTTAACATGCAAGCGATTTTATAGCATTTCGTAATACATATGGGATGAGAGCTCTTTGAGAGAGAGCTTTCTTTGCGCTCATGCCAACAACAAACACACACACACACACACAGGCCTAAAGAGCTCAGGCCTAAAGAGCTCGCGCATTCCAAATTAAATTGTTTTTCCTCAGTCAAATACACACAAAATTATGTCAAAAATGTAAATCTTTAGTGAGTAGTCACATAAACAGAGTTGGGTATGTCTTTCGCGGATGTAAATAGTGCAATAGTATGCGTGTAGATATTAGGTCTAAAGTAACGTCACTGGTTGAAACGAACGCTGGAGATTTCATTATATTTAAACTATACGATCTTATGTATGTGCGTTAATCAGTGTTAAAAGAAAAATGTCTAAATTAGATCGTTAGAATTATGCACTCACCTGTCGATCTCATAATGTCTTACAAGTCAGGAATTAAGTGGCCGATGCTTGGCAAGGTTTGATGGTTCTTCAGCAGTTTTATAAGCAAAGTAATTCCAAGTTTCACGTCTACTCCTCTCTTTTTTTAATGAGTTTTGTGCGTGTTGAGTGAGATTCAACTGCTGTATTCATCTTGTTCTGTTGCCACATTTGCCGGTTTCACGTCAGTTTGGGTAGCGCGCTGCCACCTAGCGGTGTACTTCGGAACAGCAGCATATACCGAAATGAGCAAAATCATGATATCGTACCGTTTGAAATAAAATATATACCGGTATTTTTCCAGTACCGGTATACCGCGCATCCCTACTGCCAAGTCCAGTTTTGCTGTTACATGTAAGCCAAGAGAGCTGGGAAACGCTAGGTTGTAACAGTTGACTGACTAAAGCCCTATTCGGACGGGATAAGTTTAACATGGGGAGGTGGGGGTAAAGTAATTTTACCTCAGGACGTCTGTAATGTTAATGGCCAATTCACACGGGATAACCAATCTCAGTAAAACTAGTAGAAGTGGGAGGGGTAACTCGCTTTACGCACCACCGTAACCTTGTCGTCATGTGCGTTGCTTCCTGTTTTCACGTGAGCAAACACACAATATATATGTGTGTATATATATATATATATGTGTGTATATATATATATATATATGTGTGTGTATATATATATATATATGTGTGTGTGTATATATATATATATATGTAAGTGTATATATATATATATATATGTAAGTGTATATATATATATATATATGTAAGTGTATATATATATATATATATGTAAGTGTATATATATATATATATATGTAAGTGTATATATATATATATATATATATATATATTAGGGTGACCACCTGTCCCGCTTTGCGTTGTACCGCACAGCATTTTCACCCCTTGTCCCACATGTCGCATATTGAGAAAATATCCCGCATTTTCACCAGTCTGTTGATTTTTAATGATCATATTGAGAAAACATGCATGCGTTCTTTTGGGGCTATATGCAACTTTTTCCCCAAAATAAACGTAACAATAGCCTTATTTTACCATTTATGACTCAAACATCTCCTGATGAGCATACTGACACCTTGTCCGCTCACAGTGGGTGCACCTATAAGCCTGTATCCTATTTTTCCTATTTTCTGGCGGGTCGTTTTTTTCCCGCGCTGTCTGCGGATGGGACGTCACCACCGCTGCGAGAGCGAGCAGAAAATAAGAGCAGTTCTGTTTTTTGGCCACAGGTGTCAGTCGCGAGTTTAAATTTCAGAAAAACGCATATAGCCCCTTTAAGAAAGCATTTTATTTATTATTTTTGCTGCATCGTTTTTCACCTATATTTAAAAGCGCTTCGTCAGAAGTAACATCTCGCCTTACACAAATACAAAAGCCGTTTTTTAAACCATATCCAATGGTTGAAAAGAAAGGAGTAAACACGGTCACTAGTAGGTTGTGACGGCTGTCAATCAAAATGTGGAGCGGTGATTCGTTCCATGTGTTCCCTGTCAGAAAACGAATCGATAGTTCTGTATATAAATGAAATATATATATATATATATATATATATATATATATATATATATATATATATATATATATATATATATATATATATATATATATATATATATATATAAATAAATAAAAACTACACCCCCCCCCCCACACATACACAAAAAATATATATATATATTAATATATAAGATTAACTAATTTAATGTTGTTTTATTTGTTTCATTATTTATTTAGTTGGATTTTAGTTGCACTTGTTCAGAACTGTTTCAAAAGTAGTTATCTGCATGATGCCTGCTGCCTTTGGGCTCAGTGATGTTGAATTTAAGATTATACAACCGTTTCAGGTTATGTTTTAGTGTTGGTAACATGTCCCACATTGTCCCACACAAACTTAGTAATCGTCCCACATTTGATTTGTTTGATGGTGGTCACCCTAATATATAAACATTTAGGTCCAGTCTAACGATTCTGTTTGGATTGTGTTGGTAAACCTAGAGCTAAAAGAAGGTGCTTTCGATCTTATTTTTGCTTTAAATTGTATGCGGAAAATACTGGAGGTTTTCCACAGAGTTGTCCCACCCAGTGACGCTGCGCGTAGGGCACCAAGTGCTCCGGGGAGCACCACAAGAAAATGCTCTCTCTACCCTCCCGCGGCTCTGCAAAATTTGCGAACGCTGTCACCGTGGGCATCATAAAGTGATCGCGCTTAAGGCCAATTTATACTTCTGCGTCGAGTGTACGCCGTAGTGTACGCCGTAGGCTACGCGCGTAGCCGACGTCGTCGTGAGCATTTATACTTCTGCGCTGTTGTCTGCGTCAATGTGCAATTACACATGCAGACGCTAGTAGGCAGTGTCCTCCGGCATGTTGGTGTAATCAAGAGAACAGCCGAAGAAGAGGCAGCTTGTTGTGTAGAATCTGTACATTCATGTCGGAATATCAGCAGCAGTGAGAGAGCGGCTTTTCTTGCAGCTTGAGTTGTTGTATCTAATACAAATTAAGCATCTCTAGTTGATTAGTAAAGTTAAATAAGGCGATCTGGCGCTGGAATGTGTTTGTGAAATCATGCGGAGCTCGTGGCCGCTGTTTTCAGTATCGGTGGCTCAGCAATCGATTGCTGTTGCGGAGACTTCATTCACGAAATATACCCTAATGTGTCCCTGTTCTTGATATACAATTACTGATTAACATCTTTGGTTTTAATGAGAAAATAAATAAACTATACTCAGTGGATCTATGTATTTATTTACTACCATAAAGAATCGCTAGACTGCAAAATATTGTGTTATAGCAGACATAAGGAACTATCATCCAATTTCTGGACACACACACACTCCTATCGCAGATTTTTTATTTATTTATTGACCTGAGGGAAGGGTTCTGGCAGACCAATCACAGCGCTTGCGGTCCGCGTAGAATTGACGCGTTGTTACATTTTTGGAGAGGTGCGCGTCAGGCTACGGCGTAGGGTACGGCGTATCCAACGCGTCTATGCGTAGGGTACGCCGTACCCTCTGCGTGCACTCGACGCAGAAGTATAAATTGGCCTTTAGGGCATCAAAGCGGCCAGCGGCGGGACTGGTCCTACCACCTACAACGAAACCGAGTGCTTCTTCAAGCGCTTCCATGCTTGCAAAACATGCCAAAACTACTTTTAAACAGGAACTGATGGAATTTTACCGTACATTTTTACAGCGGGTCTATTCGAACGGGATTAGTTTTACCCAAGGTCATTTTTCCGGACCTTTTTACAGAAGGTAAAAGTCTCCGTAATCTTTACTGACATTGTCCGTAAAGCTTACCGAGATGGCACATTCGGACGGGACTAAAATCACAGAGAAACTCTGATAATAATTACTTTACCCCCACCTCCCCATGTTAAACTAATCCCGTCCGAATAGGGCTTTAGTTTAACTCGGATAATGTGACTGAATAAGATGTATTTCTTTAATAGTCTGACAGTTTGACAGCATGAGACGTATCATCTCTCCCCTGCCCGTTATTTTGAAAAAGTATTCATATTTCTAAATTATGACTTATCATAGACGCTAACCACAATGCTAGCTAATGCCATGGCTATCAGTGGGAGACCGCTAACATTAATGCGCCTTGGAAATCACAACAAACTTATTCTGCCTAAATAAAGTAATGATTACTGTATTTATAACTAGTATATTTGTAGTTCCAGTCCCTGCATTGTAAATCGTAAGTTAAGCACATGAGGAGTGAACGAAAGTGCGTGACTTCGTTCAGACGCAGCATTAACGAGTCACATAATCAATGGATTTACTGCATCATCAGTAGTAGTAGATTTTAGAAGGCAGGCAGCAAATGATGATTGAAAATGGTTTGTTGTAGCTTGATGGATAGAATTAAAGAGTGCATGTAAAGGGATAAGCAAGTTGACATTGTAATTATAAGGTAGCTCATATTTATACTGTATATAGTTTATATTTTGCTGTTGTTGTTATTTATCAGAACTTCTAGAACTTAACTGAATATTTTTTTCCAGTCTTGCTCAAAGTTATATTTATAAAGCTTACTACATCTATTAATACTGGTAACTTTGATTTTTTTGTTTTGTTTTCGTTATTGTATTGTGTTTTCGTCCAAACGACTTTAATTTTCAGATCTTAAGTTTGTATTTTTATACATTTTATTTATCAGAACTTTAATATATTTATATGTTCCTCTGTTCTGTTGTGACAATAAAACAAACAAGTTTATTTTTAAACTGCATTTTCATATTATTTTAGAGAGGCTGAGTTATCATGAATAACTACAAATAACTAATGTAAGGGAAATTTGTTTAAATGTTTTTACGCGTTTCTGTTATTTTATTTATTTTTTAATTTTTTAATATATATCGGCTGATATATCGGAATATCAGATTTTTAAATTACCAAATATTTGTATCGGTATCGGCCTTAAAAATCCTTTATCAGGTTCCGGTGATGGCGTAACGAGATAGACGTGTTTGGTGACCGCTCTCCGAGATTGATAGAAATACCCACCAAAACTCGATTTTATATTATTCATTATTAGAATAAGTTAAGTATTGGAGTGGGGTTCAAAACATTAAAGGCCAAAAGACGCAAAATGCCCAAAGGAGACAAAGCAATATCCGCGACAAAAGCTAGCAACGTAACCGAGCACGCTAACACGAGCCCGGGCGGAGCTAGCAAAACTTCGAGCGCTATATTGGAAGCAATAGAAACGCTTAAATCCGAACTGAAGGAGGACAATGTCAAACTGAGAAAGGACATCAACACCTTGAGACAGGAGATGGGTAATAAATTTGACAACTTGACGGAGGAAATGAGAGGTTTGACTGAAATAATGGAAGAAGCTGAGAATCGCGTGGGTCGTGTTGAGGACATGACACTGGATTTGACCGAAGCGCTGACTGAAAGCATTAAGCGACAGAGGAGAATTGAAAACAAATTGACCGATCTCGAATCCAGATCCCGAAGGAACAACATTCGCATTTTCGGGGTAGGAGAAGGAGAGGAAGGGAAATCAGTAACGCAATTTGTGACAGATTTCCTGAAGCGCGAGTTACCTCTGCCAGCGGATTTGGATCTGAAAATTCAGCGAGCCCACCGAGTCTTTGCAGCCAAGCCTCGACCCAATAATAACCCGAGACAAATTATAGTCAATTTCCAAGAATACACTACTAAAGAGATGGTCCTCAAAGAAGCCTGGAAAAAGGGACGCATTCAGTCAAATGGGAGAAACATTTATTTTGACCATGACTATGCAACTGAGATCGTCCAAAAACGCATGGCATATCAAGAGATTAAGAAAGTGCTGAAGGAAAAAGGTGTACGTTTCCAAACACCCTACACGAGTATACGAATCCATTGGGAGAGTGGCGTTGGAACATACAGCAGCGCACATGAAGCTGGGCTGGACTTGCGGAAGCGTGGCTTTGAAGTGGAGGTGCCGACAGCGGCTACGGAAGGAGTCGCTATGGAGACTCGACTACAGAGGTCCCTGGGATGGCAGCGGGAAGCGCGTCCTCGGCGAGAGCACAGCTCTACTTCACAGAGGGCAAAAGAGAAACTGATGGAGTTTCAGAGAAGCGGGAAAAAATGACTGATTATTAGCGTCTGCACCATTGACACAGGAAGGCCTTTGCAATTCAGTGGACTGGAGGAGAGGTACCAGAGAAGGAGTTAGAACGTTGGACACTTAGGATGGAAGCAGTTTCCAAACCTTACATAGGGCCCTCCCCTTACCGAGGACACTACCCTAGGCCTACCAACGGGGCCCAGTTGGGAGAGACATTTTTCCCCTTGAGTTGGAGCCACAGGTATCCCCTGTATTATTGTTCTTGTTTATTTTATTTTTCAAACTCTTATGTTCTCGTTCTTAGTTTCTGTTCACTTGTGGGGTCTACAGCATTAATATACTCAGGGCATGAGTAGGTCATGTAAACTGAAAGTTGAGACAATAAATGTAAACGGCCTGGGCAACCCGATAAAGAGGAGCAGGGTGTTAACGAAATTGAAAAGGGACAAAATGCAAGTGATATTCATACAAGAAACTCATATGTCAAATGAAGAACATGAGAAATTTAAAAAACTTGGTTACATAAATTCCTTTTATAGCTCGTACAAGAATAGCAGAAGGAGAGGAGTTATTACCCTAATTTCGAACACTGTTAACTTTGAAATGATTGAGGATTGTTCCGATAAGTATGGCAGATATGTGATTGTTAAAGGGAGGATTGACAATACTGTTGTCACATTAGTGAATGTGTATGCACCCCCTGAGGAAGACAAAACATTCTTTAACTTATTGTTTGACAAAATAACAATAATGAGTGAAGGGATTTTGATATGTGGAGGAGATTGGAATACAATTTTGAATTATACTAAAGACACAACAAGTACTAAAAGATATAAAAACATTAAATCCAAGAATCTTAATATTCTAATAAAAGACGCAGGCCTGTGTGATGTCTGGAGGGATCTGCATCCATCAGAGAGAGACTATTCACATTATTCAGCAGCTCATAAGGTACATTCAAGGATTGACTATTTTCTGATGAATACTAAAGATAGACACCGGGTAATAGACTGTGAAATCGGAATAGCAGATGTGTCAGATCACAATGCTATATACTTAACCATATATCTTGATAATCCAAACAAAACAACATTATGGAAAATGAATGTTAATATTCTTAATAATGAAACTGCGGTGCAAGAAATCAAAAAAGAAATTCAGGACTGTATAGCCAATAATAAGGATGAACAAATAGAGCCAAC
This sequence comes from Gobio gobio, assembly GCF_949357685.1. NCBI lineage: Eukaryota > Metazoa > Chordata > Actinopteri > Cypriniformes > Gobionidae > Gobio > Gobio gobio. Next base: position 18,696,233 of record NC_137108.1, on the reverse strand, counting down.
AATATTATGGGACACAGTTAAAGCAGTGATGAGAGGAAACCTGATTTCAAGGCTAGCTCACATTAAAAGAAAGAAAAAACTATTACAGGCTGAATTAGAACAAAACATTAGAAAACTAGAAAAACAACAGCATACAGATAAGAGTGAAAAATTAGCTGAAATTATAAAAGGAATTAGAAAACAATTATCAGACATGGCAAATGATGAGACTGGAAAGAAACTGAGATTCACAAAACAAATATTTTATGAATCAGGTTCCAAAGCTACTAAAATACTAGCAAAACGATTAAGATCACAGCAATTAAGGAACTCAATTAACAAAATCAGAGACCCAGAAAGTAAGGACATAAAATATGAACCTGAAGAAATCAAAAATATATTTTATAATTATTATAAAACTCTGTATAATCATTCAGAACAAGTAGATAGAAAAGAAATTGAAGATTGTTTAGCTGAATTGGATCTCCCCTCCATAGGAACTATTCAAAATGAATCATTAAATACACCCATTACCAAAAAAGAGCTTGATAAGGCTATCAGTAGATTGAAAAGCAATAAAAGCCCAGGGAACGACGGCTACCCTAACGAATGGTACAAAGTTTATAAAGAAGACCTTGCCCCTCTATTATTGGATTCATTCAATTGGACACTCAAACATGCAATATGTCCACCCTCATGGAAAGAGGCCATGATAACAGTCATACCAAAGGAAGGTAAAAATAAAGAGTTATGTGAGTCCTATCGTCCAATCTCCATTTTGAATGTTGACTACAAATTATTCACGTCTATAATCGCCAGAAGATTGGAAACCTTCCTCCCAGATCTGATAGATGAGGACCAGACGGGATTTATAAAAGGTCGCCAAGTGCAAGATAACATCCGGCGCACATTACATATAATCCACGAAGTCAATAGGCAGAGCACCCCTACAGCCTTAGTAAGTCTTGACGCGGAAAAGGCGTTTGATAGAGTCAGCTGGAACTTTCTTTTTGCGGTTCTGAAAAGAATGGGTTTTGATAAAACTATCATTAAATGTATACAGGCCCTGTATGATAAACCAGTGGCTGGAATTAAAATAAATGGTGACTTAACAGACAGATTCGAGCTCTTCAGAGGGACAAGGCAGGGATGTTGTCTGAGTCCTTCCCTATTTGCCTTGTTTATAGAGCCTTTGGCTCAGTATAAGACAAAGTAAAGAATTTAAAGGAGTCACAGTCGCTAAGGATGAACATAAGATAGGTCTCTTTGCAGATGATATCATAGTATATCTCAGCAATCCTGATTATACGTTTCCTAAACTTTTAATGTTACTAAAAGACTTTGGAAAGAAATCTGGGTATAAGTTAAACATTTCAAAGACCCAAGCCCTTTGTATAAAATATGGACCAGCTGACTCAATTAGACGATCATACAAATTAAAATGGGATTCAGGAAAAATAAAATATTTAGGTGTTTATCTGACTAGAGAACTAAACACATTATATGAGGCTAATTATAGTAAAATTAATGAAGCTATACAAAAGGATTTGACAAAATGGGCAACACTAGTAATGGATCTAAGTTCAAGGATAGAGGTGATAAAAATGAATGTGTTGCCCAGATTATTGTACTTATTCATTTCACTGCCAATTTGTATACCAAATACTCAATTTGGTAAATGGGATAAACAAGTGAGTAGATTTATCTGGAAGGGGGCAAGACCAAGGGTGAAGCTTAAAACTCTACAGCTAGAGAAAAAAAGAGGAGGACTTGCTCTTCCAAATTTTAAAGAATATTTCCTAGCTGCTCAGTTGAGATATATAGTTTATTGGTGTTCGTCAGAATATTACTCCAAATGGAAACACATTGAGCTTAACTATGAAGCATGTCAACCACAAACGAGACTGGGTGAGAAAGCATCTACCCAACCGACAGAACCAAATCCTATAGTAGATAAAACAATCAAGATCTGGTGGGATGTAGTGAATAAATACAAAATGGAGGGGGAATGCAAATTGTTGATCTGACCATTGCACTCTCTAAAATTCAGAAGTGGTCAGATGGACAGAACTTTTACAAGATGGACTGACAAGGGAATCACTGCAGTGTGTACATTAACAGATGGGAAAAAGTTTAAATCTTTTGAAAACTTAAAAAGGGAATTTGACCTGGAAAACTCTGATCTATTTAGGTATTTTCAACTAAGACATTTTTATAATACAGACATTGAAAATCACCTTTCTCAAGAGGGCAGTGAATTAATAGATATGATCGCAGGGGCATACAGACATTTACCTTCAAAAATTGTATCCAAGCTGTACAAATGTTTGCAAAATTGTAATAGATCTGACTCATTATATATAAAACAGAGATGGGAAGCAGAACTGCAACTTAAACTGTCAGAGAATGATTGGCATTCGATCTGTCTTCTGCAACACACTTCTACTAGCTCCAGACAATGGAGAGAATTTGGCTGGAAGAATTTGGTTAGATACTTTATTACACCCCTCATTAAAAGTAAACAGTTAAAAATCCCCCAACATTGTTGGAGACTCTGCGGGGATGTCAATGTCAATCATTCCCATGTATTTTGGACATGTACAAGAGTCCGCCCCTATTGGCAATCTATTGTAACAGAAATGGAGAAAATTTTGGGTTACAAAATACCAAATGATCCACAGACTCTGTATTTAGGCCTGTTAACTAAAGATGTTATTAGAAGAGAAGACATTTACTTATTCAAAGTGATGCTGATAACAAGTAAGAAAGTTATAACGAGGAATTGGTTAAAAAGTGAGCCTCTGAGACTGGACCAATGGAGGAATATCATGGAGGAAATCTTTACAATGGAAAAAATTACTTATGACCTGAGACTGGAAACACAAAAATGTAAACTACGATGGTTGAAATGGACTTATTATGTAACTCACTGAAATGTATGAAACAAATGGGAGACTTGTATCTGTAGTACCCTACCAGTTGTTATTTTATTTTGTTCTCTGTGAAAATTTAAAAATGCAAAAATAAAAAGTGTAAAAAAAAAAAAAAAAAACATCCTTTATCAGTCGGGCTCTACTGGATTTGCAGACAGGATGAGATTACATGAACGAATTAAGTGTTTAACAGAACATACCTCAGCACGCTGTCACAGGCTGGAAAATAATTTATTTGTGGTGTTCTTGGTTCATTACTGTCTTGATGTGCGTTGTTCACTCTTGACTCAATATTTGAAGGGCGTGCGCGTGTGTGTGTACGGTTCGCGGTTATATTCATCGATCGGGCGGGCCAAGTAACGTTAATAAAAAAATATAATTCCAGTCAATTGCGGGTGGATGAGAGATGAATCATTGTGTTTGTTTGATAAAGGCATTTTTCGAGCCCTGGATGTGGGCTGGGTGATTAATTCCGGTTGCCGTTTGCCACACGCTTTCACTGACAGGGGGAGAAGCTCATTAAATATGCAAAACTGTTATCCAATCTTAGCCGTGGGTGTTTACTTCCAAGTCTTCAGTGCAGCACGCCCATAAAATCCGAGCGGGCAGGAGAGAGCCTCAAAATCAGGTTAGAAAATAGCCTATTACTTATTCATTATGATGTTTTCGAATGTAAAAACCACGCAAACGCAATAAGTTGACAACAGTATACATTTTTTTTAAAAGCCAGTTCATGACCCCTTTAATATAACTCCGATTGTGTTCATCAGAAAGAAGAAAGTCAAATACAGCTATGATGGCTTAAGGGTGAGTAAATCATGGGGTAATTTTCTTTTTAAAGTTTTTTTCTTATCAGTGCGAAATAGACTCAAAATACTCCGTCATTCAGACAAGTGTTATAATCTGTTAAGTTTCTACTTTTATTTGTGTACACTCGTGCATGCTAGAAATAGAACCGACGCCTAATTTTCACACGACACGCAAGCGTGTTGGGAGCGTTTCCAGGCAAAATCGAATAGGAAAAGATATTTATATGTCATTTTGACACGAATACATATTAATAAATGGCATTTTGATGTTTGAAAGTCTCTAGGTTGACATAATAGATATAATTGTTATTAAAAAAAATTATAATAATTATTGATTTTCAAATATTGCAACTGTCATTACAGAAAAAAAATATTCTGTAGCCTATTTTGCCGTCAATAGCCTACTTCCCGACGTTGTCTTTGCTGTATCAGTAGGCTATATATTTATGTTTAACATGAAGTATAGGCCTTCCACAACTCTCTCCCCATATGTCGAACAAGGGTGATCCTAGCAGCAGCAGTGGCGCATCAGACACGTTTCTGATGTGCAAAGACATAGAAAATGCCATGCAGCCGCCACGCAACAGAAACGCCATGCAGCCAGTGTAGCCGGCCTTAATGTTGAAATGTGTAGTTTCGCCCACACTAGTGGCACCTTGCAAACGACCCTTTCACTTTGTGTCATGAGTAAGCAAAATTAGCAGACCAACACTCTGTCTAGAGATGCAAGCATCTCACTTATAATAAACCCATTCAAACAAAAATGTATACCCGAATCCAAAGACACCCGTAAATGTGATACATGGAACCGACGCGGACCCATCTATTATTTCAAAGCTGGGTCCATGCAGACACAGACCCGACTGGACCCTATCATATTCCACAGCAAATTGTTGTTAAAAAGTAAATAAAGTTAGCAGTCTTCTCCTTTGCTGTGATGCATACAATCCTCCATGCCAAAAAAGTTATATCCATGTTATTCCTCTCTTGCCAAGCATGCTTAATCCACTCATTATTCCAGCTTCAAAAGTCAAGTCGCTGTCACGGTGACGGATGACAAATGCAACTTTTGCAGTTTTGCTTTTTTTTGTATCTTGAGCCAACTGACATAAGATAAATTCAACTGTTTGCCCTTTCGAAATTTAATAACGATAGCTCATTCAGAGCCATGGCCACGGACGGTAGCATTACTTATATAAGTTCATCTCTGAGCCGAGTCTGACCTAGCCTGGTTAAAACCAGACCATTCTCAGTAGTAACCGAGTTATGGTCTGGCAAAGCTTCATAGACAAATCATTTCCAAAGGGGCGTCACCAACGGGCGTCGCTCAAATGCCTCTGGGCGCAATTGGATAGACCTAAAACCAATCAGAGCGATGAGGGAGATGACGTATGCAGAGCGACGGAGAAACATATGAGACTCTGGCCGTTTCTCAATATGCGTACTTGTCTGTACCACTGTCTATGTACTTGTGTTCTCAAATAGGAAATGTCCCCGGTTTACATTTCAGAAATGTGGTCACCTTACCTAAACCACATATTAATGTTTAATTATTTTTAAAATGTAAACGAAAAGAGGCAGGGTGTTTTATACTTCGTTTTATTATAAATATATAAGATAATGAATGTAGGCCTAACTACGCGTTGCCTGAACCACATGTGTGTTTTTTTTTATGAAATGAGGCAGTGGTGTTTTATGACATATTTTGTACGCGAACTTCTGACTTGCGTCCGTGACTTACCAAGTTTGACTCCGGAGAATGAACTCCCGATGACGGTAATAGTTCATATTAAACATATTATAGCCACACAAATGTAGTGAAGGCAATGCATATTATCTTCAATGCATGTATATAACAAAACGAAATATTTAAAAAAACCCGGCCTCTTTTCGTTTACATTAAAAAATAAAAACATGTAATATGTGTGCATAATATAGGCTATGATTATCACTGTAATACAATGAGATATGACAAAACAAAATCCAGTCTCTTTTTGTTAAATGTTAGTTTAATGCGTGATCAATATCCATTTTAAAAGTATAAGTAAAAGGCATAAGGAGCTATACAATACATAAAGCAATTCAGTCAAAGAAAGTCAGCGCTAGGAGACTACAACGATAAAGTTTAATAGCTTACAAATATAAAGTTATGAAACTTCACTTTGCCCTCAGACAAAACGATCTGTCAGGTAACAAATTATAGATTAATGAGAGCAAAGATCAGCCGTTAGATCTACACAAGACAAATTATATCTTCACATCAGAGCCAGCGGCAGATGGCAGAAGGACTGGCTGAGGAAAGGCGCCTCTCTGTGGGGTTGAGCAATTGAGCGCCGCTGCTTCACTGGAGCTCACAACTCCGAAAACGGCAGATCAAATTTTCAAAAAGGCGCTCTCTTTATAAATAAACCACAGATTTGAGCTTTAAAAACAACTACATTCTCGCCTGAAAAGGACTTAAAACTATATTTTGTGAAACATTAACACTACCAGAGGGCTCTCACTAAGACAAGCAAGCTGGTATATCAGACTTTTGCCGAATCCAGTCGGTAAGACAGCGATAACATCTTTTTTAGATATGAAGGCTTCTAGTGTTGTTCTTTGCTCTGGTTTTAACGGAATGGAAAAGTTTAAATCGCTTAAAACAGCCACGATGGCTGATAGTGATGTTCCACTGCTGCATCCATCTTTGTAGTCAGTGTACAAAATCTGCTTCACTGTCGCTGCGCTGTCATCATCGTGTAAAGCCCGCCTCAACGTTTCTGATTGGTGCCTCGATTTCTAGGGCTTAGAAATGGGTTTGAATGGGCTCTTTCCCAGACTACTTGCAGAGCAAATCTAAATTTGCCGGAAGTTGTCTGGGTTTTCCCAGGCTAAGTCTGACCAGAAATATAGATATAACAAGACAGTTAATTCATTAGATTATTATGAAGTGCGCGCGCTTGAGACTGCACATGCGCATTAGCTAAAGCAACCTAAAATGTAGCCAATGCTTTTTAACGCAATTTGAGCATCATAGAAAACGTTCATGTGACTGTTCATCTCAGATTTTGTAGCTGATTTGAAATATGTTAAATGTGAGTGTGCACTGTGCAAGGCTTTGCTTGCATTTACTGCTGTACAGAAAGAAACAGGAAAACTCATGATCACGTGTGCCCGCATTAACTCAGCCCGCTCTGCTTCTGACAGCTGGACACGCTTGTGTTTTTTTCACCTTATTTCGTGGCTCACACTTTTCTCATTCTAATTGTAAAAGTTGCACATTACAAAACACGGACAGTGCTGAATGATCACGGCCGGGTGTCCAATCGACTTGGGTATTACACACAACGTTAAACAGATCCGAGACGTGAAGTAATAGATTGGGACCCAACCCAGACCCGGCTGACCATTTAAAATATAGACGCAAACCCGTACGGGTCCCGGTTCCTCCGTGTAGACCTCTAGGCCCTGCCTTCTACCATAGCCACGCCCCAAATTATTGCTATAGGCTGAGCTGGAAAGATATTGACAGATCTGAGCGGCCGCTCTCAATGTTTTGATGGTGCCTGGGAGGTTTAATGTTTACACTTTTGGGGGCGATAAACCCATGAATGGCATACTAATAATAGTCAATGAACAATAAACTGGTTAAGAGAGTGTAAATTTAACATTAAAAAATCTTAAAAACTTCAGAAAGTGTTGATTACAGCATTCCAATTCAAATTTCAGTTGCAACAGCATTTTCTATTTACAACATATTTTTATGCAGTGGTTGAGTTGAAGGCAGATTCCATGTGGATCTATCCAATATATAACTGATATTAATCTTTAAACTTACCATAATGTTCTCTGCCATGTTGTCTGTGAGGATTTCATCTTGTTGCAGAAACTGGATCAGAAGATCATCCACCACTAAATCCTGCAGCATTGTAACTGAGTTCCTCCTGAGTGCTAGTCTCTCCCATTTTTTCATGCCACACTCCCCCAGCATGATGAACCACTAAATAAAAAAAGAAATGACAGACATATTAGTAACAAAACACAAACAGTTTAAATAAAACTAACTTAGGTTTTCATTTAATGTAAAACAATGACAGTTATAAAAATACAAATCTACAAATATTAAATTATGCACATATAAAATGTTAACCTTCCAAGCTCAGGAAAACAAAGTCTTTTTAATTTAGCATTTTTTCATGTCATTACATTGACACAAATGGAAAAAAAAATTTTTTTGAAAAATGATATTTTATTGGGTAACACTTCACAATAAGGTTTCATTAGTTAACTACATTAGTTAATATGAACTGCACTTCTACAGCATTTATTCATCTTTGTTAATGTTAATTTCAACATTTACTAATACATTATTAAAATCAAAAGTTGTATTTGTTAACATTAGTTAATGTGAACTAACATGAACAGCTTTATTTTCATTAACTAACGTTAACAAATACAGTAACAAATGTTTTTCTCATGGATAGTTAATACATTAACTAATGTTAACAAATGAAACCTTATTGTAAAGTGTTACCTTTTATTCATATATTATGCTATGTCCTCATAAGTGGAACTCAGTTGTTTAAAAATGCCACGTATAGGCAAAAACAATGTGATTTTATTTTTTCATTCACCAATCAATTTTCAGTATTATTTTTTTTTTTTGACCAAACTTTATTTAAAGATGATTCTCAACTATTATGAAAGATATAACGGAATTAATTAATTGTTATTCCATTTGACATTATGCAATATATGGCTAAAATGGCCATACTTGGGTTTTCCCATTCAATCCAATGCAGAAAGAAAATCCAGAAAGTCATATTTTGATTAGAAACTACATAACATTTCCCTAAGACGTTGATTGTCATGAGTCAGATTTAAATGCCAATTACAAAATATTATAATATTTCATTCCAATGAAAGATTTAATCATTCAGTCATTTTTAAAGACCAAGGGGAAGTTGCTGTCCTGGTGAAACCTCAAAACAAATGGAATCTCTGAAAAGTCCTGAATGTGCTCTTTACAGGACATCCAAAACTGTGACATGTATGGTGTCAGAGAAATTCACTAAAATATAATGTCCTCGTACGAGGGCAGTGTCACCCAGGAGGTTAAGTTATTTAATAATAAAATAATATTACAACATAAGTGATCATTTATTATTATATTTATAAATATTCCATATATATAATATGATAATATATTATATATTATAAGGGGGGAAAAAACTATAAGGAAAAAGAAGCTTATTCTAAGGGACATAAATAAGACTGCATTGAAACATTACTTCATTAATGCATCAGAAACCAAGATGCACTAATTTACTTAATTGTTATGAAGTATTTGGAGATCATGGTGGTGGTATTTGTTGGGGTGCTAGCTTATTGTGATTTCAAAATAAAAAATATGTCATAGTATTGCCTATGCCAATGTCAAAAATATAATTAAAGAAATGCTGTTGTTGTTGTTTTTTACTTTTGATTTTGGGGTGAAAGAAACCTTCCATACTATTCTAAACTGAATCACATACTCACACATGCACAGGTGAGGAGAGTCAAGAGATCTACATGCCTTCACACAGCATTCTGCTATTATCTGCCAAGTTATAATGCCTACTGGTTCACTTTACCTGTTGTGTTAGTCCTCGTCGTGTGAAGATGAGAGTATATGACACAACACGAGTGATGTATGAAGGATGATAACGTTACTGATTTGAAGTAAATCCAGATTGATGAATGCCAGCTCGCGCTGCGCCTAGCTTAGCATGCTAATCAAAACAAAAATATCACAACTGTCAATATGAAACACTTTTGACACTAACTAAAGCATGAAAGCAGAACAGCTGATAAACTGCAGGTGAAATCGATATTTGCTCCTTTTCGAGGCTGTTTATGGAGTTGGCAACCGATAAAAAATGTAACTAAATTAACAACGAGCTACACAATACTAACTAACTCACTAGCTGTCAGGTGCTAACACTTCATGCGAGCTTTGTTGTTCTCTACGCGGAATTCGTTCTTTTAAAATTCATTTTCTCCTTGTTTCTCGTCGTCTTTCACGAGGCTACACGCGGAACGACAGAGTTTGTGCTGAAAAACGGACAAGTATTTTTAAAATTTAACTGACAGTACGCCGATTCTCTCTGTACAAACTTCCGCGGGTACTGATGCAGCGAAGCAGCCAATCGGCATTGTGTGTGAAGATGATTGACGTGAGCAGGAGGCCTATCACAGCCCCGTCCACCCACTAAAGGGGCTGATATTGATGTTTCATCCACTTATTTGAAATTTGAAACTTGTGTAATACCACACATACATCACTGTTAGAGATACAGTTAATTTAGTGATTTATGATCCATGTTTTAAAAGGAGCACTACATCTGCACATTTCTGTTCACTGAGCAGTTTTTATCATTTTAAGTTTCCATATTTCCAAGACTTTCATTAAAGGGGTAGTTCACACAAAAATGAAAATTAGCCCATGATTTACTCACCTTCACCTTCACATTCTTCTCAGACGAATACAATCGGAGTATATATAAATGCCCTGGCTCTTCCAAGCTTTATATGACAGTGAATGGCTGTTTCTGTATTGAAGTCCATTAAAGTGTATCTATATCCATCATAAAAGTGCTCCACACGGCTCCGGGGGGTTAATAAAGGCCTTCTGAAATGAAGCAATATGTTGGAATGCTGGAACGCAATTCTCTAGTGATTGTGAACGCGTACGAAGTTAGAGATTACAGTTTGTAAAGTTTTAAATATGGATATTTTTCTTACACAAACGCATCGTTTCGCTTCAGAAGGCCTTTATTAACCCCCCGGAGCCGTGTGGAGCAGTTTTATGATTGATAGATGCACTTTTATGGACTTCAAAACAGAAACAGCCATTCACTGCCATTATAAAGCTTGGACTGAAATAAGTAAATATTCTAAGGAATACAGTGTTTTAATGCAAAAAGCTAAAAAAGAATTGAAGTATTGAAAGAAGAGCAAATGAAGGATGGAAAGGATTCACAAAGAATTATACATTTGGAGGAAAAAATAAAAGAAATAGAAGAAAGAAAATGTAAAGGGGCAATGATAAGAAATAGAGCAAAGTATATAGCCTAGTAGAAGGAGAAAAGGGTACACAATTATTTTTTAATATGGAGAAGAGTAGACAAAGATCAGGGATGATCAAAGAGATAAGAAGTAAAGGAGGAGAAACAGTGACAGAAACACAAGCTATATTAAAGGAAATCAAAGATTATTATGAAGGATTACTTACAAGTGAGGGACTGAATAAAGAAGATAAAGAATTTTTAGAAGGATAAATAAAAACAAGAGTAGATAATGAGGACAAAAAGTTGGCTGAGAAAAAAATAGAAAAAGAGGAAATTGAAGAGGCAATTATGCAATTGAGTAATGGGAAGAGTTCGGGAAGAGATGGCATACCAAATTAATTTTATAAGGTTTTTAGTAGAGTATTGATACCGATTTTAAAGGGAGTTTATGATGAAATTTGTAAAAGGGATGAAATGAGTAATTTTATGGGGATAGGTTTGATTAAATTAATTTATATTAAAAAAAAAGAGGAGATATTCAAGATATAAGAAATTATAGGCCAAGAACAATGTTGAATAGTGATTTTAAAATTTTAGCAAAAATTTTAGCTAATAGATTGAAGTTGATTTTACCGAACATAAAATCAAGCATCTGCAATAAGGGGAAGGGATATTACGGATACTATTAGTAATATAAGAGATGCGGTTAGTTTAATGATTTCAGAAAAGAAAAGAGGTTATGTGATTAGCTTGGATCTGGAGAAAGCTTTTGATAGGGTGGAGCATCCATTTTTATTTGGGGTCTTGAAACAGTATGGTTTTGGGGAGAAGTTTATAAATTGGATAAAGATCTTATATAAAGATGTAAGAAGTCAAATTAAATGTAATGGTTTTGTGACTGAGACTTTTAAATGAACAAGGTCTATAAGACAAGGATGTCCACTATCAGCTTTGTTGTAGTTTAGTGGCAGAAGCATTGGGGTTGGCTGTAAAAGAGGAAAAGGGAATTAAGGGAATAGAAATTAAAGGCCTAGGAGAGTTAGAGAAAGTTTACCAATATGCAGATGATATGACTATAATACTAAGAGATGTGAATGACGTAAGAAAAGCGATGAATATGATTAAAAGGTATTGTAGGGGAAAGTGCAAAGTTTTTACTCATTTAAAGAAGAAGACCACTTGAAAATTTTAGGGGTTTGGATTGGGAAGAATGAGAAAGTAGCGAGAGATTTGCTGTGGGAAGAGGTGGTTGGGAAAATGGAAAGGATTCTAAATTATTGGAAATTAAGTGAATTAACAATAAAAGGGAAGGTATTGGCTTTTAATGCTTTAATACTGTCAAAATGTGGTATGTTTTAGGCGTGGTGCCAATGCCTACATGGATTATCAGAAGGGTCAAAACTGCAGCATTAAATTTTATATGGGATTCTAAACCAGCAAAAATTGCTTATAAAACTATAATAGAGATGGTGGATTGGGGTTGCAAGATCCTGAGCTAAAGAGCTAAAGAAAAAGAGTTTCAGAATTAAAACAGTGAAAAAGTTTTTTAATGAAGAAAATGTGGTTGAATGGAAGAAAACTATGAGTTTTTATTTAAACTAGTGTGGGAATATGGGAATAGGGAACAATATTTTGTGTATGAAATTAAAACAAGAAATGTTAAAAGGGATCCCGGAGTTCTATAAAGAAGTTTTGGAAGCATGAAAGGAGTTTTTACCCAATGTATGTTTTAAACCAGAAAAGAGGGATGAAGTTTTAAATCAGCCACTGTTTCTAAATGAAAACATCTTATACAAGGGAAAATAATTATATTTTAAATTTTGGATTGAAGCGGGGTTTAAAATAGTAAGAGATGTTCTATATGAAGTGATAGAAGGTTTTTTACCATTACAAGCTATTATTGATGGGGTGGAAGAAACAAAAGAGGATTTTAATGTTAAAACTTTAAAGCAACAGTATGATCAGGTAAAAGAGGCGATACCAAAAGAATGGTTAAAGGAAATAGAGAAGAATGAGGAAGAGAAAGAAGGTAACGCAATGCAAGTGCTTGTAAGAGGACCTAAAGATATGGAAAAGTTATGTTTCAAATCTGTTAAGGATTTTTATATATGTTTAAGAAAATGGTGTTTAAAGAACCAATAGCTAATCAGTTTTGGAAAAGTGTTTTTATTGATTTGGATGAAAAGAGATTATGGATAAATCTATCCAAATGGTATATGGATGTAAAAATGGAAATTCTGGACTTTAAGATAAGACACAATATAATTTTTACTAGGACAAAATTACACAAAATAGGAAAAGCTGAGGATTCATTGTGTAAAGTGTGTAATGAAAGAAATGAAGGAATATTGCACGTTTGTATTATGTAAAGAATTACAAACGTTTAAAGAAAAAATTTAAAATGTAATAAAAGGCTTCTTGGGGGATAAAAATTGTGAAATTGAGGATGAAAAAGAATGGAAGTGTGTTTTCCTATTTGGTGTTAATGAAAAATGTGAAAATCAAAATATTGTTAATGTGTTGTTAACTGTTGCTAGATATACTATTTGGGTAAGGAGAAACATGGCAGGAGAAGGAAAAGGAAGCATGGATTTATTGTCATATTTTAATAAAAGGCTAAATATGTACTTTAAAGCTTTAGAAATGTACTGTCTGGAAGAAAGAAAGGTACCTATTTTTGAGAAGATATTTCTAAAAAACAATCCCTATATAATTAAGACTGAGAATGGACTGCAAATGCAATTATAAAATTGTAAGGTTATAAGCCTACTGTGAATGTTAAAAATGGTTTTGGTGAAAGAATGTTAATTTTGTGAAGAGAATGGTTGAATAAGATGATTCAATGTGCAATTGTAATTTTGCTTTATGTGTTTTAAAGTTTTTCTATTAATATAAATAAATAAAGCTTGGAAGAGCCAGGACATTTTTTAATATAACTCAGATTGTATTCGTCTGAAAGAAGAATGTTATATACATACCCAGGATGACTTGAAGTTGAGTAAATCATGGGGGAATTTTCATTTTTTCTTTTAGGCACTAAAATGGTCTCACAGGAAATGTATGTGTAATATAATACTCATTTTCACCCAACATGCACATACGCCACTAAAAACTCAATATACCATATCATTCAACTTTATGCCAATAATAGAGGAAGTGAAGAAATTATTTGACAATGTGTAATCATCCAGCTTGTGTCAAAGACCTGTTAGGGTCAAAGATTAGTTAAGTTGTAAAGCTTTAGTCGTGCAAGCCAGAAATAATTTTCTAGTTCTCTATTTATAGAATATCCAGCAAAATGTAAACACTGTGAAGAACTACGCAGGTGCATACACAATTCAGTAATCAAAACACTTTATTCATATTTTCCAAAGCAAAAAAAAAAAAAGAATATTTTCACACTTAAATGGTAAAGAATAATAAAGCAGTTGCAACAACAGTGAAGTCACCTCTTTGCACAGGCCTGTATCTGATGAAGTACGTTGGAATAACATCAAGCCAAATGTGTCATACCTTTCTGCTATTGATATGGACTCTAATTATTATAGCATAAACTAAACCAGCATTTCTAATCTGATACTATAGAAGTGCTTTTCAAAGATCCTCTAACTCACCTTTATACACAGACCAACACGTCAATGATACATAACAGTAGAGCACCTTGTATGGCTTGGGTTTATAACCATCAGGTCTGTTCCTCCTGATTTTGTAAATAGTTGTAATGCTATGATCTATAGCTCAAAAACAGGAGTGTTTATACTCATTTATGATCTCAGCTCCTCAAGGGCATAAAGAAAATTACTCCACTAAAACAAAGTCAAGCTTAAAGCTTCAGTGCATTCAAACACACAATACTTTAACAAAAGCGTTAAAAGAAAAATGACATAATCTGAAATTTTGTCCTGTGGTTTCCAATGAGGATTTACAGTAATTCCTACCGTATGAAATGGATCCCCCAGTCAAAAAACTCACATTAATATTTGCAATATCAAGTAGCCAAAATTCAGAAAAACAAAACAAGATGAAAAGAATGGAAATGGCAACATTTCCTTTCACATTTCCAAACTGTTCATTGTTATCAGTGATAATGTGCCACAGATGGTTCTCTCCAAGAACACATTTTTATCTTCTGAGAGCTGCATTTTCCTCAAATGTATCTTATTAACATTTATGATCGCAAATTATCGTTAATAGGTTGTAACAGGCCTGATCCTTATAACTTCTCCACACTAACATATTATTCCACAACAAATAGCCAATTTGGAATGTAAAGCGAAGCATATTTGTGAGTATAATCTTTCAAATAATCAATTTCAGTTTTTTTGAAAATTCAGAAATAGAAAAACTCATTTTGAACATTGAATCGATTGAGTTAGCGGAGCATGAGCTAAAAAACATCATTTAAGTTTTATCAAACATGGGTTCATACTGCAAGTAAAACTTGATTAACCATTCAAATCAAAATAAATACTTGTACTTTATACCCAACTACATCTATGTGGTGACCATATCACTCAGTCAAGCAGCACTGATGTCTTTTACTTCCTATAGAGACTGAAAACAGGGGCAGTGTTGCATGTTGATGATAATATCTTGTCATAAATATCAAATAATCAAATATATCTGTGGGTCTTTGGATTTCTGAATACTATAGCAAACACCAAATTAACAGTTTAAGGGTTAAATAGAGAATAAGTGCTATTGGGAAGGTAAAAAAAAAAAAACTACAGCAGCTCTTCTGAACTAGGAACACGCCTGCTGAACTGAACATCTCTCTTTGGGTTTCAAAACCGTAATAACTGTCCAACCTCTTCTAATTGGTTGTTATGATTTGGTCACATGGGAAGTAAATGGTCATCTCTTTCCTCTGGCTCCTCCCCAAGAGGTTCAGTTGCCACACCTCTGTATGTGGGGGGTTGTTCTCTGTTACCACGGGATCGGCAGACGAAATCACATCCGTCCTGTTAGGGTGATAAAATGGTATTTGGTTCATAAAGACAAAGAATGACTGAAACAGGAGACAGAGATGTATGTACGTGATTACACCTACAGCAGATAAGTTGCCGATCTGTGACCAAAAGGCATAGTTGGGGAACTGTTCAACTCCCTTGGCTCCAACTACCAGTCGCTGATAGAGGAATCCACCGGTAAGATACACAGCCAGGCAGGAGAATACACTGTGAACAGCAAACCGGAACATTACATGTAAAGTTTGTGCATTAATGTTTCTCCTTGATTGCCACTAATGGTATGATGATCCCTCTGAGAATGTTGAAGCACTCACACAATAAGGAATATGGAGCCGCCACTGAGTTTGGATGGGGTTGCAGGACAGAGTAAATTGGTGTCCAGCTCAAACAGGTAATAACAGTCCTCATTCTTCTGATTGTCCTCCAAAACCACTGAAAAGTCAATCTAACAAAAAAACAAAACAAAGCAATTAATGATTAATAAGGAAACTACTGAGTTGATTAGGTTATCGCCATGGTAAAAGCTATGCTATCTTGCATACCTGGGATAATTATCTAGTCCAAAAATGACAGTGCATTAATGCTAGTAGCCAGGGCTTGACATTAACTTTTTTGCTCACCAGCCTCTGTGGCTTGTGGTTTTCCAAAGTTTTCACATCGATACCATGGGGAAAAACTGCCATATAAATATTTTTAAAATTCGGCAGCAGGTAAATTAGGCTGCTGTCACTTTAAGACCTGACGCACAGATCCATTATACTATTACACATGTGTTTTCCTTCTCAACTGTTTACACTTAAAACATAACCGTGTTAAAACATATGTTTACATGAATACTCGCCAACATTATTTTGTGTGTATTTGACCGTTTAAGCGCAATAAGCAGCAAAAACGAACTGAGGGTGGCTTTATGTGTGCAATATCAGCGGGAATGAGTAAAATTATGTGCAAACCCACGCCGAAATTCCAGCCCTGTAACACCAACAATATTCATCCGGAGCAAAAGAAATGAGTTAGTGAGTGGAGGCGGGTTTGTGTGTCAAATCGCTGTCAGAGAGATCATGAGAGAGCGAGAAAGCACAGCTGGTATCATGCATCTATTCTGCGGAAAATGAGTATTGGAAGCGTTTCAGATATTTCAGTATTGAAAAATCTATATTTTTGATAATTCTACATTGCACTTCGTTTATTTTATATGCCTTTTTAAAGACTACAATTGAAAAATGTATATATAATATTCAACCCGCCAAAGTGACTAGTAGGAGTGACTGCGTTACACGCCACTGCTGAAATCCAATCGCAGATGGCGAGTGTTAAATGTCAAGCCCTGCTAGTAACCCTGTTGAAGGTATGTAATTTGACAGTGGCTATTTCCTTTGCACTAAGTGTAAATAGTTGTTAGATGCGATTTATACTTTGTGCAAATAGTGCAGTAATATTTACACCTCAGTGTATTGCAGTATATTATAAAGCAGTATACAATAACACCATATTCAGTGCATATGAATACAAGGAGAGTCATGTCAAAAAACTAACTCTACCCGCCTTACTCTCCACACCACTGCTCCAGTTACCAACAGGATTTGTTTTGTAATTTTGTCTGGCTCAATCAGATAATTGTGGGAGGAGTTAGTGTAAATAGACACTCTGATATAATTTTGCATTACACAAATTTCAGCAACAATATCAAAGTCATGTGGGTCACATTTTGACAGAAGCACAACAAATGTTATGAGGGTCAATAATGATGCTCAATTGTTGTCCTTGTCGAGATCTTATAATATATTTAAAAAACATTGAAAAGCAATTCATAGATGCATTTTTTATTTATTTAAATATTTAAGGGGTATAAAGTAAAAATGTCAGAGTGATACAACTGTCCTGACATTATACTGAAGAAAATGTTTGAAATGGAAACCTTGAGTAGTGTAAGTCAGTCTTATTGCTGTTAGCTTAAAATAAAACTTTTTTTTTTTAATTAAGTAATTGAAATAAGCTTAAACAAAACAGAAATATTAGATGAAAAAACTTAAAAGAATATTGAAGTATTAAAATTACTAAAAATAAAATACAAATAAGTTAAAGGTAAAAACAAAACAAAATAAAAACAACAAAAACACATAACAAAACTATTTGGGGGCAAATAGTAAACTGTGAAATATAAATTTCATGCATTCTGGCTTATTTACACTGTTAAAGAGTTGGATTATCATGCTAAACATGGCCAGAAAAAAAAAAAAACCTAGTTGGATGTAAGAGAGTATTTCTGTGCCAAATACACTCCTTCAGGATTCGAACAAGTTTTGGAAAGTTTTTTTTTCTGAGTATGGCCCCTTTATGAAGTCATAAAGGGCAGAATTCCTTGTATGAGCACTATGCGCGTGCACATCAACCAGAACTAGAGCAAGAGCATCAACAAAGAGCTTCGTTCAGGTTACGAAAGCGTCAGCGCTGTCATTTTATTTTTAGACCACAAAACCAAAAATGTCACTAAAGAAGTGTGTTTCTGCTTGTGAGGAAAGGATAACCTTGTTCAGCTTCCCAAATAACCCAGTGTTAAGGAAACAGTGGATGCAGTTTGTTTTTCCGGAGCAGCAGCAGAGTTCTGCAAGTGTGTTAAGTGAGTCAAAACCGCAGGCGGTGAGAGAAACTGCATCAAATGTCTGTTTTGTTGGCAATCGGCATGTGTAAGTCCACATAATTTCAACAACACGAACGTATAGTGAATCGAAAGTTATCCAGGGAGTGTGTGTGTATGTGCTCAAGATTCTTTAGCTCCTCCCACTGCGAGCCTTCACGAGTTTGGCTGTTTTCGGAAAGAATCGGTACAGCGTATCTGTCTTTTATTAATAAGATAAAATTTAAGACTTTTCGGAGATATGAAGGATGCAATACTACTCTATAGGAAACTGTTTGGTATGACCCCTTTAAACACAAAAGTTTTTCTGAACTGTCACTATTGCCATTTAATGCAACAAAGATGGCCAAAGACAACATACTTTACAAACAGACCTACCAATCTCTGTAAAAATAAAATAACGATGCTGCCATCTAAAATCATTTTTTAGAAATTCCAAATCTCAGCTGAGCCCACTCTACCAAACAGTGGATTACTCTGTAAATATTAATCCATGGCATTTAATATTTTGGCTTTCATCACTATTAAAGCCACAATATTATTCAAAACAAAGGCGTAGCTTGATGACACCTTGATTTTGCTGCACTTTTATTATGCTGCAGACGACCGCTTATGCTTCTTTCGCTCATGCGTATGTGGGGTAATGCAGCTCTGTTTTATCATATTACATACATTTGAGTGTGTTGAAAGTTATATTATAAATAATGTTACTCTGTTTGTTCGCTCAGCGGCTACTATGAGACACTGGTTGCACACTGCAGTAAGCTAGATTGATATTAGACATGGTAAAACATGGTACTCGCGGTAAATCAAGAAAACAAGATTTAAACAATAAGACTAACTGTGTTGAGCTGTATAACAATGATTAGTTTTCTGTCGATGGATGTATTCAAACAGTTGCTCACCTGTCTAATAAAACACATAACATAAAGCGACTTTGGTGTTTCCATGGTTTCTACAAAATAAAACAAACCGGAAAGAAGGTAATGCGGGTATGTCATTGATAGGTGATGCACGCACATGGTCCGTGTCCATGTGGTTATTTGGACACGGAATGACCTGACCCGATAGTCCTGGTCAACTGAAATGTTTCAAAATTTTAACTTTGATTCAATGAGGAGCATACAGTCATGTGTAAATGTTAGGACACCATATTGAACTCCATGGTTTTCTGTAACAGGTCATAATAAAAAAAATCATCTAGTTTTTGGCAGGTCTTAAAATTTGGAAAATAAAACCCATGACATATTACGCTATGTTATAATTTATTTAGCAAAAATAAAGTCAAGATATAACAACCATGGGTAGGACACCCTATCATTCAATTGTCTGTAGATCCACTTTTAGCAGCAATAACTTGAAGTAATCATTTTCAGCATGATTTATCAGTCTCTCACATCATTCTGAAGGAATTCTGGTCCACTCTTTATAACATTGCTTCATTTTGTTGAGGTTTGTGGGCATATGTTTAAGCACAGCTCTTGTCACAGCATTTCAGTCAGGATGAGGTCTGGACTTCAACTGGGCCATTGCAACACCTTCATTCTTTTCTTTTTCTGTCATTCTGTTGTAGATTTGCTGGTGATCTTCGGATCATTGTCCGGTTGCATGACCCAATTTTAGCCAAGCTTTTGTTGTCGGACAGATGGTCTCACATTTGACTCTAGAATACTTTGGTATACAGAGGAGTTAATGGTTGACTCAATGACTGTGAGGTGCCCAGGTCCTGTGGCTACAAAACAAGCCCAAAATCATCAACCCTCCAACAGCATGCTTGACTTTTGGTATGAGGGGTGCTGATATGCTGTTGGGGCTGTGCATTATGGCCAAACATCTCCACTTTGGTCTCGTCTGTCCAAAGGACATTGTTCATTGTTCAAACCTAAGCCATGCTGCCATGTTTTTTTTTAGAGGGAAGAGGCTTTCTCCTGGCAACCCTTCCAAAAATGCCATACTTGACCCATCTTTTTCTAAATGTACTGTCATGAACTTTAACATTTAACATATTAAATGAGGCCTGTTGAGTGTGAGGTGTAGTTCTTGGGTTGTCTGCAATTTCTCTGAGCATTACACAGTCTGATCTTGGGGTGAAATTATTGGGACGTCCACTCATGGGAAGATTGGTGTCTGTTTTGAATGTCTTCCACTTGTGAATAATCTTCCTCATTGTAGAATGATGGATTTCAAATAGTTTGGAAATGGCCTTGTAAAATTGCTTCTCTAAGATCATTGCTGATGTCTTTCCTCCTTGGTATTGTGTTAACACACACCTGAATGCTCCAGACCAGCAAACTGCCAAAACTTCTGCTTTGTGATGTGATCACACTTGCTGGTGATCAGTTAAGCAAAGGCATTTGATTAGTAGTGCCTGTTAGCAGTGCCTGACCGTTACTTAACCTCTTAATTCCTATGGTAACAGTAAGGTTTTATTTTCCAAATTAAGACCTGCCAAGAACCAGATGTTTTTTTATTTTTATTTATTATGTCCTGATACAGAAAACCATGGAATTCAATAGGGTGTACTAACATTTTGCACATGACTGTATGTGCAGATAATCCAACAAATCCTAGCAAGCCGTTCCACTTTATACATCTCAACATGCAATCTATACCATTTAAAAAGCATAAAAGTTCATACCTTAGCACTTGTGCTGCATGAAATCATAATCATGGCTTTTCTTGCCTCTTTTGAACAGTGGCTGTCATATTTCTCGCCCTCCTCATAGATGAGCAAAATCCAGTCACCTGCACCAAGAATAAAAGAAGAACTAATGTAGAAAATGAATTAACAAGACTTCCTGTGACACCTGGAATAAGTTCTGTAATTTTGTCAAATTTGATGCGTGCATGTGTTGCATTGCAAATACATTCCTGCCAACTGCTACTATGTAAATAAACTAAACAAAAGCCACAATCCATAATTAACCATCAATTTAATATGCAATTCACTTGAAAACAGATACTGAAGACCATAATGGGTCCAGGAAAGTCCACGTGTGATATTTCATTTCTAAAGGTCAAGCAATGTAACATACTTCCTTTAATCGCTCGTGTTGTATTGTAGTTCCCAATTCGGACCAGCTTCCCGGTTTTGTCTTGCTGCACAAGACCCGCATCCTTCACTCCGCCAGCATCTCCACACACCTGAAAAATGTATGAATATTGTTCCTTCTCCTCCTGTCCTTTCGCGGTGAAGCTGTTCAGAATGAGTATGAGGATAGTTAGTAAGTTGCCAAATTTAACAAGACCAGCACAACTTGCAAACATGAATGCGAGACAAACTTGCAAAAAAGCTGGCTTACGTTTGATTGGTGAGAGGCTCCAGTAAACGGAGTGCGCTTTGCTCAGAAACGCTGGGTGAAGTCAGCTTGCATTTTTCTATGTTGAACTTAGCTTGCACTCCAGCAAGTAGTATGAAAAGAGGAGTGATTATTCTCACAGTCAGCAACATGGCTTTCAGAGGTGACACGCCTGATGGGAAAAGGGCATGAAATAAACTTGTCAGTGAATTCATCCAATGACTGACTGATGGATGCATGCATACAGTACATACAATCCCATGACGGAAATGTGGGCAGTGTGGCAGTAGCATTACACAATATGTAATGTATATTTTATTATGCAGAATAATGTATTATATTATTAGTAAAGAACTCAGGGACACAAATGAGACGAACAGTGTCCATTTTCTTGGTTAACTCCAATTACTTTTGGTATCTCAGAACATCTTGCATATTTTATAACATTTTATTCAGCTACACGTTTTTTTTAATTGGGTACATCTTATGTGTACTTCCCAAGTAAAATAAATAAGAAAACTCTTAGAACACAGGTGAAAGGTCATTACTGTTATGTCCTTAATTATACGTCATCATATTTGTAAAGACCACAGATGGAACCCGTTACTAAAATTGATTTTACAGTGCATGTTTATTACAATTCCTGGTTGTAATGCCAGAAACGATGTAATCCTTATGTAATATCGCTGAAAACGGTTTCAAAAAGACAACAACAAAAGTTAAACTTCACGAATCCAAGTTCAAGTGAGCAAACGGTAATTGAGAACTTTAGTTAGGAAACCAGATAAACAAGCTGCTGTTAGCATAAGCTGCAACCTTTAATGTGTATGAAATTGAATAAATGCACAAAGATAAACACACACGTACCTTTTGGAATTCTTATGACAGTGTTAACTGTAGAAAAAGGAAAAGTGGAAGGTGTCAACTAGATGTGGAAACCCAACCTGGGGTTCTTCTCTTTCCAAAACTGTCGAGCTTGATGTCTTTAAACAACACTTAACGGCATTCCGTCAAAATATCCGCTAGTATCGATAATCACACATTGAATAAACAAACTTCGGATTATAGTAGCGTTAAAACGTTGGCATGATTTAAAGGATTTTAATTGTTTCTATTCAAACGCGGAAGTGAAACTAAACAGGCGCCACATGTGACTGTGCATGACGCGGAAGCTGCTGATGCGCTGCACCACGTGAACATGGGATATTGAGTGCTGCTCAAACAAGTGTAAGTCCTGCCTTTTAGTGCTGTAGATCTTGTTGATCATCAAACAAGATCAGTTTTCCATGATAAAGCTCAGTCAGCTGTCCTATTTAGATATTATCCTATAAGTAAGCTGCACGACCAAACCGCTAAAGTTCCAGCCAGACGAATAAGTAAAGAATATAAAATTGTATTAAGAATAAAGGAATAACAAGTGGAGAATAAATTTGAGAAAACAAGAATCAACTTTTAACAACTGAGTGCAATATTGCAATGAAATAAATGAAAGTAAATTCAAAGTCTACGTCTGAGATCAAGGATCTGAGATCGGAGTTTATAATAATCTTGCAGAGAGAAGTGAAGGGCCCTTGTAGCAGAGAGCCTAGTCAAGTCAAGTGACCTTTATTTATATAGCGCTTTTTACAATGCAGATTGTTTTAAAACAGTGATGTCATCCAGCTCAGTTCAGTTCTCATATAGTGTCAATGCGGGCGGATCAGTAATATACAGTGGCATGAAAAAGTATGTGAACCGTTTGCAGAATCTGTGAAAATGGGAATAATTTTAACTAAATAAGAGGAATCATACAGAATGCATGTTATTTTTTAATTAGTACTGTCCTGAATAAGATATTTTACATAAAAAATGTTTACATATAGTCCACAAGACGAAAAAAATAGCTGAATTTATTAAAATAACCCTGATAAAAAGTTTATGAACCATTGATTCTCAGTGCTGTGTGTCGTTCCCTGGATGATCCACGGCTGTTTTTTTGTTTTGTGATGGTTGTTCACGAGTCCCTTGCTTGTCCTGAGCAGTTAAACTGCCCAATGTTCTGCAGAAAAATCCTCCAGGTCCTGCACATTCTTCAGTTTTCCAGCCTCTTTTTCATATTTGAACCCTCTCCAGCAATGACTGTATGATTTTAAGATCCATCTTTTCACACTGAGGACAATTGAGGGATTCAAACACAACTACTAAAAAGGTTCAAACATTCACTGATGCTCCAGAAGGAAACATAATGCATTAAGAGCCGGGGGGTGAAAACTTTTGAACAGGATGAAGATTTATTATTTTGTTTAAATATCATTTTCAGAAGCAACAGAAGATACTTGCATGTTTCCCGGAAGACAAATTAAGTACAATTTACCTTGATTTTCAAATTCAATAGGTTTTCACCCCCCGGCTCTTAATGCATTGCGTTTCCTTCTGGAGCATCAGTGAATGTTTAAACCTTTTTTAGTAGTTGTGTTTGAATCCCTCAATTGTCCTCAGTGTGAAAAGATGGATCTTAAAATCATACAGTCATTGATGGAGAGGGTTCAAATATGAAAAAGAGGCTGGAAAACTGAAGAATGTGCAGGTATTCTATTTTATTATTTAAAGGTATTCTAGGTTACTACTTGCAGAGCTTTTTGGTCCAATAATTCGAATCTTTGTTTTTTTCAGAATTAAGAAGTAGAAAATTACTAGTCATCCAATTTTTTATATCAGCTATGCATTCCGTTAATCTTGTGAATTGGTAAATTTCACCCGGCCGTTAAGAAATATAGTTGCGTATCGTCAGCATTTATTTAGACTATTTATTTTTTAGCTCAACTGTCACAGAATGGAAAGCACAAGATTGTGAGATATCAAAGGCAGCGAAGGATACATCTATGCTGCCTTCAAAAATCCTTTAAATGAAGATATCTTAGGAGACATGAAGTGAAGCTAACATTGGATTCGGACATGCCTTGTTGCATGCATCCTCCAATTACAGCATTTTTAAGCTTTCAGACGCAGCTCTAGTCAAGAACTGCAAGAATAGATGGATGGAAATAGATATGCGTTGTGGTTTTGACACCTTTAGAAGAAATAAAGCAAAACAAGAATTTATTTATACCATCATACATCTTACAAGCACTATTTCTTGAGAAGCATGTCATCTAGTACCTTCAAATTCTAAAGGAAACACCAGTCATTAAAATGCACCCAATATCTAACAAAGCCACAGGTAACAAAGATCTCTTAACATATATAAACATGTGAAAAGTGAACACACATGTTCTTGGGAAATGCTAAATGAATACAAGTGGATATAAATCAAAGAGAATAAAGGATAAACGTAAATGATGAACTACTTAAATATATGATGGAGGTTAATATATAAAGTATGAATTCAAAGATATAATTAATAAAAGATAAAAATCATAAAATAATGATATGGGTAAGAAAATATGAATTAAGAAAATCATCACAAACATTTACTGTTTGGATACACCAAGTTTGGTCAGGGGTTTCATTACTCTGTCTGAACATGTATAGTATAGGTAACATCCACAGACCATTTGAAAACCACAAAGGCAATAATGTATCTTTATGCATATAAAATCTATGCAGGAGCCATAACAAAGAGTTTTTACAGTTTTACACATATTACTGTATCTATAAAACATTAGAAACACAAATGAGAATGTGAGAACAATGAAATATGTTTGATAATTTGATAATATAGATAATTATGAAATATAAACATTTTATTTAGGTGTTTATTTCATTGTTATTGCTAGATAATTACAAAATATCACAAGTCAGGGTTTTAAACAATTTAGATACCTAATTTGTTGAAAAATATTAAACAAAGGCAGCGTTTTAGGCCCTATTTTGCACGTTTTAAAAATGCCATCTGTTTTTTAGTCTACTGCTGAGTTTGGCAAGATTTGAATTCTGTTCATCATATGACTTCTCTTTAAAGAGATAAGCAACAATCTTTTTAATTCAGTCAGTTCTTATGTAAGTTTTGTATTAATATTATTAATAGTCATTAAAGTGCACTAGTTTTTGTGAGATGTGTTTTGGTATTTTAGCCTATATTTTATATGTATGTTCTCCTGCAAGAGGTTTTTGTGATATAAACTAACCAAGGCCGTGATACTTGCACTTTTCCCCTTTTTGAATGTCAGGATTTGCTCTATCTTTGGAGCCTCTGATTAGTTTATTGCAGTCTTCCCAAATTAGTAATTTTTTACCTTAACAGAACATGTTTGTGGATGATTGATCATTTCTCTTGACCTTTGTCCAGGACATTTCATTGATTTGTATCAGTTTTGTTTAGATTAAGTTTTGCATGTTTGCTAACAGCTCAGTTTGGTTCAAATATGGGAGGAAACTTGACTATTTATAACAAAATAATCAATTAAACTTGAGCATTTTTTATTACAAAGATAGTAATTAACATTTTAAAATCTGCATCCAATATTGCTTACCACTCAACAATATTTCATCTTAAACTAAAAGGTTTATACCAGAAATACACATAATTAAACATACTTTGAAAGGAGAAATTGCACATCAATGCTATATGTGTTATACAATGTTTCCTTCCTAATGCACAAATGTGTCATCTGTGCTTTCCTTTATAGCTTTTTTTCCCCTGAGAACTGTTACTTGTTATGTAAGCTTCGGACGACGTTACGGTGTATGGACACACTCTTACTCATCTGCCCCTCCCCCTTCGCTCTCACTCTTTGCCATGCCTTTACCTGAGAAAGCAGACACACCCAGCAACTTCAACCCCACCAATCCCAGCATAGAAGAGAGAAGCAGACTGTGCACTTCCTGTTTCTGTGAGGCAGAAGCATGCCGTGCCAGTGAGGGTGAGGTGAGTGAAGGGCTGAATTACTGGAACAAGCTCTAACGCAATCACTGTGAGTCTACTGATTTTATGAGAAGTGAAGAAAAGCTGTGTTTAAGCTTAAACAGACGTTTACTTTTGGACTCCTCTTTAAGACAGTGCTGGAGGGGAAAAGTATAAGGAAAACAGAAACAGGAGGGGAGGAAGATAAGTGTCAATCTGTTCAAACTTGTTTGGGAATTTGAGAAGGGCGGGAGGAGGGGACGAGAGAGAGAAACAGAAAAAGAGAGAGAGGAACACTGTGAGAAACTTTTTACTGTGTTGAAAACTATTTTTGATTACATGAACACATTAAGTAGGACAGGCCGGATAATTAAATCAGTGTTTTCAGTAGATCATTTATCTCACTCGACTTTGGTTCTCTCAATGGGCAAACACTGATATGTGGAATGTCTATGAGTTGTGCAATTCCTGCTAGCTTCACTTTGTCTGGAAAGCGAAGAAAAAGAGGGAGAGAGACAGAGAAGCGTCCCCCAAGACACTTCTCAGGTGAGTACTATGCATTATTCCCAAAACTTTTTCTAATTTCCTTTTCGTTGTAACTTTAGTAAAACAAACAGTTCTTGTATAAACAAACATGTCGACATCTCAGGCAAATATAGCCTTTGTCATGCTTTGGAATATTTATCTGTGTTTATGCTATTCACCACAGTCATTTTTCGAATGAATTTGTTAAAGCTTTTGTACGTTATTTAAGTCCCTAAATCTTGACATGAGTCAGCTATGTTGAAACTGTGTTCCTTCAACCTCTCTTAATAGTGCTTTGGCTCTTCATATGCATGAATTACTTGAAATGCCTCTGAACAAGTTACAAGAATAGCATAGGGCAGTGGTTGGTTCAACTGCATTCTTTGTAAAGCACTGGTACGTTTGAATTTTGCTGAACTGACAAATAGGCATATCAACTGCATTAATATTTCATAGTGTGACAGTTCTTATTAGTTAAAATAGTTGCGTGTATAAGTTTAGTATAATTGGCAACATCTATTATGCATCATAACAGTATATTAGACTGATTTGAAGAACTGTATATTTCTGTTGCGTTGTAACCTATCTGGTAGTATATGGTGCAAGAAATGCCAATAAGGTCATGGGTTCGATTCCTAGGGAATACAAAATCTGATAAAATGTATACTTTGAATTAATGATGCGAATCATGCGGTGGCATGTCACTTTGGATAAGCATCTGCCAAATTATTATTAAATATTCAGCTCAATACATACTTAAAACAGGCCACGTTTATTGTAACTGTGTATGCTGCCAATATGTATATCTGACATGTTGGAACAAGAAGTTTTAAAGATTTCCCAGAATACGTTTGTCTGTGATCCTCTTTGGAATATGAATTTTGGTTGGTTTATTTTTTGACTTGTAACTGAAACATGTTTCATCCCTTATAGGTTCTCTATGTTGACATGGAAACTAGTCAAACTAATTGGGCCATTGTGCAAATAGAGTCTTCTTAAGGTGCACTAGATAGTCCAAATCAATGCAAACCATCACCAGCTAATCAGCAAAGGTGATCAATGTGAAGAGACTTGGAACCACCAAGATGGACAGACCAAGAGACAAAGACAGAGAAATGGAGCCAGCTTCACATGATTGGACTAGGGAGAGGGATAAATTTCCTGCAACCAGAAGAAGAGATGGAGAGATGGACCGGAGAGAAAGAGACAGGCGGAGAGATGGAGATCGACGTGCAAATGGAAAGTCAACTGTGTCAGAACAGGCTGAATATGTAGACCGAGACGATGAAAGGAGAAAAGGGGACACTTTTCCAAGAATGACAAAACCAAGTAGAGAGAGAGATGGAAGGATACCACTTTCAGAACAAAAAAGGGAGTATCACATAGGAAGACCGAAAGACATTCTGTATGAAAATGAAAGAGAGAGGGAAAGAAGGAGATACAGAGAAATGGACACACAAAGTGAAAGAGAAAACACAAGATACAGGGAGGAGTTGAAGAAAAATGAAATGAGAAGGCTCGTAAAGGAGGAGCCAGAGAGACGAAGGGAACGGGATAAAGAGTTTGACTCTGGAATGAGAGACCGAAGGAGAGAAAGTTATCCAGGGGTCATTGACCTTACAGGCATGAGGGTAAGAGAGACAGACAGAGAGAGAGACAAACTTAGACAAAGAGACAGAGAAGACAGGAATTATCCTCGACTCAAGGAACAAGAGATAGAGAGCTTTTCAGATAGGGAAAGGAGGACTGAGAGACCGAAAGAAGGAGAGAGATCTAAGAAAAGAGATACAAAAAGCGAGGGAGACAGTGATGGAGACAGGGGTAAGGAAAGGAAGAGAGAAGAGGGTGCTAAACGTGGACACAAACTCTACAAGAGTGAAGGAGACAACGATGCAGAACGAAGGGTACACAGAGTTAGAGAGAGAGACAGACGTAGAGACAGAGAAGTAGAGAGACGGCAAGACATGGTGATGCCAAGAGAAAGAGAATACCGGGAAACAGGTTATCGTATTCCAAAAGGAGAAATGTTGGAGCGGCTCAAAGAGATTGATATACCAAGAGATAAAACAAGAGACTCCAAAGAGAAAAGAATGAACAGAGATGAATACTCATACACAACTGAGAGAGGAAGGTATAGAGATGGAGAAAGGATAAGAGAGAGGGATATGTATTCTGAAAGAGAGATTGAAGAGAGGGAGAGGCGGAGGAGAGAGAAAAGAGAGACAGAGAGAAGTAAAATGGAGAAGAACGGACAAAGTAGTGGAGAGCTGATTTCAGGAAGTGTTATCGAGAATGAACAAGGGAGGGCAATGAGAGAGAACCCTGAGGACACAGAACGAGAAAACACTTCTGAGATTGATAAAGAGAAACTGACAGAAATAACAGAGGAAAAGCAGGACGTAAAGAGCGCACTGAGGGAAGAAGAGGAGGGTCAACGCTCTGCTGCTGAGGAAGCAGTTACAAAGAAATCTAAGATGAGGATACAGAAAATGTGGCTGGAACCTCGAAGTGAGAGAAAAGAATCCCATTTAGAAGAGGAGTACAGACAGAGAGAAAGAGCAAGAGAGAGGTACATCCAAAGATACAAAGAAAGCAAGACAACTGGAAATGAGGAAGAACTTGATAGAAAGGAAGAAAAGAAGAAAAAGAGCCTTGAGGACAAGTATAGAGAACTTGAAAAGGCTGGGGAGTTCGTGAGGGATGTGAATGTACAAAGGGAGGAGAAAATCATGGAAGGGAACTTGGTCTGTGACAGAGAAGCCCTGGAAACAAAGTGGCAGATGGAGAGGGAGAATGTGGCTGATAACATGGAAGAGGAAGGCGGAGAGGAACACAGAAAGGATAATAGATACGACCACTTGGTGAATGATGAAGGAAGTGAGGGGGAATCGGAAGCAGAGAAAGACAGAATGATGTCAACAGATGATGGATTTGTGACAGTCTCTAGTGGCGGGGATGATGCTGAGGAAGAGGATTTTGAAGACTGCAAAGAATTCTGGGAAGGTGGAGTTGCAGATGAGGTCTCTGGAAATGTAGAAACTACTCTCTACAGAGAGATCAGGACAGATGAAGAACTGGAAAACCAAACAGCGAACGAGAGAGCAGATCGTAGGGCTCCAAAAGGACCCCGAAAAGTATTTTGTGTGATTGGTCAGACCCTTCCCAAGTCAAAAACCAAACAGAATGCACATGTAGATACTACTGTTGAGGAAGCAGCCAATCAGCATTCATGTCATAACATGGACGACCAAGGTGAAATGAGCACTGCAAATGCATTTGAAAAGGTTGAACACATTGAGCAAGACATTGAAAGAGCGATGGATGACCTCACTCTTTCTCCTAATGAGGACAAAGGGGAGGGAACAGGAATAAATGACCAGGCAAAAGAAGGTGCAACATTACTGGAAGGCCAAGTGATCATTTCCAATGAGGGATCAGAACAAGACACACAACTCTTCCCAACACAACCTTCTGAATCTTTAGAGCCATGCAAGGATAATGATCATGGGGCTACAGAGATTCATATTGAAGTCACATTACCAGAAGAAGAAAAAGAAGCTACTGGAGAAACAGTTCAGCATTTTGATTCAGATGACACATGGGGCACACCCCAGGAACGAAAGCGATGCTCTACTTCTCCTCATCTTAGATGGGCCAAGAACGTGGTGAAAGAAATCCTGGGTCTGAATGCGGCGGACACAGAAAATACGAGAGGTAGTGTTACACACATAGACATGCAAACCAACACACAAACAGGGGGTGAGAGAGAAATGGACAAACCGAGGGAAGAGGGAGAACTAACAGAGGGAGGAGAAAGACAGGGAGGGATGGAGAGAGAGTTGAGTGAGGAACATGACCGGGTGGATCCTAGTTCTATCCAGCACACAGTTTCCTTAGAAGGAGAGGCAGACAGGAAGGTAGAAGAACAAGTTCCTAAGTTGAAAGATCGTATAAAGAAAGTTGTTCTAAGCTCTAGTAGTTTTCAAGATTTTGGGAATGAGTCTCGCATAAGGAGGCGAGGGTTCCGAAAGACAGCGGAGAAAACCAAAGAAGAGGATGAGGAAGAAGAAGAAGAAGAGGGAGATGGAGTTGGAAGGGACCGCAGGACGAGAATATTCAACATATCAGGTGAGAGGAGGATTGACGTAAAGGCTAAATCGCACATTCAATGGCCTCCTTGATGAACCTATTCTATCAAAGTTAATATACCAGTGCTGTGATGTCAAGAAAGACTAAATGTGCTTATGCAAGAGTGTAACACAGAAGTCCATGAGTCATCTTCCCATAAATAAGTGTCAATATGGGCGGTAAAATGTCAAGTTTATTTTTCTGTCATGTAATTGATTTGAGAACTTTTCACTGACAGTTGAGACTGAGAGATCTTTATTTTTAATTCTCAGCCATGGAATAGAATAATACATTTTAGTCCAGGTAATAATTTGCTCCACCAGTAACTGATATGTTAACCATATGGTAAATTGGGCATATGAAAAGGTGCATCATATCCATATGTTTTGGTAAAACTTTAGTTTAGGGTCCATTCTTACTAGGAACTAGTTGCTCATTAGCATGCATATTACTTGGATATTACTTATAAAGCACATATTAATGCCTTATTCTACATCCCTTAATTCACAAAACCCAAACTTAACAACTACCTTACTAACTATTAATAAGCAGTAATAAGGTTTATTGAGGCAAAAGTTGTAGTTAATTGGACCCTAATCTAAAGTGCATGGATAAAACTATGGCCCCTACATTTTTTTTCTTGAACATCCAGATTTTCTATGAAATCTGACACAATTGGGTACCAAATTTGGTTTTATGTTCAAGTGGATTGGTTGTGACCAGACACTTTAAAGAAAGAGATCACAAAATGTCCCAGGCTGTGGTAATTTCTATCATTTTGCTTCACGTCTTTTATTCATATTGACTGTGCCTGACATAATTAGCCAATGACAGATGTGACGGCTGCAGAAACATACAATTGATTTTTTTGGGGTTGGAGTCATGACCGCTGAAGACTCCTTAAACAGCAGCATTTCTTGGAAGAGGCAGCATTTTGAACTGCCAGATTTCCTTTGTTTCACAAACTAAAGCATTCCTATTTATTCTCTAACAAGTCCTCCCCCAGTACCTTTTCCTGTATTCTTTTTTTATTTTTAGTTTATTGCCACATTTTCATTAGAGCTGTTGAATTGCGCCATACCCAGAGGTCTTACATCTATATGTATACATCTATGAGCAAGATCTGAAAGTGTTTCCTTTTTACAATGTGTAGGGCCACGTAGAACATTCCCCATCTTGCTTGAGTTTATGTATTACTTGTTTTTAGGCTGCTTAAATTCTAATTCTATCTTGGTTAAGGGAAGATTAAGAAGTATAATGCCAAATAACAGCATTGTGTTATATGTTGATCTCTGTGTTTTTGGTTGTATAGATGGAGAAGAGGATGAATTAAGTTGCAGCTTGGGTGAACATGATCTAAGGTAGGAGAACCAGACTTTACAGCATGTACAGTATATGTCCCATATTCCATAATAATAGGGGTTTTCCAAAATAGGGGTTCCCAACCATGTTCCTAGAGCCATTTCAGGTCTTGAAGTCTGCACTCTCAGAAAAAAAGGTACAGGGCTGTCACTGGGGCGGTACCCTAAGGTACAAAAGTGAAAAGGTACATCTTTGTACCTTACTCACCCCTGAAAGGTACATTTTAGTACCTCAAAAGGTACATATCAGTACTTTAAGAGTGCATATTAGTACCTTAAAGGTACATATTAATACCTTAAAGGTACATATTAGTACCTTTTTTGTTATGTACCTTAGGGTACCGCCCCAGTGACAGCAATGTACCTTTTTTTCTGACAGTGTGTACTAATGAGCTGATGATCTGAATCAGGCATGTTAAGAAACAGTGTTGGGGTCTCCAGGAATGTGGTTGGGAACCCCTGTTCCAAAACAGCACAACAAGCCTGTGCTTTAAAATGGGCACTCGGTATTCTGTCCCTTATTTAAATGTTTTGTACTTTTGAGATGAAGACTCCAGTCCAGTCATATAGCCTAATAAAAGCTGCATTTATTTTACATACGTCATCTCAGTTTGGACAGACCCTTTGCTCGTGGAATACATTAAGCACAGCTGGCATTTCTACAATAGTGTCCGATGCTGCACCCACACGGCTAGGTGTCTGTACATATTAGACAGCTTAATTTATGAACGATTCCCATTTAAAATGTGCAATAATGGATTTTTTAGGGAGCTAAAATCCTTCAGTTGAAAATTTTGTGTTCGTGGTTTTAACATCTCAAAGAACAAAAACATGGAAATGATAGATTTATAGATCTTCATATTCGATTTGGCTTGTTAATGTTTCTAGACTTTCAGTTCATCACCACTGACAGTGTTCTATTTGTAGACCGTCTTACAAATGACCATGATATCACAGTTATAATCTCTCTCTCTCTCTCTCTCTCTCTCTCTCTCTCTCTCTCTCTCTCTCTCTCTCTCTCTCTCTCTCTCTCTCTCTCTCTCTCTCTCTCTCTCTCTCTCTCTCTCTCTCTGTGTGTCTGTCTTTACAGGAAGCTTGGGAGGACAAAAAAGAGGAATTCAAAATACTTTAGTAAGTGTCTGTATTTTTTTTCTTTCTTGTTATGCAACAAATGGTTGATCTTTACATGACCATGTACATGGCTATAACACACTCTAAAAAATACTGGGTTAAAAACAACCAAATTGCTGGGTTTGACGGACGTATAGCAATTGCACTCTGAAAAATGCTGGGTTAAAAACAACCCAAGTTGGGTTGAAAATGGACAAACCCAGCAATTGGGTTGTTTTAACCCAGTGGTTGGATTAAATGTTTGCTTAAAGAAACCCAATTGCAGCATTTTTCAGAATGCAGATGATTTGTTCTATTTTATAGTTCATTAAAACATTACAAAGACGCATACGATACCCAGTCATACAAATTCCTTTTTATGTTGAAATGACAAGAACCATTTCACATGCCCCTCAATACTCATTGTACGTTAGTGTACTTAGTATGATTGTAACTGGCTGTGATGTACAAAATCTATGAAATACATGGTCCTTAATACATAGGTTACAGTTCAGATGTTCAGAGCAGGAAAAGTTTAGTCATTCTTAACTATGCTACTTTGCTAGGCCTTCAGGCAAAGAACAGGTTTGTGCTTGCACATCACTTGGAACTGCAGATAAACAGCTGCAAAAGCTCACTTAGTATTACAAAACAAAAATGTTTTTGTGGATGTCTGTGCTTGTACATCTTTTTATAGCTATATTGATTTACTGACCTGCTGTGTTCTTGTTCGCAAACTACTGTACTCTACTGACTTCTTGTGATTTTCTCTAAATGAATGTTTTTCAACTGCTGGATAAACTGGTTTAGCCATTCCCCTGCTTTTTACATCTCATTGTATCTAATGATTTTATGATTATAATTAATTTGCCATATCATTTTATTATTTGTCTGTTCTGATGAGGGTAGTGGAAAGCAGGGGAAAAAAACAATGCTAAATCCAAATAATAAAAAATGCAACTAAACATAAAGTTATGAATAGTTAGATAAAACAAATTAAATAGACTTGGTGCAAATTCAGCTGTTCTTTTTAGTAAAAAGCTAGCCAAATGCTAGCATAGACAAATTGCATGACATTCCCTCATCCTCGAAAACCATGAACAAAGCTACCCATGGTAAAATAAATTCTACATTAAACACGAGATAACTTGCAATGCAAATAAACATGGCTTGTTTGTGCCAACCATGATGTATTTTGTGCAAATTATTGGTTGCTAATAAAAACATTGAAGAATTTCCAAGGCACTGGGGTAATGTAGAAAGAATTAAAAAGCCTTTAATATATCATGGCAGTATTCATTTAAAAACAGGTGACAAATACACCTACGTGTTACGGCGTCAAGCCTTCATCAGGGTGTGAGGTATTGGTTGCTAATGTAGTTCCTGGTGACATTAATAAATGGCATTGCTTGATTTGAAGGACATTTGTTTATTTTGTGTGGTAAAACATTTTTGTACCTTATATCCAATATAAAATCAGGGTCTAATAACCACTACTCTTGAACCATATAGATGATGATCTCTCTGTCTCTTTCTCTTGCAGACTCTCAGTTGTATCAGGAATACAGTGAGGTGGTCCAGAACAGAGAGATCCTGCTGTCTCATACCGATTCTCTATCGATAAGTGGAGATAATCTCGCTATCCGTCCATCTTCTTCTCCAAATCATTCCCCTAAACTATCACACAGACCTCTCCCACCTCTCCCTCCAGTCCTCCTGCACCCCCACACTCTGCCCAACTCCTTTAAAAGTCTTAATGTGTCTCAGCAATCCATAAACAGACCCCCTTCCCCTCGCCTGTCCATCTCTGCTTCCTCGCCCACCCTGTGGCAGGAGCTCCCGGGAGTGAGGAACAGCCCAGATTTTGGGGAACTCCCTGAAGATAGGAGACGTCTGCAGGAGGTAGAATTATAAATATTTAGTATCGCCTAACATTGCATAAAACACAGTTGCCGGAAAAATTATGTCGACACACTAAGGGGCCGTTTACATGACACCGTTTTATGCGTTTTGGCCTTTTATTTACACGACAACAGCGTTTTGATGGCCTGAAAACACAGACTTTTAAAACGGATTCAAACTGCATGTTTTTTAATACAATACCGTTATCCAACGCATCTCCAATGCGAATTTGTGAAAATGGTGACGTCGTCCGCATGCGCATTACTTGTTCCGTCTATAGAGGGTATGCGTTGATGTCACTTTCCCGCCTGAACACGCCCCCTCATCCGGACTGAGTGGCAAAAGAGCTGCTGCATGACTGGATCTAATAGCGGAAACTGCGAAAACACGAGTAAAACAAATGAGTATCAGTTTAAAATAAAGGTTGGACTCAATATAGTGTCCATTACAACTTACCAAAGATCCAGGGATCCATAGATATTGAAATGCAGCCAGGAATGGTGTTTCCTGACATTTATATGTGCACGATCGACGCCAGGCAAAGACGTAAAGCAAATTTACCTGTGATTGCTTCATATCGTCCAGCACTAAAACTTTTTTGGCAGTGTTTGTTTAAAAACATCCAATTTCATGTAGAATACAAGCAGCGATGAAAGGGCCCTCGCACATGCACCGCCACTCGGTGGCCTCAGGAAAACAGCGAATAGTGGGCGACATGCATTTTAGTGGGTAAATATAAGAGAAATATGGCAAAGTCATTTTGATGTGCCTTCTGCCAGCAGGTGGTGCTTTCACTATAACTGAATATTGGCATGGAGATGTCTTCAGGTCAGGACTCTTATCAAATATGTGAAGTTTGGGGCAGATCAGACATTGTATGTCCGAGTTACAACAGCTTCCTGTGTCGTGGCGAAACATCAGACTTTGTGAGGCTGCCACGGACACGCCCTTCAAGGAAAACTCAAGATGTTCAAAATGTAACATCACCAAGGCCTTTAGATTAGACTGACCAAACATGATGTTGTTCTGGTTAAATCCCAATGAGGAGTTAATCACAGTGTAAAATATGGCCTTTCCTGTTGCCAGTAGGTGGCGCTATGACTGTAACTGAATATTGGCATGTAGATGTCTTCAGGTCAGGACTCTAATAAAACATGTGAAGTTTGGGGCAGATCGGACATTGTATCCCTGACTTACAACAGCTTCCTGTTTCATGGCGAAACATCGAATTTTGTGAGGCCGCCACGGACACGCCCTTCATGCGAAAACTCAAGATCTTCACAATTTAACATCACTAAGGCCTTTAGATTAGACTGACCAAATATGATGTTGATCTGATTAAATCTCTAGGAGGAGTTCATTAATGAACAACAATTTTGCAAAGAAAATTCAAAATATCTCACTTCCTGTTGGTTTTCAGATTTCGTACCAGGAGACTTTTTTGTAGGTATTGGGCTGTTACATGTGTCTTACAAATTTCATACTTGTACGTGAAACGTAGTTTGAACAGCGCTTAATTGAAATTTTGTAGGTGGCGCTATCGAGCCATTTTGCCACACCTAATTCTGGAACCCAAATCAGACGTACATTTTCTCCACTTCTGACGCTTGTGCAAAGTTTCATGAGTTTTCGAGCGTGTTTAGGCCATCAAAAATGCGATTTATTTGGGAGAAGAATAATAATAGGCTGAGCAATTCCAATAGGGTCCTCACACCATCAGTGCTTGGACCCTAATAAGCTGCTAAATATTTAATTGATGAGTTGTCAATACAATATATATGTTATGATTTTACCCCAAAATTCAACATATTTATGTACAAAATGATAACTGCAAATCCACGTTTCGTTGCCTGGAGTTCAGTTGTTTCTGTGAATTGCAGTGATCCATTTGGTTCTCTTTTCTGTAGCTTTCGGCAGTCTGTAAAAATATACTTAGAATTCTTGTCATATATATTTATACAGTCACTCTCAAAGCTCTTTCCCATTTTAGATGTGTTTTCTGTTTTTTTGCGACATTCATGCTGTGTAAACCACAATGCAGTCTTTTTGCCACTCAGCGGGCGTAACCGTGGTCACTTCGGCCGACGATGACATCACACGCATACTCTCTATAGACGCATAGTGTTTCTACAAAGTGACATCGCCACCTACTGGCCTGGCAGCAGAATACAGCGTTTTTAGTTGTTTTCGAGGAGCCGTGTGAACGGGGATCGTTTTGACAACGTTGTCATCTGTACGCCAAAAAAACCACAAAGAATAAACGTTCCCGCTTTAAATACATTGTTGTCGTGTAAACGTGCCAGATACTTAAAAATATATGAATGCCATTGTTCTAGATCAGGGGTGTCCAATCCTGCTCCTGGAGGGCCAATGTCCTGCAGAGTTTAGCTCCAACCCCAATGAAACACACCTGAACCAGCTAATCAAGGTCTTATTAGGCATACTAGAAACTTCTAGGCAGGTGTGTTGAGGCAACTTGGAGCTAAACTCTGCAGTACAGTGGCCCTCCAGGACCGACTTTGGACAGCCCTGTTCTAGATAATAACATTTCAAACCAAGTGCCATATTTTAGAAAGAAAAACAGCAGAAGCATGCTTTTCAACAAAACAATTCATAAGCTAAAACAATCAACCTGGGGGGAACTGAAGTTGTAACACTTGTTTACAGAAGATAATCAACTATGATAATTTATCAAATATGGAATTCGTTAATTTTTAAGCTTGGCTCAAGTATGGAAGTAAAATAATGCCAAATGTTTTTGAAACAAAAAAGCTTGTTGAATTGCACTACTAAAAATATGCATTGCATTAACCATGCATGCATTGTAATGCATTGTATTTTCAGGGCTTGCATTTTTATGGGCTGAAATTCAACATGGTTGTATATTTAAGATGTGAATATTTCAATTCAAAACATCTCACACACATTTTCATTATTAAAAATAAAATGGACCAAAAATTGCCTGTCGAATATTATAGTTTTTTTTTTTTTAAACAATGAAAGAATATATTTAATATTTTGGAATTGAAATCTGAGAGGTGAATATGGATTATTGATTTTTTTATAAGGAAAATGTGTGTGAAATGTTTTAAATTGAAATATTCACATCTTACATATACAACCATGTTTAATTTCCATAAAAATGCATGGTTAATGCAATACATATTTTTTCAAGTAGTGCAATTCAACAAGCTTTTTTGTATTAAAAACATTTGGCATTATTTTACTTCCATACCTCCAGTGTCCACTGTATACAATACACAATCTGGACATTTTAGAATTCTGTTACTGCCCTTATAGTTAAAAATAAAAAGGTAATTGTGAGAAAAGTTTTGTCGATAAGATATAAAACCAAATGTTTTTGATAGATTTTTGAAATTAGTAACCATAAAGGGACAAAACCATAAACAATCTGTATGTTTCAGGTGAGGTTTGAGGTCGTGACCTCTGAGGCATCATACTGCCGCAGTTTGGACATCGTAGTGGAGAACTTTGTCATGTCCAAGCAGCTCAACGTTATCCTGTCTTCACAAGACAAAAACTGGCTGTTCTCCAGGCTAAATGATGTTAGAGCCATCAGTCACAGGTTAGAATCATGTCATTACACAATAACAGAATTACTGAAGATAAACATTGGTAACACTTTAGTTAGGGTCCAATTCTCACTATTAACAAGTTGCTGTTTAGCATGCATATTACTAGGGTATTGACTGTTTATTAGTACTTATAAAGCACATATTAATGCCTTATTCTGCATGACCATATTCTACATTCCTAATCCTACCCAATACCTAAATTTAACAACTACCATACTAACTATTAATAAGCAGTAATTAGGAGTTTATTGAGGCAAAAGTCATAGTTAATAGTGAGAATTGGACCCTAAACTAAAGAGTGACCAAAACATTTTATTTTTGATTAAAAAAAAAAATTCAGTTGTCCATTTGAAAACTTTAAGACTCCCTAGATGTGCATGAAATCTTCTTCTCTAGCCAATCGTTTTCCAGTTGAACTCTGACAACATCCTGGAGTCTTTTCTAAAATGTCTGCTCTGAAATCTGAATTATGCCACTAATATTTGCTTCTTTTGATTTAGTTTTCTGTCTCACCTGGAAGAAACAGTGGAGAAGGACATACTGCACTTTACCGTCTGCGACATCATTATCAAACACTGTCCACGATTCCGAAATGTATATGTGCCATACCTTACCAACCAATCATATCAGGACAAGACGTATCAAAAATTAATGTGAGCAATTTGTTTGCACTTATCTGAAGTGGAAATGTGTTTTTCATCTTTTATTTTTGTTTGTTTTTAACATGTGATACATAATTGATTCTTTCCACCATCTCTCATAGGGATGAGAGTCATGACTTCCGTAGAATTGTGGAAAAGATAGAGCGTAACCCAGTTTGTCAAAGACTGCCTTTACGATCTTTCCTCATTCTGCCGTTCCAAAGAATCACTCGCCTCAAACTGCTAGTGCAGGTAATGTCTTCATCGGTCCTGTTTAAATCTGCCTCTCACATTCTTCATCTATGATGGAATGTTGTCCAAATAAGCCAATAGTATATCAACATGATATTTGATGCCCTCTTCTATCTCTTATCTTTGTCGGTAGAATATTGTAAAGAGAACCGCTTCAAAGACCAAGGATGAAGCACAGGCCATTAAAGCCATGAAACTACTTGAGAAGGTGAGACTTCTTTTTATGTACTTGAAACAATGTAGTTATGTCACGCGCACTGCATTTGCATTGGAATTTCTTATCAGTTATCTCAGTTTCTCTTTCTCACCACTGTCCCATGCTTCTTTACAGATGATCCAGGAGAGTAATGAAAGTATCTCCCAAATGAAGAACATTGAGTCACTTGTGACTCTCAATGCCAAAGTTGACTTTGAGTGTAGGGTGAGCATGACACGCTAAACATGATGTTTGGCAACCTCACTTGTACTGTATGCCATCGAAATAATACTGATATTTATAATGACTGTATTTTATTTGTGTCTGTTAGACTCTTCCATTGATCAGTCAGTCCCGCAGACTGGTACGAGAGGGACCTGTGACTGAACTGAGAGACTTTTCCCTGAGAGATAGGGAAGATGAGAGAAATGCTTATATTCACCTTTTCAATGACTATCTCCTGCTCTCTTTGCGGAAAGAGTATGTTTGACCTTCATTAAAACCCATGTTTCAATTGTCATTCATATGCTTTGAATAATGAAATGTTTACTGTGCATAACTTTGCTTATCTTCCTATTTGCAGAGGGGGTAGGTTTACAGTTATCGACCATGTTCCTGTGTCAGAGCTGCGGGTTGAGAACTGCAGGTTTAAACTGCATTCCTTACAGAAAAACCTGTTCCGTCTGCACATGTCGCAAAAAGCCCTGCTTCTGAAGACAGATACCCAGTAAGTATTTCAATATGTATGTTAATTTTTGAGAAGAAATCAGTTGCACTTTCAGTCTTGTAGACATGCAATAGCTGCCGTGTCCGTTGTGTGTCCTGCTCCTTGCACCTTGCAGAGTTTAGCTCTAGCCTTCTAGCCATTTTTACATGACAGCGGTGTTTTGGGGGCCTGAAAACGCAAACTTTTAAAAACGCAGATTTTTGAAACCGATACCGTTATTAGCTGCGTTTCCATTACCCTTCAAATTGTGCAAAAAATGTAAACGCCCAATGGAAACACGTCAATTTTGCAAATCTTCCATATATTGCAAAAAAAAAGTTTTTACGTCCGCATGAGGTGGTTTTTCAGGCAATTTTCAGGCAAAGATAATAAAAAACGTCTGACGAAGAGACTGTGTGCTCGAAACGTAACCCGTCTGTGAGTCTACTATAAAAAAATCGTGCATATTTTTGGAGCTGTGGTGTGCCGAATTTTTCTGTTTTTTATATTTTGCAAAACTGAAATTAATTTTTTTCCGCATTTAGAGGTCAAATGGCGTACGTAAAAATTTATAATTCTTTAAAGTCAAGTCACCTTTATTTATATAGAGCTTTTTACAATGCAGATTGTTTCAAAGCAGCTTCACAGTAGCCTGGTCCTACCAGACTCTCATACATTTCATTAGTACAGACAGTCTGGCCACTCTCCATTGACAAGCGTTAAATTCCTTGAAGGCGGGTACTCCGTTGAAGTTTAAAACTATTGGATCTGCCCAGAGTCACTCTGGATCTGCCACAACCAATCGCTTACGTTTGGTCGTGACGCATGTGATCTCAAACTAGCTCACGACATCAACATCATCGTTCTCAGCCACTCCCTCTGTTCGCTGGACCGGAGAAAACTAGAGAATATATCGCAATCCCAGAAGGAGTACAGAAGGAAAATTAAAATTGTGCGGAAGTACATAGGAGGGCGGAGCCAGGTTAGCTTCAAAGTGTTAAACAGGGAAATAATCAACTGAATTTATTTTGGCTGTACAGCCACTCTGGAGAAAACGGGGATGTCATCCAGCTCATTTCAATTATTATATAGTGACAATGCGGGCGGATCGGTAATATAGTTGAATATTTAGTCATATTTAGTAAATAAGGCACAGTATGTTTGTACAGAACATGAGACAAAGAAATGCCACAATTTATTAGGACCTTGAAACAGAAGCAGAACACCCAGAAACACCTCATACATGGCCACTCCCAAGTATAAGGGGCTTTCCTTGCCATTAATGCTTGGGTAACACACCTACATTTCCTTCAATTAAAAATAATGGCTAGTGCGGTGGCTGCGGTAGCCTATACGTAAACCTACTGACATCCATTGCCATGATTTTTGGAATGACTTATCATCACGAAAGGGAAAAATGATGCTTTAGTAGCATATCAATAGTTTTAACAATTTCGCAATAGTTTTTTATTCGACATAAAAAAAATATCGCAAATCTGTAATGGAAACCAGGCTAGAGCCTTTGTGAAAACGCATTTGTATTACGTGTTCAGTCTGTAGACCTAATGTAGCCCCGCCCCTTTTCTGTATTCCGCTTAGTCTTTCCACAGCATGAAGGTAAGATCTTACGGATTTATGAATGAACTGCTTGTTTTAAAATCTTCCCGGTCTACTGACATCTGTTATGATATCCGCTCCAACCATTACAATGCTCATGATAGCTTTCGTTAACTCTACAATAAGTAAATCCACTTCACCAGCTAATTACTCTTCGACTGCGATGCCATAGAAATATAGAGCTACCGCAAAAAAGCTCTTTTCCGCGGATCCAATGTTGTCTGTAACCGAAAACCCCAAAACTTTTCAGTTTTTAGTACATTGTTGTCGTGTAAACATACCCTCAATTAAACACACCAGAACTAGCTCTTCAGGCAGGTATGTTGGAGCTAAACTCTAAAGGTAAGTGGCCATCCGAGAGCAGAATTGGACAATTCACTTGGAAAACTTTATTACACAGCAAAAATTCAGGCTAGAGTTTTGCAATCTCGTTGAGCAGAATGATGCATAAAACTAATCTGTACCCATCTCTCATTTTACATCTTCTCTCAGAGCTGATAAATTGCGCTGGATATCAGCACTCTCACGTCCTTATCCTGAGATTGACTTCAGTGCAGTTCAGGGTATGTGCAACTTCCTGCTCTAAAAGAAATTGCGGTAGCACTTTATTTTAAAGTCCTGTTCCCCATGTACATACTTATTATAGTAATTACAATACCTGGGTGATAACAAGGTACTAACCCTGAGCCTACCCCTAAACCTAACCTTAACCCATGTAGTTACCTTATATAACCCAGTACTTTCTTAGGTAAGTACACATGTACTGTAAAATAAAGTGCAACTGAAATTGCAATTTCAAAATAAATATTCTAATGCTAACCATTTGAATTGTTCTCTTTTCCCATTTGCAGAAGTTCCACAAATGCAGTGCATCAAAGCCTTTGTTGCCCAGCAGCCAGATGAACTCAGTTTAGAGAAAGCTGACGTACTATTAATTCACCAGCAAAGTAGTGATGGTGAGTTATAACGCTAAACAGATGAACACATAAAAGCAAAAATCCCTAATAAGTCTTTCTAAAGCATCATGAATATAATTTATTTTTCTATCGCTACACCTGAGGCCAGCTCAGTTTGGTTTCTACCTCAGTACAGTACCATACGCAAACACTCCTATTGAACATTACCACATTTAGATTACCATACAGTTATAGGGCCAGTCCTTCTGGAGCAACCTAAAGTTAAGTTTCTTGCTCAAGGGTACACTGGTGATAGGTCATGGATCACTGTGGTCAAAGTGGTTTGACCTACAACCAATTGGTTACAAGCTCATCTTTTACCGCAAGGTTATAGCACTAAGAAAACTAGTGTCATGGAGATGCTGTACAGAATTGCAGCACTCAGCTTCGAATTCACTCCTTCAAAAGGACTATATTAGTGGACTAATGTAGGGAATGGGGGCGATTTTGAACAAAGCTTTGGTCCTGGGAACCCATCGCTCCTTATTTAACACACCTCCTTATTTAATAATCAGCTCATTAGGTAAGCTCCATGAACTGAACTAAGCGGCTGTGTCTGAAATCGCATACTTTCTTGAGTAGGTACTTATTTTGAACAAGTAATTGCTTCACAACCACTAAAAAAGTACTCTGTAGTATGAGTGTGTGTAGTATGACTGTAATCTAGACATACTAACTACATTCACCGTGTTGTCATTATCATGTGACCTACCAGCGTCAGTTGCGTCGCTTCACTACCATTCGCAAATTCTCTCCCGTGGCCTCATGGGACAGTAAAGTGTCCATCGTATGCACACCTCGGAATCTTGTCGGAAGTAGCAGGTCATCCGGTTTTGCCTACTCTTTTATGAGTACTGTGAATTTGGACACATACTGTTTTTCGCCGAATATATAGTAGGGAAACATGCGACTTCGGATGCAGCCAGTGTGTTTAAAGAGAGACAGGTCAGCTGTGTTTAATCAGGCCTGAAGCGAAACTCTGCTGGAAGATGGCCTGTTGTAGAATGTCCGGTTCAGAAACTGGATTTGGCTATAAATCAAGACGTTTTGTCACTTGCCTAGAGGGTCATCAGGTGTGATAAACTGTGGCAACTATGAGTGAAATTTAGTCATGATAAAAGAATGTTTATGTAAACGGGCATATTTGCCCACACATTGTATATTATATAATTGTAGTAGGCTACTGATGGGGTGTCCTGCCCTGTCACCTGTTGGAGTTTGGGTTCCTTGCCATTGTCGCCTTTGCTAGTTTGCTTAGTTGGGGTTTAAAAGACACTTATTCAATACACTTATTCAGCAATATTATGGATTTGACTGCACTGACACTATTACAGTTTTTCT
Source organism: Gobio gobio (assembly GCF_949357685.1). NCBI lineage: Eukaryota > Metazoa > Chordata > Actinopteri > Cypriniformes > Gobionidae > Gobio > Gobio gobio. The sequence goes on along the minus strand of NC_137108.1, from coordinate 18,651,421 downwards.
CAATTGTTTACACACATTTTCTGAAAGCATGCCTCATATTCTCAGAACTCTACACACAAATTCCTTGTGAAAACAAGATATTTTCTGCATGAAAATTGTGCCAAAAGCAGAGAATTGTGTGTAGTGTTTTGAAAAAAGTGTGTTTTAGAACTGCAATTTGAGTGTAAAGCAGGAACTGTGCTTGTAGTTTAGCAGAATTGGTTCAGGGAGTTGGTGAATGAGTTACATGTTGTGGTCAATGTGTCTCAAGTACCAGAATTTGTGTGTAAACAATTGAGAAAAACTGTAATTGAGTGTAAAACTTGAACTGAACTGAGCTGGATGATGACACTACAGTGTTCTGTAGAGATACTTCCCAGAAAACATTGGTCTGACTGCAATGTTGTGTCCCTAGCCAAAAATAGTCGCGGTAGGACAGCAGAAATCGGTAAAAATATGTAACACAGAACATTTCATAAAAATGCATTCAGATACGTCCGTTCAATTTTCATTTTGGAACTATTTTTGAACCATGACAAGACGTGTTAGAGGGACGTCTTTTCAACGGTCCTTAAACGTCCAAATAATTGATGAATTTATGCCGTTATTGAATTGAAATGAACCAACACTGACTTACGATTGTCTTCTGTAGAGCTGCTTAAGCAGAATTTGTTTACATCATTGATTGTTATTTATTTTCCTAAGTGAAGCTGCTTTGAAACTTGTATTGTATAAAGCGCTATATAAATAAAGGATACTGCACATTAATTAATACTCCGCTGAGGCTCAGCATATATGTCTATTCTTAGGAACTACTACCAAAACAACCTCCTATTAGAGATGTCATGCATGATGCTAATGTTATGTTACAAGCAGACTTATTGAATTGCAAATGGATGTTTTGACAAAAATTCCATTTATGGAACTCTCTCCCTTTCCTTCAGGCTGGGTGGAAGGAACCCGTCTCTCAGACAGGCACCGTGGCTGGGCCCCCGAGTCTCACCTGGAGACAATAGTCAGCGACAAAACAAGACTGCGCAACCTGCTGGACACCATGAAAATTGCTACAGCTGCAATGTGAAGCAATATGTTCATCCTTCAAGGATCTCAGGCAGACTTTTTCAACCACAATTTTTTTTGTTACTTTAAAGTCTTGTGTAAAAAGACCTTCAAGAACTTTGGATTTATGTGGGAAGTTTCTATTTATTTTGTGTATGTACTAGAGCTGATACGGGTGATGTGGGCGATATGGCCGCACCCATGTCAGGGTACTCCACACCCTGAGAAAGGCTCGGGGAAGATGCTGAATTGCACCTACAGAGCACCTTGGATATCTCACGATTTCTGAGTACCTGCTCCAAATGATTATCTATGCAGTGTTTATGTAAGCATCATGTAAAGACCGTCTTATAATTTGGAAGTGGGGTGTCACTCCTGGACAGAAAATTGGACCACAGTCGGTTTTCCTCTTTATGAGCGAGTTGTCTCACAGAGGAGCAACGACAGCTGGACACAAGACAGTGGAATCAGTGAGAAATTCTGAATACCAAACACCTGCTATTTATAAATATGGTCACTTTCAATGTGGAATATCAATTCTGTCTGACTGTAGCCTCATGGAAATACAATTTAAAGAGGAGTTTGTTGTGCTCCAAGGACAAATTGTGTTAATTTTATTCAGGATGATGAATACTGGCTACTTTTTAAGACCAAAAATAGGGTTGAACACCCAAGGTTTTAACAATGTACATAATACCTACAATGTACATAATATAGGTTAATTTTAAAGATATAAAGTATTATGTTTTCAGGGAATAATTCCATCCCTGATCAAACAGTGGCACATAACTGTAATATGCTTTAAAATAAACTTTGTATAATTGTATAATCTAAATCCTGAAGAACATTTCATGGTTTAGCAGATGAGACTTTTAGTCTTATCAAGTGCACTTTGATTTTTATTTGTAATTATGGGATCCCATTAGGAAGCAATAATCAGAATGAAAGAGTAAAGAGGCACAGGATTCAGTAGGAAATCAAATGCTTTAGTGTCATTTACAATACGAAGAATCAATACGAATTCATTTCATAAATGTGTCTCTCAGTATGACAAGAAAAGACCAGACCATAAACAGCTACTTGCCTACATGGAAAGAAAAACAACAACAACAACAAAAAACATGACAGTGAAAAATGGGTTTACGATCAACTGAACTGTACTTGAAATATCCACAAATGATTGGTTCCTGAGGCAAAACTGAAATCTACTTGAGCCCTGACCCGTAATCAAAGGTTACAGAGTAAAATGACATTAAAATTACAAGATAATGTGAACAAAACACTTTACGATTAAGTTCAATTTGTTAACATTAGGTTTCATGAACCAACAATGGATTTTTTTTTTTATTATCATCATGCTTTTTTACATTTTCAACTTTCTTTAGTGTGTTATGTTGCTGTTTGAACATGAAACATGTCAGTGAAGTAAAGCACAAAGTCACATTTCAAAGGGGGTTATTCACTCTATAACTCCCTGAAACACCTCAATTGTAGTCTTGAGGTTTACTCTGGGAACAGACACATCACAATATTCCTCATTTAAATAATTCCAGCCCAACGTATACGCAAAATAAAGGGGCGAGGCCTGTTTGAGTTGCGTTAGTATTGTGCTGTCACCATGTCAAAACACAGCGTCTCAAATCAGCTCCCTAGCTTCCCTAGGTCTTGAATCAGTAAATTATTAATAAATTATAAATGTTAGCTAGTTTAAGTTCATTACCAGCCTAGTGATGCATGTTTGCTGAAATATAATCAAATGTTTTGTATTTTAGCATCTATCGCGTCATTATGTGGTGAGTTGGCTGTGTCCGAAATCACCCCCTATAGCCTTAAATAGGGCACTATTTGAGAGGTGTCCGAAACCACAGTGGACGTTATCGAGTGCACTCATTCGATCCCATAATACACCGCAATAAGAGTGTACAAATGATGTAGGCAACGGCTGTTTCTCAATATGCGTTATGTAGTGATCTTGCGTCCTTGTGTTCTCATACTGTCATCATCAACCATCGAAGTTCAGTTCCAAGGCTGTGTCGGAAATCGCCCCCTATGCCCTTAAATAGGGCACTATTAGAGGGGACAAACATTTATAGTGTTGTCCGAAACCATAGTGGACGTTATTGAGTGCACTCATTCAAGCCCACAATGCACCGCAATAACGAGTGTACAACTGATGTACGCTCAACAGTTAGGGAATACCCATAATGCACTAAATGAATTCCCGTGTCTCGCCAAGAGATGGCGCCGCAGCTGTTTCATCCATCCATCCATCCATTTTCTAAACCGATGGTCTAATGTTGTTACAACGTAGTATCATACCACATACAGGTCCTTTTTATTTGATTATTAAGTTGTTTAATTAAGGTTTACACATGCTAGTTTCCATGACAGAGTTCAAGATAAATATTTTCATTACTACTGGAGCTGCCAGTTTGCTACATTTCAAATGATTATTAAACAGCAAGCACAAACTATGCAAAAGCAGCAGCCCATCCAGCGCACTCAGTGTCTGAATTCACTCACTCGTGTTCATTCACTCCTTCAAGTGGAGTGGACTATATTAGTGGAGTAATGTAGTAGGCAATAGTGAATGAGGGAATAGGGGCGATTTTAAACACAGCCATAGTGGGCATCGATGCTGTGTGTTTGTTGCACTGGTTTGTTTCAGTACACTGGAAGGATTTTGCGAGTGAGACAGCCCTTACAATGGACGACTCCCTGATCAGTGCCCAGACTACTGAACTAGGGAGCTGATTGAGACGCATCCACAGTTTCCCCCCCCAGAACTAAACAGAGCGTTACTGACAGACTAGGAAGAGAGGTGCTGCAATAAGGTAAAATATGTGAAAAACAAGGTGTTTTTTTAAACGTTAAAGCATGAAAACCGATTATAATAGGCCACAAAAACAAAATCAAGACTTTGTAAAAGGGCAAAATAGGTTAATGTTAATTTCCACATATATGAATTAATTATTAGCATTTCGTGTTAATGTATAATGAACAAAAATGAACAATGAAAAACATTAACATCAATAAATTCTATAAAAAGTATTCTTCATTTTTAGTTTGAAAACTTGTGTATTAACTAATGTTAACAAACTGAAACTTATTATAGTGTTCCTGAAAATATTATCTGATGGCAAGCAAGAGGAAGATTGTGATTTGAAGAGAAACTTGCCGTTTTTTTATTAGCCACTTGGAGATTTAAATACATGCTCAAAGGAGCCATGGATAGTCCAATCTCAAGCTCGCTGCATACTAACAAACACCCAACATGCATCCTGACATACACAGTGAATTCAACAAACACACACTCTAACTTTAGCACCAGGTAAGACAGGAACTCACTCATGCACTCACTCAACTCCTCACACACCATTATCTTCTGCACTATGCGCTACTAGACTAGACCAGAACTATTACCAACTGTTTTAACATGTATTATCACTGATTTACACTATATAAACTTTTCACATGCTGAACAGTCAGTGTCGTCTAATAGGAGTCAGGGCTTGATTTAGGGAGACACATGCACAAACACTCCACAAATCAAATCCAATAGGGTTCTAATGAGAACATACAGGTGCCGCTTGTGTAGGGGAGCACAGTGTTAAAACGGGAGGAGTGCATGGGTCTGTGTGTGCACCGCTGCTTAGTAAAAAAGTCGGTAATACTTTCTTTTCGATCGTCCCCTTTAGACTGTCAGGTAAGTGCTATGAGATACAGAGAACAAAGACGGGAATTTGGGACCACTGAGAGTATCTCACGACCCAACAGAGAACTTCAGCGCAACACACAGGCCTACTGCTATAGAGCTGCACAGCATAGGGCTGATGTCTTCACTGCACATTTCAGTTTGATGTGTAACTTAAGTGAATTTCTTGAGCTTCAACTAGGGATGTCAATTTACATGAATTCCTATAATCAACCGTTTATGACAAACTAATCGATTAATCGTTAAATAGTCATCATTTACTCACCCTCATGTTGTTCCAAACCTGTAGGAGTTCCTTTCTTCTGTTGAACACAAAGGAAGATATTTTAAAGAATGTTGGTAATAAAATAGTTGATGAGCCACATTGACCTCCATAGTATTGTTTTCCTACTATGGAAGTCAACAGCTACCATTAACTGTCTGGTTACCAACATTCTTTAAAATATCTTCTTTTGTGTTCAACAGAAGAAAGGAACTCCTACAGGTTTAGAACAACTTGAGGGTGACTAAGTAATTACAAAATTTTCATTTTTGGGTGAACTGTCCCTATAACCTCTTAAATCCGAAGCGGGGAGCGTTACCAAGTAATCACTTAACAACCACTTGCTTAACCAACACAAAATAGGTGTCGTTTCAAAGCTTAGAAGCTTGGCTTTACAGTGAATATAGGGAATATGACCATCGCATAAGTGCTTTTAAATGATTTTTTTTTTAAATATGTCACTTCTGACATATTAAGCCCTGTTTCCACCAAAATTACTCGGAACAATTTGTCCCAGGAACTCTTTTTCCCTCAGGCCTGCTGCTGTCTGCGTTTCCATAGCGGTCTAAAGTAACGTTACCGTGAAGATTAGTCGTGACGTAGGACTGCGTGCCACTTTCCAGAGCCCACTGGATTTCGTCCTCCACGAATAAACTTGAATCCTGAACCTCGTCATCGGTCGTATTTTTTAAACTCCATTGTTGATTTGAATAAACAATCCTTACTGCATGCACCGCAACAGACCTTTAGGTTGAAATAAAATGCTGCGTGAGCTCAACCAATCAGCATGTTCAGCGCCCAAGCCCCACCCCCGAAAGTTCCTGAACTTTGAAAAAGTACTACCTCGCGAGCAGGGCCGTTTTGAGGGGGAAATCTTTACCCGGAACTTTATTTAGACCCTGGTTCCTGCGGTCGAAACACACCGAGTACCACCCCAAAGTCCCTAGTTCCTGGGGAAAGTTCCCGCGGTGGAAACACGGCTATAGAAGTACTCTATTTTCATAGCATGAAAAAATGACTGCTTTAAATGAAAATGTGATCGGTAAAATCATCGTACATAACAGAACTTGTGTCACATATCGTTGAAAAGGCCTCAACTAGCAGAATACATCAAGTATATTTGTTTCAGTTAGAGGCCAAACTGCAGCAAGTATTTGTATGAAAAAGCGCAGAATGTGTAAACAGTATACACATGATGCATTTGCGCCACATAAGACAATGCGTAGATCACGGAGAGACATGATATGCTGCTTGGTTAAAAGGGTTAGTTCGCCCAGTTTAATAAGTCGTTATATTGTTTGGTTTTTGCACACAAAAAGTATTCTCTTCGTTTCATAAAACTACGGTTGAACCACTGTAGTCACATGGACTATTTTAACAATGTTTTACTACCTTTCTGGATCTTGAAAGTGTTAATTAAATAGCTGTCTATGGAGGGGTCAGAGAGCTCTCGGATTTCATCAAAAATATCTTAATTTGTGTTCCGAAGATTTTATGGGTTTGGAACGACATTAGGGTGAGTAATTAATGACAGAACTTTCATTTTTAGGTGAACTAACCCTTTAAAGCTATAGGACTTTTCCAACATCATTTGAAAGTTTAACCAATCGAAACTGGATCTCAGGTGAGGTGGGTGGTTACAGTAGGTAGGGACAATGTGTCAAGACCGATCGGACACTGTTTTACAGTTGGAGCACGCTTGAATTGGTTTGAGCGCTCAGATCGACAGGTCTTGATTTACTGTGTGCCACAGAATTGGAGCGCACAGCTGAAACAGCGCTGTAAGATCATCACTCATCTACCAGGATATTGTTTAATCTATGTACTTTTATTGTGGCGTTTACACAACTAGTTCTTATGTTCAGAAAAATCACTTGTTTGGAGGATTTTTTTGGACCCTTGGTTAATTATGTTTCGAAATAAACGGCTAGCCTTCCTAATACATTGCATGGCTTGAAGACTTTAATACACTTAGAATACGTAACTACGGTGCGCTCGCTTCATTTTTCCTCGTGTCTGCTGCACGTGTTTTGCACACGAGCCGTATGCACCTCAAAACTACGTACTCTAACAATTAATCAATCGTTTATTAATCGTTAGCATCCCTAGCTTCAACCGCAGCAACAATCAATCCGAACAGATACTATGAAGTCCATTGTGAAACAATGGGGTAAAATGGGTTTGAGAACCAAGTTCTCTTCCAAAATAGCAAAGCTGAAGGCATAAGTGTGCAGCCCACACACAGCTGTGAGCATCCATCTCTATGAGTGAGTAAACAGAGGCAATAGTAGACTTGGTTCAGAGCACAGTGGATCTGAACAACACAATGTGGAGGGTGAGATGGTAGATGTGTGGTACATTAAAATACAGTGAAGGGGTTTCACTGTACAGCAGGATGAGAATCACTCCACTAATTCGTCCAATTATCGATTATCCGTTCCTTTCAACCTGAAGGAGCATAAAAAAAAGACAATCCAATGGTCAGTTTTTATGTGCTTATGAAAGTGTGTGTCAAAACAGGATTTTGCGCTTGTATATTTAAAGGGATAGTTCACCCAAAAATGAAAAATTCTGTCATCATTTACTCACCCTCAAGTTGTTCCAAACCTGTATGAGTTTCTTTGTTCTGCTGAACACAAAAGAAGATAGAGTGAAGAATGTTTGTAACAAAGCAGATAGAGCATCTATTGACTACCATAGTATTTTATTTCTACTATGGTAGTCAATAGTTGCTCTATCTGCTTGGTTACAAACATTCTTCACTCTATCTTCTTTTGTGTTCATCAGAACAAAGAAACTCATACAGGTTTGGAACAACTTGATGGTGAGTAAATGATGACAGAATTTTTTTTTTTGGGTGAACTATCCCTTTAAGAATGTGTATTTCTGGATCATTTATAAATTTGTTCTTACCTAAATTGTCACATAAAATTTAAAATGTAACAGTTTATGTAAGAATGGTTACATGAATGATTTACACAAATTTATTCTGCTCATGTTTCCTGAACGAGACCAACTGATAACAATAAATCTTTCATAAAGCTATATAAAAATCAGAGGGCAGTATTAGTAACAGTGGGGAAAAAGTCAGCAAACAGTGGAAAAAATATGATATGATATACTAATAATATTTCATTATCAAAGAGGTTTTTCTCTTTATCAGTATCTGTTCATTTTGGATATTTAAACAATGCTGGATTTTTACATTTTGGATTTTCATTTCCCAAATTTCCATTATTTACATTAAGATTAACTACGTGATTACCATTGAAGGACAGCAAATGTAGTCTTTAAAAAACACTAAATAAATAGCAACACTGATACACCATTATACACAATAATTGTTACATTTTAGTATACTATTTTTAATTTATCTAGAGAGAAAAAACATGAGAACAGTTCTTGGTTTATTGCCACGGGCCTTGGCCAGAAGCAATTAAATTTTAACTACTTAGTTAATTACGTACAATGAATGTCTTCTAGAAGAGAGGAAATTAGTAAAAAGGACATTTTAAGTTTTACAATAGCCTCTTTCACACATACAGTCTTTACTGGTAAATTACCTTGAAAAGATCATGTGTGAACAGGAACTATTCAAAAATACCAGTAAATCAGTTCTGCCAATTTCCAGGTATGAGAAGTTGTAATATTATATTGCCAATAAATTACCAGTATAATGCCGTTTATAAAGAAAGAACAAGATTACCGGTATGAGCACATATGAGGTCAGAAACGCACTAGATGGACGTCTGACTGTAGCGCTGCATCTCGCTTTCGAGACCCTGCCTTCATTTCCATTCATCAGCACTATGACTCTGCAGTTACTACTGCGTAGTACTATAGTAACTATTATGTCTCGTGTTTTTAAGAGCTGAGTTCTGTGTGATTTGTCCCCTTATGTCTGTCACTCAGAAGTAAAAAAAGAAAAAAAAACAGGTTACACTCACTGTTACAGTGTAACTATACATTTAAGTACTGAGTAATAGTAATTAAAAACATGTACTTAGTATATAATTAGGGTTTGGTTCAGGGCAGGGGTCTCAAACTCACTGCCCGCGGGCCACTTGCGGCCTGCAGGAAGATATTTTGTGGCCCCCTTCTTGACTTCAAAGTTTAGTGTTAGTGCGGCCCGCGCGTTGCTCTGAAAAGCACCTTTTTGCTGAGTCGTTGCGTGTGCAGCGCTTGCTACCTCCTTTGTGTGTGTTTGTGTGTGTGTGAGTGTGTGTGTGTGTGTGTGTGTGAGAGAGAGAGAGAGAGAGAGAGAGAGAGAGAGAGAGTTGGCTTGCCCCTCTCTCGTGCAGTATAATTGGTTGACACCGCGTGATTGACAGGAACAGAAGAACGAAGCTGATCAGACAGTTGAAACGAATGTGGTCTGACAGCACTCGTCAATGATTTGATTGGCCATCTCAATCATTTTGACAAAGTATGCAGGGTTTACGGTCTCTTTTGGCGCATGTACACTGCTCAGTCTTCACACACAGACGAGCTCGTCAATCTTTCGATTAATGCCGTTGCTGAGAGAGACTCTATTCTTTCTGGTGAAATCACAAAACAAAATGCAAACGTGTCCATGGTCTTATTATACAATCATTGATGAACATCTTTGACTTTAATGAAGAAAAACTATATGAGAGCGGATTAGAACCCGGAGCCTTTGACACGGTTGACAAAAATTCTACCACCAGACCACTACGGACTTCGAAAACTTTTCGCGGATTTATGCATTTATTCACTCACTCATGCGAAGAATATTGGGACTAATAATTTGATGCAAATTTATGCAAATATTGTTTACAAATAGTCCCAAAAAGATTATTTCCCAACTAGAATTAACCCTAGAGTTTCGCTCACTGTTCTGTTTGACCTGGTTACGGCCTTGCTGTGAATTAGTCTATTATTAAAAATAAAATTTAAATCATTCATCATTTCATATTACATGATTTAATTTCTATAGGCTAGATTTAGTTCAAATTCAGAGGAACAGTTCATGTTCAGAAAAAACATTCATGTTGAAGACCTGTTAATAATAAAGATTGAGAAGATTGGATCAGTTTTTATGTGTAATACTTGATGCGGCCCAGCCTGACCCAGAGTCTACCTCCAGCGGCCCCCAGGTAAAATGAGTTTGAGACCCCTGGTTTAGGGTTAGTTGCATGTAATTATGAGATCCCAGAGTTTCCTGGAATTTTAGTAATGTGTGAATGGTATCTTGCCGGTAAAAAGAATGCTGTTACTTGTGTGTATTTCCCGGAAAAGTCGTTCAGGTAATTTTACTGTAATTTACCAGGATTACTGTGTGAAAGGGGCTTATGATTGCCAAGCACCTGCATGTATTAATACCTGTATGAGATGGGTAAGAGGAGGTTGTTCTTCTTCAGAGCTTGCACTTTGCTGAGAGTCTGTGGGTCGAGGGCGATGTAACAGCGCCGGGCGTAGTCCAGAAGCTTTTCTTTAGACGGGTCAAACTCGCCCACCTCAGCCACCTTCTCTGGAGCCACCAGCAGAAGCTCAGCAATGGGTGTGGTCGAGGCCACCGTATTACGATCTACACCATGGATCTGGAAGGCCTTGGACATATTCTTTAGCCTCTGGTATGTCACCAGGATCTTTTTATAGCGGAACAATACACCTGCTGCGTCTTTCACTGGAACAATGGCAAAAAGGAGAGCAAGAGGAACAAGGCTTCAGAAAGAGAAAAATCACTTGCCTGTCATGTTTCCTCACTTTGAACGCTCACCTCTCTGTCTTTCTCTCCCTCTGGCGATTCTGAAAACCCTCCTCCTCTTCAGAGCTGGATGACTGCCGGAGGGTCTTCCAGCTGCGCCGATATTCCGAATTGACATGTTGTCTGTGATCACATCCTCTCCTGACATCATTTCCTCTTCCTCCAGGTAGCTATCCTCGAGATAGTCATCCTCTTCTTCATCTCCCAGAAGAGAGAGGGATTCTGCAGCAGCAGTAAATGGAAAAAAAGTAAATGTAGTTGAGTCAAGCGTCGTAATTTATCTTAAATTAAATTGATAGTGACAGTTAAGATCTTTATAATGTTAAAACTTTTTAATTTAAAATAAATTATGTTCTTTTCAACTCTATTCATCAAATAATTCTGAAATTTTTCTTGAGCAGAAAATCAGCATATTAGAATGATTTCTGAAGGATTATGTGACACTAAGTAATGATGCTGAAAATTCAGCTTTGCATCACAGGCATAAATTACATTTTAAAATATAAAAATGTGAAAATCATTATTGTTAATTGTAAAATGATTACAGTATTTTGATAAATAAATAATAAAAATAATTGCAGACTTAATGAGCTTCTTTCCAAAAAAAAAAAAATGTTACAGACCTCAATTTTTGAACAGTAATGTAAAATGTCATATATTAACAACAAAGCCCGATAATAACCACGCACACTTGACAGAATATACATTTTGAGTTAATATCATGTTAAATTTTGCAATTATATGATATACATAGACTACCAGTCAAAAGTTTAGAAACAGATTAATTTTTAAAAATAAATATTTGCAACATTTTAGAAAAATATTAATCTCATGTAAATTATTAAATATTATGAATTGAAGAATGCCAAAGTAGCATTCACTATTTTCTTCACTTTCCTTCAATTTAATTTTTTTTATTTTTGTTTAATGTTAGTTTTAAAAATATATTCATATAAAATGTATATTTATGTGGAAAACAAATTTAGGCTCATTTCAGGCTCTTTAAGCATGAGTCTTTACATCAAAAGATTTGTACATCAAAAGATTTGATCACCTGACACATAAATTCATCATCACTGATGTTAAGACACGCGTCGGTGAACCACTACACATTATCTACAACAATACATTAGATCCAGGGAAATTATGCAGAATGTTGATTGCTGAAATAAAATAAAAAACTAAATAAACTGTAAATATGCTTTTTTCTTAATTGTAAGCATAAATATTTCAACCACAACAACGATTTAGAGCAAAAAAAGTTAGGGTTGGGCAGTATATCAAGTACGATATATCAATGTATTTTTTTATAAACGATATGGAATGAGGCAATACCGTTTATATCGATATACAGTAAGCGCATCTGAAAAATAGCGGAGGACCGTGAGCTGCTGCTGGGAAGGTGCATAATACAATTTCTCCTAAACATGACATGCTTTATAATATATTAAGGGCCTTAAAATAACAAGTAAGATATGGTGCATGACTGTACAAGAGGAAGAATCGCAGACAGCTCACAACAAAACACACGTGAGAAGTGAGAAGGAAACAACGCAAGATCACACGAGTGTCAGACTGGAGTTCTCGTGCAAGACTGGAATTGTTATTCAAAATATAGACTGCAGTGCAGAAAATTGCGATCCAAATTGTTTGTGCGCTGATTTGCAGCAAAAAGGAGAAAAATAAAAGATTATGGCAGAGGAAATGGTTGGGGAGACACAGGGAGCAAGGATTGTGTTTTGCAAAGAGAGTTTGAGGTAAATAAATAATTTTTCAATGTGCTACTGTACAAATGTTTGTGCTTTATTTCTGTTTGATAGAATTGTAAATACATCTATTCAAATACTGATATTCTGGTCTAGAACTCCTCCCCGAACCTCCCGCTGCCCTGTATCTTGCTCTCTCATTGGCTGTAGGTCAGTCTCAGAACACATTTCACACAGCAGGATTTTGAATCGCTGACAGGTCCAGATACTTAGCATACCAAATATCTCATCTGCGATTCTCTCTGATCGCGTCTTTGATCATTCACACTGCATGATTGTCACTCACGTGTACGAGCACCGTTTTGCCTATGATTTCCGGAATTTGTAGGCGATTTCGCAAAACCTGTTAGCTAGTTAAAATCGGGCAGTGTGAACTTGGCATAACACGTATAGTTTAAAGCGGCTTACCCCATCAGATGCTTTGACAGATACATGTGCTGACAGATACCGTTTAATGCGTTTGAGATTAGGTGTTTTCCTCAGTGCATAACTTTTATTTAACGGATCTTCTATCGCCCTACAATCCATCACGCTCTTTAAGATCACTAAACTCGAGGCTTCTGGTCATTCCTAGGATATCCAAGTCCACTAAAGGAGGGAGGGCATTTTCCCATTTAGCTCCTTAACTCTGGAATAGTCTTCCTGATATTGTTCGAGGTTCAGACTCGCTGTCCAAGTTTAAAACTAGATTAAAGACGCATCTCTTTAGCCAAGCATTCACATTATAAATACGTTTTATACTACAGTTAAATCGGATCAAAAGCATTAATATTCTGAACAGCAGCTATGCTAATTATTTCCCATCTGCTTCTCTGTTGTTATCTCGGGACTCTAGTTAGCTCCAGTTTGTATCCAGCCTCTCATGGAGACTTCAGATGCCCCAACACCTGTGATGAGACGACTCGACGCCTGTGAAGAGACGACTCAACACCAGCGTTGTTATGGCCTAAAATAATACATGATTGATTAACTTATTCTAACATTTTTCTTTAACATTCTCTTTCTAACATTTTTCAATGTGCATTTATGAAATGCACTTACTGTAAAGCTGCTTTGAAACAATGTGTATTGTGAAAAGCGCTATACAAATAAATTTGAATTGAATAACTTACATTTCACTGGTATATTCCTGAGCAGTAAATGTTCAAAGAAAGTGATGCAAATATTTTTTTGCTGTCAGGAGAGGACAATGCAAGCGAATCTTGCTAAAATTCAGACTTCCACAAACAAGTGTCAAAAAGACAGAGTGCAAAAGAATAGGAGCGCAATAATTCTGACTAAAATATACATATACCTAAAATATTTGTTGGACAATAAATATTCCAGATGTAGAATTGTAAATCTACAGGAAAGGTGTATTATTATGAAAGTGACTATTATAATGGGGTAATCAAGGCTATGTAGGCTAATATAATTAATCTGTGCTTCTGTTTTTATTAAAACTTTTAGTTTAGTGAATTTAAAAATAAAATCGTTATTTTTTGTTTTTAGATTGTAATTTTACAGTGTTAGAATGCAATGTGATTTTAAACCCTTTTTTTCACATAATATATATAGCCAACATTAATATATATAGGTTACATTCACTATATTTGTTTTCATAGCCTTCAATATAAACATCGTTTGCTGGACATCATTGGGCAGGATGTGAATTTTTAATTTTTTTTAAATAAACAGATTTGTTCTATCCAAATAGAAAAACACTGAGATATATACCGTATATCGGCATTCAATCAAAAAAAAATATACAGAGATATGATCTTTTGGCCATATCGCCCAGCCCTAAAACACGTAAAAAAAAAAAGAAGACATTTCAGACACACCTTGTAGCTCATTGAGGGACCTGTTGTTGCTACTGCAGCTGCTGCTGGTGCTGCCGCCACCGTGGCCCTGTAAGAGAGGCTGGGGGTGGGGGGGTCCAAACATGGAATTTATCTGAGCACTGACTGGACCGGGAACAGAGCCCAGGGCCTTGGAATTGGATGAAGTCTGTTGGGTTGACCTCTGATGGAATGACTGACGATTTGCTGACCGCTGGCTCTCTGCATGTTGATCTGAAACGTTAATGATTATAGTTGATTCTGATCTTATACTACAATAAACACACTGTGCACTTATCGTACCCAGATCAGACTTTGACCAGAAGGAAAAAGGAACATCTTGTAATTATTAAAGTATGATGTTGAAGTAAGGGTTTATTCATGATTCAAAACTTACTACTATTGACTAAAACCAAAACCATAAAAACATTTAATGACTAAAATAAAGCTGAAACTAAAATTAAATCTACATATACACACACATACATATATTATATATGTATATGTGTGTGCACGCGTGTGTTTATATATATATATATATATATATATATATATATATATACATACATACAGGGAGTGCAGAATTATTAGGCACGTTGATTTTCTGATCATATTTTCTGATCATATTTTTCCAGGCACATTTGACCAATTCCAAACCACAGTAATCCTAATAACTACTATTAATTTAGTATTTAATAATGTATAAGTGATATATAATTGTTCATGAAGGCTGGAAATACAGATAAATTGAGCCAAAAAAGAGATTTAACTCAGACTGAAAAGTCAAAAATTATTAAATGCCCATGAGAAGGATGCAATACTAATGCAATACTAGACATTGCAGTTAAGGCGTGACCATTGGACAGTGAAATGCTCGTTGGGTCAGCAGGGTCAGACAAAAACAGGTGGTGAAGAAAAGACACCTGTTAACTGCAAAAGAATTAAGAATTAAGGTGAAGAATTAAGGGTGAAACCATCAGGAACCCTTTAGAACCCACATTCATCTTCCAGAATCTGGCAGTACGTTTTGGGAGTTCATTTTAGTCCATCCTGAAGTCCGTTTTGCAGAGATGGACTAAAAATGAACTCCCAAAACGTACTGCCAGATTCTGGAAGATGAATTCTTCAAACAGTGGTACTAGAGGATGTGGTGCTGGTCCTTCAAGAGTCACTCTCAACCTATCTGTCCATAAAGCCTATAAAAAAAACCTTCTTCATGTATTTTACAACACTTCAGCTTGTGATTCTTATCTAGTGGGGGTCATTTTTTAGGATTCTTTACCTAACTGAAGTCTCTGAGATCCTGACACCTTGCACTTCTGGAGACTCCAGGTAGGTTGCAGCTTTGGAAAATGGTGGCGCTGGAGACTAAAGGGTTCCTGATGGTTTCACCCTTAATTCTTCACCTTAATTATTTTGCGGTTAACAGGTGTCTTTTCTTCACCACCTGTTTTTTGTCTGACCCTGCTGACCCAACGAGCATTTCACTGTCCAATGGTCACGCCTTAACTGCAATGTCTAGTATTGCATCCTTCTCATGGGCATTTCATACTTTTTGACTTTTCAGTCTGAGTTAAATCTCTTTTTTGGCTCAATTTATCTGTAAAAGAAAACATGCCTAATAATTCTGCACACCTGAATATAAGGTGATTTTCATTTCCAGCCTTCATGAACAATTATATATCACTTATACATTATTAAATACTAAATCAATAGTAGTTATTAGGATTACTGTGGTTTGGAATTGGTCAAATGTGCCTGGAAAAAAAAATATGATCAGAAAATCAACGTGCCTAATAATTCTGCACTCCCTGTATATACACACACACACACACACACACACACACACACACACACACACACACACACACACACACGATGGAAAAACAAACTAAACAACAATTAGAAATGTGGTAACAAATAGTAATATTAAAAATAAAGACAAAAGCACATAATTACAAAAAATCTAACAAATTAAAAAATACATTTTAAAAATGAAAAATAAACTCTAATTCTAAATATATATAAAAAAACAATAATATTATACAAATACCAAAATAAAACTTTACCCCGATCATTTTCTCTTCTCCTTCTCCAAGAAAAACTCCTGGAATCATTACCTGCAGAGAAAAAAGAAATTCAGTTTTAAACTTTAAGTCCCCTAAATCTGTATCAATAATACAGATTTACCGACTTCTGCATCATATGACGATTTACTGCAGCCATGATCACAAGAAAGTGTACAGGAGCATCCTTATTAAATACAACTGTTTATCACTTTCTTTCCATGAATGATAACAGCACAGTCCATAATACGCTTCATTTGCATAGAAAGGAAGTGCGATTTAAATAGCTGAATTGGATTGGATTGTTTACTGAATTTGCCCATATAAGATTTATTCAGTACAGATTTGATTTTTTATTTGTATTATCCACCTGGCGCGCTATTGGCGGGTTTAACATGATGATGGACAGAGAAGCGATGGGTGGTTGCCCGTTGATCACACCTATTGTGGTCTGATTGGTTGAAGGACTATCCAATTGCGTACAGAGTCATTTAAATTATGCTCGTTGATCACGCCTCTTATGCAGTAGAAAATACATAGCAGACTCCCCAGACTGATGTTCAATCTTAAATTGAGCTTGGTCTGGTGATAGCCAGACAAATTCAATCCCCTCTTTTTCACTAAACAAAAGCATGTATGTATGTATAACTAATAAAACTATGCAAATTAAAGAGTTTATGGGAAACATAACTGTTCTTAGAAACATTCCACTATTTCGCAAATGATCTTTGACCCCATTCCACTCCCAAAAAATTATTGAGGCTTAAAGGGGCCGTTTACAACTAAAAATATAAAACATTTTATGCGTTTGGCCGCTCATTTATACGACAACGGCTTTTTGGGGGCCTGAAAACGCAAACTTTTGAATTAAAAAAAGTGCACGTTTTTAAAAACGATACCATTATTGTCTTCGTGTAAACTACAAAAACGGGAATTTGTGAAAACGGTGACATCATGGGAATGTGCAATATGTGTTCAGTCTATAGGCAAGTAAGTAGTCTTTTCTCTACAAAGTGACACCTGTCAGCGTAATACAGTGTTTTTAGTCATTTTCACGGATCCATGTGAACGAGGATCGTTTTGACAACGTTGTTGTCTGTATGCGAATCACGCAAAAGAAAAACTTTTCAGTTTTTAGTTCATTGTTGATGTGTATCCTACATATCCTCTATTAGCGCAGTGTTAGCCACGCTCTAGCTGAGTCCCAACTCAGAGGCTGCATCCTTCAGAGGTTGCGTTCGAAGGCAGAAGTCTGTACCAATTCGAAGGCTCCTTCAAATGTGGTCTCGAAACGTGTCCTTTATTTGGATCCTTCACGGCCTAGCCTACACCAGAATTCATTGCACGCCAGTGATGATAAATTGCAGAATTACACATTTAAATTGGGCTTCAACTTATTTAAATATCTAATGATACAAATTTAAAAATATAATTTTTTTTAAGTGGTTTAAATGTTGACATATATTACTAAGATGCGATTTGATATATTTGTACATAATTTATGTAAATAAATAGACCACAGTGAACATATTTAGACAGGTTGTGAACCCTGTTTTTTTCAGTCAGTTGAATATAACTTTCAAAAAAAGGCCACTACAAACATTACTGCCGCTCGTCAACAACAGCTGTCAAAGTTGCTAGGTGAAAACAACAATCCTCCGTAGGCTAGACTGTCCCATGTAAAAATGCTCGGTTTCAACCTTTAAGAGGCTTTGAAGGCATGGCTTTTGAAGTCCACATCCTTTGAAGGATGCAGCCTCTGAATTGGGACACAGCTTCTGTCTCTCCTCTCCTCACCGTTGATTTCCTGACTCTTGGTTGAGAAGATGAACCGATCGAGCTGGCAGCGCAGGAAGTCCCGCTCCTCCTCCAGGTCCTCAATGCGCTTCTGCAACCATGAATTTTTCTCCAGTGAGATCTGCAGTTGTGTCCGTAAGTTAGTGATTAACAGGTACGAGTTGCTCGGTGCTGGCGGATCACTACCTGTATCACAACATAAGCAGATATTATCACACGTTGACATACATCACTAAAGGGGTTAGTTCACCTAAAAATTAAAATTCTATCATAATTTACTCACCCTCATGTTGTATCAAACATTTAAGACTTATGTTCATTTTCGGAACACAAATGAAGATATTTGTAATATTCTCTCATCATTTTTGCCCATCCATTGAAAGTCCATGCAACCAAAACTTTCATACACCATAAAGTAAACACATGAAAGTAATCCATAGGAATTTAATCAAAGTCTGCAGAAGAGACACAATTGTGTTATAAAATGAGCAGATATTCATATAAACATTGATAAAAGCACATACATAGAGCACATCAAATATGGAAAACACAGAAGCTCAACTGCGCTTCATGTGCCAGAATCAATGACATTCAAAATTAAAAATCAATGAGAGAATTTTACAAATATCTTAATTTGTGTTCCGAAGAACTAAAGTCTTAAGGACCGTTCACACCAAGGATGATAACTATAATGATAACAACAACAATAAAGTTTTAATAATTGTTCTAATTCTGTGAGAATAGGGAAGCTCAAACAACAGCTATAAGGATAATGGCAAAGAGAAACAATATTGTTGGAATCACTTTCAGGATGTTTTTTTTCAACTGATGAATGATTTTTTTCAAAATTGACAGCCAATCATAATCCAGCAACAGACACAATTGCAGCGTGATGATAGACAGAACGTTATTGTCCATTGGTTTGTTATAGGTATAGCTCTTGGTGTGAAAGGGCCTTTATTGGTTTGGAACGACATTAGGGTTAGTAAAGGCCCTAACACACCAATGACGATAACTATAATAGAATAGACGCAAAATTCGCCTCAATCGCATCTTCCGTGTACGTTGAAAATGTCAACTTGAGCGGGAAATTTGCTAGACGCTTTGTCACGCAAGCCAATCAGCGAAGAGCTTATTGACACGTGCGGTTGTATCAGAAAATGGAGGAGGGCATTATTGTAGCCATCTGTAGCCACCCCGAAATGTATGACAACTTCTTATTCAAACGGAGACTGGACAAAAAAGAAGATAGCTTGGAGAAAAGTAAGCAAGGAAGTTGGACTACCTAGTAAGTGATGAAAATATGCATCTGTTACTTGATTCTAGCTATGAGTTTTACATTACTATATCAAGATGTTGGGTCTGGAAACTCCCCATTGGCAGGGCTCAATCCGAGGGGCGGGATAAACGGTTGTCTTTCAAATTCCCTCTGCACGCAATTGGATAGCGCCATGAGCGCCACAACCAACCAAAGCAAAGAAGAAGGTGAAGCCGAGCTAACGTTAGTTGATAGACTTTCGCCGTATCCGGTCGGCAAAACTCCGAACATATCTTCGTTTCTTAAGAATGACTTCAGTGCCGTTCTTTGTTCTTTTCTCAAAGAAAAGCTTAACTCAGTCTTCCAGAGTTGCGGCCAAAGCCGATTCAAAAGACCGATGTTCGTCAGCTTCTTTGTTTACGAGTAGCACGCAGAACCTCCGCAACTCTGCCGTGACGTGCCGTCATTATGTTAAGCCCGCCCACCGACTCTACACACGCTGTGCTTGGCCTGACCAGAGTTTGGTTTTTCCAGCTTTCAGGTCTACCGAGAGTTGCTAGACTACACTCGCGGCAAAATAAATGTTCTGCCGCTAGGGTCCGTCTAGATTTCTAGGCAACGAAAACACTCATCATCACGCAATGTTTTAATTTGCGCGAGTGACACGGAAAAACAAGTAATTCCGCACGAATGACTAGGGGTGTAACGGTACACAAAACTGACGGTTCAGTACGTACATCGGTTTTGAAGTAACGGTTCGGTACGGGTTCAGTACAGCAGTTTTAAAAAAATGGTTTATCTAAACATAGCATTAAATAATCAAGACATCACTAACAGGTTAAGTAGAATTAATATAAATATATATAAATAATATAGTGCATATATTTAGTGAAAGAGTGGATTTCTCTAGTGAACTAACAGCTGTGGACACTGAATGACTTCTGACTCTGAGGTAAATGATGATGCGTGACATTGTTTACAACCTGTTTGACGTCTTTCCGCGATTGAAACACTGATTGAGTGATTACACGACATATGTTACGTTTCAGTAAGTGTTATCCTCAACATACCTTAAGATATTAATTCATGTTTATTGTTCTGGAAGAGATGATCGCGTTCACTCACTCACGCGCGCCGCGGCCGCTTGAATTGACGTGCCTCTACAGCTAGTCGATCAGTCGTCACATTAAAGAGCGTCAAAACGGCATTTATCGTTTGAATTTCGTGATAAAATGGACTGAATACTTCATATGTTCGAGTGGGAACTAGGATTGAAATGTGTTCCGCGCTTAAAACAAGCCGACTGTGAACTGTTAAAGATTGCAATCGGAACCGCACACGTGCACCGAACCGAGAGCCCTGTACTGAAACAGTTCGGTACAAATACATGTACACCCCTACGAATGACACAGCGCGAATTGTGCGTTTGGTGCGTGATTCGCGTGAGTTGAAAAATCTGAACTTTGGCGGATATTCGCGTCCACGTTAACCAATCAGGAGCTTGCTCTAGTAGTGACAACAATGAGGACAAAATCATATGTGGATACCCGAAGCTGTACGATACATCTTCGTACTTTATAGAAACGGATAAAAAGGATCTTGCCTGGAAGAAAGTGAGTGAGGAGGTCGGACAATCTGGTAAGTTGTAAAAAACGCTCTTTACTCAATTTGAGCTAAACAAAGGCTATTGAGACTACAAGCTAGTTAAAGCCGTCAAATTGAGCTTATTCGCCGTATTTTAAAACAATCCATGTCAGCCATTTCGCAACAAGACGAGCCGGCTGGCAGAAGCCCCTCCATGACGCGAATTCGCGTCTGTTGTGAAGCGTATGTCACACGCGAATGAAGCAAATTTCACGCACCAATGAAGCGAGTAAACTCAAAATGTTCAAGCGTCCAACTACGTGCAAATAGCAAAATGTATTTGCTTCAATCGCGTCTAGGGTGAACGCACCATTAAGGCTGATTTATACTTCTGTGTCGGACCTACACTGTATCCTCTACGCCGCAAGTTACGCGTTGGTTTTCAATTATACTTCTGCGTTGTTGTTCGCGTCAATGTGCAATTACACATACAGACCGCTAGTAGGCAGTGTCCACAGGCATGTTGATGGTGTAACCCACAGTATCAAGACAAAAAACAAAGAAGAAGCAGCTTGTTTGTGTACATTGTCAGAGTAGCAGCAGCGATGGCGGCTTTTCTTGTAGCTTGAGTTGTTGTATCTAATACAAATGATTAGTAGAGTTAAATAAGAGGTCTGGTGCTGGAATGCGTTTTTGAAATCATGCAGAGTGCTCGTGGCCGCTGTATCGGTGACTCGTGCACAGATAAAAGCTTCAATCGATTGCTGTTACGGAGACTATTCGTTCCGTTGAAATCACAAAACGAAATGCACCCATTGTGATGTGTCCCTGTTCTTGATATACAATCACTGATTAACATCTTTGGTTTTAATGAAAAAATAAATAAACTATACACAGCGGATCTACGTATTTATTCACGAACAAAGAATCTCTGGACTACAAAATCTTGTTATATAGTAGATGTAAGGATGAAACTATCATCCCATTTCTGGACACACACACACCCCTATCGCCAGAGGTGGACAGTAACTAAGTACATTTACTTGAGTACTGTACTTAAGTACACTTTTTGAGTATCTGTACTTTACTGGAGTATTATTTTTTAGGGATACTTTTACTTTAACTTCACTACATTTGAAAGACAAATATCCTACTTTTTACTCCACTACATTTCTATCAAGATCCTCAAAGTCGAAAGTCGTTTCTGTAGCAGCTTTAAAAGTCAGTGGATGATTTTTGTCTTCTTTAAAAGGTTTTTATTTATTTTTATTTTTTTTGCAGACAGCCTATCAGTAATCACTCTTGTAGGGTTCATGTGAAGTTTGCCAACATTTTTTAAACACTGATCAGTTTATGGCAAAATGGAAGACGACGGTTCCTCGGCACAGTGTGTGCACCCATGGCTATACTTAAAATGTATGTTTCAGTTTTCTCAAAAGATTAGTTTAGTTGGCATACACTTTAATGCATGTCTCATAAAATTTTCAAAAATGTAGATGTCTGGGAGAAAGAGAAGAGTAAACAGTTGGGAGAATATCGGATGCGTATCAGAGTATAGGGTCCATGCATTCAGCCGTAAAGTGACAGCAGCTTTGTAAAGAGCTTTGTAACTTTTATACAAGAAATTGAAAATTTCAATACTTAAAGTTACAACACTCTATACGGACACTCTAAATGTAAAGAAATGAGTTTAAGGTAGTCGTATGCTAGCATGTCGGATGGAGCATCACTGACTGGCTTAAACCAACATGATGGCATAATGTGCATTTATACAACAATGCAACAATAATAAAATAATGCATTGACATAAAAAATGAAATTTACTTTTAATACTTAAGTACTTTTAAAAACAAATACTTCTGTACTTTAACTTAAGTAAAAATCAGTTTTTAGAACTTTCACTTGTAACGGAGTAATATTTGACCAGTAGTACTTTTACTTTTACTCAAGTAATAGAGTTGTGTACTTTGTCCACCTATGCCTATCGCAGATTTTATTTATCGACCTGAGGGAGAGATTCTGGCAGACCAATCACAGCGCTTGCGGTCCACGTAGAATTGATGAGTTGTTACATTTTTGCAGAGGTAACGTCAGGGTACGTCGTAGGCTACGCGTGCAACGCACAGCCTACGACGTAGCTACAGCGTACACTTGACGCAGAAGTATAAATTGGGCTTTAGGGTGTGGTTGGATATTATAGCTCCACCCATTAGGCCCAAAATTATATTTGATCCTCCTTGCTTGACATCTAGCAAGGAGGAGCTAGACATAAGCTCCACTCATTTGATCTGCAGCAAGCAGCCTCTCTTTCTCTGTGCCAGTATCATTATTTTAAAATTGGTAAGTTATCATACTTAGTGTGAACAGTTAGGACAAGTGCATAGTCTGTAGGGCGTCATTTGGGACACAACTTACAACAAAAAAGAAGTGATAATCAACTGAACTTACCATCAAAGTTCTGGTCATTTTGGTTGTAAAAGCCTCCCTGCTGCTCAAAGTTGTTCTCTTCAAAGGGAATGGAGATTTCATAAGCATCCTCATTCTTGGGTGCTGAATAATGATGATAAAAAAACACAAAGGACATTATTCTTCTGGGTAATAATTCACAGCTCACAAGTAAATAAATACCACCTGCGATTAAAGTGCGTGCACTCACTCTGTAACTCTCGGGAACTCGCGTGCTTCCTCGTGGCTGAATCCGCATCATTCATATTTCCGTCTGTTTAATCTATGGTCTGAGTTGAGACACAGAGAGCGTCAACCCAAAATACTCATGACATCTACTTTATTTCCTCTTTCATTTCCCCTGCATAGCGTCGAATGCAGATGCGCATGCGACTACATCACATACAACATACATGAGGTAACGATACATGAAATACATAACGAGCATCTGTGTCTTCTCTCTCTTAAACACGCACGCAACAAAGTAAAATAGCCAAACTGACTGTCAGTCCACTAATGTTACCATTCACTTTAACACAAACGATACACAATCAAAACATTATAACAATAAGACAGGTTATGACATGGGCTGCATTCTTCTTAAAATTAAAAATACTAATCGTGGCTAGTGTAGTGAAGGATGCATACTTCTCCATTTGTTGAACTGCATTAGCAAACTGGCTAATCATTACACGGTTTCAGACAGAATCTAACAATTAAGCGCAGTATTTCTGTCACGTGATGATACAAACACGTACAAACCGTTGCTCACTCGTGGACGTGCTTCGCTGTCACGTATTTGAAGCGTGTCTCAGTGCACTATCATTTGTCTGTGTGTTTGTGAAGGAACCAGCTTGCTAACAATAACAAGTAAATTTCCCTCAGCAGCAGCACTAAAAAAACAACGGGAAGGAAGACACTATTACGGCACCTTAAAATCTGCACGTTCAAAATAAAAGCCTTTAAGTTTTTTTGTTTAAGTCACAAAATGGACAGTAGTAATATATGTAGTAAAGTAATAGTAGGTATATATAACTGATTAAAAATCTGGGCGAAACCGCAAAAGTGATTAACGTTAGTTGATCCCATCTGGCTTCACGTCGGAAATATCACGTCGCTCACGAGAACGTCACCACAAATTCGTAATTACGAGTGGGAAACTCTGCAATTCCTGCAGGGTGCGTCCGTGCAATGCACAGTTAGTTACTACATGTCTTATACAGAATTATTCGTTCAAGATATTTTTTTCACAAAGATTATGTTTTATGCATAAACTGCATAAATTCAATATTTGTTAGGATGTTTGCACACCACACACAACTGCTTCAGGTGATGCGTTCTGTCATGGTTTAGTCATCATTTGATAGTATTTTGCCATTGCCGTGGTAACTGAGCTTGGCAACTAAAGCCTGAGTCAAGCCCAAATGTAGACAGATGATGCGATGAAACCAGCTCTGTGTGAGTTGCTTTTCTACCATTTGTCATCTTTACTTAGTTTATTATCTTTACTGACTTAGCAAACTTTACAGAATTGAGCAAGGTAGCTTGTCAAGAGTTACAAAATGAGTTAAAATTTTCCCATGTATTATAATTCTGTCCTCCAAACCAAAATTCTTTTTTTGATACATGCTTGGTAAACAAATGAACACGATAAAACCATTCAGGCTAGAGTCAAGTCAAGTCACCTTCATTTTTCCCAAAAAAAAAAAAAAAAATTAAATTTAAAATTAAAATTAACATATTTCTCTTTTGACTGCCGTTATCAATCTCACTCTACTTTTTCCCTCTTTTTGAAAGTTGTGAAATCACTATTGTGGCGTTTATATATATATATATATATATATATATATATATATATATATATATATATATATAATGTATTCTCTCATTCACACCCAACCATGACGACTTCCGCTCTGAAAAACCCGGAAATGTGAAAAGGGTCTATTTACTACGGTGACGCAATGCTGCCACATACATATTATTTTTTTCACTAAATTATGTCGTAATAACGAGATCTTATGTCGTTAAAACAACATATTTTTCTTGTTAAAATGACATATATTTTCTCCGAATAAGGACATGTGTTGTACAGTGATGTCTACAAAATATGCCTGTATCCACATTAGAGAATTCATATAGGCCTAGCCCATGCCTTTGTCACACTTCCATGTCTGAAAAGCAGAAGCAAGCTTAGAGTAAAATAGGCTCTTCCGCTGCCTGTATCAGTGGCAATGCCCACAGCACGAAAGTGTTGTAATTTATTGATGTAGCCTGCAGGTCATAACAGCCATGGGTAGCAGGTGCCATGGACCGCTAATGTTCGCATCAGTGGCATAACTTTAACCTAGAAATTACGGACCCCGATGCACAAATAGGCTATCATAACTATCTAAAATAGGCCTACTGTAATATATTGTATGGTATACTGTAATACATATATTCTAGAAATGTATTAAAAAGAAAGACGCTTTCAGCCTTACTCAAAGGCCGCGGAAACAGGCCAGGTTCGTTACGCACGTCAATCCATTCCCGGCGTTCTTATTTATGGGGCGCCGTTTGTAAAGCGACTCACGCTGAAAATAACAGCAACATTTTTACACATTTAGCTTCAAACAATGTTTAAAAAACTGGTATGAATTTTTGGCGGTCACTTTTTTAGCACATTTACAACAATATTTATCAACTTAGAGATATTTTAAATAGTTAAATCTAAATGTTAAATCTAAATCTAAATGTTAAATCTAAATCTAAATGTTAAATCTGTTAAATCTAAATGCTAAATCTAAATCTAAATGTTAAATCTAAATGTTAAATCTAAATCTAAATGTTGAATCTAAATCTAAATGTTGAATCTAAATCTAAATTCTAAATCTAAATGTAAAATCTAAATGTTAAATCTAAATGTTAAATCTAAATACAAAATCTAAATCTAAATCTAAATGTTAAATCTAAATGTTAAATCTAAATATAAATGTTGAATCTAAATGTTTCGGGTGAAACTAAATATTTAACTAATATGCAAATTCAGAATGCAGATAACCGGTTTTAACATTTAGATTTAACATTTAGATGTAACATTTAGATTTAACGTTTAGATTTAGCATTTAGATTTAGATTTAACATTTAGATTTAGATTTAACATTTAGATTTAGATTTAACATTTAGATATAACATTTAGATTTAGATTTAGATTTAACATTTAGATTTAACAATTAACATTTAGATTTAACATTTAGATTTAACTATTTAAAATATCTCTAAGTTGACAAATATTGTTGTAAATGTGCTAAAAAAGTGACCGCCAAAAATTCATACCAGTTTTTTAAACATTGTTTGAAGCTAAATGTGTCAAAATGTTGCTGTTATTTTCAGCGTGAGTCGCTTTACAAACGGCGCCCCATACTTATTTTGCTTCTTATGTATTAAATATACAGGCCATTAGTTTATGAAACCGTGATCAAAATTATAATACAATTTATAGAAATACAATTCACTTTAAAGAAATGATTTCTGCAAAACAACACTCAATAAAAAGCATGTCTGACCCCACTCCATGTCTCCAGACATATTATGCGTCTTATAGCCTACTTGTTACGTTCCACGTGTTTTGTTTTCATTATCTGTATACGTGGGGTAATTTGCACGTGTTGGCCATTATGTCATTTGTTTCTCTTTCGTCCCTAGCTCATTATCTCTGCTCATTGGATTGCTGTGATTGGCTGAGCGGGACGTCAGTCATCATTGAGGCGACGTTCCAGAACCAATCGGAGGCCGTTCAGCTGGTTTTAAGAGGATGGCGCGTTCATTCATGCTCTCTCTCCTGTGGCGTGTAAAGCTCTGTGTAGCGAACTGAGTATTGAGCTCTGGGTAGCGAACTGAGTATTGAGCTCTGTGTAGCGAACTGAGTATTGAGCTCTGTATAGCGAACTGAGTGGTGTGCTGTGTGTTAGTGTGTTTGTTCTACATCACGGGAAGACGAACGGTAGGTCAGTATGCCGCGGTATACACTGCCCGTAGGTCTGTCTCTGTTAAACACACTAGGTTAGTGGTGAGCGCCACCCTTTGTACTTTTGTTATTTAGTTAGATTAGTTAGCGCCGCGTGCGTGAAGATTTCGGTTTCTTTTCCACATTTTGTTTTGAGTAGGTTTAGGGTTGGTTAAGGATTATTTTTGTTATATTATGTTTTTTCCTTTGGCGCCACTTTTTGTTTGTCTTCCCAATTTGTTATTTATTATTGCATTGTACATAGCTCACCAATATATATTACTGGAACTAGTGGCTTCGGCTTTTATGTGAATAAATCCAGTAATTTTCTCTTGCAAAGTTTTGGTCTGTCGTGTTCTTCCAGCCTACTTCACATCATAGCAGCAGTTTAATATATTGATGTTACGACATTCCCTAGGCATATTAAAGATCGTAACACTACTCATGCTGCTCACTTTTCATCATCAACATATGAAATTAAAACAATAATATAATAGGCTAATATTTAAACATATAGCCTAACTATGAATCTAAATAGGCTATGTTTTGCATGTAGCCAGGGCCGGCTCTAGCTCTTTGGTTGCCCTAGGCAAGATTGAGTTTCGCCCCCCCCCCCCTTAATTGTTAAAATCCACCGGCAAATAGTTGCCAGTGTATAGGTGTCATTTTCCTTCTGTAAGTATTTTTCTAGATATTATCCATGTTTTATATCTTAATGACACACAAGCATACAACCAAATAAAGGATTCAAGAAAAAAAAAAGTATTAACTTCCTGTCACATGAGACTGCCAACTTCCTACTCCTACTTCCAGGGAGCACAACGAAGGCAAACCCTCCCAAAGAAAGGATATTTTCATGTTCCTAATAAGTATTTTTAGTTGACATATATATATCAACGTAATCATGAAGGTCTCTAGAATCATCCAAACAAAACAAATCTTACAACAGATCTATAGTTTTTAGTATACTTAGTCAAACATAATAAATTTGATTATGAATAAAGATTGATCTGTTGAAAGCAGTTATTTTGAGTTAGATGCTAAATGTTCTCCTCTTATACATATTTGACATTGAAGGGGTGCATACAACATATTTGCCCACCGGCAACTATAGTTGCCACAGATTCAAATACGATTTTCAAGAAAAAATACAAAAACCTGGGGAAAATAAATGCAGAAAATGCCATTCAGAAAACAATTGGGCACAAATGGGTTAAGTATTTATAAAAACTATATAAACAAAAATGCTCCTATAGTTACTCCAAGACTTAAAAAGCTAATTATGACTTAAATGATACACAAATTATGACCCATAAACTGGATTAACTATACCCTCTACAAACAAAAGTGCTATTATGGATACACTGTACTTACCACTACAAAAATTAAAATATATAAGTTCTTGTAGCTCTATCCCTTTCTTAAATAATAAAAGATGAACAGTTGTTTCTGGCATTTCTATTCACCTTCAAAATTGACGCAGCATTAAAATTTGGCTCGTCTGGATTTCCTTATTGTCAGTGAAATGCGTAGTAATATGTTGATAACTAGCTAGCTAGTGATAGCTTAGTGACAGCAATAAAACGTCCAATGCCGTCCAATATTAGTTGATAATATCGATAATACGAAGTAAATTTATTTCGTTTGACAGCTTTATGGCTGAGATGAGAAGACTTACCTCTATACTGGGCTTTCTTTTGATCGTCTGCCTTTTTCTTTTTCCGTCCCTGTGCACTCGAGGGTTTAGACCACATTTTTGAAGAACGCGCCAGTGCTGAACACTTGCACTTCCTAACGCCTGAACGCCTGTGCTCGACAATACTCACTATCAATTCAATCTAATAATCAGGTTAAGTAATTAAACGTGCGGCTGAGGGGGCGCCCAAGGATGATCATGTTTAATAAACAGTATGTTTTATTTCGCTTGTTTTAATTCTATGCTTAATGGGAAGTAAGTTAAAGGGCGCCACTAGAGGGCGCCTGCGCGCGCCCCCAACACATTTGTCGCCCTAGGCAACCGCCTAGCTCGCCTATAGCAAACGCCGGCCCTGCATGTAGCCAACTCCACTCCAAACGCTTCAAACATGTATTTTGTTTATTAAACGCAAAGTTTTTAATTTCAAATTTAATTTCTAAATTCAGTTCATATTTCCAACAAACGAAATTCCGAGCCAAAATAACGAAGTGGTAAAAAACCCCAGCAAAAATGATAAACATTAAAGAATTCGCAGGCGCTTTCGTCGGCATGAGTAGCCTATAGGCTATAAAACGCGCAATATGTCTGGAGACATGGGTCGGACAAGATTTTTATTGATTGTTTTGCAGAAGTAATTTCTTTAAAGTGAATTTCGTTTTCTATACATTTTATTTTAATTTTGATCAAGGTTTCATAAACGAATTGCCTATATATTTAATACATAAGAAGCAAACCAAGAACGTGGAGAATGGATTGACGTGCGTAACGAACCCACTGGCCTGTTTCCGCGGCCTTTGAGTAAGGCTGAAAGCGTCTTTCTTTTTAATACATTTCTTGAATGTCTTAATTACAGTAGGCCAATAGATAGTTATGATATTTGTGGCTGCACCGGGGTCCGTCATTACTAGGTTAAAGCTATGCGCTAATCATGAGCGATCCATGGCACCTGCTACCCATGGCTGTTAAGAACTATAAGCTACATCACTAAATTACAACAATTTCGTGCTATGGTTACTGCCACTGATACAGGCAGCGGATGAGCCTATTTTTCTGCTTTTTAAACAAGTGTGACAAAGGCATGGGCTAAATAAATTATCTAATGTGGATACAGAAATATATACACACATCACTATACAAGACATGTCCTTATTAGGAGAAAATATATGTCGTTTTAACAAGAAAAATATGTCGTTTTAACGACAAGATCTCGTTATTACGAGAAAATGATGTCGTTTAAACGACATAAGATCTCGTTATTATGAGAAAATTATGTCGTTTTAACGACATAAGATGTCTTTATTACATTTTTTTTATTTGGCAGCAATGCGTCACCGTAATTTACCCTATTCATGAGTCATACAACTTTGGAATTCCTCATGGCACTCATCTTTACTCAGGAAAAATGTGGATGAAGGTCAGAAATGACTGAAGACACCTAACCCCCAATCGCTCCCTGCTGCCAACTGGCTCCGGGTGTGTGTGTCCACAGTTTGCAGTGTGTGTGTGTGTGTGTGTGTGTATTCAATTCTCATAATGTGTGTGCACTAACTTGAATGGGTTCATTCAGAGGACAAATTCCAAGTAGGCTATTACAATACTGGACTGTCACGTAATGTCTTGTCACTTTCACTTTTAGTTTTCACCCTGAATACGTTAGATATCATTAACCAGTGACATCATTCAGTTTTATTTAAAAGCATAGTTCAGAAACAAGGAAATAATTGATTATTTCAGAGTAAGGAGATAACTATTGATATGGGATATTTCAGCCAAAAATAAAAAAAATTCCACTTTTATTCACCCTCATGTCATTCCAGAACTGTAGGACTTTCTTTCTTCTGTAACATAAAAGATGTTCTGAGAGAAATGTCTGTTTGCTTTGGTCCAAGCAATGTAAGTCAGTGGTATAATCAAACCTTGATTAGTTTTTTAAGCAGATTGAAATTCATGCCATAATACTCTTAGTCGCCGTAAAGGCAACTATGGCAAGGAATTAAACTCCATTTGATGTTGGATTAATTTTTTTTTTTTTTTAAGTTACACCAGGGGAGAAGTTATGTTCTGGCTATACAGTAGAAATATGAATTGTTTATAATGTTATTAAACAGTAAGATGAAGGAAAAAGTGTTTATGAGGTCCATCCACAGCTGGATGAAACGTGTTGTTCGTCCATCGTTATCATTGAAGACCTCAGCAATGAATTCTGTATTTTCACATTTTCATGAAAATGATGAGACCAGTGATCCACAATACCCCAATATCTGGCTTTAGTCAGCATTTATGAGCAGGGAAGTTGTGTGGTATCACTCGAGAGATTAACTTCCCTTTATGGTCAATCAGTTACTGGAATAAGTCACATTGTGTGCTACAGTACATTCCATTTGGCTTGAAATGTCTCAGAAACATGAAAATGTATGGCATTTTTGGGAATGTGTAAAAACCACATGTCTAAGCAGAAACTTATATTTCCAGTTACATTGCTAACCATATAGAATTAATTCTTTTACATTCATTATTAATGTAATGATTGATATTTAATTGATATTTAATATTTCATCAGGCATAGCCTAGGCCTTTATTATGCTGAGCACAAAGTCTTAACAAGATAAAATTAACAATTGAACGGTTTCACAAGGTTTACAAAATATATATATAGGCCTATATATATATATATATGTGTGTGTGACTCATGACTGTTTTCCTTTATACACAATTTAAGTCAAATAAAAACTAGGCGTAGGTTATTTCGTTGAATGTTAGAATTACTAGAGCTTAGACACATCAAAGGGGCTTTCTTTATTGAGTTCCTTACAAGGGATGACTAAATCTGACGAACTGTTTTGTTATTGCTCAATCATAGTGGTCGTGTACGTAGTGAAAACGATGACTAATCACTCTCTTCTTTATAAGAAAACCTTCATTCATTCATTTATTCATTCATTCTTTCTGTTTTGTGGAATCAGGAGCAACTCTCCTGGTGGATAGAGGTAAGTCATCTGCTCTTCTGTCAGTCAGTCAGTCAGTAGACCTACAATATTCTACTACAATTATATTAATATTATATTGGGATATAATTATATACAGCTATATCTCAAACAAAATGTAACTTGATAAACAAGGCCCGTTTCCACCATAAACGATTTAGAGATAATTAACTATAATGATAAAAAAGCGTTCACACCAGCGCGTGCTTGCCTGCCGCTTTAAATGCTCGAGCTCGTTATAGATTTTTTTAGAACTATCTTTATCGTTATCAATCACAACAACAAGAACGATAACTAAGATAATGATAAGTATATAAGCATCCGCATTAACGTACGATAACGGTCTGTTTACTCAAAGTGCGCAGCAGGTTTGTCGTCTGCCGCTTTAAATGCACGAGCGCTTTAAAGCAGAATGGATTCTGATTGGCTGTCAGTGATTTTCATCCTTCATCAGCTAGAAAAAAATGTTTTTAAAGTGATTCCAGTGATATTGTTTCTCTGTGCTGTTAGTGTTATAGTTGTGGTGTGGACTCTCCTATCCTTTTGTATTTAGAACACATTTTTTTTCATAACCATATCGTTATCATTATCGTAGTTATCGTGGCGGATGACATATATAGTTATCGTCCTTGAACAGACCTTTAAAATGTTAGTTCACCAAAAAATATTCATGAATTACTCACCCTCATGTCGTTTTTTAAAACCCGTAAGACCTTCGTTCATCTTCAGAACACAAATTAAGATATTTTTGATGAAATCCTGAGCTCTCTGACCTCTACATAGACAGCAATTTAATTAACACATTTACACTTTCAAGGCCCACAGGGGTGTGTTTACCATTTTGGTGGCCCTTTGTGCAAAAAACAAACAAAAATAACGACTTTATTCACGTCTGTGTCAGTCTCCTACGCAGTTTACGTTGGTCAGCAAATGCGTGGCGGTGCTCACGTGAACAGCATCGGCCAATGGTAAGCTATCTGGCATCTGACAGTGCTGTACTGTATTTACTACGTCAACAGCGTAGGAGACTGACACAGACGTGAAGAAATGGTTGAATAAAGTCGTTATTTTTGTTTGTTTTTTGCACACAAAAAGTATTCCCGTCGCTTCATAACATCAAGGTTGAACAACTGGAGTCACATTAAGTATTTTAATAATGTTTTTACTACTTTTCTGGACCTTGAAAGTATTAATTACATTGCTGAGGGGTCAGAGAGCTCTCTGATTTCATCAAAATATCTTCATTTTTATGGGTTAAGAACCACATGAGGGCGAGTAATTAATGACAGAATTTTCATTTTTGGGTGAACCAACCCTTTAATTATATATAACAATGGATGAAAATACATTTATATCTTATGGTTTAACATGCATGCATGGTAAAGATTTAATGTAAAAAATATACATGATTCCGATTGTATACGTTTAGGCTATTTTGTATATTACAGTTCAATTAAAATATATAATTTCACAGGTCTTTATTCTTTCCGAATTTCAGTCATCCAGTTATCTTCTGAAATATGTAGCCTAATATTAAATCTAATCTTCTTTTCCCAGAAGTTATGATCGCACACATTATAACAAGGCACATCCAAGGACAACATATGAGGAAACTCCTGCCATGTATTTTGATATTATCGGTGAGTCACTGAAAGAAACTGAATTCTGCATGCACTGACAAATTTCACAAATATGTGCAACCGTTATATAAATAAAGATTCCGTTATTAACCACAGTGGTATTTGAAAGATGTGAAGTATTTCAAAGGTCAATGTGATGATATCATCCAGTTAAGCAACATGAAAGTTCAGCTTCCTGAAGTGTTAACCCTTTTACAACAGATCGCAGCCGTTGTGACGGGACAGCGCAGTGTCACCAACAAAAGGAATTGTTCTGTAAATGAATACTGGAGTGATGGGCTCTGCTGTGACAAATGTGCTCCAGGTACAGTATACTGAATCAATACAGTCAAACATAAAGTTCTCAGAGACATCCACTGTTCAATCTCTTCATCTGCCATGTGTTTTTCTTCAGGGTATAAGTTGATAAGGAAATGCTCTAGCGGCATGCCATCTCAATGTAAGAAATGTTCAGACGGGACATACCAAGAAAACATGAACTATTTCCCAAACTGCTTCAGATGCCAGAAATGCAACAAGCGTAAGTGTTTAACAGTTTTCTTTTCCTGGCTTCTGTAATGAACTTATGATGGTCAAATGACATATCTCCATATCTTGCTGTGTTGGTTTTGATTAGATATTCACTCTTTTTCTTTGATTGCTTCTCTGACAGGTCATGCAGTGGTGAATTCACCATGTACATACCAAAATAACACAGTTTGTGGATGTCAGCCTGGATACCGTTTAAGGTTCTTAGATGGGAATTTTCCGCATTTCATGGGATTGTCATGGGATTGTGTGCCCTTAAATATAGGACTAATTCTGTGACTCAAAGCCAGGCATTGTGAGAATGTTAGCCTTAAGTATTTCTGAATTTCACAGGTCTACCTCCAACCACTGTCCGGCATGAACAGTAAAATCGCCTCTGACAAAAGCGCTATGAAATCTGTAATGGTTTTTATAAAGTAGGCTACATATCGATATATTTTATATTGTTTCAGGATATATCAAAAGTTGAACATTTAGACTGAATTAGGTTTACTTGACTGTATTAGGTTTTTTTTTCTTCTACAGTAATATACTGTATTCTCAACAATTACTACTGTAGAATCTGCGTAGGTTACAGTATGTTGCTGTAGTATCATTCCTGTATTCTCAAAAATTAATACTGTAGAATCTGCGTAGGTTACAGTATGTTACCGTAGTATTATTCCTGTATTCTCAACAATTACTACTGTAGAATCTGCGTAGGTTACAGTATGTTACTGTAGTATTATTCCTGTATTCTCAACAATTACTACTGTAGAATCTGCGTAGGTTACAGTATGTTACTGTAGTATTATTCCTGTATTCTCAACTATTCATACTGTAGAATCTGAGGTTACAGTATGTTACAGTATGTTACTGTAGTATTATTCCTGTATTCTCAACTATTCATACTGTAGAATCTGCGTAGGTTACAGTATGTTACTGTAGTATTATTCCTGTATTCTCTCAGACCTCTCCATAGACGGCAATGTAAAACACTTTCAAGGTCCACAGGTGCGTGTTTAGCCTACCATTTTGGGTGCCCTAAGCAAAGTCAGGACCCCAAATATCAGTGTAGATGAAAGTCCTAGGAGTACGTTTAATTAGTAGTTATACGTTAAAATACACTTTTATAAATTGTTGTGTGTATTATTCTAATGTAATTTGAGCAATTTCCCATTAAAGCTGTGCTGTATATTGGTCATTGATTAAATATGGTTAATATGCTGGTAATTGGCCTATATTTTATTGAAGTTCAGCCATGAAATGTAAAAGATGAAACCTGAATAAAGCTGTTGATGTGAAGGAGTAAAATAAAAATAAAAAAGTACAATGATGTAGCCTATTTTATCACAGTACATGCTTACAACTACTGTAGTTAGTTTTACAGTCATTTAAAAAAAATTGTTTTACAGTGTAGGCCTACATTATTTTTTATATTATCAGTAGTAGTGTATTATTTATTTTTAGAAAACTGGCGAAAAATTTATATTTGAAATGGTACAAAAGATATTTGGGGAATGTTTATTTGTGCATCTCTCAATCTTGTATTGCATTGTATTGTGTGTTTTGCCCTTACAAAGCTTTGATCATAAAACTAAGCATTTGAAGATCATCTTAAGACATTATTGAGAGATATAGAACTGATATAATTTACAAGTGATCAGAATTTCAACATGTTTGGCCTCAAATAACAACTGTATTATTTCATATTTTTGCTCAGTTTGGGCCTCTGAATAAAAACAAATGCTTTATGGACTGTTGTATGCCTGATGTAAAACATGAAACACATATTCAAACTATTTTTCAATAAACTGTTTAATTTCGAAAAATGTTTTTATGCTTTATTTCATGCCAGGCTTTACAAGGATCATTTTTAATATTGTATAATTAATATTGTTTACTTAATTTATAGCCTATTTGTGTTCATATTATATAGCCTAAATTAAACTAGAGCCTAAAAAGGAAAGTAAGACTTGAGATTCACACACCTTTGAATGAGTGAAGGTGTGTACGTTTTGTCTGTTTCGTTTCCTAGAATTAGTGGTTTTGATTTAGTTTTGAGAAGAAGTGTTATTTTCGGGAAATGTCTAATGAATGGTGTTTACATGGAATGAAACCACGTAAAACACCCCAAATAGCGTCACATCCGCTAAGGGTTTATGGCGGGATTGGGAAGCGGACTAAACAATGAATGAATGACGTAAACAATACAAACCGCAATAACACAACCTTTTGACGTTCTCAGTTTGTGTAGACAACCTTGTGGTTCAGACTCAGAGTATTTCTTTTTTCCCACATTCATTTCCCACGTCGAGTACAATTATGTGGTTTTTGTTTCATTAACAGGCCTATACTTTTTTCTTGATCTAACCCGAAAGAATGGAAGTGAAATGTGACAACATGCCCCATAGTTGGACAACAAACATCGCACAATACAGCTATACATCAGTTCAAAACATGATAATAACCTAATTATTAATTTCTGAACATTGACTCTCTGTCTTTATTGGCCCTTTTCTCGTGGTTTAATATAATTCATAATAGAATAGAATAGAATAGAATAGAATAGAATAGAATAGAATAGAATAGAATAGAATAGAATAGAATAGAATAGAATAGAATAGAATAGAATAGAATAGAATAGAATAGAATAGGGACATTGCCCCATCTGCGCAGTTGGGATTTAAACCTGGCTCGTGTCTTCTGCTGGTGGTTAGATCATCATAACAGGTATACGATTATAATAATATTAGATTTGTCTCAAACACAAAAAACAGAGATGAAAAATTAACTTAAGAAATGTAGGTCTACTTTTGCTATGTTTATGTTCAGTGATATCTTCCAAAGAATTTAAAAATTTGGCACAATCCTATCTATGTTGATATGGCAACTAAATAGTTGTAAACCATGTGTGTTTAGATAGATAGATAGATAGATTTCTATTTAAAACCTTTCATTTAATTCATTTAAAACGCTATTAAAATAAGCTAAAATAATCATGAAACTGAATACTGAAACCCATTTAAAATCCTAGCTGAAAAAGCGCCAGAGAGAGAGAGCTTGTCATGTGACATCACCTGTGTGACGTCGAAGCTATTTTGGAGCAGGTGGAAAAACCCGGAAAAACACAAACGACCAAAATGTTTATCATCTAAATGAGAGTCGTCCTTGCCAGTTTTGCAAACGAACATCATTTCCGTGATAAAAGGTAAGTAGAATGATAATCGTCCAGTATATAGCCTACTTTTTTTCTTTTTTGTGGAAAGCAGTGCTCAATTATTTAGTGGTTCAACATGTCCCCCCCCCCCAAGCATTTCTTCTCACCTAAAATATATATTTTATTAGCTATAGTGGTTAACTTCACTTTGCATTAAGATAAAGCCTATATTGGTGTAAAATAAAATAAATTCAAATCAATAAATTCAGAGTAGGCCTACTTGTTTACATGTTAAAATCTTAGCAAAATGTAATTTGTTCCTACTAGAACAGATATTTTTTTTCTTTTTAAAGATC